>NC_137455.1:204524667-205154978 GCF_964235325.1 Thermobia domestica
TGTAATGTAAATAATCATAATGGCAGCTTAAGCTAGCGTAAAAGGGCTCCTATCCCCTTTTCCAAATTGAACCAGTTCTAGCGGGGGAATGGGTTAGTTATTGTTTGTTTTAGGGCCTTTTCCCCTCTCAGGGGAAGGGTCCCTCCATAAACCTCGTTAAGGTGCCCCCAGGGCATCAATCTTTGGCAATAATTATGTAAACAATTGGTCAGGTCAATTGGACCTAGGGTCAATTTCTCATTTTGCCCCCCTTTAAGTTTAATAGAGCCGACTGTATATACCAACAAGGGAGTATTTTTCGTCAACATGCATGTAATTAAATGGTGCATGTTTGGTTTAGTTAGTTGTCTTTATGTATAGTACTAACAGTGGTGTATGTAGTTAGTAGTTTTGTGTGAGTGTGTGAATTTTCGGTTAGGACAGTGTATAAATATGCGTTAATTTAGTACCATTTGTCTAACTCGAAGAATACTAAACCAGAGTAAATATTAAATTTCTGACTAATGAGTACAAGTATATATTTCAGTACACGGTAAATTATGCCTCCACTACAGCGCCATAGCGTCCGGTTTCGCTAATCAATTGTTTGTTGACATTACGACATCGCATGACTTAGTGATTTAAGTTGTTTGATTTTGGCCATTTATTTCTAAATTACATCCCCTTGACATGGTTTTCGGTTCAGATGAGTATACATTCATATAAGATAGCATGAGATCTTACTGTACTGAAAATTTCAGCTTGCTAGGTCCAGTAGTAATTGAAATAGCTACTGAAATAAAGAATACCTATTTTCTTAATAGAAGTAAAGCCCATATGCTGTTACTGTTTGTTTCAAAATGTAGTATTAAATTCTCTTTTCCCGTGGCTGTAGAAAATTCCATTGTTGCTTTAGTTTTATCAGCAAATTGGAAATAGATTAATCGTTGACAATTTAACTTTCAGTGAATACACGTATGATTTTTTTTTTAAACTGCGAAGTAAATACAATTTGGGTGCTTCGAAACGAAGAGTACGTGGTTCGATGAATGTTATCGTGTAGTAGTTTGAGCGTGATAGATTGTGATAATTATATATATTTATTACTGTGTAATGTAAATATGTGTATGGCCTGCGTGTAAAATGTATGAAATAGGGTGTCTGTAAAATATTACTTCGCGCAAAAATTAGTAGAAAATGAATGAACGTAATGATATATTAATAATATGATATAAAATAATATGAATGAGATGATATGACACCTACATTTAAATGGATAGGCCTAGTATATGTTATATAGTGAAAATATGAATACGTTTACTAAAAAAAAAAAAATCTCTCGCGTTTTGACTTCTACACCAGTACATTCATCCAACCGAGTTTGCTACTTGGATAGTAAATTGTAGTTGGGAATTGTGTGTTACTTCGCATTTAAGTACCTCATATTAACAGCCCCGGATCTTAAGCCTTTCAATAGATAGGGTAGCATCATGTGGGAATTACTTCTAAAGGTTGACAGAAATGATAATTAAGAAAACCAACTGCTATATCCTGTGATCATCGAAAAGTACAGGTTTCGGTCATTTGTACCTTTAACATTCATTGCCTCTCCGAGATTTTTTTTCCGTTGCTTACCTTATTTATTTATTGTGCAGTGTTCATATAACTCAGTTCGGACTATCCGATTAAATCAACTGCTACTAAATTAATATTCATGTCATTAGCGTACCCGGACGTCGACCCCTAGTCCCCTTAAGTATTTTCATGTCTTTTCTTAGTTTAATTAGATGAGGGAAATTAACGACGTCCCAGACTGTGGCATGTCTGCGCGGGGTAGCCATCGGTGATGTTTGGTTATTGAAATCACCGATCCAAAATTCAGTTTATTTTTAAATTTATTTTTTTTATTTTGGCAAATTCTAATTAGGGATATCTTAGCTATTACTCTAATTTCATTACTATTCTGGAATCTTCTATTTTCCAAGAGGTCGGATGATTTTTTTTCTTTTGAAATTCTAAATTAACACCGTCTCTAACCTTCCGGAGGATTTTCGGGACCCTGCTGGTTTGGGCCGGATACGGGGATCGGATTTCAATCTTACAACCAAACTCTTGTGGGATTGGGATCTGATGGACACAGAACTTGCATCCTTGGCAGCAGGGCGCTTCTTGAGTCTACGTATTTGAGTAGACCACCCTTTTGGCATGTTAAGAATATTTTGGCTATGGATTTTGTTGAGAGCGAAATTCGACTTCTATCTTTGTAGCGTTAGTTATTTCCCACTTAAGTCTTTGGCGCCCCTATTCTTCGTCTTCCTTCTTCTCTATCTCTCTCTCTGTCTTCATTACCTCTAGAGTTATTTTTTTCAAATTTTTTAACCTCCCCCCCCCCCGGTTTCTGAAACTCATGAAAACGTACAATATTCATATCACTTATTTCGATCGTATGTACTAACTGAGACATCGAGGGATGCAATTCGTGGAGGTATTGCAGCACATCTCAGGACCATTTTCGCGATATTCAATCCACCACGGGAGAAACTGACGAGAAGGTACACTATGCTTTCAGATTCCTAGAAACATTTGTTATTCATTGATCGTACAAATTATATCCATTGATTACTGATTTCTGGTTTTTCTTTCTATTGATTGGTCATATAGTGTGTATGTATTAGTAGTTTGGGCCCACTAGTTTCGAATAACATTGATTTTTTTTCTGTATATACATCTATATATATGTACTTACATACTTTGAAAAGTTACGTGCCTGCTCTATTTGTTGTATTTCCACCTCTTATGTCAACTAATTAAATAACACCAACTATTTTTTTATACGCGGATCTTTAGTAAATTGAGAATGATTATTTTTTATGTAATCCAACTTTTAATATATCTAGAAAGAGAAATGTGTTATTTGATCTTGTTGAAAGTAGCGGATTTCTGTGCATGCTTATCAAACATTCTTTTCATGTATTAAATTTTTTCCTGTTATGTCAAACTAAGTTTTCTTTTATTGAAATGTAATAAATGTCTATAGAAATGTAGTTAGGTTAGTTTAATTCAACTAAATACAACCTGAAGTATACATTGTCCTGTATGAATGTGTGTGTGAGTGAAATGTAGGTTTAGTATTAAGTGCACAAATTATTTTGACATATATGTGTGACTTATTATAATTAATGGTAGCTAGCAATTAAAGTCATTGAATGTTAATACTAACTTAATTTAAGTTGGCTCTATGAAGGAAGTAAAAGGGACCGAAGTAGCCTGAACGAATGATCAGCATGGGAGAACTGTGAAAGTCAAAATCTTCGACAAATATGTGATACTCTGATTTTTTTTTCTTTCCTCTGTGGTCGATTCTAACATGCCATCAACTTCGTCGTTCATTTTTCAAATATTGGATATTAGTCTAGAACTTCTGGAAATATTGAATAAACGGTAAAATTAAACTTTCTCATCTATCTCAGAGCTAGATTGGGATAATTCGGTAGTTGGGGTTAAATGGATCTAGGTCTGGGATGTATGGGTTAACATGTGTCTACCTTTGATCACCTTAATACCAAACATTCACCCAATAGCTATTGGAAATGATCCCAATTCGATAATTATTCACTTTCTCTTTACCATATTTCTCAAAATATCCAGTAACAGTTTCCACTTTATCACCTTCTTACTTTACCTCTTTCCTCTTCTATCTTCCTTTTCCTTTCTTCATCTTCTTCTTCTATTTTTTAAATAAAACTGAAAAGGGGGTCGTGACTGGGAATTCTATATGTAATAAACACGGTCATGTATTCATTTGATTTTAATTTTCTTTAGAAGTCCGATAAAAAGTTTTTCTCGTTTCGATCGAACCTAGTATGTTCGAAATTAAGAACTGGATATTATATTCCAATATAATTAGACATAAGCTGATAGCTTCATGAACATCCCCACCAGGGGTGAAGGGTTCCCACTCACGACTTATTCCATGCATAACATTTGTTGCAGACTTTTTTTTTTTCTCAATCAGTTTTAGATTGACGAGCCGTGACGGGATTCGTTGTTATGGAAACGGTGGTTTCTATGACAACGGCCCGGCCCTTTTTTCAGTTTTAGAGTGGCGACACGTGACAAGACTGTTGCCATGGTAACGCATGTTTGCTGTGGTAACGGATCTGAAAATGCTTATTGAATAATACCAGTTATCATGCCAATCAGTTTGAATTGGTGAACCGCGACAAGAATGGTTTGTCATGGGAACGTTTGTTCCCATGGCAACGGATTTCAGTTTAAATGGCGACCGGTAGATCTGAATTTTTTTAAGAATGTCAAAGAGTGAGGTTGAAGGCATGTTGAATTGATTACAACATTGAAATTAATAAGAGAAATTTTATAGTCAAGTGAAACAATTAGAGTCGTTGGCTACTTTGTAATTTTTGCTTCCTTTTCTAAGGGGTAAAAAGAGAAGGAGTGTCAAAATTTTTTCTAAATTAGAACTAAACGCTAGAAGGGTTTCAAGGAAGGAAAGAGAATGGGAGTCCTTTAATTCATGAATAATACTTGTCTGGATAGCGAATAAGTATTTTATAGTATATGTGTATTTTTGATATATATCTTGTCTTTTGTAAAGTGTCAAAGCTATGGCAACAAATAAAAAAGTTGTTTTGTCACAGGACGAATGTGAAGTCACGTGCACTCAATGCACGTTAGATGAAAAAGAGAAAAGATCTCGCGCCCCGCGGAGATTAATAAGATGCACCGGTTGTGGACTAAAATGGATCCACTTTGCTTGCACAAATTTGGATGATACTGCTGAAAATGCAGAAAAAGTTCAAACCGGCGAAATAATAAAATATTGTGAGGATTGTGAAAAGGACCGAGGCCAAATATCTCCAGCGGAGATATCTGACCTCGATGATGATGAAAAGAATGGAGATCACAATGATTCTCGGGATCAGACGGCAAACCCGAAGGAAGGAATGTCATCTGGAGGGTCTGACACGTCTGCATTAATTCGCCAAATGATGCAAATGATGAACAACAAATTTGATGAATTGAAACAGAACGGTGCAGAAATGAGGCGTGAAATAAATGAAAAGTTTGATACCTCGAAACGAGAGACCGATGCTCGATTCGAGGTACTAAACAATAAATTTGACCAGATCTGTTTAGACTTTGCTTCTTCGATTAGCAAATTGAAAGAGCAAACGTCTACTGAACTAGAGCAGGTTAGCTACCAGGCCCAACATTCTACCGAGCAGCTCAGAGACGAAACAAATGAAAAATTAAATGAAATAGATGTAAGGTTTGAGAGCACAAACAAAAGATTTTGTGACATCGAACAAAAGGTTGAACAGCAGCAGGCTGAAATAAGTAAATTAAATGTTGCAATATTCAACCTATCAATAGAAACTAAACTAGAGTCGGTTGATCAAAGAATTAGTCAAATTCAAACCGAAGTAGACAGTCTTAAGGGGAATATTACTAAATTGGAACTCGTCAAGTCTGATATCTCCTATCCTTTTCCTGATGGCGATTCTCCAGGGAAAATTTTCCCAGAAACAAGTAACGTCCCCCCGGGAAAGAGTCAAGTGTTGCCTGATGCACGGGACACAGCAATGTATTGTCCCCCGCATCAGCCAACCTCGAAATCATGGTTGAGTAATTTCGATGTACCGATGCAGTCGAGTGTTGTGACTACAACAGTCACTAGCGTAAATGCTCACTCTACCTTTGGAATGGTACAATCTTACAGCGTGCTGCCAGGAGGGGAAAGGAGATGTGCCGGACCGTCGGTTACTGCCGTGGTGGGTCCTAAGTTCGAACCTCACATGGTCAACACTAATTATAAAACCTCTCTTGGTCATATGGGAGCGTTCAGTTCGGTGACCACTCCGTCGGTGGCAAATCCGGTGACAACCCCAACCGCTCAGGATAACGCGTTGATTCCAATAGATTCTTTTCCTGCCCCGTATAGTATGAGCTCTAAAGTTTCCCTCCGGGATATTGAACGTTTTCCCACTTTCGATGGGAACATTGCTAACGGGTTACCTCGAGTTTTTCTGCGAAGATTGCAGCAATATCTAGATATGTACAAACTTACTGATGGGGAACGCCTACAAATAGTCGAAAAATGTTTGATCGCCGCTTCGGGCGCATGGTTTGCCTCGGTTAAATACCAAATCCGGACGTTCAGTGATTTTTTGATTCTTTTCAAAGAAGAGTATTGTAATGAGCACATCGAGCGGCTTCAAAAGAGAAACTTACAATCACTCCGGTATGATCGCTCCAAGTATGGGTCCCTCTTGGACTATGCTTGGAAAATCATTGAACTATATTATCAGATAGCTGAACATCCCTCTCAGGCCGAACTGGTAGATATTATAGTTAACGCTCTTCCACCCGATGAGTCCCGGGCCATAGCGTCCCACTTGTGCCAAACGGTGCGAGAAGTCACCTCACGTTTAGCTGCCTTGTGCGGCAAGGAAGTTGGTGGTCCACCAAAACGATACTTCGCCCGACAGGCAAAGATTCTAAAACCGACGAAGACGAAGGTAACGGCAAGTTGCCAGACAGATTTCCTGAGTTATACCCAAGCTGGATCTCGTTATCCTAGTGGGTATGGCTCAGAAAACAACACTAATGGCCGGCGACTATTCAGGAATCGGCCCATGTTCAACAATCGCCGGAGTTATCGTCCCTATGACCGTACCAACATGGAATCGAACCCGGATAGGGGCGATAACACCAGGAGGAATTTTAACAGGACGTACGGAAGAAGGGAGAACGGTAATAGTCAGGGCAATAATAATAACAATAATAGTAACAATAATGTGAATCGACCCCAGAATTCAGTCCCTTCGCAAGTGCGTGGTAACGGTGAGCCTAGAACAATACTAAATAAAAGTGATAGTCGAGAAACTAGATCCTAATGTCATCTGATATGCTAGTCGACGGCTGAAGCCTTACGAATTGTCTCTGTCGATTTCTCAGTTAGAACTTCTGTCCGCTCTATTGCTATGTGAACACTGCTGAAAAAAAAAAGTATCGGAACTCACAATTTTCGAAATTTAAAGATTTTCAATTGTACAGAAGATAAACGTAGTGAATTACTCGCGCAATACCCCAAGTAGATATAATATACTGTCCTAGTGAGACTGGTAACGTTTGAATGGGATGAATGAGTGTGTTAATTTAACAAGCATCAGTAGTTAGTATTCCCAATTAGCAAAAATTTTGTTATTCTAACAAAATTTTGTTAATGGGCAGGGGGAAAACTGTAATGTACCATTACAGTTGAAAGTAATGGCAACTTTTTTTTTACGCACCCTGTACCTAGTAATTTTTTTATTCAATTTCGGTTTAGTTACACAATTTATTTACTCTCTTTACTTCGAATTAAATATAATGAATCCAAAGGTTTCATTAGTAACCATATTCCCACTGAATAATATATTTTATTTATATTTTGATTAAGTGTAAATCCCATTTTCGGATATACAAGTTGAAAAGTTACAAGGTTTACCATTCTGACGTCATACCGAAACATAGTTCCGTCATTGGATATAAATTTTCTTAATTTCAGACCAATGTAGAATTTAGTTAGGTACCTAATCTTTCCCTCACCCCCTCTCATTAGTCCATAGTCACTTTCAGATCCGGTTATATCTGGATTTGCCAAATTTCTATTTGTTTTGTAATTTCCGCGGCTAAAGTTTTCGTTCTGATTGGAGGAATTCTCCTACCTCTGGCTTTTTCGGCGCAATGTGATCAGAATAATCGAAGACACGTCACGAAGCACTATCTGTGGAAGTGATCACCATATTTTGGCTTTATTAGGACTGAAATTCAAACGAACTTAAGGTAATATCCAGTTAATTTCATTGATAAACGTCGTGTGATCATGTAGGAGCCCCAAAAAAAAGGGAAAAAATCTACATTTTTCGTAAAGAAACAATAAGTTAGTGAAACATCCAGTTCTGTTTACTAGGAAGCCATGTTTGCTGCCCAGCTATAATATACAGAGTGAAATAGTGACTTTACTTTCTTTTTCTTTCAAACCATAGATTCAGTTAGGGATTAGGGAAATTACGACCTGTTTAGTGCATGTTGTTCGTGTATACAGTAAATGTGATTTTTTATTATTTATTTAGTAATTGCATGTACGTAGTAGGTTTGATAATTGTAATGTAAATAATCATAATGGCAGCTTAAGCTAGCGTAAAAGGGCTCCTATCCCCTTTTCCAAATTGAACCAGTTCTAGCGGGGGAATGGGTTAGTTATTGTTTGTTTTAGGGCCTTTTCCCCTCTCAGGGGAAGGGTCCCTCCATAAACCTCGTTAAGGTGCCCCCATGGCATCAATCTTTGGCAATAATTATGTAAACAATTGGTCAGGTCAATTGGACCTAGGGTTACCTTTCTCATTTTGCCCCCCTTTAAGTTTAATAGAGCCGACTGTATATACCAACAAGGGAGTATTTTTCGTCAACATGCATGTAATTAAATGGTGCATGTTTGGTTTAGTTAGTTGTCTTTATGTATAGTACTAACAGTGGTGTATGTAGTTAGTAGTTTTGTGTGAGTGTGTGAATTTTCGGTTAGGACAGTGTATAAATATGCGTTAATTTAGTACCATTTGTCTAACTCGAAGAATACTAAACCAGAGTAAATATTAAATTTCTGACTAATGAGTACAAGTATATATTTCAGTACACGGTAAATTATGCCTCCACTACAGCGCCATAGCGTCCGGTTTCGCTAATCAATTGTTTGTTGACATTACGACATCGCATGACTTAGTGATTTAAGTTGTTTGATTTTGGCCATTTATTTCTAAATTACATCCCGTGGACATGGTTTTCGGTTCAGATGAGTATACATTCATATAAGATAGCATGAGATCTTACTGTACTGAAAATTTCAGCTTGCTAGGTCCAGTAGTAATTGAAATAGCTACTGAAATAAAGAATACCTATTTTCTTAATAGAAGTAAAGCCCATATGCTGTTACTGTTTGTTTCAAAATGTAGTATTAAATTCTCTTTTCCCGTGGCTGTAGAAAATTCCATTGTTGCTTTAGTTTTATCAGCAAATTGGAAATAGATTAATCGTTGACAATTTAACTTTCAGTGAATACACGTATGATTTTTTTTTTAAACTGCGAAGTAAATACAATTTGGGTGCTTCGAAACGAAGAGTACGTGGTTCGATGAATGTTATCGTGTAGTAGTTTGAGCGTGATAGATTGTGATAATTATATATATTTATTACTGTGTAATGTAAATATGTGTATGGCCTGCGTGTAAAATGTATGAAATAGGGTGTCTGTAAAATATTACTTCGCGCAAAAATTAGTAGAAAATGAATGAACGTAATGATATATTAATAATATGATATAAAATAATATGAATGAGATGATATGACACCTACATTTAAATGGATAGGCCTAGTATATGTTATATAGTGAAAATATGAATACGTTTACTAAAAAAAAAAAAATCTCTCGCGTTTTGACTTCTACACCAGTACATTCATCCAACCGAGTTTGCTACTTGGATAGTAAATTGTAGTTGGGAATTGTGTGTTACTTCGCATTTAAGTACCTCATATTAACAGCCCCGGATCTTAAGCCTTTCAATAGATAGGGTAGCATCATGTGGGAATTATTTCTAAAGGTTGACAGAAATGATAATTAAGAAAACCAACTGCTATATCCTGTGATCATCGAAAAGTACAGGTTTCGGTCATTTGTACCTTTAACATTCATTGCCTCTCCGAGATTTTTTTTCCGTTGCTTACCTTATTTATTTATTGTGCAGTGTTCATATAACTCAGTTCGGACTATCCGATTAAATCAACTGCTACTAAATTAATATTCATGTCATTAGCGTACCCGGACGTCGACCCCTAGTCCCCTTAAGTATTTTCATGTCTTTTCTTAGTTTAATTAGATGAGGGAAATTAACGACGTCCCAGACTGTGGCATGTCTGCGCGGGGTAGCCATCGGTGATGTTTGGTTATTGAAATCACCGATCCAAAATTCAGTTTATTTTTAAATTTATTTTTTTTTATTTTGGCAAATTCTAATTAGGGATATCTTAGCTATTACTCTAATTTCATTACTATTCTGGAATCTTCTATTTTCCAAGAGGTCGGATGATTTTTTTTCTTTTGAAATTCTAAATTAACACCGTCTCTAACCTTCCGGAGGATTTTCGGGACCCTGCTGGTTTGGGCCGGATACGGGGATCGGATTTCAATCTTACAACCAAACTCTTGTGGGATTGGGATCTGATGGACACAGAACTTGCATCCTTGGCAGCAGGGCGCTTCTTGAGTCTACGTATTTGAGTAGACCACCCTTTTGGCATGTTAAGAATATTTTGGCTATGGATTTTGTTGAGAGCGAAATTCGACTTCTATCTTTGTAGCGTTAGTTATTTCCCACTTAAGTCTTTGGCGCCCCTATTCTTCGTCTTCCTTCTTCTCTATCTCTCTCTCTGTTTTCATTACCTCTAGAGTTATTTTTTTCAAATTTTTTAACCTCCCCCCCCGGTTTCTGAAACTCATGAAAACGTACAATATTCATATCACTTATTTCGATCGTATGTACTAACTGAGACATCGAGGGATGCAATTCGTGGAGGTATTGCAGCACATCTCAGGACCATTTTCGCGATATTCAATCCACCACGGGAGAAACTGACGAGAAGGTACACTATGCTTTCAGATTCCTAGAAACATTTGTTATTCATTGATCGTACAAATTATATCCATTGATTACTGATTTCTGGTTTTTCTTTCTATTGATTGGTCATATAGTGTGTATGTATTAGTAGTTTGGGCCCACTAGTTTCGAATAACATTGATTTTTTTTCTGTATATACATCTATATATATGTACTTACATAGTTTGAAAAGTTACGTGCCTGCTCTATTTGTTGTATTTCCACCTCTTATGTCAACTTATTAAATAACACCAACTATTTTTTTATACGCGGATCTTTAGTAAATTGAGAATGATTATTGATTATCGGGTTTATATATATAAAGTACAATGTTGCAACCTTATGATGGAAAAAAGTGAATTTTGATAGTCAGGGTTTTTGTTTTGTTTTTGAGCCAATAAAATATGAATACTTATCGAATATAAAAAGGTTATGTAGATATTAAATGTCGACGAAATACTACGATGGATATTAAAGTGAAATTTATTATATTGAGTAATATGAATATATATATATATATATATATATATATATATATATATATATATATATATGCGAGTATGTATGTAAAGGGCTCGGTATTTACCCTGGTTGTTTTAGGTTGCCATAGATTTTTGACACCCGACATTTACCAACTATTTGTGATATACAGCATTACCGCGTAAATTGTAATAAATGACATTTTGTTGAGTTGTTATTGATGTTTGTAACTATTAAGGTTGAATATCATGTTAAATACTGCATGTAAATAAAACAAGTAGCAGGTCGTAAGAAAAGTAAAAATAACCCTAATCCTTATCCAAATTTATTTGCGAGATCATAGTGAAATCAGTAAGCTAGGAAACAGTGTGCCCCTCCAACGAATCCTTCTATCAGTAAACTATGAAACAAATCCTTCCCCTACGATCGGAAACCTAACTCTTCAGTGACTAGAATCTTTTGACTACACGATCTATACTAGGAAAAAAAAATAGTGATCTTAAATTCAACGAACTGAAATTAGGTTAATAATTTAGTAGTGTGAATACAGGAATATGGAAATATGTTCCCAATGTTTGGGACTGGACTCGATATTTTAAATCTCGATAAACTTTGAAATTTTATATCAAGTGCGTCAAGTGACGAAATGAGAAATTTATATATATATATGTGATATGAAGCAACTATTTGTCTATAGTTAAAACAAAAACGATTAAATACTCTCATGGACACAAATCACAGTGCGTAAAGCGAGTTGAAAAAGGAGTTATTATCGACGTGAGAACAAAGACTCATAAAATTGTCGAAATGTCTCCTCTTGGGACAGAGACTCAATAAAATGCTACTAAAGTGTTTTTTTTTTAAAGAATGATTAACCAATTATATATTTTTCTTTCTTTTTCCGCAATGATATGTATTCATTGCACTGAATCTTAAATATATTGACCTTTGAATTTTTTTTCTTTATTTTTGTCTTTCGTCTTTTGTCGAATTTTTTTTTTATGTAATCCAACTTTTAATATATCTAGAAAGAGAAATGTGTTATTTGATCTTGTTGAAAGTAGCGGATTTCTGTGCATGCTTATCAAACATTCTTTTCATGTATTAAATTTTTTCCTGTTATGTCAAACTAAGTTTTCTTTTATTGAAATGTAATAAATGTCTATAGAAATGTAGTTAGGTTAGTTTAATTCAACTAAATACAACCTGAAGTATACATTGTCCTGTATGAATGTGAGTGTGAGTGAAATGTAGGTTTAGTATTAAGTGCACAAATTATTTTGACATATATGTGTGACTTATTATAATTAATGGTAGCTAGCAATTAAAGTCATTGAATGTTAATACTAACTTAATTTAAGTTGGCTCTATGAAGGAAGTAAAAGGGACCGAAGTAGCCTGAACGAATGATCAGCATGGGAGAACTGTGAAAGTCAAAATCTTCGACAAATATGTGATACTCTGATTTTTTTTTTCTTTCCTCTGTGGTCGATTCTAACATGCCATCAACTTCGTCGTTCATTTTTCAAATATTGGATATTAGTCTAGAACTTCTGGAAATATTGAATAAACGGTAAAATTAAACTTTCTCATCTATCTCAGAGCTAGATTGGGATAATTCGGTAGTTGGGGTTAAATGGATCTAGGTCTGGGATGTATGGGTTAACATGTGTCTACCTTTGATCACCTTAATACCAAACATTCACCCAATAGCTATTGGAAATGATCCCAATTCGATAATTATTCATTTTCTCTTTACCATATTTCTCAAAATATCCAGTAACAGTTTCCTCTTTATCACCTTCTTACTTTACCTCTTTCCTCTTCTATCTTCCTTTTCCTTTCTTCATCTTCTTCTTCTATTTTTTAAATAAAACTGAAAAGGGGGTCGTGACTGGGAATTCTATATGTAATAAACACGGTCATGTATTCATTTGATTTTTATTTTCTTTAGAAGTCCGATAAAAAGTTTTTCTCGTTTCGATCGAACCTAGTATGTTCGAAATTAAGAACTGGATATTATATTCCAATATAATTAGACATAAGCTGATAGCTTCATGAACATCCCCACCAGGGGTGAAGGGTTCCCACTCACGACTTATTCCATGCATCACATTTGTTACAGAGGCTTTCTTTCTTTTCTTCTTTCTTGCCCCTTTTTCAGTTTTATGCAGCGTTGCGGAAGATATGCCAGACCTACGATGGAGGTGTCGTGACTACGCGGATAATGCAGAGGTCGTTTAACAAGTGTAAAGACGATGATGAAACACTTGATGAAGCACACATGTCGGAAGACCGATACCTATACAAAATGAAGATCTTCAGCCAGCAATTGAGGAAACAGTGGCCTGACATGTAAGAAACTGGGACGACAATTCAGCGCGAGTGGAGAAACCATTCGGCAGCACCTCCATGAACTTCGGAAGCACTACAAGTCGGGTACCACATGATTTGACTCCGGACGAGAAGGTAACGAGAGCAGACACCTGTGTTTCTTTGCTGTCTCGTCTGAGGAAATAGCTATTTCTGGACAGGATGTTGACATGGGATGAGAAGTTGTTTCTGTACGAAGCTCTACGGCGCCGTTCCAAAGAAACAGCCGAAACCAACATTGCATCAGGAAAAAGTCCTCCTGTATGTTTGATGAACTGCTCGCTGTATCGTCCATCGGGAACTACTACCAGATGGTCAGAGCATCAATGCAACTGTATACTGCCATCAGTTGAGCCGTGTTCAAGAAAAACTCTGGGGCAGCACTTCTGAATCGCAAAGGGGTCCTCCTGTTACAGGACAACGCTAAGCCTCACGTGGCTAGAATAATCCAGCCTTGGGTGGAAAACACCATTGCATTCGTCATACTCCTCGGACATTGCACCATCCCATTATCATCTGTTTCATTCCTTGGACAATCATCTTAAGGGACGCCAGTTGAAATCCCTATTAGAAGTGGAAAATGCACTTGACACCTTTTTCGCCTCACGGTCTATCAAGTTCTATCGCAATCGAATCCATGGCCTTCCAGAACATTGGCAGAAGGTCGTCAATGCTGATGAGAACTATGTTTTTCTGATTTCCCAGGTACTCTTAGGTGACATCGATGTTCGAAGGTGGTGGGTGAGAAAGCGACAGAACTTTCTTGGTTATCTTTATATCAACGTATAAAAGGAGACTAATACTTTCGTGTATAAGCATGTTGTGAAATTAGTTAACGGTGGTCACTATAATTTTGGATATCAACAATCCATATTTTCTGAATCTATGAGTGCTTCACATGTAACATTTCAAGTGAACATCCCTGTTGAAAGTAAAACAAGTAGCTTAATTCGAATACATATTTTTAAAAGAAACTACTACTTTATATTACCAGCATGTAAAAAAAGTTCGATTAAACATTACCTCCCAAATCTTGAATCAAAACATAAGGCATCTTAAATGTGGATTTGTAATTGAAATACTGATTTATGAAATATTAGATGAAATGTTCGTTCTTTGCACAAGAAAAATAAGTTTATGAAAAGTGTTTTAACCCACTTTGTCCCCTTAGAATATGCATTTCAATGAAAATGTAACGACACAAATCCGTTATGTTAACCCTTCCCACCTCCACTCCTCGCGTCTTCTGGAGGATAAACGAATCGAGATTGGATATTTATCTCAGCTGCTCTGTAAACTATGAATTGAACACTAATGCTGGCCGTTTTTAATTATTACATATTAACCTCTTTTTCCATTCCACTCATGCCATTCCCATATGCCGATTGGGAATTAATTTGGATTTAAACAGCATCAAAGCATCACTATTTTTTTTTCCAGTGATCCAGAAAATTTACTGCTTGCACTAAATCTAGAATATAGGTATCAATCTTATAAATTATTCATTGTCGCTTTGGAAAATTCAAGATTAATAAAACTCCAACTGACCAAAGCAGTATATATATTTTAAGATTATATATACTGATTTGGCCAGTTGGAGTTTTATTAGTAGTATCAATCGTTTTCGATTATTTTTATAAGTCGCCTCTTTATTTTCTCACTTTCATCCTTTCTCACATCCCCATTCCAATAATGTGATAAAAACCGAAGTTAGGCCATAATCAAAATCGGTGCAGCGGTCTAGGAAGATTTGGCCGTCAAACATTTATATTTCATTTTTGTTTATACAGAAAATAGTTCCCTTTTCCTGAGGAGATTTTCCAAAACGCTGAGACATGTCTCCCCTACTTATTAGTGCGAAGTATATATACACACCGAGATTCATCTTTTTACCTTCACAGGCACATGAGATACTCAATTTTTGCATAAATTATGCCCTCCTCCCCCTTCGAATATGCATTTTAATCAAGGTAACATTATGAAAACAAACTTGATAACTATATCCAAAAATTCATTTCAAACGGTTCAGCCCTTTTCCCGTGATTAAATCACATACCAAATGACCTTCTCCTTTATATCATGATATATTAGCAACATTACGAAGGAGAACTCAAATTTCCCAGGATGCTTTGTTCAGAAAAGAAAACCTCCATAATTAAACCATCCATTCTGGTTTCTTCAGAAAGAAATTTATTATGATTAATAATCAAATCGATATCATTAGAAATGTGTTTGGGAAGAAAGGTATATTTGATGGCTACCTCATACTGAACTAGCCTTATTGGGTGAAGGAATATTAGAACACTTACCATTAATAAATTCATTGGGAGTGTAAGTTTAAAATACATTTGACATAGCTCGGCCAGTAGGTCTGTAAATATGGACGGACAAATAGAAAACCAATCAAAACTTACGTTTCGGTTTGCACGAGTTTTAAATCCCTGTAAATTCTTGTAGTCCTGAATTCATAATTTTGCTATCAATTTTTCTCTTTATTCATATTGTTGCTCGAAACAGAAACGCTTTGGCGCGGGAGACCCGGGTTCGATGTGGTTCGGATTCCACGTTAAACAGTAGGTCCACGTCTTATATAGCCTTGCTGCTGAAAAGGGACGTTACACTCAATTCTAATCAACTCGAAACAAACGCATTGTACCATATCTTAAGATCTTTAATCTAAAGAATGCAAGAAAATTGTTTTAGCTATTTTCCAGAATCATCGTTCTAAAACATCTCTCTTCCAAATATTATTAAGCATTTTTCGGGAGAACACTTGGAATTGAATCCAATTATTAAAGATAAAATGAATAATTTATTTCTAAGATATGAGAATAAATGTATAATAAATGTAATAAGTGTGATAAGTGAGAATAAATGTATTATAATAAGTGTTTTCTAGAAAATAACTTTATCTAAACATAATTATTCTCTTAACTTTTTCTGAGATTAAAAAAAAAATAATTATGATATTTTTATAAATTAAGACAAATATTCATTTAAGAAATATAAACAAATTTGTTAGAGGGTTTTTCAAGAAAATCGCATTTTTTTGTTTTTTCACCGTCCAGTAAGCCAATCTTACTTTTAGAGGTTATGAAGAAGACTCGAAACGATTCTGTCTTTTACGCTAACGTGTCAGTGGTCAACCCTCATTTCAAACTACTTTCTATATGACCAGTATATATTAATTTAAACGTAAGAGAGGTATAGTGTCTTTCATAAGATAATCGTAAAAGAAAACAGCGAGTTTCGTCCCCTAGAAAAATAAAAACTCAAACTGAGAAAAATACTAATAGAATTTTTACTTATGAAGCATCAAAGAAATGTTTACAGCTTCATTTATTTATTTGAGATAATCTTTCAAAGCACACTTTCACCAATAAACTAATCATTCGATATTTTTTCAATGACAAATGACTTATCCTACAATATATTCTTGATAAAATATTTGTTTGTGACATTGAATTATAACTGTTTCATCCATTCTTAAGAAAATCTTAGTCTTTTTACAATCTAGAAAAGGACTGTTCAGGCAGAAAGAAAATTAAAGCAAAAACCTAAAATTCTTATTAAAAAGGAAAACGTAGTTTATTGATTGATAAGCGTTCATATTCGAGATAAAGTCCATATGATTATGATCACTCTAAAGTGAAAGTTAAAAGACCAGAAGCATTTTAATAGTTGGTGGCCCCGCTTAGCGTAGTCACTAAATGATGGGGAACGATACGAGCGGTCTCGGATTCGATTCCCGGTGGGAGCACTCGGCCGAAAAAGTGTAAAAGGACTTTTTCAGGCCAGTCATCCTGAATGATCTTTTCTTGGGTTATCCTAATTCACACCGTGAAATGCCTGGGTGGTACCTAACATAAGTCCCAGGCTGCTTTCTTCAACCCCTAATAATTTCTTCCTTCCCTTTCCCCGGATAGTGTGCTCTCCGAGGGACGTCATCCTTCAAATGTGACTGGCTAACATGGCCATAGATGCCGAAAGCCCAGGAATTTAAATCCTTAATCCTAAATAAATACTTGGACATTATATTGAATGACAGAATAAATTTTCAACAACATTTATCGAATGCAAAAGAAAAAGTGCGCAAGGTCATGCATAAACTAATTTCAATAGGGTAACAAAGAGTCCATTTTCATCTAGAATAATCACTTATATCATAATTTGATACTGCCTGCAATAATGATTTACGGAGTAAGTACATGGACACATAAACTGTTAAACGAACGTAATGTGGGATCATTTGATAGCAATCAATGAAACGTACTGATACGTTTAAGGGGAGCGTGTAATATGTCAAGAGATGGACTGTTCGTAACACTAGTAGTATGTTCGATGCATCTTAGGTAGATAAGACATTGAGCTACATATTAGAACAAAAAAGAAACAAGTAACAAAGTAAAGCATCTTATTGTAATTTAATCTGAGTCATTCAGAGAAATAGAAGATAGGTAGTAAATATATGGGAACAAAAATAATTAATTGATCCCTTTCAAATATTCAAGAAAGGCTACAGTCAGAACACATTTCTCCCAGCAGAAGAACAATACAATACTTGACAGGACATGGCCCATATAAATCGCTTCATCAGGTTAGGATTAATCCATATCCTCGTGAGATTTTAACACAGGAGATGTGGCAACATTGGAACATGTAATAAGATAATATCATGAAACCAGGCATTTATATCCAGACATTAGAGAGCGATTAGCGCCTAGGACAGGTTACTAAACAATAAGAACAGAATCTTACTACCATTTGCATGAACAAAATTGTTAATAAAGTTTCGGAACATAGTCTTATTTACTTAGTATATGGCGGGAAACTAGGATTATAACGTGCAATCAATAAGAAACCATATTGAAAAACCAATAAATAAATTATAGGACCGTTGTGCTGATAGAAGTGATCAAGTTTTCATACTGCACTAGAATAGAATGGAGAGTGGTGGGTAGTGTAATTTTTGGGGCAATCACTAGTATAGGTATCGAAATTTGTGAAAAAATATAGTGAATAGTACAGTGCAGAAGGAATACAGTTTAGTGAGTGAGTAGTGAAGTTGCAGAAGAAACAAGAGGATCCAAGACAAGAAGAACAATTAATTATCAGTATAGACGTACAGAGAGGCGAGACACTGATAAACCAGACTCAGAACCTGAATCATAGCAGAACTGGAGTGAAAGGAATAAGGGTTCACTAAACAGACATCCCCATGTAGACAGTAGATGACAATAGTTCTTAATACTGTAATTCACTTTTAAATTGTAATTGTAATTTCACTTATGTTGTTACTTAAAAGTACTGCAGCTAGTTTTGTAAAGTAGTAGTGCACATTCTTTTGAATTTAAAAAAAGAATATTGAAATAAAGAGCAAGATAATAAAACAAATTGAAATGCGGTTTGGTATAATATAATAAGAAGCCAAACTATAGGAAATCCTATCATCGTCTTGATATCTATAATTAGAGGGAAGACATCAACAAGAAACAGAGAAAGAGAACGAAGAAGAATGAAAATACCTTATAAGGAAGTTGCGTTTGCCTTTAAGATACCAACAAGGTGCAGAAACAGTATAGAAGAGTTTAAATGGGAAACAAAAATCTCCATATATATATTTTAACCTGACGATGAATATCTACAACCTTTTCACCTTGAGTAGACAAAAGTTTTATGACAACTCTTTGTTCCTATACAGTAAAATTCATGATAGAGTAAGTTGGTAGAAATGAACCCCCTGGGTGAGACGAATCAGGGATATAATTCGTAAACTATCCATCAGAGTGCTGCGTGAATATTAGTGTAGTGTCATGGCGGATGTATGACATACACTGTATGTTTTCCTGAAGCAGAAGCCCACACATGTCTCAAAAGTTTTTTTCTCTCAACATTTCATTGAAAGCAATGTTCAGCGTTCTTGGTGTACATTTCTTCGCCTTTGTTTCTTACTCATGCATTTCAACATAAAATAATGTGTTAATTGAAAACAATGAAGTTTCCCGTGTGCAAAATTACAAGTAAACTACTTTTCTTACCTCTCCTTCTGGGATAGATGAACCACTGCCGTTGTGGGATAGATGGACTACATATCAGTTTACAGAGAAACAGGATACAGAAGGCACCAAATCGACAAAACACACACACAAAAAAAAGAGAGAGAAGAAAAAAGAAAAGAGAATTCCGATCATATCTTTGTCTTCATCCAGCGATAATCAATCGATAATATATGCTGATAGTCATGATATGGGAAAGTATGATGAAAGTGAGTGTGTTGGATACAGCGTAAATTATAATGAAACAAAAAGAGAAGATGACTGGGTATAGTGTGTGTGGCAAAGTTTTCACATATTCTGAATAAGTTGCAAAGTAAGGTACAATGTAATTACTGGCACTCATTTTTCTTCTTGAAACATGAAACTTATGTATTCTTGCCATTTGCAAATGTTTTTCCTTCTAGATTCCATGTTGAAAAGAAAGTTCATTTTAGATTTGCTGTATTTCTATTTTAGTTTAATCAATATTAGATTATATGAGATCAATGTTAGATTTTAGTTAAATCTTGGTAGGTGTATAGAATCTACTTTATTAATGAAACGTATTCAAAGACAAAACTGTTCAATAACAATTATTTATTGTTTAGGCTCTGCACATGTTCCTTCACTCCCACAGTGCATGGTACATTTAACCCATAGTGCTATAAGATAGATGGACCAGTCAGACATTTTCAAGCTAACATGGAGAGTAGAATTATATCTTTTTTGATCCTAAACACCTTTAGTTATAGTTATAGAAACTCCTTTGTTGGATATCGCTCAAGAAACATGCTTTACATGCACAATTATTCGAGTTATTGGAGGCAGATAAGAAGTGATCTATCTCTACCAAACTTACTGTATCATACTAGTATTTAAAATTGCCTCTCTTGAACTACGAACCTGCAAAAAATGCAGTTTGGTACAAATTGCAGTGTTTGTAATTTATAACTTCCTCTGCAAATTTATTAAATACTCTAATTTGTCTCGCACCTAGATCAAAATGGTATGTATTTTTGATACGCACCTTGCATGAAGTTTCAAGTGACTTAACTTCATAAGAGAAATATATAAGATAACGTAAATATTACAAGAAGTGAATGTTAGTAGAACTCGTATGATTGGTGTACACCAGTGCTATTCAACCTCTTTTCTCGCGTACCCCTAAACACAGTTCGCCATGCAATTATGTATTCCTGAAGCTGTTTAAAAGGAATTAAATCGAAATCAACTTATTAAACTTAATATACATGTTCTGTTGATTAAAAAGGGGGACAAATAGATACAAAATAAAAGAAGAATCAGTGTGCCAATCAAAAGACTATTTACAAGGGGATAAACTGCACATCCGAAAAAAAAAACGTGGAAAATTTCAAAATTTTCTTCAACTATGATCATTCAATAAATATTGGAAATATGATTATTTTAGGATTACGTACCCTCTGAGACATCTTCTCGTACCTCCAGGGGTACGCGTACCCCCGGTTGAATAGCACTGGTGTTGATTATCAATGTGGAAAATGATATAAAAACATTTTGCTTTGAAAAATTGAATGTAGAAAATTATAATGAAGATAAATTTGATAACTTTATTCAAGGGAATGGTTGAAATGAGTGATAATACCTTTTCGTGTAATGATATTTTTATTTTCAACAAATAACAAAATAAAGTATAGAAAATTGTAGCTTCTGAGAATTCCTTACCTCACGGCTTTGCCAAGAAAAAAAAACAAAAGTGTGAATTATTTAATTCATTTAATTACAACATTTTTTTGAATGTACTGTATATTGCAACAGAGCAATGGATAAACTGTGTTTTCGTATGAAGCCATTTTATTTAAAATATGCCAACCGAAAAACGATACGATAAATATAAACTTAATTTTTAGGATAGGAGAAGCAAAATTATTAGTTTTAAGCATGTTGTGTCATTTTATACACAATTTATAGTAATAAAACATGAAAATATTTCATTCTTTGGAGTTAATATATAAATGTAAAGCACAAGATAAAATGTCTAGTTTTTGGGAGAATTGCTTCGAAAGTTTTTATATGCTATTGTTTTAAAAGAAAAGTTTTTCTGTTTCAAATTCAAGCACATTTTACCATGTCTGCGTAAACAGTAATTTTCTAAAAAGCCTTGCTCCAATTTTATCTTCTGTTTTCTGTTTCCAGGTTCAATTTTTATCATCACGATTCAACATTTTGAGGCCAATTAATCCACCGTGTATATTTTCAACATATTTATTTTTACTCTTCACATTTGTTTTATTTCTTTTTATACTGTTGCTGTTGTTTTTGCTTTCCATTTCTCAAAATGTTGGGTCTACCTCCCTTGTCTTAGTATGGAATAAAGGAACATACCATTTCCTCTCTCACTGTCTCTATGCAATGTTTTCTTATTCTTTTATCTTGTTCTTTCGCCCTTGCTGAGCAAAATGAAAAAAAAGAATACAAAATGTGATGAAGTAGGACAGTGGAAGAGTGGGTGGTGATAATAAAAGAGCGCACGTAAATTCCCATTGGGGCTGGCAGAAGGGTACTAAAAGCGGCTGCTAGTTCTACCAGAGTTCAATTGCGAATAGCTTATCATGCTTCAGAGCTATATGGCGTAAAAGGGTCTTCTGGATTTAAGCCAATTCTTTTGAAGGTTCTTTCTTGCTGTTCCAATTCTCTCTATTTTTTCATATTTCTTTTAAAGCAAACTCCTAAAGAAATCATTGACTTACAATCTTAAAAAAGAAAGAAAGAAATATTTGTTCATAAACTTTGTGTATGATTTTCAGTGACAAGATAGACTATTGTGTACCAATCTCAACAAACTGTTGCACTATTATACGTAAGTATATTTTTGGCCAGCACTTCGAATACTACTAATGATTGTTGCTCTGGTCTCGCTCAATGATTTCTTGAGACTTTAAAGGACGGGCACTGTACAATGAGAGTTTCTTTTTAAATTCGATAGAATTTATCCCAATAAACATTAATCGATTTCAAGCCTAAGCAATGGACAATTCTACAGTTTTCAGGAAAACACAAGCCATTTAACACGAAATCGGAAAATATGTATCCAAAATATTAATTTTGAGTGTTGAATGAAAATATGATGACACTATACTATAATAAACTACATACTATAGTATCAGTTAAAAGGTACTCGCTACTATTTATTAAAATTAAATCACATCATGCTACAGATCTTAATAAAACATTTATTTATGAAATATGAATAACACCAGGATAATGCAGAGTCAGAAAACTTTGAATAAAAACTCATGCCTAAGACTAAATCACACCTTATAGACATGTCATTTGAAAATGGAATCTTTAAGTCCGTGGTTATGCCAGCTAGGCTAAAGGGGACGGTGATGATGAGAAATGAATGAAATGGTGGAATGAATTAAGTAGAAGGAAACGGGATATCCCTGAGAATACCCAGGTACACAGAGTTTGTCCACCACAAAGCTTACTTGGCGCAAGCTTGGATCGAACCAAGGACCTCCTGCACCGGAAATGAACACTCTAGCGCTGAACCACCGCGGCACCAAACTTGTCATTTGAAATGACGTATTCCGTATTATATTGTTGTTTATTAATGACACATGAACACAATCGACTGAGCAATTTTATAAAAATTAAACTAAAAGAAAAACTCATACCTAGAAGCATACTACCCATTTCGGATATCTTAAGGAAACACGTGGCTAATGCCACATTATAGCATTGTTAATGAAATGATTGTTTGAAAAATATAAACCAAATCATCCGTCCAATTTCCGAGAAAAATCATCTGAAAAACTCACTCTCAAAAATGTCACTTGTGAACTTTTTCTTAGAGATAGGTTATAGTACATCATAGTATTGATTATTAGATATTTATTTACGAGATACGAACAAAAGTGTATCAGTTATTTTCAAGAAAATGATCGAAAATGAACTTGTTCCCAAAAGTATACTGTTTTTTTCCCAGGAAAATTGTGTTGTAACATATTATATTGATAATTGTATATTGAGTTGTAAAATATAACCATAATCGTTAGAAATTTTTCGAGAAAATCGTAAATTTTGCATTTTACTTTCGAATAAATTATCCTTATATTTTAAGCTAGGAAGAAAATTCGTAACTTCATCCTAGAGAAATTTACCCCCCCCCCCTTTAAAAAAATCAGATTTAAACAGATTAAAAAACAGATTCTAGGCGAGTGTACAAACATAAATCTGGATGAACAAATTGACAGATAGGCATCCGAAAATCCTTTTCTCGACATGTAGAGTTCAAGAAACGTATAAACCTCTTGAAATTTTCTTTTTACGCTGACCCTACCCACTTCTCTATATCGTCGCTCGAAAGTAGAAATGGCAAAAATTACGATGGAAAATAGTTCGGATGATCGGAAAAAAATCTACCAGTTTATCCTTGAAATTCATTCCCAAGCAACAAAATGGATCTCCATAAAAATAATTGTTACGTTCTATAATCAAATGCTAAATTGTAAAGAAAATATTATAGAAAATTATTTTAATACGTATATATTATGAATATGTCCACTCATATTAATTGAGGAATTTAGCTATTAGATTCTTAATCTTTACCAATTTCACCTGAAGTACTAGCCATAGTTTGATAGTCTGAAAAGAAGAACACTTTAAGCTTCATTAAAATCGAAAAAAAATCTCCTAATCTATCAGGAATGGGAGAGAGAAATAGAAACAGATATGCATGTGTACATAACATGTCAAATTGTAGAAGCTCGGCTTCGCATGCTCCACTCTTACTACAAAAACTATGTAAAGCAATAACTGTATTAACAAGTGAGTTTCATTTCACAGTGTGAAACTACGGTACAGTTCCAAACTATGTGAATTCAATAGTCAAACAGGAAATAGTAGATCTATAACTATGGTTTCAATAGAAAGACAATTTCCAAGATAGAACTTGCTCCTCGTAGACAGAACCTACATCAAAAACTCGCTATCCTTTATTTCTTGTGTTCTATAGCATTAAAAGTAGAAACTGGAAATCGTTAATTTAAAGCACTTTGTTTCTAATAGAGGGTTAAGGAAGAAAATATAACCTTCTCTTGGGAAGTTGAATCGATTACAAGGAACCACTTCTCGATATTTCATATAGCTTTTGCTCTATGGAAATAGTATTGAAACCGAAAGTAGAAGTACATTTCAATCACTTCTGGTTTCGATAGAGTGTTGCGGGTTGTTTCTTGAGACTTGGAATCGATTGCAGGAAACTGCTTATCGCCATCCATTACCATGTTTGTTCTATGCCGCTTAATGTTGAAATCGAAAGTTAGAAATTCGAACCATTTCAGGTTTGAATAGAGGGTTATCATGGAAGACAGAATTATTCTTAAAAAGCTCAATCTATATAAAAAAAGCACACCTCGATAATTCTTGCCGTTTCCGCACTACGGAAAACCAGTATTAAAACCGGAAGTAGTAGTAAATTTCAACCACTTCTAACTTTGGTAGAGTATTGTGGGTTGGTGTAATATGTCCTCTTGATACCTTGAAGCGATTGCAGAAAACAACTTGTTGCTATCTAATACTATTTTTGTTCTATTGTTATACTTGTTGAAACTGCAAATGGTTAATTTGACCCCTTTCAGTTTAAGTAGGGGCTAATGGAAGAGACGAAACGTAATCTATGGACGCTGAACATATTGCAAGAAACGGAATCTTGATATCTCTTACCGTTTTTGCTCTATGGAAATCAGCTGGAAACCAGAAGTAGTAGTAAATTTTAATCGCTTTCGGTTTCGGAGGAGTGTTGCCGGTTGTGATTATATGTTCTTATGAGACTCTACCTGGTAAATGGATTGTAGAAAATCACTTGTGGTAATTTATTACCATTTTTGTTCAATGACGATAAGTGTTGAAACTAGAAATTGTTAACTTCAACCACTTCCGGTTTGAGTAGAAGAGTAACGTAGAACATGGAAACTATTCTTGGGACGATGAAATGATTGCAAGAAACCTCATCTTGAAATAACTTACCGTCCAACATAAACTTCAGGAACAGAGAACGTGCTTTTGTATCTTATTTTGCCAGTGATAGTTCCGTAATATTCTGCAGTGATGTTCATGGATTAATGACAACCTTGCACATAACATACGAACCTGGTGAATGGAGATTATTTTTGGATGCTTCGAAGAATAGCTTAAAAGGTGTATTGATGCATATCTTGAATAAACTGCCTTCAATCCCAGTTTCATATGCCACTTTTACCAAAGAGAGTTATGAAATTTTCACACAGATATTGACCTTAATTAAGTACAGTGAACATAAGTGGAAGTTGTGTTGTGTTCTTGTTCCTAGAAATGTTCTTGTTCGACCCCTACATATAAAACTTGAACTTATTAAACAGCTTGTGAAGGCAATGGATCCCAATGGGCCAGCTTTTGCATATCTTGCTGATAAATTTCCTCGACTGTCAGTTGCAAAAATAAGAGAGGGCGTGTTTGTAGGTCCGCAGATACGAGAACTGCAGAAAGATATAGGTTTTGAGGCATGTCTCACAGAGAAAGAAAAGCGCGCATGGTTGTGTTTTACGAAAGTAACCCAAAACTTCCTTGTGAGAAGACGAGACCCTAAATACAAGGAGATGGTGGATGAAATGCTTGCAGCTTATCAGGATTTAGGTTGCAAAATGTCCTTGAAGGTGCATCTCATGGACTCACATCTGGATTACTTCCTCAGTAAGTAAAACACTATGAAGGGAAGTGGATGCCCACCATGATGGCAGACTATTGCTGGTGTATCATTAGAGACAAGAGAGACACTCAGTACAAAAGAAAAAAGTAAACCATTATGTACGGCCAACAGCTGTTTCGCATACCTACAATTCTATGTAATATATAGTTTCAACAATATATACTAATGCTTTAGAAACACAAACATTACGTGCTGATTACTCCAAAACTACCCTGATGCAGATAACCTAAAATCAGATTTGAATTCAGGAGTGAAAATCCTTTCAGAATCACTACTTTGTTACCCAGAAATAAACTTTTCTATTTATTTATTTATTTATTTATTTATTTGTAGAACAATGTACTTGATTGCTGTTAAGGTACCATTGACAAAAATAGGATCCGAAACACGGATCCCCCACACATAACGCCATCATACTATCACTTTTTCAGGAATGCTAGAAGATGCTTCATACCGATGGGAATTGATGTCCGAGCAGTAGCGAACATTCTGTTTGATTACTTCACCGAAAATGTTTAAAAAATACGACGTCGTAAGCAAAATAGAGATTTTGGTGTATTTAGTCTCGTGCCTATTCCGCGAATTCCAAACGCCGATTGAGGTCATCTTTTAACACGTGCTGATGAATTTGTAGCTTGTAGGGATACTACTTATGCAGATAAAAAAAACATTCATGAGGCATGTGTGATTATCACCACTTTCCTGAGACAATCGACGAGTGCTTCGATTTCGACTCTTGCTAAATCTGCCAACACTGCTATTTACATCGTTTCGTCAGTTGCAGTGCATGGTTAGTCTAATTTTGGTTTGATAGCCAAGGACTCTGTTTCACTGAATTTCTTGATCAATTTCCTTAATGTTGTATGGCTCTTGGGTGCCCTAACTGGGTGGCGGTTATTAAATTCACCAGCTACGACCCTCGTGCTTCGCTCTCCTGATATCAAGATAATCTCAATGCGTTCTGCTTGCGTTAGAGCCATGTTATCTTAGTCACCTGAAACGATACCAATAAAATAAAAATGATAAGTGATAGCTTCCTTATGGTGAGTGATAAACCAAAACCAAACACAAAATTTAATTAATGAGAAAATTTCAGATGAGAACAATTATCGTTTTCATTAAAAAAGTGAAAGTTGATTCAAAACGACGAATTAGCGGCTATCGACATCACATATCCTACAAGTTTCTCCCCACCTATACTACTAATCTACAGCGCTACTTTAACAATTCTTTTAGAATTCTGGCTTTTATTGGGTGTTTCCACACTTTTAGACCACCCTGTATACTAAAATTGCCGATCTTTCACTATATATCATGTATAAATAAATAGGGGCCGCTATTGCTCAGTGGTAGAGCGTTCACCTCTGGTGCTTGGGGTTCCGGGTTCGATCCCAGCCCCCGCCAAGTAAACTTTGTGGTGGACAAACACCGTGTGCGTGGGTTTTCTTGGGGCTCTCCCGTTTCCTCCCACATTCTTCATTCCACCATTTAATTCATTTGTCATCTTGATCGTCTCCTTTAGCCTAACCGGGATAAACGTGGGACGTAAAACTCAAAGATTTCATTTCATTTCATTTTTATAAATAAATACATATATTAGATCTCAAGACTTCGTTTTAAACTGTATGTAAAGGAATTATGATACATGTTCCATCAATAGTGCTTATTCCTCTTCAAGTCTAATCCAATACATACTAGATGTTTAGAACACATACCATATTGTATATTAACAAAAGCATTACAAACTAACTTTTAAACATTTGTAATAAAATGACACTCGTAGAATTAATGACTAGTATGAATACAAACACACACATACACACAAAAGCGCACATATCCGGCAGGACGTTGTTGTTTACTACTTGATATGTGATTTGATCGCCATTTGTTCACCTCGGATAAAACGCTTTGTTTTTGTTTCCTGAAAACAGCTGCATTATTGGTGATTACCGCATTGGCGTTTATTAGCGCTACGGCATTTCTCGGTGTGATCAGAGAGCCACTTATTTACGACTCCCATTATTGGCATGCAATTCCATCTGTGCTGATTTTTCAATTTATAATTACTGTGGTCACGATTCGCATTTCAATTGTCTGTCCTTTCAAGCAATCTTCCCTTGTTTGCATCATTCATACATTTTGCAAACCATTATTGGATTCTCATTAGCGCTAGTATGAACAAATCACAAGAAGTGCTCCATTGATTACATACATATTCACACGCACACACACATTTGTACCAACGTCCCGGAACACAGAACATATCAACACCTTCCACTAATATTCCTATTGACATTCTCACTGTATATAGTAATAATTCAACTTCATACTAAAATTTTAACTTTTGGAAAGTAAATGTTTCTCAGATACTTTATTGCAATGGTAATCATTACAATTTATGTAAAATGTATTGGAGTAAAGTGTGAAAAATTACATATTAAACGTTAACTTTTAACATGACATATGGATTTGGGTATTTATCCAACTACGGTTGTATATTCTGTAGATCATGTATGCACGCACTCAAACTATTAAAGAGGAAGATATTAAAATGTATGGTATGCACTACATACCAAAGTGACAAAACTATTTGTTGGTTTTGCGGCGGGTGATCTGCTCTTTAATTCGCGGAAAGCAGAAACATCATTATTAATTTTCAATACGGACAATGTTATTTCGTATGAAACATGCACCTTAAAATCTGACTTTAAAATATAGTTAAAGATGTCGAGTTAAGTAGAACGCAACTGGATACTTTCAGAGGTTATAACAAATTTTCTATTTAAAAAAAAAACTGCCCGCCCTATGGTATTGAGCAAGTAGAAAAGGAAGTTGACTCTTTCGCATAATATATTAACATTTCCATAATCGTTTTCCGTACATCTAAAACCATTAACTTCAAACTGTGAATCTTACAAGGAATTACAGAAATAGATGACTAGATGTGAATCTAGTTGCGAAGCCAAAATAGTTTTGATAATTACAAATTCTCAATTTTGTATTATTCTCTATTTGGTAAAGTTGGTATTTACAAAAAGACACATTAGCCTATTCTTACCAAGTCTAAAGTATGTTTTACTAAAAAGAGAAAGTTCCGGCATATGGTGAAAAAATAATGTAGAAAAATCAAATTGACTGTTGCTTTACAAGAAGGAAACTTTCTTCTCTTCCCAGATCTCCCTTACATTCATACGGAAGTAACTTCTTGAACCTTTAACTGATTGCTCAATACACCAGCCCTGAATTGGAAGTCGTTGTAAAGAAGGTGTCTTTTGTAACAAAACAAAGAATAATTTATTTGACTAGTACTATTACTGACGGTCATATTCCCAGGTACAGATGTAATTTGCTCTAGAAAGAATAGGGCTATGCATTAGTCTGTTATGAGTTCATTTCTGTCACCAGAAAACACTTGCAAAAGAAAAGCTATTGTCTTTTTTATAATCAGTAGTGTCGTAAAGCTGGTTTTTAACTGAGGACATTGCGCTTTTGACATATATTATACAAATGAAACATGGCTGGAAAAATCAGATATTTCAAATAGAATTACACGCTAGCATTAAAAAATCGAGCCATCGATAAACTGGTTACTTCAGGTTTCCGGCATGGATTTCGAAACGCATTAAAATTTATCGTGTTGGAATGTCACTGTTTTCTCGAAGCACAATTTATGTTTCGATGGTGCTGTAGTTCTGAGGAACTATTTTATATAATTGAATTAAAATTCTGTAAAACTATTTGATTCAATTGAACTAAGACTGTAAAACTATTTGATTCAATTGAGTTAAAATTCTGTGGAACTATTTTATTTAGTTGCTGAATATTAAAATTGCATTTGCGTTTCAAGTAGTGATAAATTTTCTTTCTTTGATGGACTATAAAGCTAGTTATTTTTCTGTTAAATATGAAATGTATATCAATCAGGGGTGACTAACCTTTTTAGATATGAGATCTACTTTTCATTTCAGAAATCACTGGCAGTCTACTTACCTGAACAATGATCGATGCAGATAGTATGACAGAGAACTCCGCAAGCTACCTGTCACGACCTGCCGATCAATGCATTGATCACTCCTTCTGTACATAATCATCCAAAATTTGGTATTTTCGAAACTTCCGCATTCTTTATTTAGGTCTGGAGGTTTTGTGATTTTCAAATTGAAGTGGGAGTTCAGTGCCGATGGCAAACATGTACATACTGTAAGTATAGAGGAGTGTCACTGAAAATAAATAATTTAAATTAAAATTTTAAAGCTTTCAAGTACGTTTAAAAACAAACACTTCACTAAAATTCTACAATATATTATGAGATATCTTAAGCATTCGTACCTTTGGTACAAGAGGCCTGGGATCGATTCTGGTGAGGGCACTTGTGATTCAGATTTCACGTTAGCTGTAGGTTCACATCTCATATAGCATTAGCACTGAAAGGGATCAAAGCGAAAAAAATTAATTAATTTATACTGTAGTTTACGCATGTAGTTCAGAAATGTACTTTAGTAGTAAGAGTAAGATTTGTTTGCCCTATATTCTCCGAGCAATATTTTCTCACATTTTATAAATAAACTATTCAGTAGTTTGTGGGGAAAATCTTGCTTGTACATTCGTGTTATAAACATTTGAACACCACAAATACTGTACATGAGGGAAATGCACTCTATTTGAACAGCATAGATTTCTACAGTAGAGCATAGTATAGGAATGATTACATTTTCATAGCCATGGCATTTCCGTGGGTTCAGCAAAGTCGCAGGTTCGATGCGTAAAGTGGTACCGCAAAAGTTTACTTAGCACTCAGGTAGTAGAACACAAGCAAATGACCTGCAAGCGTATGGAATAGTCAACCTCGTCTACGTCAATGGCAGCGCAACTGAAACACACGACTGCATTTGAACGGAGGAGCATAATCAGCCTTCAGAAAGGGGGATTCTAGTATCGCGAAATTCGCATACATACAACACATTGCCAATGATAGCGATACGTACGTCGAGGCTACGGGATGAAAGATACTTTATCGTCATGACCGCGAATGACCAACTTCTTAAAGCGTTTAAAGATTTCTCTTCAACGTCTTAAAGTGTTAACGCGAGGGCCCAGTAATAGTTGTGGAATTTTCTGCGTCGACGATTCGATAGTGTCTGCATAGCTCTGTACTGGTAGCATATATTCCTTTGCGTCGGATAAATTATCCAGAATCATTAATGACTCAGCATACAATTGGTGCAGTAACATCGTCACTGGTGGTAGATAGTCATATTTTCCGATGAGTTTCAGTGTATCCTGCCCTACAGCAATGACCGCATACAAATTAGACGCTAAAGCGTTGAGAATAATCTGCTAACGGGCAATTCCGAACCACAGAAGGAAAGCTAAAGATTGAAAAAATTCCAATTATCGTTTTTGAAGTTAAAAAGAAAATACAGGAAAATAAAACTTCACCGTTATTTTTTTATCTAGGTATAGGCTTCATGGTCTACATCCTAAAACCTAATACCTAGGAGTCTCATCTTTTTTATGGGTCTTCAAATATTGCTATTTTACAAAAATCATCTATGTTTAACTTGAAATATGTTAAGGAACACATTTGAAAAATCACAAACTTTCACAAAACAATTGTCATTTAAATAGCAACAAGTGGTTAAAATTTGATTACAGAGACTTGAATAGTTTTGTGTTGCGATTTTGTTTTATATGGCAAAATTTGGTTCATTAGCAACTAAAGTACAATCAAACTGATGGCAACAACAGTATGTATATGCATGTCAGGTATTGGAAAAATATAGTTCAGCTCAATAGTGAATGCTGTTATTGTAATAATGTTTTACTCGAACAAACTAATTGTTAATCATGTTCTTAAAGAAGTAATTATTAAAAAATAAATGTCATTTTGTCATATGCAGGTTTTGAGTTTATGCAATTCATAATGTAGTCGAGACTACACTATTGATAAGAGATCTTATTTAGCTCACAGTTTAAGCAAAATACATAAGGATACAAACCAATCGCTTTTTTTAAGTCGTAGTGTCAAAACTACCCTCTGCAGGCTGTCTGGTATTAAAGCTAAGACATCTTCCATTCACCTCAGCTCTTCCGACAAGCCATAAACGGAACGTGGGTGATATTTTGGTGACGCGTTATTGCTTTTTAAAAATTTGGATTCCTTGTCCATTATTTTTAGATCTACATGGATGTGCAGATAGAGTGGGTAGATTCAGACTTGGATAGATGATAGAAGGAATAGTACATATATGATCTCAGTGACTGTGCCTTTTACAGTTCAATTTCTATGCATTCGGTATAAGATTGCCTAATACATACTTAACAATCCAGAACATTGAAAGATATTTCTGCCAGTACACCAGCAATAATGTGGTGGATGAGGAAAATTAAAGAAACAAGTGAGGAAAATAACAATGTTTTTATCCCCTTTTTCCATCTACATATCATAAAAACTGCTTTCTAGATCTCCCAAGATGACAAAGTTTGGGTACCAATTAGCAAAGTCCTAAAGAAACTATCACAAATAAGGTTCACAACTGCTAGAGGTCGAAGTTTCAATATAAGCAAAAACTGTACAGAAATCAGTCAATTTGTTGCAGCAGTGGCATTTTGAGAAGTGAAAAAGGATTACCAATTGCTTGTGTTTTTGCTTAAAATGTGAACTGCATAACTAAAAAATATATTCAAGGATAACACAGTTTTTATCATATTTATACAGTGCACCACTTCTTGTGATTTCGCCAGACAAATAACAAGTTAAAAACTAGTCAAGTCTCAGAATGCACAAATTTTATCCAATTCTTACTACGTAAATAATGATATTTCTGTGAAAATTTGAGAAGTTTCAAATGTATTTCTTTTGAGACATTTTACGTTAAACATAACGGATTTTCGGAAAATAACAATGTTTTAAGACCCGTAACAGAAAAAGAATGAGAGTTCAAGGTATCAAACCTTTTTGTTTTAGAAAGTAGTATTCTAGGAAGCCTGTATTTAGAAAAATTAACGGTTAGTCTTGTAAAACTTGACTAACACAAGTTGTAATTTCAAAAATGACAACTTGTGTTTCTCAAACCATAACTTTCAACTACTTTTTAAAGATATTTTCAGTGTAGCATGTTTAAATATCCACTGAACACAAAATATTGTACAATTAATTATCTTCCAAATTTTTTTCACTTCAAATCAATATCTTCAAAAATAACCTTGGCAACAGCCGTTGCTGCAAACCTTTCTTAAAGTACCAGTGTCTCTGAAGTAAGTCCCACTTTTAAAAAGTATCATTAAAAATAGTGCTATACATATGAAGATTTTTTTGTCATGTGATGTATGAGTCATTAAGGTTGTGTGATAAGCTGAAGACATTACTTGAACTCAATATGAGGGCTGAGAGTGATAAATATCTATGTGGTAATTCAGCTCTTACCAGACTCTGGTTAAAATGTTTGTAATGACTGTAGCTATACTACAACTTCTTCAATCCTTATTTGCAGTTCACAAAGGTCTCATGGAACGGTTCTTAATGTAACCCTCACAAGAAAAATTAAAAAGCAGTCTTTTTCGAATTCCACCACACAAAATTCCTTGCCATCACCACCAAACTCCATTAATATTGGTGCTTTGATAATTAGCGCCTCGTGCGGTCAGCTTTAGAACTATAGCAGTCTGTGATTAAACGAAAACAAACTTAGGATAATATTTTTCTAATAATTAAGATATTTAAGAGGGACTTACTTTACAGACACCATGTACAAAATGAGTTTATGCGTCTACTATACAAACTGACCACTCAAGAAATCTCGGCATCTAGAAAATGAATGAATACTTGATTTCAATTCTGTAAATATAGTACAACTCCGTGGAAAAATGTTTTAAAAGTAACTTATTTTGTCATCAATCCTTCAATCTGAAATGGGTTGATTCTTATTCAAGATAAGAGATACCTTGTACCTGCAAAATGAGAGACATCGTCCAATAATATTTTGTGCATCCTGCAAATGTCGGGTTCTAACTTAATTACTTCCCGATTGTCAACTTTAATAGCGGACAGTGTATTAAGGTTTTTATATCAATATAAATAGGGGGATGTGTTAAAATGTAACATTCCTGAGAAAACAAATGCAGGAAGGAAGTCCACTTCTAGAAATGTGTTGTCTATATTTCCACCAAGCAACTCCAAGAAATACCACCACAGCTTGTAAGAACGTATGTCGTCTAACATATAATGTGTTTATTAAACATAAATCTTGGAAACAGATTAAAAAACATGCAATGGGTATAAATACGAGTATTATGGATGTTTAACAAACTTTACATAAATTGAAATGTATACCACTCACAACATACACTGTTCGAAAATACAACTTCAGATATACTGATATATTTACCATTATACGTGTCATGAAAGTCAAACAAAAGGATTTTGAGGAAATCTATCTCTCTGTGTGTTTATTGGATAAAACTTCATTCAAGAAGCATTTTCCCAAAATTACATTATAAAATACCTCTTTATGTATTTGTTTATATATATGACAATCATGTTTAATGTCAATGTCTGTTTTACTGCAAATACAGGAAGAAGAAAGATAAATATTTTCCATACAAACTTTAGAGAAGGGCACTTGTTTTGTTTGTTTTAATTTAAAAAAACGACATCGTGTCAACCTCCCTTGGAAACAAATAATTATTTAAAAAGCTAGCACAAAATAACAAAAGAGGTAATTTATTTTTAAAAAATGTGATGAAAAAATGTCAAAATATTTTTACCTCCTTCCTCGAACGAATACTATAACTTTGTTGATCAACCTTCAGTTGCATGCGTTTTAAAATTTACCTTCTAAACGCTATTTATTTAGAAACATGCATTCCTGGAGAAAATTAATTTCTAATTACAGTTTACGTAATGGAGATTTTCTGGCTGCCATTTGTTTGCCTAAGCACATAACACCAGATAAATTATAATAAGCAGATCTTACAAAGCATTCTGAACAACATTCGTTTTATTTAAACTATTCGCTGCGAAAAACAATACGTTTACTGTGAAAATTATTATCGTGTATCAGTTTCATCAACTTTCCACGTTGACGTCATCAGACACTATGAATACACAAGTAGTGACAGAATTAATATATGAGAGACAAAGAAAAAATTTACGAATGCCGGTTGGTTACTCAAATCTACAACAGCCAATTCCCTTACACCACACACCAAAAAATAAAAACAGACACAAAAGTCGCTATTTCCCTTTCCCCTGTTGACAACCATATGCATTGATTTCTAAAAAGCAGACTAATCTAATTAAAAAGTAAGTTGCCTTTGGCGTGGGAGACCCGGGTTCGATTCCCGGCGGGAGCTCATGTGGTTCGGATTCCACGTTAATCAGTAGGTCCACGTCTCATATAGCCTCGCTGCTGAAAGGGACGCTAAACTAAGATCAACTCAACTCAAAAAGTAAGTTTTATAATTATCTTCTTAAATATAAATACTATTAATGTAATATTAATTATAAATAAATAAATAACGCTAAATTTACAAAAATAAACCTGTACAATTAACCCCTTGCCATATTTTGAAGCGCTGGACGCGTTGCTTTTCACTTTTCACTTCCGTATTTTGACGCGTGTCACGCGTTTCGATGTTTGAGCGTCTGTATCCCGCTTGCTGTCAATAGAAGAGAGAAGCTTACAGGTTTCCTGTGCTTTGTGAATATCTGTTAGTTTAAGTAAGCGCCAGAATAGGCATAGATGTTTACAGCATTGCAAAAAAATTCCGAAAAATGTCATATGTGAAGGGGTTAACTTATTCCTGATTAAGTTTTAAGACTCCAATTTTTCGTCAGTTTTAAGTCCAGAGTTGCAGTTTATAGCTCTATCACCGCCTATTTCAATAAATATTGCTTCTTTCCATTTTCTGAGTAACGTCCTCTCCTATTGGCACACCACTTTCACTTCAGTCAATCAACTAAATATCTCATGTCTCTTTCGTGTTTGTAGACTGCATTTCTGTCTCTCTCCAACCTAACGTCGTCCTTTTGCTGTTTCATTCGCTCCTTTGATATCTTTGTTGTTTCCTCGATATAACACATATCACACTCACCGCACTGGATCCTATATATTACTCTTTCGCCATCATGATGATAAATCGGAAAGTTGACGAAACTGTTGACGAAACTTTTACAACAAATGCAATGTTTTGCTTAGCGAGTAGTTTAAATCAAATTTACGTATACTAAAATCAAAGCTTCAACAACTGGAAACATTACTCTCATTATATTAGAGAATACTTAAATAATACGTGTTTCAGTATTATCATAAGTTCCCAAAGCACAACAAAACTTAAATGTATTACGACTAGTGAGTCATAACAGTGAGATTAAACAGAAACTTTCAAGCGGGTTTATAATCTATATATAAGTAACAATCTATACTATAATTGTTAGTATACAATGTTGTAGTGCACCTTTGTTTTTCAATGTTTAATTCACATATTTAGTGGTAATAGTCTTGTGTTCGAATTTAGGTGGAGGAATAGGATGTTCGATTTTGGAGCAACATTCTGAAATAATTGACGATCTATTTAAACCAAAAATAGCGTCCCTCAGTCCAATGTGCTAATCACACAGCTACGTTAAGTGTCCTTTGGCCAGGAATAGCATCTTCGTGGATTCTAAGGCCAGGAAACTTTATTTCAAAATTGAAAGTGACTATGTTTGTGGCCCCTAATCTCTTAAACCATACTACTAATCTCGGTGAAATTTTCAATATAGATGAGGTTCGGGCCTGGGATAGCTTTTGTCTATTCACTTTGCAGGTAGAACTTAGGACGGAGGAGGGGAGGAGATAGAAAAACAAATAAAACTTAATAAGTCTTGAACCACCGATCACGATCAAATTTCAACATGGATAAGGTTCGAACCTGTGATCCTTTTTATCGTTTTCCATTGACGGGACAACGTAGGTGAAGAGGAAGAGGGGGGATATATATATTTAAATGAATATGACTATGCTTATGACTTTCGAACCACCCGACCGATCTCAATCATAGATGAGGTTCAGGCCAGAGAGTGTTTTTATCATTTCACGTTGACGGTAGAATTTAGGGGCTGGGGAGGAGGGGGAATTATAAAAAATAAATAATACATAATAGCTCTTGAACCAAAGAACCATTCTTGATCAAATTTTTAACATAAATGAGTTTTGGGCCTGTGATAATTTTTATTATTTTACTTTGACGGTGCAGTGTAGGGGAATGGGAGGAGAGGGATAGGGAAATTTATAAAATCATCGAAAAAAAACTGATATTAGTGCAGAGTCCATAGTTTAAGGGGCCCCTGAGATGAACAGTGACACTTCTAATTTTGTTTAAATCCAAATTCAGCCCCGAAACTTTGGGAAGTGGAAGATGTGCATATAAAAATGATCGAAATTACCAATATCAGGGTCGAATCCATAGTTTTCGGGGTCGCTGAGAGGAATAATATGGGGTGGAGAGGGAGGAGATATATAAAAGTGGTCGAAAATGAACGGTATTAGTACCGAATCCATAGCTTTTGGGTTCGCTGTGAAGGACAGTGACATGCCTGATGCTGTTTAAATCTTAACTCAGCCACGCCACATGGGGAGGAGGAGAGCAGAGAAATATAAAAATCATCGAAAATGACCGATATCAGAGATCGCTTTAGTAATAGTATAAAGTGACTGACTAATAGAATATATTATATTTTTTTTCTTAATTTAACCAAACGAAGCGGGTAATTGATGCAAGTAAAATATAAAACAATATTTGTGAGACTTAGTTTCGACATGATCATGAGAACTGAGAACTAGTCCATTTTTAAAAGAAAAAAATGTACATTACAAACAAAAAGAAAACATGTAATCTGAATCAAAATACTCCATTAGTCTTCTATTCATAGAATCAAAACATTTAAGTGCAGAAAAATATGAAGCAGCAAACATTAAACTTTTTTTCTTATTTTTACGGACAGTAATTTAATGCGCAAGCAGCTTAACTTGAAACTATTAGATTACATTTTAGAAGAGAAGAATAATACCATGAACATCCTAGTTGCAATAGGGAAGTACATGAGGCAAATTCATAGTACAGAGAGAAAAGCCCTAAGATAACAATTGCGTAGTACTCATGTTAAGCAGCGATGATAAGTCAGCCAATAAAAATGTACCTTGTTTAGCAAAGCAGAAACGACTGTTACAGAGATATGGGTAAGGATCAAGAAGGCAGCCTCGTTGACAGTAAAAATGTAGATACTGACTTATCTCACTAGAAAACCGATTGCCTGTCTCATTCTACCCACGGTGAAGATGACTTAACGTCAGTTTGAAGCTTTAGAGTAGCACTGCAAATGTATTCTTTGGACAATAAATAACAAAGTTGAGGTCTGCACGAGCCGGAATTTTTAGTCCGGGCCCGTGAATTTGTGATGTGAGACCCGACCTGATCCTGAAATATGTTTTAGCCTGTAGGCCCGAGTCCGGTCCGAGCTTGTGTGATACTGAAGTGAGCCCGAATGAAGCCCAAATTACAGAAATTTAATAATTAACGCAAAATTGTATTTTTATATACAGCAATTAGAGGTTTAATTTTCAGTTGTGCTTTAAAAGTTCTCCAGAAAGAGCGGTCCGATAAATCAAAGTTAGGTCCGAAAGGGACCGAGAAATATGGTTGCATATTCAAAAATTTACGGCCCGAGCCTAGCCCGGGCCTAAAGCGATATATAAGCCCGGGTCGGACATAAGTCCACGGGGTCGAACCAAGCCCGTGCAGACCTCTATAACAAAGTAGGGTCAATTCAAATTGAATCGACTAATTTCCAGGTCAAAGGTTGCTGACAAAATTTATACATTTTTCCATTTTTTTTTTTTTACCTAAGATTGTACTACATTTCGGGAGTTGAAAACGGGTATTCATTTACTTTTTAGCCGCGCAGGTTTGTTTGTGGCGGGCATTTTGTATAGGCGCCTGACCGTATTTTGCATTTTTCAGAGGATTCCGTTAAACGCTGTTAAAGATAATGAGTTCAAACAAAAACCATATTAAAGATAATGGAATGCACAACATTCTGTGTTCTGTGCAGATTGAGATGTACTTTAGAACGTTGAAAAAATAAGCTCTGAACATTGACGTTGGATACCTAGAAATGGCCATTTTGGAATGTACATCTTGAAACGAAATAAATAAGACTCACGTTCAACAATTGTTTATCTACATAGAGATTAGATTGTAAACAACGTCTCAAACAAGTTTCAGATCTGAGAACCTTATACTTGATTTTTTGGAAATTTTTAAACTTTGCGAAATTTCGAAAATCGTGTATTTTCACCACGAAATATCTCGAGGAGGACAGAAGTGAAAAATCCCAAATTTTCGCAAAATAGACGATAGTTGTGCAGCAAGAAGTGAGTAAAATTGCATCACTAAGACTTGAGTAGTTTCTGAGGTATAAGTTGTTGCGGTGATGTGAAGTTCACGATTTTAAACACTGAACAGATGTGCAGGTTTTGTGTTGATATAGTATGTCAGACATACAATTTATCTATGTTTCATCAGAAAAAGTGCAGTTAAACAGCAAGAAATTTGAGATTTGCTACTTGTAAAAGAATTATTAATACCAGATCATATCATAGATTTGTACTTCTGACGAAAACATAAATCAGATGTTATGAATACTTACAAACAGATGAATTTACTGATTGTAGTACTTCAGTATTTCCAGATAATAGCATGTTGTCATTTCCACGTAATGATACCATAGCCTGTATTTATGAAAGAAATGGTGGACTGGAGAATTGAAGACATCAGTAAGGAAAATAATGATATTTTGATCACTTTCTTCATTCCCATTGCCCAAGAGCCTCTTTTAAACTATGTACGAATGACAAAGTGTGGATGCGAATCACTAAGGTTCACCAGAAACTCACACGTACAGAGTTCACAACTCCTACAGGTCGTACTTTCAACATCAGTGCAAAACTCTGTTCACAAATTAGTCAACTATTTACCTCACTGATGTCTTAACAGCAGCGCTATAGGTAGAAAACAAATAACAGACGACTTTCGTTTTTCGTACAAGATATGATTCATAAATTGTGTACTATTTCGCACTGCTTTCGTATTACTTGACATTTGCTACAAAGTTTATATTCACTCCGATGACTCTTCATGACATTAAATGCCAGTGAAGAAAACCCTTATAACTCAGAAACTGCTAGAGTCTAAGTGATGCAATTTTACTCACTTGTTACTGAGTAACTATCCTCCATTTTGTGCAAATTTGGAATTTTTCACTGCTGACCTTCCTGAGATATCTGATGGTGAAAACACTCGATTTTCGAAAATTCGCAAAGTTTAAAAATTTCCAAAAAAAATCAACTGTATAGTTCTCAGATTTGAAACTTGTTTAGGATGTTGTCTATTATCTAGTTTCTATGTACACAAAGAATTGAAGGCGAGTCTCATTTATTTCGTTTCAAAATGTACATTCCAAAATTGCAATTTCTAGGTTTCCAACCTCAATGTTCAGAGCTTCTTTTCTCGACGTTTTGAAGTACGTCTCAATGTGCACAAAACATAGCATATTGCTCATTTCATTATCTTTAATATGGTTTCGGTTTGAACGCATTATCTTTAAAACCCAAAAAGTTACAGCGTTTAACGGAATGCACTAAAAAGTGCAAAATGTGCTCAGGCGCCTATACAAAATGACTGCTACGACAAAACCTGCGTGGCTAAAAAATAAATGAACGCCTGTTTTCAACTCTCTAAATGTGGTACAAACTTATGTAAAAAATTATTTAAAAAACTAAATTTTGTCTGCAACTATCATTGGTCGATTTAATTTGGATTTCCCCAGTAGTCAAAGTAGTACTGACCCGAGATAAAATTTTAACATTAAAAACTCTCCCTTAGAGACGTCTAAAGACAGAAAGACTAGATACCTAATCCACTAAAATAACGTTCATTGGGATGTTCGCTTTAAACTCCCGTATGATGGAAGCACAAAGTCCCCGGTCATAAAAACAGTTTCATATACAGAAACATTCATTTCTACTCTAATCCTTCCGTAAATCGAAGGTTTCCAGGAAGATAGAAAGCTTCTTCAGTCTAGCTCGTGATATGAGCTAGATTGCCTACATTGCATTTGGAATTGCGACATTCAAAATTAAATATTCTCAGTAAAGGGCATAACTCGAAATACCATACCATACGCTTGTTCACCATACACTAAAAGAGCTTACACACGCAACTCGTTTTAGTAGTTTGTTCTAATGTCACGGCAATTGTTGGAAGGAAGAGCATATCGATGAGGTGAAATATCACGGATTTCAGCAGACCATCATGGAACTCTAAGTCTTCGGAAAGTGCCTCCACGTTCTAGAATGGAACCATGGACAGCACGCATAACAGCGTGGTTGAATATATTTTGAGCAGAATGCACGGGGAAACAATCAAGAACATTGAACTTACTGAGCTCGGAAAAAGTTAATCAGTCAAAATACTTCAAGTTGAAGTGTGTGAGAAGCAGATTGGTAACAGTCAAACGCCCAATGATCACAAGAGAAAGCAATTTGGCACAAAGATCTTGATGTGCTTTCTATAAAAGAAGAAACAGGAGAAACTTACATAGAGACGTCAGACACGAATAAGTAGCAGGGCCAGTAAAAATTGTGTAAGACCAATGTCATCATGGAGAAGCATCTACTTTCTTCAAGGAATCCTGTTAACTGACTGGCAATCTAACTGGAGACAACGCTAAAACAACATGCAAAGTGTTGGGCTTTGCGGTAGACGTTTTCTCAACAGTCTTATAACCGCTACCAAGTTATAGAAGAACTTTTGTGGACGCTCTGTACATTTCGTAAAGACAGTGATTATTATTTTCGATTTGTACTTTATTCTGCGACGCATTAAGTTCTTTCTTCGGTGGGAATTGCTTCTTTCCCACAGAATTGGACAAAGAAGTCTTTCATCGCTTTTCATATATATATTTAAAACATTGCTTTTGGTGAAAACATTTCAGTTAGTGACGAACCATTTCAGTGTTTTTCCCTGACTTGTTATATGCACAGTATATATTCTATAGTTATTGGGAACTGAATTAAGTGCTTTCTTTAATCGCTTATGAAACATTGCAATAGATTAGAGCAGACTAGGACAGAACAGGTATTCAAGTGACCAGAGTGACGCCGGTTGCGTAGCTTTGCAGTTCCTTATCTGTACTTTCTCACGCCCGAGTTATCACAGTGCCTCGTGCATTATGGGCAGTTGACTAAAATTAACATAAATTATTTTCCTATTCTGTTTGCATGTGCACACAGGTGATTTAACTGAGTGGTTTTTGGAATGAACTACCAACACTCTTCAGTCGACCATTGCAGCCCGTACCTTGAGCTTTGGTGCTCAGGGTGTTTGACTCCAGGTCTGGAAGCCGTAACCACCCACGTCGCGTCGAGCTTTAAGTATGGCTTTGTGTTAAGGGGCACACGCTATTAGCCGGCGAAGGACGTTTTCTTACGGCTAGCCCCCAACTAGTAATGTCCCAGCTTCGCAGACCTTGTGCGTACATGTCAGTTATACACGCGCCTTCCAACATCAGCATTCTACTTTCTCCTTTTAATTTGCTGAAGATTCATCTTTACGCTTCAAGATTGTTTGGCGCAGCAACTGGATTCATACATGGAATTGTCCCGACAACTTTTCCCCCAGTGCTAATCACCCAAGTGGGTCAATGGTGTGAGAGAAGCATTTGTAGTGAAATCTGCATTATAATCTTATATATATAAAGGGCTACAGTGCATTAAAAAGGCAAAGTGCGATTTTAGTGATGCAAATTATTATCCATACTCTGTGTTAAGTGTTGTGTTCATTTCTCTTCGTTATTTTTTATATAATAGTATTCTAATAAATAAGTATAGTGTTATTTAATCCAGTGTGTTTTCGTTATTTGTGTGAACAATGTTTGTGTGCGTTATGGTCTGGATGACCGTCTGATCGTCCATGAGGTTTTCGGGACGAGACATCCTAACCTCTCGGCGCCTAATGCTCATCTCATCATTGAGACCGACGAGCGATTTGGAAACAATTTGTAACCTCTTCTTGCAGAGGTCCTTCATCGTCCAATCCAGGTAAGTTTTTTTCTCAGGAGAATATTTATTGGTAGGACAACAAACAATGAACAGAGACCTCGAACACGAAATAGTTACAATCTTGTTTTCTGTAAACCCTGTTTGGGTGGAAACTAGGTATTAGCGATTAGGATTTAGATTTTGGTGCTTTCCGCGTCTGTGGCCATGTTAACCCGTCACGTATGGGGGATGATGTTCCTTGTTGATCAGACTCTCCGAGGAAAGGGAAGGGAGGAACCGGCCTGGGACTTATACGTTAGGTACTACAACGATAGCGTGTATTTTTTACTTTATTAACTAATTATTTATTCCTGGTAAAAGTGCTATTCATACATGCATAGCTACTCATTATAAGAAGAAGAACAAAAATTTAATATCTTAGGTTCTGAAAAAAATGTTGTTTGGTAATGATTATTTTTCGGTTGCCCTGTAAAATGATTTATTTATTTGTTGTTATGGCAATTAATCCAGTTACTAAGGAACAATTCTGGTTTCCAGGTAGATGTTTACGATTGATTAACAAGATACTATGAGCAGCAAGGATATCGTGTAATACAGACATATATCGTGATTGATGAAAAGCAATTAATAATTTTTGCAAAATATAGTTAGTTTCACGTAATTCAGCTGGTGTGTAATTCTATAATAAGTTACTAGTTAGCAACAGTCAATTACATATGAGGTTTACGACATTTTGAAAAAATCGAGCCGTGGGTAACGTAATTGTTATAATTTATGGCGGTTTCACCCAGGAATTCTTTAGGTCTGAAGGAGTGTAAGACTACCAAGACGGATTTCATTTTATTGAGAAACAAGCGAAAGATATACAGCAGTCAAAGAATGGAGTCTGTTCAAGTAATTAGAGTAGAAGACCACTCTTCTGAGATTACTAACTTGGGCCTTCAAAACTTCATGCATCAAATGAGAGGACTTCTGGAATTGTCACAGAGACAAACAAACACTATATTGGAACAAAACACTTCCAGAATACAACAGTCTCTAGAAGAACAGATGGAATTTTCACAGACTCAAATAAACGCCAAATTAGAACAGAACACCAAATAAATGCCAATTTGCAACGATTAGAGCAATCTCAGTCTGCTAAAATGGAATAATTTGAGCAATCCTACAGTGCTAACAAGAGACATCACCCAATTGTCCGGCCCCAATTTCAATAAATTTTTTTCTAGCTGATAGAGGACATATATGTATTATTTGTGATGACAGCAATTTTTGCCATGGTGCATGTTTTCTATTTTTTTAAAATAATTTTTAAGAGTTGTGATATGGTTATTAGAGATTACTGCAGAAGTCCCTTACTAACCTTTGTAAACGGAGCGTCAATGAAAGAACAACCATGTAGATACATATAAGGCCTAGGGAGAAGTTGTATGGTAGGTATGACCTTGACAGCAGCCACCTTGAAATCTGCCATTTTGAATTAAGGTCAAGTTTTTCAAATGGGAATAGGGTAATATGATACATAACTCCGGGCTAAAATTTAATCGGAAAGACAATGGTGAAACTATTTTTGATATACACCCATTTGGGGAAAAGTTACAAACATTTAATTGTTCTCTTACTACGTGTGAAAGTCTCTTACCTCCGCTTCTAACCCGCATATTAATGATAATAAGTGGATAAAAGCTTCGGTAATACATATTATGCCTAGAAGGAAGTGATACGGTAGGGTGTGCTTGACGGCAGCCATCTTGAAATCCGATATTTTGAATTAAAGTGAAGTTTGAAAAATGAAAACCATAGCATGTGACACCTCATTTTAATAGCAAATTTTCCCCAAAAGCTAATGGTATGCTTATTTTTGTTCTATAGTTAACCAGTATGAATTTAGGACTGCTTCTAATGTGCACCAAACGTCCATTATTCGATCTTTCAAATTGGCAACATTCCTACTTTTCACCGCATGTTTTAAGACTCCAAATGGCACTTTGCAATTATTGCCATGGCTCATGTTTCCTAAATTTATTACATTTTTTTAAGAGTTGCGATTTGTCAGTTCATGAATAGTGTTGGAATAAGCATCCTAGTCCTGGCCCCATAATATACCCCCGTAAAAAATCGAGATCCAGAGAATTTGATTTTCGATTTGTGTTCTCGGATCATTATTGAACTAATTTAGCTTGGGTAGACATTTCTAATCCGGGCCAATTAGGTTCTGAACGTCATTTTAACCCTATCGATACGGTGTGCTTTTTGATGTTTTCGTCGACGAAGTTATGCAGATGCTGCAGCTTCCCTAATTATCCTATTGAAACTTTCTATAGTGCGTTGTGTCGGCTAAAGACAAGGTTTTCAGATAATGGTATATTTGTTTCAATCTAGATAATAAGAGGGAAATTATAGAGGGAAAATGGGATTTTTTTTCAAAATGTTCACCTAAAGTCGGGAATTAAAATTTTTCATGGCTGGAAACACTGTCACTAGATAGATGCAACTCATCTTAAAATAAACTTTGGTACACCATTAATATATCCTAGAAGTATCATGTCGATATCTAACAAACTAAGCATGTAATTTAAAATATATATCATTCTATCTTTAAAAAAAATCATATTCTCTCTTTTGTGTGTTGCAGGTATTCTATTGACTTGGTGACATAAACATGAGGGATAAAGATGATAGCAGCGGATTGAGATCTCCTGATAAACTTTTGTTAGCTATAGACTCTGTGAAGCCACTCCACAAGGACAAATGTGTTATATGCCAAAGTGATACAGACGAAAGACTGACATCTACCACGGCTGAACAGAAGCGAATTTGAGACGCGGGTGAAATAAGACAAGATGAAAAGATTGGAATTGATTGGTGAACAGGAACCAATATTTTATCACTGTAGCAACAAGTGCTACAAGTCGTACACAATGAAGAAAAGCCTGGAAAGAATTCATCAACAAGTAGCAGAAACCAGTGTACCACAACAAGATTCTGAGTGTTCCGAGAAGGCAGCTTCGGCCAAATCCAGTGTCCATCAACTCAGAAGACCTATGGCAACCCCTCGCCCACCTCCAACATCTCATCACAAACCAGAGGACCTTCCGTGTATTATCTGTGGTTTAGCCAGAATAAGGGCGAAAAGGAATGATGAAAGAGTAAAATACAGGGTGTGTGAGTCTCAAAGAGCAAACGCGTTTCTATCTGCAGCTAGTTTCTTCCAAGATGAAGTTTTCAGTCGTGTTGCTGATCTTAATAGTGAGGTTCACGTGTTTGCTGCAGATTTGTATGCCCACGGAAGCTGTATGCGTGCATATATTCGGAGGTACGAACGTGCCGTGAGCTCCCAGGAACAGAAGCATCGCTTTCAGCGTTCTGATAAGTTCGCGCTTTTTGAAAAAGCAAATGAGGTTTTAGAACCACTCTTGAGTGCTGGGTACGGATTCACACTCAGTGATATCAGGGAATTAATGACCAACATTGATGAAACAGTATGTGTTTATAACAATGCGATTAAATTGTTTCTAGTGAGAGTGTACGGTGACAAAATTCGTTTCTGTCCGTCTGACAAAAAAAATGAACCACTTATGGTATTCTCAGCAGATCTGACTCCTGAAGATCTTGCAGCCAAAATAAGATCGCAGGATGCAGTGAAATCAGCAGGAAGAATTTTAAGAGAAGTCCTGCAAGACATAGATTTTGGACTTACGGACAAATTTTGTGATGCCTCAGAGCTCAGCAAATCATGGGAGTCAACAAGAATGCCAGACGTTTTCTTGACATTTTTTTCCGTTTTGTTTCATATCAGTAAAGCAAAACTATTACAAGCAAATTCCCTTGACTTACGAACAGATGCCAACAACACTGATGATGGGTTTGAAGATATAAGCGAAGAAGAGCAGAACAATCCCATGAATCGACTGGCGGTACAAATGTACTGTATTTATCAAATTATGTTTTATGACTTACATCACGGAAAAAAGAAAACTCCACTACACATGATGACCGCTCACGCGATCTATGACAAGTGCAAAAGTAAAGAGCTTATCACTTCAATGAATAGGATAGGTGTATCAACAAGTTATAACGACATAATACGGAGCAGGAACTTGTTAGCAGCTTACGCTGTGAAATCATGTGAAACTAACAGCACACCCCTCCCCAGTCACTTACTAACAAAGCATTTACAATTGCAGCCTTTGATAATGTTGATTTTGAAAACAGCTCTTCTTTGTGTGGCACATATGACACACATGACACGGCAATGGTGCTTTTTCAAGACCGTGTCAATGAGTTAGATGCAGGGAAGCAATCAGTGTCAGCATTAAATATACAGAAACGAAGTTATAAACTTACAACACAATTGCCTTGTCAGTGTGTGCAAAACTACTACAAACCAAAAACACGTCCCACTTTACCAGAAAGTTTCAAAGTAGCTGAGGATATACATTATGTAGTGCCCGATACTGCAGTCTGTAAAACCAAGAAAACTGAATTTGTTATTACTCTTATTCGGTGTGGACTGAAAGATCAGCACAAACCAGTTCCTCCATTTGCTGGAATTCATGCTCTAATCTCACAGAGTACCGTCTCATTGAAAAAGGTTGGCTTTTTACCAGTAATACCATCTCCTGTTACAAACTACTCAACAGTATATACAGCTCTAAAAAAAATTCCAAAGTGTGCGTGCTCAGCTTGAAGATCAACCAATCCTCCCAATATTCTGTGACGAAGGTGTCTTCCGTATTGTCGCTGAGATCTGTATTAGCAATACAGAAGAATTTAGTGATCTTTATCCAATGATGGGCATTTTTCACATGACAAAGGTTGCCCTGCGGTGTATAGGAAGTTATCTAAGTGGATGTGGCATAGAAGATGCACTCATTGAGACTGAAATCTTTGGAACCAAAACTGTGCAATCTGTATTGAGCAGAACTCATTATGTTCGATCTTTACAGGGTATGCTCACCATCTCTGAGGCTATAGAAACATTGCGTTGGATGGCCTTCTGGAAGAAGAATAACAAATTAGATTTCGCAGATGTTATGGAAGAAGTGTGCAAGGCACAGGACGCACTTCATTTGAAGGACACAATGCAAAGCCAGGCAACATTCACTACACTTCGTTCAATATCACAAACTTTAAGAGCCAAGTTTGAAGAGTTTATCAAAGAGTGCGAGGATAAGTCAGAGCTTTGCAAGTACTGGGGAAATGTTGTGATTTTAATCGGTATAATGAAGGACTTAGTGCATGCTGATAGAAAAGGTGACTGGGAGCTGTACGTGAAGACTGTGGAGTCACTCATTTCTGTGTTTCGTGAATTCGATTGTATAAACTATGTGAGATATGGGTCGTGGTATTTGGAAAGAATAAAAAAAACTAGAAGTAGAAAACAAGTACCTTCACAACAAATTTGTTCAAGGACACTTCGTGATCAAAGACAAAGAAGGACAATTCAATGCTGTAGCTCCTGATATGAAATTAGAACAAACCATTCAGAGATCACAGAAAAGCTTCAAGGGAATTGTTGGTCAAACACGTAAAAGTGACTATGTTGCTCAATGGCAGCTAGTTTACCACGAAGTCCTTTCTATTTGTAACGTTTTCAGAGAAGTGACCAATTCTAAATTAATGGACCACCGTGAAACTGTTCCTTACCATGAGCTAATGGGAAAGAGAGGAGAACGTTTCAATAGAAATGTTGAGAGCCTTGTTCATTTTATGCAGCAACGAGGAAATCCGTTTGAAATGATTGAGCCTGTGCGGCTGCATAACTTTGTGGCAAAACAACATGTAAATAATGATGTAAAAACATGTCTATTAGATATCTTTTCACATGGGTCAGAATTATATACACAGCTGAAGCAGAAGAGGTTTGTATTGAAAGTAAAATCGTTGTTTGACGCAATCAATAAAGCTAACCTTCCAAGCTTTAATTGGAACAGTGTAACAGAACCAGCAACCAGAAAATCTCCACTGGTGATCTCAAATAAAATTCTTTCCCAAGCCCACAGAGAGATAGATGTGGCAAAAGAAAGGGGGGAATCTATCAAGAACATTCTGTCTCATGACCTTCTTCCAACAAACGCCTTATATGATGGAGATGCTGCGGCAGAACCAGTAAAACACACACTCGTTAAAGAATTAGAAAAATATCTTTCACCTGACGATTGTTATTTCAAATCAGTCTCTGCACTAAACACTGCTGTTATTATGGATTTTATGTCCCAATTGCGAACGGTCAAGCTGTCATTCATAAAAAACTTTGGAGAGGTTGTTTAGAGAGTTCTACAAATATCAAAATCAGTATGCACTCTGCAAAAACTGCATATCATATTTAACAGTTATCTTCAACTTTCACTCAAAGAATGTAAGAGAATCAGGCGAATGTCTACAACTGGGTGGATCGAACTTGCATGCATAACAAATTCTACCCCTCTACCTTTGCAACATGATAAATTATGGTCATCTACATCAAACAAGCTTAATCTGGAGATGCTAATGCAGCGAAATATTGCTGATGCTTCAGCAAATTCAGAATTTCCAATTATTGCTAGTGGAATGATTGTTAATGAGGAATTGATGCCGGAACAAATATATTCAAACGGTGCAGGCCATATTGTGTAAAACTGAACCACAAATTGGAGGAAGCTGACCTTCGTGTCATTCCACATGTAGAGTGGGCAGTTCGAAAAGGTTTGAAGCGAATAATTGTTCTATCGAATGACACAGATGTAATTATTCTGTTACTTCGATTTGTTTTACTTTTCATAGGTCAAGGATTGGAAGAATTATGGATACGTTATGGAACAGGTGAAAAAAGACGCTTTATCCCTCTTCATATTTTGTACCATAGACTCAACTCAGAGATTTGCAATGTTCTCATCAAGGCCCATTTTCTCACAGGTGATGACATTATGAGCAAAATAGGAACTAAGCGTGGAGCTTTAGGAGCTGAACCAGTGAAGTTTCTAAAAGAATTTGCTGAAAATGACGAAGACTTACAAGGTAACTATTTATTTTAAACGAGAATACATGAAGAACCTATGGACCCATGTGACGTAAAGAAATACAAATGAAATTATAACAAAACGGTGTTATACGAACACAAGATTATCAGGAAATGTAGCCTACACGTTGCGCAAACGACAAACAATAATTTTTTTTTTTAATAAATACGACTTTAAAGGAACAGCAGCAGTGATAGAAAATATCAAAGAGGCATAATATGACTATTCCCAAAACATTTTTTGTACAATGAACATAATATGAAAACAGGTAACTTGTTTATAAAGAGGTGTAACTTAATTGAGTACCCCATCAATACTGATTATAAATCTTACAAACATGAATCATCGACAACAATCGCTAGAAAACGAATAACTTTCTGTCTGACTAGCTAAAAAATTGCCATATCAAATAAATAATTACATATACAAAAAAGAAATAAATATAAAACAAAACAAAAGACCCTTGATTTACACAACAATCATAATTCGCTTTTCTTTTGAAGTGAATTTTCATTTGATTTTTTGTCTCATCTACAAGCTACATCTTCGGTATTACAAAGTTGGAGTTGTTCCGTTGTGCGATGATTCATGTCAGTAAACGAGTTTTTGAAGGGCAGATATAGGAAATAAATAATTATATGGGAAGTCTGCAAAATTCAGAAAGATTGCTGGATGCTTATCAAGACTATTCATGAACTGACAAATCGCAACTCTTAAAATAACGTGTAATAAATTTAGAAAACATGAGCCATGGCAACAATTGCAAAGTACCAGTTGGAATCTTAAAATATGCGGTGAAAATTAGGAATGTTGCCAATTTGAAAGATCGAATAATGGACGTTTGGTGCACATTAGAAGCAGTCCTAAATTCATACTGGTTAATTATAGAACAAAAATAAGCATACCATTGGCTTTTGGGGAAAATTTGCTATTAAAATGAGGTGTCACATGCTATGGTTTTCATTTTTCAAACTTCACTTTAATTCAAAATATAGGATTTCAAGATGGCTGCCGTCAAGGTCATACCTACCATACAACTTCTCCCTAGGCCTTATATGTATCTACATGGTTGTTATTTCATTACTGCTCCGTTTACAAAGGTTAGTAAGGGACTTCTGCAGTAATCTCTAATAACCATATCACAACTCTTAAAAATTATAAAAAAAAAAAAAAAAAACAGAAAACATGCACCATGGCAAAAATTTCTATCATCACAAATAATACATATATGTACTCTATCAGCTAGAAAAATTTCATTGAAATTAGAGCCGGAAAATTGGATGATGTCCCTTGTAAGCTGGAACAGTTATCTCTGAATCTGAAAAGCAAGTTTGATAGACTGGAAGCTCGAATTGACAATAGTTCTGCCCTAATCTCAGAGTTACAAAAAGACGTTTTTGACCTTAAGAATATGAAAAGACCAGCAAGGTGACCAACACGAGTCTTCCAGTTAGAAAATTTGTCCCTGATTCATAAGGTTGATCATTTCTGAGTTTCAACAGGCAGACCACAGGCAGGAGTATAACAAAAGCACGCTATGATGTACAGCCAGGGAAGATACCAGTACTGATGTCGAAAGTGATACAAAAGAAGAAAGACCAAAACGAAGTATTACATACGTAAAACCTAGAATATTAAGACCTGTAAAATGTGTTAGTACTAAATATCTAAATATATCTAAATGCATCGTTAAAATTTAGTTACGTAAAACCTTTTACTAAGTTTAGAGATCGTGTCGATGATATTCCTGGAGTACTTTCATAGAAAAGTTTGAGGAAGAATCTGAGTTGATAGGCATTAATAAGTCTAATTTTCTTAACGTTTTGCCTCACGTTTTATTGCCACTCTGTGTAGTTTGGTACAAAGCATTTAAAAACAGTCTGCGTAATTTCGAAGATATTAAGAGTATTTTGCTAGCTAATTTTGAAAATGAGTTTATCATAGCTAACAGAGATGCACAAGTCAGAAACGAGGAATATGATCCTAGAGTAGACAAAAACATCATGGATTTTGCTATTACCATCTGCAACGATCTATATTACTAAATCTTTATCAACCAGAGACTTATTACGTCTATTAGCATCTTTTACCGTACATAATACAACAGGTTCTGTCATCACAATGCATGAATTTTAATCATTTATTATTGATAGTAGAAACTTTTGAAAACCAGATGGCTATGCAGTACAGAGCAAACAGAAATGTAAGCAATAACGTTCAGCCAAGTGCCTTGACGTAATGTAAATATAAGACAAGATAGCTGCAATGAAAAGGAAATTTGTAGATTTGCCGGTAATGCAACTGAACCTAACTCTAATGATAATACAGCCTTCAGAAACAATAAGTACAATAAGCCAAATCTAATTAGATTTCGTAACATTTTTTATCGAATAGGCGGCAGAAATTTTTACAATGGAAGAAAAATAAGAAATGAATCGAATCTTCCGAACACTACTTCACTAGAGTATGCAATTCCGTGTGATATAATTGATCCGACGTACAGTACTACATTAAACTAACGCCTGTTGGCGGAAAGAGGTTGAAACAAGGTCAGCAACTGAAATTCAATGTTGGGAAACTAAAAACATACAAACTAGTGACAATACTTACTTAGCACTTTCATGTTGATTAGCAGCTTACTCGGCAAGTGTACATAGGATTTTGAATGTATATATATCACACAAATTTGGCATACGAAAAGCAAATTGTTGCAAGTTGTTAAAAGGTTGCTTCCTCAAGAGGTATTATCCAAAGCTAATACTCGTATAAGTAACGTTGATTTTTCTGATTAATTCTTAGCAGAATAATTTTCTCATTATGTAATTTTAATGCGCTATTAATTATTATTGTTTATTTCTTTTCCTTTCAATTATCGTTATGATTTATTGTAATCTATGTACTGAATTATAATACGAATCATATTTTATAATTTTATGTCAATTATGCCCGAACGAAAGAACACTGTTACGTTGTATTTTAACTTATATTGGCTTTAACAATAACAATTATAAATTATTATTCAAAAAAGAATCTTTTTTGGGCCTAATTAATTAACAAAATTGTCAGATTTTGAATTGTCCTTCCATTCGGCGATAAATTAAAATGTAATTGATTATTATGACTTGAAATATAGAAATGTGATAATGAATGAATATAAAAGAATGAATATAATGTGTGATAATATATTGTATCAATGAAATGTAATTTCAATACATGAGCGCGATTCCAAAAGTAAGGTAACCATGCTTATGATATGTAAATTATGATATGTGATAGCCCAGGATTCTTTCTCAAATTGTGAACAATTTAAGTAGTCCCTTAGCTCGGGAGCCATATACAATGATAACGTGTATTTTCTTTGTTAGTAAGTTATTTATTTCGGGCAAAAGGGATATTTAAACATGCACTACCTAATTATTATTAGAAGAAAAAACGTCTTGCGAAAAAAATGTCAATTGGTAATGATTATTTTTTCGGTTGCCACTTAAACAGGTATGTTTGTTTTATGGTAATTAATCTAGTTACTAAGGAAACGGGTCTGGTTTCCAGGTAGACGTTTACGATTGATTAACAAGGTATAATGAGCCAGGATATCGTGTAATACAGACATATATCGTGATTGATGAAAAGTAATCAATAATTATTGCAAAATATACTGCGTTTCAAGTAATTCAGCTGGTGTATAATTCTTTAATAAGTTAATAGTTAGCAACAGTCAATTATATATGTAGCTTACGACAAGATTGTGACAAAAATCGAGCTGTGGGTAACGTTATTGTTATAGTACCATCTCAGCATTTGCCTAGTGTGAATGAAAAAAACCGGAAAACCTCACTCAGGATGGGTGGCCTGGAAAAAGCTGTTACACTTTTTCGAGCGAGTGTTCCTACCGGGAATCGAAGCCGGAAGCACAAAGGCGAGAGCGTTAGTGACACACGCTACCCGGGACTACTTGGGTGGAAACGTCAGTTGTATATGTTGAAGCGGTGCCCTTTCATGCTCTAATACAGTATTTTCTAAATGGAATCCCTGTGACACTAGAATTTCTACTCCTATTATCAGTATACCAATGGAGAGAACAAGTAGCTGACACGAAGCCTGGAATTCCGGTACAAACTTTAAGTTGTCATGAAGCCCCAGAGATGACGGTAAGCACTCAGATATTCAGTAACCAACACAAGCAGCTAAAGTTAATTGTAAATCTTAAGCAGTATGGCTGGCTAAAATATTTGAAAAAGAAGAATAAATACCAAAAGACAAGATCGGACGAGGGAAGAGAACTGGCACCACAACTGCTTGTAACTAGGAAATAAAGGTAATGTATTTGGAGAATAAAAGACACAATACAGAAATAAGTATGCCGGCAGCACCGTGACCATCATTGGACTTCTTACACATTTTTAGGATGTTGAACGGCCAACATATATAAAACAGTATAGGTACCATAATGCTTTTCAGTAAAATACTTTGAAACAATTCGACCAACCTATATATATATGATGTGCATCCATCAGCCATAAATGAATGCTGCACCGCTTAAGTCTTAATTAGTTAACTGAACTCGGCTTATTTGTCGTCAATACGACCTAGTGGTCATCAGCTAAAGCTACGAATAGAACAATACAGACCGGCTGAGAAACCAAATTAAACAGTTGTCAATCTGGTGTAAGAAATGTGCAATTGAACTCAGTTGGCACAAAACAGCTTATCATATTTATCCTACCAGTAACAAGAAGACATTCAGTCAGAGGTTCTCACAAAACGATCAAAGTACAAAATATGGATATTACAGCTAATATTAAATATTTAGGAATCTTTCTTGAAACTGACATATACCAGCATACAAGAAAAGAGCAATACATATCATCCAAGCGCTCAATAACGTTGGTCGTACTGCTACTGTCTACATCAAGAAAAAGAAGTATTCATCTACAAAATAACCATTCATTCTATACTACTGTATGAACACAACCATTATATTGTTGATAACATTGCTGCAATATCAAGAAGAGAACCATTTTTGCTCAATAAGATTTCAAAGCCCAATGAATTAATTTTACACAAGGGCAAATATTTAAGTTAGTACTATGAAGTTAAGTTCATTTTGAGTTTAACGTACCTTTCAGCAGCGAGGCTATATGAGACGAGACCTATTAATTAACGTGGAATCCGAATCACATAAGCTACCGCGTCTCCGGGTCTCCTACACCAAAGACGCGTACGCTAACCGCTTAGCCACGAAGGAGCTCTTAGTACTACGAAGAACTTCTAATCATACAATACTAGAACCGACGCCATATAACCAAATTTTAGCAAAAATAATTCTTCAAAGGAAACTTCGAAGAAATTGACAGTTCCTACCTATCCATTTAAAAACATACGTATTACAATTCCTCTTATTCATAATGTAATGAAGAAGCACCAACATCAAAACAATTCATCACTTATCACTTATGTAGGTCCTACTGGTTCTCCACTTATACCATTACCCCATTCTCCACTTCAAGACTTAGAGAAAGAATATAATTTATTAATACAAAGTTCGGTTTCTTCTGCATTTTGAGTCCACTTTTATTATTGTTTACCATGGACAAAATAGCTGTATGCTAGACTTTGTAATCTTTCTATTAAATTGAGCAAATCAATATATGGAAGTTTCCTCGTGATAGGACATACGGGTAATTAACATAAAATGCACGATTAGTTAAAGAAGGAATAAAAATTAAAAATCATCTTAACGGAAGAAAATAACTGAATAATTATATTCCTAAAGTTGTATTACACGTACAAGCATTTACAACAAAAAAATCTCTCTGCTTAAAAACAAATGGTATAAAGATACGAACGTCTCAATATTTTCTGTTGATTTTCGCAAAGGAAGTAGCATGAAACAAGAAACAGAACTTGACAAAACAAGAATCTTACAATAATCCTGAAGAAATTTTAAAAGTAAAAAGAAGCGAAGATACTGGATTGAGTTGTGAAACTAGCGAATGCTTTCAGAGTTTTGTCAATACTTTATTCGTGTGTGTGTTATATGTGATCCAAGTTGAATTGGATTCTCGTGTGAGGTGCAGAACATGACACTCGCTTTTTTCCTTTCCTAGGATTTAGATATTGTATTCTTATACTTTTCACTAACGTTCTTTCATATATATATATATATATATATATATATATATATATATATATATATATATATATAAACATCTATACAGTAACACACACATCTATCTATCTATATCTATCTGTCTATATGAAAATACAGTCTTAACTATTCTGGGATTTTATTAAAATATCAATATTAGCCTCTATCTTATTAACGTAATAAATTTTGTATTCTCTACTGCAAACCACATCATCAACATGTCGTAAATTAACATATGTCAATAAGTAATGTATTTGATTCTAGGGTATAATTATATATAACTTTGCTTCCAAATAGATTTTAGTGAGTTATTAATATAAACATGAACCCAACGAAAAATTTCCCAACTTTCGCCGCAAAAGTAAAATTTGTAATGACAATTCAGTTAAGGAACCTTTCATATTTCATGTATCCAGTGGCGGTTTGTGATGGTAGTAACATCTGTAAAAATTACAGTAGTAGAAAACTTACCTAACTCCATGATTCTTGTATATAATATATATGTCCTCTATTGTATATGTATATAATAATTAGAACACTGAATTCACTTTCATTTCCTTAGCTTATGGTGATAAAATTATAACTTTTATCAGTGTGACTTCCTTCACGAGCCCCAAGTACATTAATCCAGGGTAAATGCTAAGAAATAATTAATAAAACTGAACGAAAACATACATAAAGAAAAAGTCTTTGTTACAAAGTGGGAAGATAACAAATCCAAAATTCTAGTCTAAGCTTATTATAATTTAATTTATCTCTAAGAAGCTATGGGTTAGCACTAAAAATACCACAAGTGCTATTGGAGGATCAAGTTTACTCACGCCTTTAAATTTTATTTTTTCCAAGCAAAAATTTTCATTAGAGTTCTTGATGTTTTACATCGTTCGTTTGAATGTAATGTTGTTGTTCACTATTGTTAGTTTTATATTATAATATTATCTGCTTTATATATATATATATATATATATATATATATATATATATATATATATATATATATATATATATATATATATATATATATATAACGCAATTTTTGTATATTTTTATATAGCGTTACATTATAGCCCACAGTTCGAATATGTCTAACAGCCAGTCTACTATTTTACCAAAATCCATATAAACACTCCATCTTGATATTACTTTTTCTTATAATACGTACCGGTAATAAAGGAAACATTTACACCCTTTAAATAATATACTTGTAGATTATACAGGATAGATCCTTTGTTATATCTTACATCTTTCGTTGCTATGACGACCAATAACACATATCGCCAGACTGCTATGTTAACAGAACATAAATCATAATATCAGAAAGAAAATTAATTCTAGTTCTTTTTTATGTTTTCTTCTTTTAGCTAGCTTGTGTATATTTTAATAGCACATATTGCCCGTAAATACAAGTATTGATATAAAAAATACGTAATATCGTTATTTATATATATACAGGATAGTAAGAAACTATTTGAACAAATTCGGGAGCTGATTCTTGACACCGAAACCAGTAAAAGCATTCTGTGGTACTTCGATCAGTGAGAAATAGTTTCGGCGATATAAAGTGCCGAAAGCGTGGGAAAATGAACTTCAAAGGGGTGTAATTCAAAAACAACGCAACGTAGAGTGTGCGGTTTAGAACATGGCACTCGAAGTCATACCTTCTCGATTGAAAAATGTATGTTTCAAACCTTCGCAACATGTGTGCAAGGGATTCCTCAAAGGAACATAAAGATTACTTACCAGGTTATAGGGAATCCCTACGTTCCTTTGGGAAATTCCTCGCACACATATTGTAGAGGTTTGAAACATACATTTTTCAATTGAGCAGCTATGACTTCCAGTGTCATGTTCTAAACCACACTCTCTACGCTGCCTTGTTTTTGAATTACAGCCTTCTGAAGTTTATTTTCCTACGCTTTCGGCACCTTATATCGCCGAAATTATTCCTCATTGATCAAAGTGCCACAGGACATCTTTGCTGGTTTTGGTGTCAGGAATCAGTTCCCGAAGTTTGTTCAAATAGCTTCTTACTATCCTGTATATACACAAGTCGTTTGTACAGGCAGATTTTACCCCCTTTCCCTTTTACCTAGGTGTAACCCATCTTTGTTTTCGCTAGAATTTACTTTGAGTACAAAACCTACAGTTTTTAGTCTTATTTCTTTTTCTTATTTAAGCACTTAGAAGACTGTGTTAAACTTACTTCTAAAGGTGGATGTGTTATTACATGTATCTCACACCCCCAAGATAGAACCGAAATTGAGATTGTAACGTAGCTCATACCCAATGTATGTAACCATTTACAAGTATAACGAAGAGCTTCTTCAAAGATTTCTGTAATTGGTTGAGCTTAAATTGTTAACGTAAATTCAATGCATATAGTGTAAGAACCACTTGAAAGAAACATGAGAAAATTTTAACTTCTTCACCGTGGTACTATACGTAGTAGATACGGTTAGGGTTAATTTTATGAATATTATTAATAACAGCAAAATTATTTTTAGAAGACAACAACAACAATAAAAATCTTGCGATTAATCTCTGTCATAAGTTGTACACATGAACAGAATCAGCGTATTCAAAAAATATAAAAGTCTTACTTCTCCTTCTTAATGTATTCTAAAAGTAACCAGCTACACTCAGGGGTAAAAGTGGATCTGAAAAGGTAGGAGGACGCATGACGTCACGCCTTGTCTATCTTCGCCCATTGTAATTTTTTAGAAAATGGGGCCACGCCACGGATATTTTCTGGAAGCGGTGGTAGCGGGAAGGGGGGGGGGGCGGACGGCGTACCCACGCTTTCCCCGTAACTTTTACACCTGCCTATACTAAAAATGAAATATGAACCTTCAATAATACACAAGACCAAAAGTGAAATTCTACTGAAACGTACTTTTGGTTGGCATACTCGAAATAATACGCAGGTCTACACTGAGAAAAATCCGTTCTCCAGACAGCGGTATATTGTACAAATATATGTAATCCTCTTGCTTAATACAGAAATCAGTACGAAGCATACGTTATCCATACGCTACACACGCACTGCCCTTAGATGTTACATCATGCCGTTGCAGGATGTCTGACATCTAACAATTTTCCGTATATCACATGCATATACTTATGTTACATTCCTCAGCTATATGTTACATACGTCTATTTGTATGTGAGATTCTGACTGCCTATATTGTTTTATACGGAAAGTAGGATGGAACACTTATACAGAAAGTATTATAAAACATGCGTTTTCAGTTATACAGCTACTGTACGTTAAGTCCAAAAACTACAGGAATTACGCATGTAACCTACCTTTTTAAGTACGCTACCTAAATCTTTATCTCAGTGTATGTAAATAGAAAATCAATTTATTAAATCATCTTCACGTAGAATTCATGGTGAAAATAATTTATTGTGTTCGAAAACAAAGCTAAGATGTATGTGCTTAGTTATTATAGTAAAAATAATTCCTGGGCATCGACGAAGCTAGCTTACGTTTCTTGAAGGGGCAAACCGAAGAGCAGACACATTACTGGGATGCAACCTTTTTTTGTATACTACTTAGTTTCATATTACTTAACCTACCTCAATTCTAGGGCAGATCCGTAGCTGTAGGGCACACTGGGGCCGGTCCCCCAAACTTTAGTCCTGCTTCCCAAATGGAAGATCAACACAAGTTGCTTGATATATTTCATATCAGGCTCATTAGTTTAGAAATTTCGACAAAGTGGGTACTTTCAAATACCTAGGCTCAATATTAACAGACCAAAACCATATCCATGAAAAAACTAAAAGTTAATTGAAAGTAAGGAATTGGAATTGTTATTCAGTTCAAAATCTTTTGTCTTCGTTAATTCTGTCGAGGAATTTGAAGTGTAAAATACATCTGAAACAATAATTATACCTGTTGTGCTATGTGGTTACGAAATGTGGTCGCATACTGTGAGGCAAAGGTGTAGACTGAATATATATGAGAACAAAATCCTGAGGCGAAATTCGGACTCAAGAGAGACAGAAATGGGCAAAGGTGGAAACTTTATAACGAAGAATTGCATAATTTACACCTTTACTAAATATTGTTAGGATTATTAAGTCTAGGAGGCTGAGATGAGCAGGTCACGTAATCAGAGTAAATGAAAATAGAAACGCTTTCAAAATTTTAACTGAAAATTCAAATCGGAAAACGACCATTGGCAAATCGTAGACGTAGACGGAAGAACAATATTAAGATGGATCTCACAAAAATAGAATTACAAAGTGTATGGAATGAAGATCTATAGCTTAACGTGAAGTTCAAACCACGTGAGCTCTTGTTGGGATACTACTACTACTATTAATAATAATAGACCCAGGCTAGCTCGAATTTATCGAGCGCTCACTCTAGTGTGAGTTATTCCTGGTTCGATCCTTTCCCACAAGAATTTATGATGGAAAACACGTGTCTGTGGATTTACTCATGGTTCTCCCGTTTCTTTTCACATTCTCATCTACGAATTCTTTCATAATTGTTCACTTACATTAATCATCCGATTTTAGCCTCAAGGGGGGAAAATGTACGACTAAAACTAGAAATTTCAGTTCAATAATATTACTACTAAAAATAAATATATTGTTCTTTAATATTTTCGTATAATTAGAAGCACTACTTATCCTATATTTCTAAAATTACATTTAATTAAAACAACGAACCTACTCATTTATAATACAATTCCCAAGACATTAATACATTAACTGATAACGTCAAAGTAATGCAGACATATGAGACATTTCTCATTTATATCTTTCTATCACATGCCTTGAAATATGCAGCCATTTAGTAGTTAATGACGAAGCATTACCCAGTGGAATGTTTTTATTACTGATGTATATTTAGCTTCTTCCTGACAAGCAATATTTATTTATTTCTTGCTCTCTCTTGTATTTCTCTCCAACTCTTTCAACACACATCCCTTTACTTGTCCCAAGAGGGGTAAATTATTAATCTCACACCTCCTGTCTTTACACTGCACACAATCTACAGTTACATTTACGCAATCTCTGCAAGATAAGAAAGCATTATGAGAAGCACAATACTGTTTCTTTCCCTCCTACTCTTTTTTAGGCTTCTAAATACATTTTTCATAAGTAGAGAAAGTCTTATAGAAGGGCTATGTCCGTCCATCCTTTCGTCTGTTGACATATCAGAACAAAATGTGTAGCATGTAGCAAGAAACTGTTTCCTGATATAAATTTCGTGTCCCAAAAATAGATTTATTTTACTATCTTAACTCTCTATTCAAACCCGAAGTGCCAGAAATCAATCGTTTTCGGTTTCTTCATTGATTTATAGAACATAAATGTTAAGACAAACCAAAAATGTATGTCTAGAATGGATTCAGTGTCTCAAAAATGGGTTCTTCCACTCTCAGTTTTGTACCTCAAATAAAACCATACGTTGTGGAAATTTACTACCACTGGAAATATAATACTAATCTTCAAAGAGCAAAAAACGGTAAGAAATACTCATACATTATCTTCTAATGTTGTTATGCTTGAGATTTAACCATGAAAACTTATTTGGAGGTATATTCTGAGAGCTTTTAATAGCCTAAACATAACTGAATTGTTTACTCTACTCCTGATAGAAAAGTTTTAAAACATTACAATTCTAGGCATGAATGAAAAAGGTACAAGCTTCAATTTATGTGTTGTGACATACATGGCAGTTGACATATCTCAATCAAACATATACTTGATGATTTCTAATAGATGTGAATGTCCTTTAACATTGGCACTTAGACCGCAACGTCAGTACAAGTCTATTTAGATAATACCTTAGTTGCGGTTCACAGAGATAGCTGCTATTTGATATTAAGCTATATTCTTTCAAACTTTATAAGGTGATCACAGATTACGTCATCTGGAGAAAGAGATCTCTTACTTCCGGTTTTAAATATTAAATTACTATAGTTTAGAAATTTATCCTAGATTTGCAATGTGGTTTGCGCCAAACTTTTTTATTTTCAAGGGTTACTTTACAATAGAAGTTAATTGGACTTTTATTTTCGGTTTACCTTGAAATTTAAACGCTTATCTTTAAAATCTAGAGGCAATTATCCTTTACTTGTGTCTTTATATTTCATTTCGAAAAACATACCGGGTGGACTATTTATCTCCATAGATCTTCGTAACTTTTAATAAATTGACATAACACGCTGAAATTTCGCATCCTATAAACATAGGTAGGGAGACGTTATTTAACATAATTTGTGATATCACAAGGTTAACAGTGTTGCCACCCCAACATAAAGTTATATTTTTTCAAACGTTACTATATCACATTACTACATATTTCAAATCTACGTGTAAAACGAAAACACGTATATTTTCATGCTAGTCATGCAGTATTGCAACCTAAGGACGTTATAATATCAAGAAGCATTGAAAAACAACCACATTTTGGAGGTTTCTCCAACAGTAATAACGTAAATGAGACGGGGTAATGTACATCCGAAGTAATTTACTGTCGAATACTACGGTCATGATATGATATATTTTGAACAAGTGGGACGAAAGTTACAAGGAATTGAAAATCTTATTATTTTTCGAAGTATACTTCATTTCGAAAAAGTGTTTAGATTACAATTAGCTCTAGAAATTACATAATTTTTAACATTGTTGCAAATTTTACCATTATTTCTAGAACAATTTGAGACATCAAATTGCTGAAAATGGCATTGTGACCTTCACATCAATTCACAATCATCTTTGTAATTAGACGAGGTACACACCTAAGCAGTTTTTCAATATAAAATCGTATGAGAAATCATATTTTCAATCCCTTGTAACTTTGTTCGTATCCATTCGAAATCCGTCATATCGTGATCATAGTATTAAACATTAAAGTACTTTGGATGTGCATTGTCTCGTCTGTATCACATGCGTTATTACTGCTGTAGAGACCACCAACATTTGAATGTTCGTGATACTGTGATGTCCTTGGTTTACAACACTGCATGGCGAATGTGGTATTTTATGTTTTTCCTTTACGTGTAGATTTAAGTTATGTAGTAATGAAATGTAACGACATTTGAAAAAAAAATACTACTTTATGTTGAGTTGGCAGCACTGTTAGTCTTGTGGTATCGTGGAGTATGACAAAGAATATCTCCCTGTCGATGTTTACATGGTGCAACGTTATAGTGGTTTTGGTAAGTTACAAGAGCATATCAAGATAAATGGTCTATCACATATATTTGATTTTTAATATTAGCTTTGTTTTGTGTTTATAATTATTACCGTAATAGATAGAAAACTCAGCTGCAAAACGTCAGATATAACGATTGGAAACCGATATGCTAACCTCCAATTTCCTTAGAAATATTTCTTTGTAGGTTCGAACAGCAATAAGTTTGATTGTAATGCTGTTCTTTTTCTAAATAAGTCAAACACTATAGTTTATGTATATGAGTGAAAGATATAATTGTGCAGTCATGAAGTAAATAGTACAATTTCTGAAAAAAAAAAATATAATTTTACTTTGTCTTGAGATAATACTCCACTCACCTACTTGTATTCAGTAGAATTCTCAATCAAAACATTAAATGTTTAAATTTTGACGTTTGATTAGAATAGGCTACTGGCGTAGGTTTGAAATTGAAATTAGTACAATTGGATAAGTTTCTTCATTTAATTACGAAGATATTTTATGCTATTGCTGAAATTAATTTTTATCAAACCTAGATAGTATTAAACGAAATAGTAGATCAGTGATGTCAGACACATTCTTATACGCCAGGAAGGTTGCTATAACTAATTTATTTCTCAGGTTTATTATATTTATATGATAGTTTTTGACAAAAATCGGCAAAGGCAGCCAGCAGGTTTCGTACACCAGTACTTTGGCCTTTCTAACCCAAATGCAATAGCATATGGCGATTCCGTTGAAAATAAACTGAAATAGATAAAGCAAGGAACTAAATTTCATTTTTGTGACGTCAAACACATTTAAATTTATTACATTTGCTTTTTGTGTCTAATATTGTAGTTTTCAAGTTGCTGAGTGTATTACAATGCAAATTGTGTGTTTTCTTTTTAATATATTCATGTGTTCTATAGTGTTATTTCATGGCTCATATGTGTTATATACAAAGTATTTAGTACTATTTTATGCATTATTATGTTCTTCTCTTAGTTTCTCATAGATAGATAACTCAATTGCAAATGAGAGAAACAGCCCATTTTATCCATAATGCCTGGTTATATTACATACCCGTTTTGCAAAATATGGGCAATTACAGTAAGGTTACTATTTTTAGTTTTCTCGACAACCCTGCAAATATAATGTTTTTGAAAGGGAACTCAATGCGACTATAGATGAGTTATCAGCCTGCATTTCTCTATTATTTGTCGTCAAATTCCCTTATGTTTTCATACCTGTGAGAAAATTTTACCATTTGTTCTGAATGTATAAACCAAAATAATCCTACTTCGTGAAAACTCACGAAACGGATAATATAGCTGCTAAAAAAAATGTAACGCTCTATAATACCTATCGGTGAAAAGTAGAAAACTTCTAACGAAAATATGTATATATGATTTTTTTAAGAAAACAGAATTAAGAACTTGGAGCATTTCAATAGAAAAATTTCAAAATTTTTAACGATTCTTGATTTTAATTTATAACTTTATACGCATATTTTGTATGATTTTATGGCGGTGTGTATGGAGCGTAGAGTAATATATCAATCATTAGTGAAATAAAATTTAAATAAAATATTACAGTTTTATGTCCTATATTTATGTCCTGAATGTTAAAGGAGACGGGCTATTAATAACAGTGAATGATTATGAAAGATTTTGATGAAATGATAATGTAGGAGGAAACAGGAAAATTCTGAGGAAACTCACGGACATGATGTTGTTCATCACAAATTCACATGGCCTGGTATCGAACTAGAGACCCTTCGCACGAGAAGTGAGTACTGTAGCACTCGGGAAGTATTACTAAAAACTATCTTGATTTACCATTATCTTGCATGAATATGACTACTTATATATAAATAAGTATTTAATTTATATATTTTAAAAATGTTTTAGTTTTATAATGTTAATTGCCATACTTGTGAAAGAGCTTGATTACAACTCAAGGTATTCTTGCATGATTGATTGTTGACATAAAGCTTTCTCCTTCAGGGATCGTTTCATTTTTTTTTTTTTTTTTCACGAAAACTCCAACGCTGCAGTGCACCATCGAGAGGTAATAGGAGGAGATAATTGCTGGAGATGGAAGTGAGGTTAAAACTCGTGTGCCAGGCAGTTTTACCTAGATTAAAGTTACAATCATTTCATTCTGTCGTACGTATCGACTGGGACTTGAGGGATCGTGAGATTCGTATCTTTGGAGAAGAAATGCGAGGAAGATTAATTTAGGGTGCTTCGAAATAAGTAGCAGGGAATCATGTTAGCAGCATGCCATGATATAATTAATAACTGCGCCTTTCTCCCCACGTTTCTCTCAACCCCCTTATTGTCGCTCTTCCTTTTCATTGCACCACCCACCCTATCCTTTCTCCAACCATCTATGAAAATGTTCCATATTCTATAAATTCCCTGTCGTGAAGAAGATTAATAAATGGGAACCCGGTACTGTCAGCATGCATGTTTCAGCTCGTAAAAATATGTTTATAAACAGATTGAGTTCATTACGTTACTGACGTTAAATGAATTTCTGAGATTGGTTGAGAGAATCTAAGAAATTACACTGATCCATTAGACACCGTTAAAATATTTAGATTATTACGGCAAAGATTAAAGAGGAAGAAACATCAAGATATAACATCATGTAGTTCATAGACAGTTTTGAAATATTACACTGCTCAAGTATTATGTGAAGACTACATACTCTGAAACAATGTCATGAGTCATTTTTAGATGTCTTAGGAGGAAGTATCCATTTCCCGAAATCCAAGTACTCTATATAGTTTATGTAATTTCGAGATCAATTCACGAAGATATCAAGTCTGAGAAGAGTATATCGTGTATTTCAGTTAGATACAGATTTTTACGTATATTGGGCTCTTTGTAACAGTGTGTTTATGGAGAAAGAGATTTATTACGGGGAGCAGGTTACTGTACTGATACGCCATAAAATATACTACCGCAATAACAATTAATAAAATTAATGAAATATTACTTCAAATATATTTCTGCTTGGCGAATTTGAAATTGCTTATTAAAGCTGCACATTTTGTTTTAATACTTGTTTCATATTTCGATCAAACTTCTGTACTTCGCTGTAAGTTACAACAACCAAATTGTCTACTAAATCTAGCACTCAGTGCGGCTGCATAAAGTCTCAATCTTCAATGCAAGTTTAAACCGCAGGATCACTCAAAAAGAATGAGATGGCGGTGGCTCAATGGTAGAGCTTTCACCTCTGATGCATATGGTCCCGGGTTCAAATCCTGCTACCGCAAAGTGAGCTTCGTGGTGGACAAACACTGTGTGCGTAGGTTTCCTCGGGATTCTCTTGTTTCCTCCCACTTTCTTCATTCCACCATTTCATACATTTTTCGCCATCATCGTCTCCTTTAGCCCAGCCAGCACAACCGTAGGATCAAAAAATCAAAAATTTCATTATACTCAAAAAGAAAAATGTAATCTTTAATGTAAAGTTCATAATATAGGCTCTGTAATAAGTAATGCAGAGAGGCCTGTATTGGAACTTTCTAGTAAAATAACTTAATCTCACTTGAGATATATAAGGAGGTGGAAAAATCAAATATGCCTCCCGTATCCTATTTGCTGCCCCAGGCTTTATCCAATTAGTCTAGGGTCTAATCCGTAATCTGTGTCTGTTCTTTAGCAAGGTAGAATTTAAAATATGTATACTGCAACATTAAGCTTTGCACATGCAAATAGAAAACAATTGCGTTACTCATGACTTAACAGGGTAGCTCAATATATAACATACAGTAATAAATATTTTAAACCAAAAAGTATGTTTCGTATTTTTAATTAAAAATTCTAAACATATCCAGACATCTAACTAGAATAAAGACAATTCCGCTGGTATTCTGCAAAACTAAATTCCTCAGGCTAACCAGATCGTTAATTTTAATATTTAATATATTTATAGGACATCTTATATGTAGCTATTAGTTCTCACATCCTCTGTCTTAAAAGCTCACTAGGTTTTACTCAAATCTATAATTGCATGAGTTCTTTCATATGCTTGGATGGTAGAGCGGCTCAATGATAGAGCGCTCAATTTTAGTGCAATGGGTTTCTAGTCCGATTTCAGGTAATCCAAGCATATGGTAAACAACATCTCAACTTATCCGTGAGTATTCTTCAGTGTTTTTCCATTTCCTCCCACATTCTTATTCTACCAACATTTTCAAAATTATTCATTCTAATTACTCATCTATTTTCTTCAGCCTACAAAACAAAAACGTCTGCACTGAGAAAAATCCGTTCTCCGGACAGCGGTATATTGGACAAATATACGGTATCCTCTTGTTTACTACAGATATCAGTACGGAGAATACGTTATCCGTATGCTACATAGGCACTGCCCTTAGATGTTACATCATGTCGTTGCAGGATGTCTGGCATCTAACAGTTTTTCGTATATCACATGAATATACTTACGTTACATTCCTCAGCTATATGTTATATACGTCCATTTGTATGTGAGATCCTTACCGCTTATATTGTTTCATACGTAAAGTACGTATAGATGAAACACATACGGAAAGTGTTATAAAACATGCGATTTCAGTTATACGTCTGATGTACGTTAAGTCCAAAAAACTACAGGAATTACGCATGCAACCTACCATTTTTAAGTATGCCACCTACAATTTTTTTCTCAGTGTGACATTAAACAATAATAAACAGTTTCAATGGATGCAATCCAAGAGTTTTGCTTCACTTTGACACATAGGATGATATAAGTTGCTTAATGTTCTTATCTGGAATTTCAGAATATTCATTTCTTAAAAAAAAAAAAAAGCGGTGGCTCAGTGGTAGAGCGTTCACCTCTGGTGCATGAGGTCCCGGGTTCAAACCGTGCTCCCGCCAAGTGAACTTTGTGGTGGCCAAACACCGTGTGCGTGGGTTTTCTCGGGGTTCTCCCGTTTCCTCCCACTTTCTTCATTTCTCCGTCTCCTTTATTCTAACCGGCATAATCGTGGGACCTAAAACTCAAAAGTTTCATTTTTTTCTTTTAAACTAACGGTTTCTTAAATAAAATTATAGACTTTTGTTTTTGTAGGAAGCTGCTGCTCTAGTTACTTCAAATTCATGATTCGAACAACATTATCTTCAAAACAAATCAGACGTTTAAATGATACCAAACACAAGCTTTCCAAATGAAAAATTTAAAAGAAAATATAGCATTTGTCGGGAACCTTCAAAAAAGTAAAAGTCGGTAGAAATCGATTTGGTAAGCACTTGCTAGAGCATATTTCTTAAAAGAAAGAGAATAAATAACACAAATTTTGTTCATAACAAATAATAGAGCTTACGAAGTACTGAAATTTAACAATTATATTGTTTGTAGATTAAATATTTATCAAGATATATTATGATAGAACTGATAGATAACAAACAGTTTACTAAGAACTTACATGTTTAAGATTTTGATCATATTACTTTATAAGACTTTTTAATAGATGAACTGCTTTTAAGCGTAAATTGAAATAGAGTTCCTTGATTTTAAATGATAACAAATGTGCTAGATATGTCTTGAGAGGTTTCAATTACATTACTTAATCTTTCATTAAAAGGAAGAAAAAATTACAGTCTGTTTGGTAGCGTATTGCACAATTAATTATTGCCGTTTGCGATAATAAGGAATCAGTCAACCATGTAGAGAATGCGTGAAACAAGAATGAAAAGCTTTAACTTGAATGAAAATTCATATAAATGAACTTAAGTAAATTTGCTCACAATTTACTTTAAAACTCTAAGTTCTTGTTGTAAATTAAGGAAATTAGCCAACAACAGAAAATGTAACCCAAATATCAAAGTGTATGTAATATTTACCAGTGTCTAAACACAAAGCGTATTCTCTTTAATAGAACAGATACAAAGATTAAGTTTCCTGGAAAACGAAAATAGAGAAAAGAAAACTAAGAATATACCATAAAACGAAATTGCTAAAAGGAAATCGAACTATTGAGAAAACAAACTCAATAGGGGATGACAGTATAACTACGGTCAGTATCCCTTTTTATTTGTGAGACAGATGAAAGAGAATGAAGAAACATTTTATTCCTTATTTACTGTTTTTCCAATAATGTCGCTTTACCTTTAACACGAAAACCCCTACTGCAACCTGTGTATCCAACGGCAATTTGATGGTTCACTCGTTTCTCTTGTTCTGACAATCAGTATCCGGTATGCCATTCTCCATTTCCTTTAGGTTTTCATCTGATGTCATAAAAAGGGAACATACACAAAGACTGAAAATGCTCGACTTTCATTCGAATTGTCCAAAGTTTGCCGCTTCTACTTTTAAAGATTTAAGTGTCCTAAAGCGAAAGAAGTGTGTGTATATATATGTGTATTTTTATTGTTCGTAAAGTTCCAATGGACATGGTGTATTACGTCAACTGGAGGAACAAAATGTGAATGTAGGCTTCTGACCCGTAAGAAGTTTTAAGAACCAGCATCAATTTTGGAATAATTCAGTTAGAATGACAATAAGCCGTTTGTAACTACTAATTTTGAGTCACAGCATACGTTCCTATTGAAATGAAATGATATCAAATTAAATTACTAACTTTGTGTCCACAGTTATACCCTGTGTGGTAAAGGAGAGGATGATTATAGAAAGTATATAATTATTTCATAATTTTTGGCATGGTAACGTTGCACTCTATCATTTAGCAACCGTGACGATTTTCAATCTATTAATTAATCCTTATTATTAATTTTTTTCTAAAACTATTTATAAAGATTTGAATAGCATGAAATATTCAACTTATCATCCTGTGTTACGCCATGTTAATTGACAATATGGGTGATATGGCAAGAGAATGATTAATAAAAAGACAACGTAACATGGAAGTGGAAGGAAATGGAAAAATTCCAAGAAAACTCACAGATATTATGCAGCTTAGCAATACCGAAAGGTCTGGCACTGAAATTGAGACACTTTCAACCGAAAGCAGTTTGTAACAAGAATGGAAAAAGAGAGTGATAGAAACAATATCACTTGTGGCTATAAAGGGAACCATAAACATTATAATAATGTAACTCTACGGGCACACTTTATTACTCCAACATAGAGTAGAACTTTACAAATATGGAATTGCGGTAGTACATGGGGAAATTAAAAACTGAATGGGGAATTATTTTTCACTTGTATTTTAACTATGTATATGCTAGAATATGGACTACATGTTCAACATTAAGTGTACAAAATAAATCGAAAGTTAAGGATGTCATACTTGTCTTTGAGCATATTGATTTATACGGGGGAGCATTTTTGCCTGTTTTTTAAAACTAATGGAAATTTTAATGCTTTGATTTTATTGATTTTTCTTAAAATTTATTTATATTTACGTTGTTTTATTGTTTTATAAAATAATAAATTATGAAAAATATAATTTTAATAGTTATAAATCAAATTTTATTTAGGTAAGTTTTGAAGAGTTAATTTTAATAATGAGAGCTATTTAACGTCAAATGACTACCCGTAAGTTTCTGATATTTCAATGAAAAAAGTAGCTTATGTTAAAATAGAACTATAACTATCTTCTTTAAGTATGACATTGATTTCCTATGCCCACTTTTTTCTGGTCCCTATTATGCTAGTGACGCATATCTTTTAACACGGAAGGTATCAGATTCACAGATATCGATTCCAAAGGGAAAGACATCTATGTGATACTCAACATTCTTTACTTCTATTCCTGTCTTTTTTTCTTTCTTGTAATTTTCTGTTCACAAAGAACTTTGTTCATTGTTCTTTGGAAGACAAAGTCGTTATCATCATCAGAGAAAATTTTGCTGGCTGCAGAAGTTGTCGCATTTGTCCAGTCCACAAATTCTTTAGGCTTTCAAATCGCATTTATCATGGCCGTGACAAAAGGAAATTGCTTGCCAACAAAGGAATAAAAAAAGAAAAGATTTGGAAATTTATTTTATCAGAATGTTCTACGACAGAGAAAATCAATCTTCATTTACTCTGCAATACCACATTACTCTCTGCATTTTTCTTCTTTTATACCATCGCTTTTTGCCCCAACATGATCAAAGAACTGAGTAGTGTTGGAACAAAACACTTTATCAGTATCCGCTTATATAGTAAATATGTATAAAGATTGTTTTATAAGAGGATGCTAGTTAAGGAGAAGATAATTTTGCTAGGTCTTTCTTCCAGTAAAATACTTCCATATAGTAGCAGTCACATGAGTCAAATATTAATTTCTAACAGCCTACATAATTTCAGAAGGGAAAGTTTTTTTTTTTTTTTTTTTTTAAGTGTTTATTTCATCGTAGAAGTTCAACAAATTTAACAAAACAGCTATGTTGTAACATGCTAAAATCACGTACTAATACATTCATAAATTGTATTTAGAATTCCTTTGTGGGTATGTGAACAGCGTACTTGCTCTTGAGACCAGTGTTCTATTCTCCGTAGGTGCTGATGTGGTTCGGATCCCACGTTAAGATATATGTCAACATCGCATATAGCATCGCTTCAGGAAGGCGAACTAAACTCAAATTCAATGCAATCCATAAATCGTACTTAGATGATTTGTAAAATTACAAGTAGTACGAGGTATTCCTTATTCTTAACAGGAATAAACACCAATATATAAAATTTGGTAATATGTAATGTACATTTTTTGTATACAATACATAGATTGACAAAAAAATGACATAGTTTCCAGCGCCATAAAAATTCTATTATCTGGATTTTCTCGAAACCTACGCATGAGAGTTTGACGTAAACATGTCATTTTGTTCATCTCGGACATATTTATCTATCTATCTATCTATCTATCTATCTATCTATCTATATATATATATATATATATATATATATATATATATATATATATATATATATATATATATATATATATATATGCAGGGGCGGATTTAGGGGGTGCAAAGGTGCACATACACCCCCCTCATTATTGTAACTATACACTATCTAAAATGAGAGGCTTTCAGTGAAAACACATTCTGAAACTTTCTGCCATCATGTTTCCGTTTGGGGCTTAAAAGAAAGCAGAGCTTTATAAAAGCAATACGAGTAGTTTAAGTTGATTTCCTGAAGGTTGAAGGAAAAGGATTCACCAAGCAAAATATCACATTTGTCAAGTAGAAAAGAAAACAGAAAGCAGGAGAAGAGGACACTTTTTTCCTGCATTTTAACCTGCCTGCATACTCCCCCTCCCCCGTCCCATGTATCAGTTGTCAGGGGTAAAGAATATTGTCGCATGACACTTTGAAGAGTTGAAGAGTTTGAATAACAGTTTTACCTTAATCAGTAGCGTGGTTCATGTAAAGCATCAATTTTCATGTTGACAAATTTATTATCGATTTTCTATGTTTAAAAAGAAAGGAAATGACCTTTTAGATATATAGGCATTCACGAGTATAAGTTTAATCACCTCAATAATATTTATTGATTGGTATACAGTATGTTTCATCTTTGCATGTTTTATTATCCTTTAATGATAATATCGTAAAATGCTATTTTGCTGATTTTGCTGATTCTGTACGTTATCAATCCTATTCACATCAACGAACAAAAACACGTTTGTCATGTTCGAAACGTTTCAAACAAGAAACAAACCATGATATATAAACATAGCCGACTCAGAAATAAAGATATCTCTTTGTAAGACTGAAACTGGAAAATAAACAAATGTGTTTCGCTTCACACTGTGAAACTACGGTACAGTTTCAAACTGTATCAGTTCAATGTCCAAACTTGAAGTAGAACATCTTAAATACTGATTGCAATACAGGAATAAGATCAAAGAAAGAATCTGTTCCTTGGACGCCGAATCGATATTAAAAAGTCATTACTCACCATCTTTTACTGTTTAGGTTTAATAGGGATTAAAACCGGAAGTGGTAATTGATGTGTATCATTTCTGTTTGCAAGAAGATGGATAAAAATCAGAGATGAAAGACATTGTTGGTAAGAATTCATATTTAAAAAAAATCTCCTTGTCGCTAGCTATTTCCATTTTAACCATTATGCTATCAGTGTTGTAAAGGAATAAACGTAGATTTTCACTACTTCTAGTTCCAATAGATAGACAAAAGTTGAGACAAATCTCATTCTTGGGGCGCTGAATCTTTGCCTAAAACAATACATTTTCTGCTCTATAGAAAGAACTACTGAAACTAGAAATACTAGTAAATTTCAACTACTTAAGGCTTTGGTATGTGTTGCATATGGTGATGGTATGTTCTCTCAAGATACTGAACCGATTGCAAAAAAAGAGAAACGTTTGTTGTTACCTATTATCGTTTCTGTTCTACAGTAATGAGCGTTGAAATCTGAAATAGTTTATTTCTACTACTTCCGTCTTGAATATAGAATCTACGAAGGAGATGGGAACTATTTTAGAGATGCTGAATCGATTGTAAGAAATTGCTTCTCAATATCATTTACCACTTATGCTCTACGGCAATCAGCATTTAAACCGGAAGTATTAGAAAATTTTGAATCATTTCCGATTTTGGTAGAGTATTGTAACTAGTAATGATATGTTTTCTTCAGACGTTAAACTGATTGCAAGAAATCGCTTGTCCCTATCTATTACCGTCTTTGATCTACGGAGAAAAACATTGAAACCGAAAATGGTTAACTTTAAGCGCTGGACATGAGGAAAAGGAACCTACAGGGACGCTGAATCGATTGCGAAAAAACTATTTTTTGGTATCTTTTACCGTTTTCGCGCTACGAAAATCACAATTGAAGCCGGAAGTGGTAGTAAATTTCAACACTTTTGGTTTGGGCTGAGTGTTATTGCTGGCGACGATAAGTTTGCTTGAGATGCTGAATCGATTGCAAAAGTCTGCTTGTTGCTGTTTATTACTGTTTTTGTTCCGGAAATGATTAATTTCTAGCTCTTTTGGCGCTAGAATGGAATCTTTGGTCGCTCAATCGATTGTGAAAAAAAGTACTTCTTGATATCTCTTACTGTTTTTGCTCTAATATATGTCACCTAAGAGGAAGATCGAAATACTTGGAAATATCGAAAACCCAATAGAATTTTGACATTAGTGCAGCAAAATTTGAAACTATATTTGAAACGTCGCTTATACTTGCCCCCCTCACTTGAAAACCACAACATGGGCGCTCTTGCCAGTGGCGAAGAGTGATAGTTTTAGCAGGGTAAGCCTACTATTATAATCATAATATAATATCATCTGGATTACTTGTATCTTCTTACAAATTAATTCCAAATGCTAGGTTTTTCTTCTCATCTCTCTATTACTTTCTTCTTGAGATGATGGTTGACAGAATTAAAAGTAAAGTGTCTGAAGTGCCCCGGCGGGAAATATTTATCAACAACTAGGGTGTCATAATTAACGATACACAGTAAGGGTTTAATATGAATATATAAACTGAGACTGACGAGCAGGCTTACTTTATTACTAGAAAATAGTACCGGTGTGTAATATTGGAGTTCTTTCAGATCACTTTGCGTGTCCTCGAGTCCCGTTGATTATAGAGATTGGAACAACTAGCTTTCGAAAGCATGTATCGATATTAGAGTTACTGGTAAGTTTTGATTCACCTTCAGGTCATGTGTTCTTATTTTATTAGTTGTAGTGTAATGATTCTCTATATTCTGTATTTTTAATTTTACATGAAAACATTGCTATTATTTTATAATTAGTTTAGCAGAATAATAATAACCAGTCACTTTTTAACGCATAGAGTTGGGCACGAGTCGAGCTAAAACTCGACTCGACTCGAATTCAACTCGAGTTTCGAGTTGAGTTAAATGTAATTTTCTCGAGTCGAGTTCCGAGCCGACTCACTGTTTTTGACGTCGAGGTTCGAGTAGAGTCGAGTTTGATAAACTGCTCGCTCGTTCAGCTCGTTTTGAAATCATGGCCTGATTACACTGGAAAGCGAAAGCAATGAGAAATGTAAATACTAATATGGAATACTTTTAGTGTTACTCACGAGAGGGGACACTGCTCGCATCTCGTCTCGTCTCGATAACTAGACCACAAGGAAGTTTTATAACGAGCTCAGTTTGGTTCGGCTCAACTAAGCCGATGGCCCGAGTTGGCTCGCTTGGGGTGTACCATCGGCTCGAGCCGGTTTGTTGGGATGAGCAATCTGCTCGGTTCGGCTCAACTGAGCCGAGAGCTCTAGCCGGCTCGGTTGGGTGAGCTATTGGCTCGGCTCACTTCTCGGTTTGGCTTGCTAATGAATGAGCTGTGAGCCAATCTGCTCGAGTCGTTGACAATTCTAAACCCGGCCGAGCAGTTTTGAACATATTTGGAGAGCGTCCTCTAACTTTTAACAATGTTTGGCTCGAACTCGAATACTCAACCTAGACCCTCAACCCAAATTCAGAAGCTCGTGAACAATCTCCTTGACTCCTACACTACACGACTATAGAGGTTGGCAATCAACTAGCTTTTTAGTATTCAGATACAAACCACCTATCTTTCATATTTACACACAGTGTTGTTTTAAATATTATTATTATTATTATTATTATTATTATTATTATTATTATTATTATTATTATTATTATTATTATTATTATTATTATTATTATTATTAGTAGTAGTAGTAGTAGTAGTAGTAGTAGTAGTAGTAGTAGTAGTAGTAGTAGTACGGAAGATTGAAGTAATAAGATTTTTTTCACATATTCAAAATTTCGGATCTAAAAGTAACGCGTTAGTAACGTGTTATATTTTAATGGAAAATAAAGTAACTTGTAACGCGTTACATTTTTACAAGTAACTTACCCAACACTGTTCTAAGATATAATGTTTGTCATAATAGATAACTGTCAGTTCATTCTGCAGCTGATCATCGTCGAAAATGGAATACAGCTTAAGAAGATTCTCTATTCTTTTTCTAAAAAAAACTTTGTAATCCAAAGACTCTTGTAATCCTAACACTGTTCACAATCAGGTAGTTCTACAAATTCCAGAGGAGAACAAATCACGAAAACTCATTTTGATCTTAATATGTTTGTATGACTTCTTTGGAGCACAGTGTGACATTAGAAGTACACTTCGTTTTCAAAATAAAGGATAGATTTTTCAAATATTTTACTACAGAAACAGAATAGAAAGACAAATTTACTAGAATTTTAATCATTATTGTTAGTATTGTAATATCTTTCGTGATATAATACTGTTGTTTTCACTTTAAAACATTCTTTAGTTCTTCTATGGAAATTCTTATTTAGTACATAACAGTTTTCAGACCTAAGAAAAATGTTTATTTGCTTGTCAACATGATACTTAAGAAATTTAGACTGAATTATCACGTAGAAATTATGGTGGAATGTAGCTACGTAATTTGATTTTCCCGAAGCAGATGAGAAATAGGACAACAAAAAGTGATAGATGAGAAAGATTCAACACAACAATGTTTGAGAGAGTACCACATGGGTGTGCAATCTTAGGATCTTGCATAATTGATGCACAGTTTTAAATCTCCACACACAGCTTTCTGATCCTAAATAGATTTTGTGGGTATCCAACAATGTCATTTATATCCACTATCGTTTTTCCTATGATTAGCTATCCAATGAATTAATATCTTAGATTTTCTGCATATGTATTGCTGTTTATAAATGCAAAAGAATTATGCAGCCTTAATGGATATGATCTATTGTAGTGGATCTTCAGTGTTCTCGAAGTAATTTAAAGACACGATTCCTTTATAGTGTAATCATTAGTTAAGGACTCTATCCTCGACGTTTCTATAGAATAAGCAACATGTTTTCTTCTTTTATTTGAAAGAAACACTTCCTCCATTATGTTCTTTCTTCCGACGTGGTGAGGAAAAAAATAATCCCCATACAACAGAACGCAAACAACAATCAGGTAGTAGACTTCAAAAGGCGCCAATTCCCTTAAGAGATGTTGTCGCGTTCGAAAGCGGCGATGACGTCAGCACATATTTGATTAATGGTTGCTATATTGTCATTTTTTGTGTTCCAGTTCTCTATTTTATGCTAAGAAAAATCGAAAAATCATAAAAAGGGAGAAAATCCTTGTTCCCCCCCCCTCTCTGTCTTTTCATACCTCTTTAACGGGAAATTTTCACATTATTGACGCCCACTTCTTTTATATTTGAAGATGTTTACAGAATCTGCGGATATTTATAACTGCAAAAAGAACAAAATACCAACCTCAAATTTCACGACGACAAATTTTAGCCTTTTTTCTTTTAATCCCTTTTATCTGTTAGTTGCCATACCTCGTAGTGTTTTATTGATTGCTATTTTAAACAGACGTAATATTGGCAGCTGTCCCCATTTTCTTGAATCCTTACAAATTTCACGAAAACGTTCGACCAATTTCTCTAAATTTGACGGTAATTAATTGCACTCTTTAGACCAAAATATATCTTGAGTTAGGCCTTATAAATTTTAATAATAAGATACCGTAAATAATAAAATCCTGGGGAATTATTATACACGTCACGTATGGAGCTCACATACGTTCATTTGGAATGCACGTTTCCTTTCAATGCACAACGTTAGTTAGAGGATTTCAGTTTAACGTGGAACTTAAATCATAAGGACTGAACTTGAATCTCCTGACGCTGACAGGCCTTAAACTCTCTGGTTTTGTACAACAGATTACTAGTTTCAGTATGAATATGACAACGAAACGAACTTAACAACCCTAAACCCGAGTAGGAGTCGGGATACTTTACTAATGTAAATGAATATTGTGTGAATGTAGTCCGCGTATTACGTGAGTCTTTCATATACCTTCCGCGGGTGCTGGTAAGTTCTCCGTTGCGTGAAATGCCTTTTTAGGCTCGCATCTAAAATAATTATTTGGTTGACATCAAGCAACGAAGTTATGAACATTTTGTACGCTGAAATTTGTCAGTTTTCTTGCTTTTTGGTTCTTCGCTGACAAACATGGATGAATGCTTTGTACTGAAGTCGTTTCACTTTTTCCTCTAGCAACACATGAAGGAATATAAGTTGATGAATAACGAATAACGAACATTGTAGCACTTTCATCCAGTGAAACATAAAGAATAAAGTTTTGCACTTTTTTCACAGTATGTTTCTGTTGTAAAGGAAAAATACATGTAAGTGAAAGAGGAACTGAATACTTAGAACTCGAACTTTTGATGCTCCACCAAATTACAAAATTTGGTGCGGGGTTGCTAAAACAATGTTTACAAGTTAACACATGACTTTTGGGATTAGAAATTCGAAATTTATGTAAACCAAACGCAAGTTTGTCTATCTAATTAAGGAATTCGTACCAAATAAACACCAAGTTATCCCCTACTTGTTTTACCGACCTTGTTCTCAGAAAAAAGGATCACGAGTGTGTCACGTGGACTTCTTAATCAAACATAGTCCATTTGAGAAAACATAACAGAGGTATGCTCAAATACAAAAGGATAGATGGCATGCACAACGGAATAACTTCCTGTTGCCCATTCACTTGTGTAAGGCAAAGCTTATTCAAAGTATGTCTAGCTTGTATCGTAATTATGGAAGAGGTATATGAATCATATGCGATTCTTGATAATAAAATAGGCTGTCGAGAGGCACATGTCACACTGGACTACATTTTATGGCTTGGAACTAAAAAGTGGGATCTCCTATTATTCTGCTCCACTCTTTAGGAACCTTATGTCCACTATTGAAGCACTCACATTAATATTCATTAGGTTCTAGCAAGTACGTCAAATAAATAGAAATGATTTCCTTCTTAGCTTTCTTTGTTCTTCAGTTTATCAAATTAGATAACCTTCTATATTTCAATGAGGTGCCTACCACTTTATATTGCATGCAGTAATGTTATACATTCACGAAACCTCATAATTAAAGAAGGCCATCAATAACTAATATTTTATTCTTACCATAGTGTAAATTCCCAACTAAATTGGAACTTGTAACATTTCTTGTCTACAGCGTAACAAATTGTTTAGATTCAATGTTTTCACGTTATGGTCATATCTGGGTAGATTTACCCACATTAAACTAACGTTTGACAAACAATTTTATTGCCCAGGTCGAGAAATGTACGTGATATTTTGGCTCATAGATACAGCTATACATACAGTCAGAAACATAAAAACAGGGACATCTTGTTTCATTCTATGCCTACCGAGGACAATACGAGTTATGAACGAAAATAATTGTATTTATTTGAAGTACTTGCTAGAACCTATGAATATTAATGTTTCCGTTTCAATAGTGCACACAAAGTCAGCGGCGCAAATCTGTCTTCAACATTGGGGGTGGTGGGACAAGTAAAAACTTTCTTTTTTTTCTGTTAAGTGATACAATTAATATTTGTGAAGTTGAAAAACAATCCTGTGGAGGATCAGGGAGCAGAGTTGTCTTCAACATTGGGAGGCGGGCAGATTTGAGGCTTACCCTGGGGGGATATCAATTTCATATCACTTTCCTTTGTGGCAATCGGACACAAATTGTCACATTTTTCCCAAAAAAAACACATTTCAAATCGGATTATTGGGGGGACAGTCCCCCCAGTTCCAAGATTGGAGGGGACATGTCCCCCTCACCCCAAAGGATTTGCACTAGTGTGCAAAGTTTCACAAAAGGCGATGCACCCATATAGCACACGACATCCCTAGGACGTCCCATTTTGATCCCTATTATCCCATATAGTTCCCGGAATTATCAGGACAATGAGAAGACATTCCATGAATGTTCTACATGGGACGTCCTAACGGATTCCCACGTAGGATGTCCATGGGACGTCCCCGGATAGGACAGGAGATCCCCGGGAAATTCCACGCCGAACATACCTAAGAAAACACATACAACGTTTACAGGAACAAAATTTTCACGGCATTATGTGGCAAGCATTACAATCTAACGATAATTGGATACGTTAAATACTGGTAACAAATATGACATTATTTAAAATACGACATGTGGACGTCTTTTGTACGTCATCCTATTACTTGTAGTACCCGGCGCCAATGAGCATGTATTTGAACTTCAGAGCGAGCTTTAGAAACAAATGAATGTTGTACTGCGATGGTTGTGGAAGCTGCAGTTTACGACGTGGAGGTTAGTGCAACTAATGAAAATTAATAAAATTTATAGGGGAGATGTAATAATTTAATAAATTTCATGTAGTTGCTATGAATATGTGCCAGTATGCCTTATTACATTTTATTGAGGATTTTAAAGCGCAATGTTAAATGTGTATATCGCATGTGAGTATGGCTTCAACAGCAGCACTAGTTACTATTCTCCCCTTTTGTGTGGTTGCATGCAAACCTAACTTCTTACGCATATGTGTTTTAATATTGTATGTTATGCAGTCGATTTCTGACCCCATCTCCAATACAGTAGCCTTATTTTATTTTGAAATTTCAGTAATGTACATTAATACTTACTATATGTAAGATTGTATGTCACTGGACTGCGCTTAGCATATTTGTGCAGATTGCACGCTTCAGCTTCTAGTGAAAAAGTAGGACTAGTTAGCAAGCAGCAGTAGTAATAATAAAATAGGGTAGGATAGGTTCAGTTAAATGAAGGCGGTGGGTTTTAACCCCTCGAAAGTGGTACCATTTCTGAAGAAAGAGCGGGTTATCTATACGTCATCCCTTTATAAGCGTGTTGCTGTCGACTAGCCCATAATAAACGACACGAATGAGCAATACGATACGCATGGTGCAATACTAACCAAAGCTGGACTTCAAGGGACTGGCAATGTGTGTTTTCTTTCGGACGAGTTACACTGTACCCTCCTCCCCATCGCTGGGAGCTGTAATGCATATGATGTGGACTATCTCCGCCCCACAGTTAAATATGGTGGCGGCTCTGTTATGCTTTGAAATTCTATAGGGTCTATAGTGGTACTCAGCAATCCCGTTATCACATTGCATAGACATATCACAGGAGCATTGCGAACCCTTGGGTAACTACGTTCACCAAATAGTGCATTTTTTTCAGACGGAATATCTTATTCCAGGATGATATTTCCATTCACACTGCTAAGCCTGTGCAAGAGTAGTTTCAAGAGAATCTCGATGAGGTTGATTGGATACCAACAAATACGAAATAAGAGCCCAGTCCCCACACCTGAATATAATCGAATCTCTGTTCCCTGTTTTCGAAAGCAGGGTTCAATGTTGGTTTACATTTCCTTCGTCTACCCGAGCTGGAGGCTGTACTGCAAGAAGAATGGCTTTAAATTCCACTCACCATTATTCAGGTCTATTCTGTCCATAATATATATTCTATTGTAAATTGGTTCACCATATTAATACAAGATGTTCTGATTTTCATAAGTTTTCCATTATTTTTCTTGTAAAACATGAACTTAGCCACCTGTTTATCTTGGAACCTGACCGCATTGATGCGAATGTTATTCCTATCCTGTTACTACTAAATTTATCTGTGTATACTGGGCACTTAAATATTTGGAAGTATACCGAATCTTCATTTCATACAATCATTTGCAAACATATTTTATTGCTGTTTTGGAAGGTCAATGAACTCAGGGAAGAAAGAGAGAAAATTTGTCCATTGGAAGTATCTGTTCAAAAGAGACACCTGACATGATACTGTTGATTATTTTATATTTCTGTTGTCAGGATGTGTATGGACAGAAAAGTTACATTCCTGTTTCGCATTAGTCCAGTCTACATAGATTCTCTAAGATTTGAGAATCTTCTGGTTTCATCAAACGTTAAAAAATAGAGAAAATAGATTCATATTGCAAATTGTAAAAATAAAAAAAGAATAATCACAACTTGTTCGCATATCTTGATGAATATCAAAACCCATAGGAAAATCCAGAATTAAGTGTCGGTCGGATGTGACGGTATCGATGTCCCAGTTTTTTCTGAAACACTATTTTATCTATTTACTTTGATAGGTGGAACGGAGTAAAAATAAAGAAAAAGACATTGTTTTGAAGATAATTAATATGTTGAAATTAAAATATTTAAACCATAGAATGCGAATAGGAATCTCAGTTAGATATTTAATACGTTATATTTTAATGTCGCAGAAATATGTTTTACTATGTATTATTATTTAGTTGGCTGGCATGGAGCTTAATGTCCTTTTCAGTACCAAGGCTATATGAGATGTGGTGCTATAGCTTAACGTAAAATCAGAACCATATGGGTTAAAACGGCGTCTAGCACTAAAACTGTGTACCAATATTGATGCCTTTATCCCCTGAGCGAAATATTGAAAGTCTTCTTTTATGTTATACTCCTAATGATGCTGAGTTGGGTGTCTAGATAAAGATTAGAACATCTAATATTGTTTTTTTAAAAAATTTTTTACTGTATAGCTTAGTGACGCAAAAATAAAATAAGAGTAATAAAGCATTAGTGTGTTTTTAATGGTGTAGTTCGCCAAGAATATGTGATAAAGTATAAAATATATACGCATTAGGCAGAGTGTGTTTTCAAGAGACTTTGCTTCTTCATGCCTGAATTCATTACTACCTGCTATGAAGACAGTACGTGACCTCCCTAAAGGGAGAGGGAAAAATGAACAAAAGAGATTTTTAAAACAGTGTTCTAGTTCAGGCTGATATCCTCTCTGAGTCCGGCCTTCATGTAGAACAACTTAGGTATTACATGCCCAATGACAGTTCTTGTTTTAATCGCATTAACGAGGGAATTCATTATTCGGATTTTTAGTCACCCGTTCGTTCCTCACAGAGGATCACCATGTAGGTGGGGGGAGAAGTTGTGGAAGTGACCTCCATGAAGAACGTGTCGTACGAGAGCCATAAACTATCAAAAGCTTGACAGGATACACGGACATCCGTGTTATCCTCCGACAGCTGATCCAGTTATGAATGATGAAGCATTTGTAGGGAACATTTAGTTCGATCTAATATGTATAGGTGGTGGTATTGATTCGCACACGACATGGTGATAAATCAAAAGAACATATTTTCGAGACAGGGCATTATACAGCTAAAAGGATTGAGAACAATACTTTTTTGTGTCAATTGTATGTAGTTAATGCGCTTTTATACTTCTATTCATTTATTTTTATCCCCTTTTGTTTCGCGATGGTTACTAATGAATTGAGCTTAGCCGTTACTGGGAAGCGAATTAATTTCTGTCCATAAGTAACAGGTTATCATTGTTGCGTCACATTAAGGTAATCACATAATAGCTTTGGAAGTTTCGATACTAGATATAACTGCCAGAAAATAATAACTAATCCATAAAGAACTTCTTAAATTAACTCCTTTCCCTTTCAATCAAAATTAGAACTCAAAATTATCTTTACGATTACTGAGAGCATTTCGTGCCCTGCATACGTTAAATCGACTAAGATAATATCTCTGAAGATCAAACTTGTCAAGGTACTGGTGTTTCCACATCTTGACTACTGCGACTCAGTCTATTCTGATCTAACAGAAAATCAATCAAAGCGCTTGCAAAGAGTGCAAAATGCCTGCATCAGATTTATTTTCCATTTAACTCACAGAGAACATCTCACATCTTTTTATTAAAAAAAACTGTCATGGCTGACGTTAGTTGAAAGAAGAAATTTACATAATCTTACCTTATTGTACAAAATACTTACTACGTCAGAACCATTGTACCTAGCCCGTAGATTTTTATATTTATCAGACTTTCATACTAGAAGCACAAGATCACAAGATAATTTCTTGCTCTCCATACCCAGTCACAATTCTGATTCATACTCAAAATCCTTCACAGTAAGTACTACACGACTCTGGAACAGTTTACCTCAATTAATACACAACGTTTTCACAGTTCCCAAATTTAAAAATCTGTAAATTCCTTTCTCTTAAGTAAAGATAAGGATACTGGTAGCACATGAGGTATCTTCGTTTCGCCAAATTATTAATAACCCATATATGAACACACAACCAATACGTAACCTATGTTAATTTGTACAGCTTATATATTCATACTTCTAGTACCGCTATATGCAATATGCAATTTAGGTTTCTCCATGTTATTTTGTTTCCTCTATTGTATATTATTTTCAATTTTTGTTTTGAAGTGTTTAACTATTTTTTGTACTTAAGTAGTATATTCTTTTTCTTATGTGGTTCAATACTTTTCTTTTGTAATTGTTAATATTTTTTATGTTTGGTGCTTTTTTTTTAAAAAAAAAAAAAAAAAAAAGAATGTATGCACGTGGTTAAGTACTCGGAGAAGGCTGCAGAGCCTTAATTTTGCCACGTAAAATAAGTCATAAAATAAAATAAATAAATTAAAATAAATGTGTCGTCACAATAATAGATTTAAGGTTAAATGAACTTACTAAAATATCTAGTTTAATATTTCAATCAGGGGTTCCCATAAAGAGCAGAACTATGACAGAAAATTTGTCACTGAAATTTTAAGGCAAAAATGAAACATTAAAACCTGCTAGCACACATACATTTGTATATCGTATGCATAATTTTGGCAATAACTTTTAAAAACAAAGCAGCACTATTAAGACTGTGGGACGTTATTCGTGCTCAGAACCATTGGTAAAATTTGAAAGTAGATATCGCTTTTGTGGAGTTATATGTCGCTTTGTGTAAAAGAACTTGGCTGGTTTGTACGTTTTGGATCTAAGAAAGATGAGCGCTCCTATTACAATGAAAGTAAATGTTGTGTAGAATGTTCAGGTTTCTTCTCCAGCGACGGTGCTACAGAAGGAGTAGAATGTGCTGAAGCACTCTAGGTTTTACATACGAGTAAGTGATTAGAATATCTTAAATCCGCAAAATGTTGAAGAATTTCTTTAAAAAAAAAGTTAAGTAAGTTGTGCAATTTGAGGATACATTGACTAACATGATACCTAAGAACGAATTGTTTGAAGCAAAGTTAATTCAGTAATGTTGTTCTGTAAGTCCTGAAATGAATATTACATAAAGTTTTTTTTTTTTTTTTTTTCATTGAGACATTTTACTGCATAAAGCAAGTTTTTACTTTCTTCCTTACAACATATGTTGGAATTTTGCATGAGTTACTTTTTTAAACATTAGCTTGTATTCAATACGGAATTTGAGAAATTCTAGTTAGAAACCTTATCTAATATATTAATTCTCGTGAACAGGTTTTTAAAACAGCATGAAATTTTCTTTTCACAGCTTGTAACGATAACATTTAATTTTATGTCATGTGACTTCTGTCACACGGTATGACCAATGGGATAGGATTTGAATCATTTTTCTGGATTCATCAAATCTCCTAGACAATTTCGGATTGTAACTTGAAACTTTATACAAACGTTTCCTTTTTTATTCCTGTTGAATCCCAGGTTATAGATATGAGTTTTTGTTTAGGAAATAGTATTCCTAAGAAAAGAAATAGGGCTTGGTGTTTTTCTCGTCATTCACCAAGCCTCCAAAACAATTACGAATACTAACTTCAAATTTTATCCAGATTTTTCTTCGATTTTAGGCTATGAATAAGTCGGAGTTTTGCGAAATTAAATCCTTAAGAAGTGGATGAAAACCTTGCACCTTCTCGAGTTGTTTATCAAATCTTCGATATCTTTGGAGGAAAAACTTCAAATTTTGCCTTTTTTCATAAAACCTAAGCTGGGAATAAGATGAGTTTTTGTGAAATGCATTACAGAGGAAAGTGGAAAACGCGGATTAAACGAATTCCCGCTTTTCCTCATTTTTACACCTGTTCAGCTCAGATTTTGGAGTTTTATATAAACGTTCTCCTCGTATTGTAAACTACATGTAAGTAGAATTTACAGAAAATATACTTAAAATATTGGGAAGGAAGAAGAAATGTTTTCTTTATTATTATTTTGTCTTGCTTTCGAAATTGCTTAACATATTGCTTTATATTGCTTTGGCGGATTTATATATTACAATGGAATTATATAAGTTCTTTTCGATGCATAATATGACCATGTGGAAAAGTAGTTTATCTAAGTTTTGAGGCTGAAAACATATATTTAAGGCTGTCTTTTGGAAAGTTTATTTTGGGAAAAAATAATTCCAAGTAACCATTTTTTTTTTTTTTTTAACAAACAGAAAGGATCTTTTCAATTTTGAATGCAAGGAAGCGATTTAACTTCTTTCAACTTTTGAACCAAACTTATGTAGGAGAAATGCAGTTCGTAAAAACAGGAATAGACTAAATATAAATCAACCCACTTGCATTAAGTTAAATCCGACTTTTAGGGTGCGAGAAAATGACTTGATTCGGTCGTGATGTGAACAATTATTTAAGGTCGGTTGAGTGAGGAATTAACAAAACTCCATTGAAGTCAAACTTGCATCAACGACTAACTTTGACATTAACTATTAAACTTCAATTTTTGTTTAACTTCATTTCAGTAAAAATGTCTATTATTAGGGCCCTAGAAATAATATTTATTCTTGTGGCTTTGAGATTCGTCAATATTGTCCCCTTAATTAATTTGTCATGTATAGATAGGACCCAGTGACGTGTGGGAGAGCCCACGAGCTCCGTGGCTCACATAGAGTAAGAGAAATATAGAAAGAGGGGGCCCAAGAATAAAAAAAAAAAACATGTTTTACTAGGGGCCGAAAAACGCGTATTAACGTTTGCCCCCCCCCCCCAGAAAAGTTACGGCGCTGTTGCATTGTTTCAGAGAAAATCGAGAAAGCTTATTTTGTGGCACTAAAAAGTGTATGTCATTCATTGCCAATATTAACTGATTTTATTTCACTAGGACAGATTGTTTATTTATTTGTGTAAATGTGAAAAAGTTATGTAACAAATTATATCTGTCGTTGCTTTCCTTCTAAAGGTGTGCTCCTACTAGTGACATACACACTCTTTGTTAATTCTATATTTTTGATGTAGTTATCTTTAGCTTGAATTAAAAATAGGTTAAATCTGGAGTTACATACTTTAATGGAAAAGTATTATTAGGAGTACGCGGTAAAAAGTTGAATACTACTAGATTAGAGCCAGTGGCAGATCCAACCCGGGGCTGGGGCCTAGGCCCTCCAGTTTTTTGAGTGATAAGAAAAATTTAAGGTATTATTTATTCATATTTGATAGTTTATAGCAAACTGATGAGATACCTATCATATTCTGGGATGTGACCATGAGTTTTTACCTTCTAAATTCGCCACTGAACAGAGCATTCTTCTTACGGTTTTTTATTAAATTTTAATAAATAATTCAAACACAATAAAAAAATTTAAAATAAGAAAAATAGAAGATGCGTAACCAATAAGAAGTTCTTGCCTTTCTTGACGTCCCATTAATCATGCGCTCACAGAGAGGAAATGAAATGAAGCACGCGCCTGCCAAGCGATCGGGAGTTAGTGTGACCATTGACTTTCAGTAATACAGGCATTGCGCACATACAACTCTCATAGCTTGTTCAATATCGAAGAGAAATGGAGGTATCGAAGCAGCTTGTTCGTGTGCGTTTGTTGTATAAGTTTAAAGTGGGACTGTCCGTTGCTGCATTAAGTCGCTGCATATACCAGGCATTTGCAGAGAGTGTTATGAATGAACACACCGCTAGGCATTGGTTTTAGAAATTCCGTTTGGGAGATTTCAGCCTTTCGGATAAACCTCGCATTGGACAACCTCATGATTGATAACGAGGCACTGAAAGCAACCATCGACGTGGATAGTCACTGGTCTAACGTGTGATGAACTTCCAGAAAGGTTCCATGTTTCTGCTGAAATAGTTAGACTGCACCTGCTTGGGATAGGGAAGTCATGCAAGTTGAGCAAGTGGGTATCCCATACATTGTCAGCAGCCAACAAGGAATAACGAGTGACAACCTGTTTGTCCTTGCACACTCGGTACCTGAACACGCGTATCTTTGATCTCTTCCTCTTATCGCCACCTGACTGCAATCACGAAAGGTTATGCTCTCTCTATGGTAGAATTGTCCGCAAGTGATACATTACGAGCTCTTCCACCTGGTCAGACTATCACTGCTGGCCTCAACTCTCAGCAGTTGCAAAGGTGCACCGTGAGAAAGAGTCGGTATTAGTAAATCGCAAGGGTGTGTTGTTCCTGCACGACAATACTAATCCAAATGTGGCAAAGAAGACCCGGATTCAACTGACCTCGCGCCAACAGATTACCACCTGTTTCATTCCCTCGACAACCACCTTCGTGGGAATCCTTTGCACATGAGTGAGACCTGCGAAACACACTCACGGACTTCTTTGCATGCACGACCACCGAATTTTATCACCAGGGTATTGTATAGCTGCAGGAACGTTGCAAGCGTTGTTGGAGCATGATGGAGATTGCTTCGAAACCTAGAAGTACATATCGTTCACTATATTGCTCTTTGTTTATCACTCCTCTAGAACTTTCCTGGTTACCTTATGGCATCTACAAAACGATATTATATAAAGTAATAAGTGTCTTCTAACACATTTCGTATAGTGTAAATAGCTGGCTGTCCAATAATTATGACATCGTAAACTTGACATCCGAAATTTTCTGATCTATAAGAAAACGTTTTTACATGCAGTTACTAGTTGACTTAATAGCATTTAGTAGATAGTACCTGGATTACTTTCTATAAGTTTTGTATTCTTCATTGTTTTTGTATTATTTGCTATTAATATTTTTTTTAAAGTGAACTAGCGATGAGCATTAAGAATATCCTGCCTCATGCCCTGTGTGTTAGACACGACAAGCATTTTAAAAAAATAGGATAAATGGGGCGCGTTGTGTGCATAAAGAATTCACATCTACCTTTGGTCGTATTTGATATGTTTAGGATTTAAGATCTCTACCTGAAGCTCCTCTCAGATTCATATCTAAATAATGTAAATAGCTCTTATAACTAATAACTCCATTTTCAAGTATTTCAACAGAGTATTCAAACTTTATATCCCATTTTCTCACAAATTTGATGTTTACACTTGAATCTCTTGCATTCTGAGCTCTCCAATGAAGCCTTCCACACACCGTATTATTCTCCCATACCCCAATCACTTTTATATTTTTCTAAATAGCTTCCAAGAGCATAATTGATGGAGGTAGTAGTTTTAGATTATTTGGTTCAACCTCAGAACTCATGACCACGTATAGGCTACAACATAGTACTCATAATATTCTTCATATTTCCTCCAGTTTAGTTACATGTATAGTCCATGATTTCTTTGCTCAAAAAATAGTTACTATTATCATCCTTTTCTATAATTTTCAGAACTTAATCGCATGATTGTAACTCAATACACAGTTGCAATTATGTATTTCATCTGCAAATAATTCTTCACTCTCTTTCTTTCTCTCCCGAGGGCGCTATATCTGCCCAGGTGTTCATCCTCTGCTGTTAAGTAAACCCGCAAAACCTTAGCATAATGCTGCTTGCATAAAGTCATGCATTCTTAGAAAACAACCAAAAATATGGATATATGTTCGTTCCTCTGGAAAATCCCCGAGCCAAAAATCAAAGAAAGGGCTTCATAGATGATTAGATCCGGAAAAGATCTAGTTGTGTACCATTATTCTCTTTTAGCTTCAACTGGATAATGATGGTACGTTACAATGAAAGATATAAAATATTTTCAAATTTGGTAGATTTAAATTACTCCCTTGTGTGCGAAATCCTGTCCACAGATACATACAGACGATTTTAATAATATTATTAAAAATTAGGAATCTTATCTTGGAATCTTAAATGAAAATCTACAGAATAACGAAATCTACAATAATAGCAGGGTTTGTCTCCTTTCTCAACTCGTCCAACTAAAAATTCCAAAATCCGTCCAAGAATAACATTTTTTTTTCATTTTTTCTTTTCTTTTTCTTTTTACTTTTTTTGCGTATAGAAGCTCAGCATCCAATCGGAATGCATTAAGCACCATGATGAGTATAGGCACCTTATTTTTCAGATAAAAGTGCTGCTTAAGAACGAACTGCTAAAGAAGCTGTTCATTTAAATTGAGTGGCTCGCGGAAAGACAATTGTAAGCGCTATTCCGGTGAAATTAAGAATTAGTCCAGTCATTTTAGGTGAAAGCATCAAACTAATTACAAAAGAAATGAAGTAAAGTTTTTAAGATTTGGAATAATATCTCCAACAACATATCAAAAGTTCAGAAAAATCCAAATAGGGGAAAGCCGCCATATTGAATTCACTCAAAATCTAGATTTTTTCAATTTTGCTCTAATTTACTTGAAATATATATCAAATGAATAGGTTTTTAAACCAGGAATCATCCTATTGTGTTTCTATTCATATTCCATTTATTACAAAATGATAATAATATAGGTATAAATGTAACTAAATAACTTCTGTCGCTTTTTCGCCCACCACATTGGAACATCGATATACCACCTAGGACGTACCTGGGTGACCAAAAATAGTCCCCATCAGCATCAACGACCTTCTGCCAATGTTCTGGAAGGCCATGGATTTCATCACGACAGAATTTGGTGGGTCGTGAAGCGAAGGAAGTATCAGATGCATTTTTCACCTCTACTAGGGATTTGAACTGGCGTCCTCAAAGGTGATTTTCCAAGGAATGGAACAGGTGATAATCGGACGGTGGAATGCCTGGGGAGTATGGTGGATGCTATTGTGTTTTCCAACCAAGGCGTAGAATGATGTCTCGGTCATCCTAGTCATGTGGGGCATAACGTTGTCCTGTAACAGGAGGACCCCTTTGCAATTCAGAAGTGCTGGCTCCAGAGTTTTGAGTATTTTAAACACGGCTCAGCTGCTGACAGTACACAGTTGCATTGATATTTTGACCAGCTGGTAGCAATTACCGATGTACCGAAGGTCCGGTGTAAACCACGAGCAGTCCATCAAATACACAGAAGGACATTCTTCTGATGCAGTGCTGGTTTCATCTATTTTGGAAACGTTTCATGGGATGCTAACTAATGATGACGGCGCCGTGGATATTCGTAAAGGACAAACTTCTTATCACATGTCTACATGTGACTCCTTCCTCAGACGAGACAGCGAAGAAACACACATGTATGCTCGGGTTGCTTTCTGGCCCAGAGTCAAATCATGTGAGACCCATCGACCCAACTTGTAGTGCTTCCGAAATTGACGGGGGTGCTTCCGAACAATTTCTCCACTCACACTCAATTGTAGTCCCAGTTCCTCACATGACTGGCTACTGTTCGCGTCAATTGCTGCCTGAAGATCTTCCTTTTGTACATGTGTTGGTCTTTTGTGGTGCGTCTTCAAGTGTTTCATTACTGTCTTTAAACTTGTTATGCCACCGTTGCACAGTCCACGTAGTCACGACACCCTCACCAAAGGCCTGGTGTTTCTTCCGCCCCGCTGCAGCAGTGTTTGACCCTCGTTTAACTCGTACAACATGCATGCCCTTATGGCGCTCTGTAGAAGTTCCATGCTCACTCTTTCCTTACGCAAGTCCACGGTGTAACTGAACTGCCACAACCAGGTAATATTGGATATACCCCCACCAACAAGTGACCTTCGCTTCATCTCCATTCGCATTCAACTCACGGTGTGAGGGCCAATTGAACACAAACCTCCACAAAAAGCGACAGTACTTTCTTGGTTATCTTTATATTTAATAGTAAAGTTATGAACCTTATAAGGAGTATCAGTGTTTATAAGAGATGGTTAAACATGTACAGACTCGTTTTAATTATTAGACACTCTTTAAAAATAGTAACAAAACGCGAATAAGACACTGCTATCATTTCCAACATTATCACTCTTCATCAGAACACCACCATTTTATAGACAACCTTATGTATTGGAATTACTGCAGATTATACCATGACATTCTGGTATAATGGCAAATGATGAACATTCCAAACCATTTTTTCTGCATAAGTACCCAGAAGTACTACGATCTGTCTTGCATTTACAACTTATGATATCAGGCAGAGCTGGTGGTACTGGCGGAAGACCAGTGAGTACTAGAAGGAGTTGCCCACCCTGTAACTGCCAACCCCAATCCTTAAGTAGACGAGATGTATTGCGTTTCCAATTTTGAGCTTGGTAGTAGACCCGTAAGCTATGGAATTTAGCAGCAGCTGAAGTCGGTGGAAATGACTGGGCTTGAAAAGATTGAACCATATTTTTCTTAATAGCGTTTGTACTGAAACAGCTGTATCTAAATTCATCTAAGGTATCAGATGTCTTTCCACCATACATGGCATAAATAGCATGTTCCCTGCAGTAATTATGTCTTCTTTCAGAATCTTTGCATTGCTGAATACTTCAACATATTCCTGTATCCTTCTCTCCTGTGGGATATTCTTCTGTTCTGAACTTGCATGTTTGACACAAGCAGGACAGGTATTTCAGGAATCGAACACTTGTTCGTCAATGAAGATTGCCAACTCGTGGAAGGTAACCGCTTCAAGATACTCTTGTTTAAGAAGTGTAACCTATCAGCATTCAAATAAAGATGGTACAACTTGGATTGAGTTTCATTTGCTTTTATTATCATCTTCCCTTTATACTGTTTTCTAAGCCAATTTTCTATGCTCACATCACGTATAACATATACATATCTGACGGAATGATATCCGCAGTACGTATGTATACCAGCTTAACTGACACTTCAAATCTACAATTATCTGCCTAAACATTTGATTAATGTATTTAAAAAGGAAGTAGATATATACAAAATTGATAGGCAGATAATTGTATATAGCTAAATGCAGACTTCGACGGAATTTCAATCCGGAGGATCGAAGGTAGGATTACTTTTACTTAATCTTGCATTTAGCTATACGTTTCTACAACAAATGACCCAAGTTTAGTAATGAGAATAGTATGTAATTACAAATATTTTAAAATCTGTTTATATGTTAAGAGGAAAACTTGTGATGAACTAACATCAACTTTTAATTTTTTAAATTAAATAAAAACGAAGAATTCTGCTTTCAGAATTCTTCTCTGAATGCGCACATACTAACTTCCGCATAGATATGTCTTATAGAGGCCTCTAGTATTAACAGTTTTAACAACAAATTGACTCAATAATTCGAACATAAATACGGTAAATTAAAACAACAGAATTAAAATACATAGTAAGATTAAATAAGAAAATTATCTTAGGGAATACAAATTGTAATAATCCTGTAAGGCCATAACGTTACACTTATAAATGATGTATTTTTCACGCTTTTCATTAGACCTTTGCTTTTGCAAATCCCAAGCAACCGTAAAGTGGTGTCACATCCCAAAATCACGTTAATAAAAAGCAAGCCGCTGCAGATATTTAATCCTAATAAGGACTTTGCAGATTGAATGTTCTATTCTCGCATGTTGGTTGCGGCACGCTTTGGTTCTGGTCTGAAGAATACTTTTTAACTTTCCATTTTAACACAGAAATGCAGGAGTATCAGGACATCCGTGTCGTCCGCAATGACAACATCATCATTTTGTTCAGATGCATGAACTGCTGTCTGGGCAATCAAAAGATCTACAATACCTCGTGCATGTATTGTGTCACACACAACACTTTAAAAGCTTTCGATAACCATCACCAAAAGAAGTTGTTTATTCGTTTTGTTTGGCAGAAATAGATCTTTCTTCATTGTCGGTTTCATTTCCATAGAAAATAAACTGAGAGGAACATTTGCCTTCACTTCGCGTAATATAAATTACGTCCTTAATGGAGGAATCGTTCGAATATCCATCAAACACAATTACAACATATTTCCCATAGCTTTTCAGAACGTAGTGTGTATAGCTATTTCAGATGTCAGAGAACAGCATACCAACGGAACATGATAATCGATGTCGTAAAGCATCTCCATTGAGTCCATGTAGGGGATCTGAAAGTGGTGTTTCTGCTGCAGACATTTGACATTGGTCCTTGACCCAAATGACATTGGTCAGGACCGATTTATTTGCTTTGTATGGAAGAAGTGAATCGACAAACAAAGCTGCTGAATAGATGCAAAATTCATACTCTTATCTCTGTCTTTCCAGAAACAAAAGCAAACCTTTGGAACAGCAATTTGGGTCAATATTGATGACATCTTGACCAACTTGAACATTCTTTGATCCCATGCTAACAGCCTGTAAATTTCGTTTGAATGAATAGTTCCAAATGTTCTGACCTTAGATGGACTGGGCAATGATATCACCAGCTTCTTTTTCTTTGTCAACGTTGACATTAATATGAGTAACCACTCCTGATGCCAAACTACGCAAAGGTTCATCAGGAATGAATGACCTTCGATCTAATAGAAATGTCAAGATTTTCTTGGTATCTAAGCAGTCACTTGTCTGTCTGATGTATGAAGCTTCTTTGTGTTGTTCACTGGTATTATACTGGATAGTGGTAACTCTTGCACAGCATTGTTGACCTTTCTACACTTCTCCAATGTACCGTATATTTGCGCAAGTAAAATTTTCAAACTCTCTTAAAATTGTAACTTTGGCAACAATGCACTCTGAGTGAGAGTAGAGGAAAGAATGGAAAAAGAAATGAGACTTAACGAACACAGCTCACAGTTTGCTGTTTGAAATTCTGTTTCTCTTTTGTTATTTTATATAACGATACTTTTAGTACAAACCAGTATCTGAGCATTAACGCAGAAAACTTTGTTAAAGAAATCAAACACTTCTCGACGAAAAAGAAAAGATCGTGATAAAAAGAATGGTTGCTAAGGAGTTCGTTCTCTATTAATACAAGTGAAGGATGTTCTCTAGTTGCTGCGATAGCCATGGGTGTTACGTAATCTATTTCTCTGTTGATGCAATACTTTTGAACCTGGTTCGAATCCCACTCGATGCTTATTTTTAATTTTGTAATTTTTTGGTTACTCTTGTCGTACACTTTTATAGTATATGTAGTATACAGAGGGGTTGGTCAACTTTCTAATTTATCCAAATTAAGAAGGTAAACAGGCGTAAAACCTTTTCTATATAACTACCCATTGTGATTCTTTAAAAGTGCAAATCACTTCTGGCATCGATCCATTAGATTTTCTTAAAGCTGTAAATAAATCCCGAGTTCTAGTGTTCTCTAGTTAGGAAATCACTATCAGACCTAATACCTGCACTACCAGAACGTAGTTTATAGACTATTATTATTACTATTATACGCGTCTTTGGAGTGGGAGACTCGGTTTCGATTCCCGACAGGAGCTCATGTGATTCGGGGCTTACCTTAAGCTGAAGGTTCACTTCTCATATGGCCTCGCAGCTGCAAGGGTTACTAAATTCAAGATATTATTATTATTATTATTATTATTATTATTATTATTATTATTAGGGATAAGAGGAAATCCCCTTTGGTAACACTGGATGTATACTATAACCAAAGGGAATTTCCCCCTCATTCCCCTTGTAATCGCACACTGTCTACACATATAGACACAAAGCATCAAGAACATTTTTTTACACAACAATTGTGGTAACCATGATATAACTCGCGATATCAATATATTTACGGTATAGGTTTCATTTTTGTTGCTACTTAACATGAATCATTGAAACGTTTTCAAACTCATTTCAACATTTCTATTGTTTTATACCTTATAAACATATCTTGAATTAATGTTTTGATTATAGTTACAAATTGCTACTTTTTTAGTTAAAGCAAAAGAAAGTGTTGACACGAGCTGGAACCGAACCCGGAATCCTTTGCATGTGAGTTGCAGTCGCTCCTCACTCTGCCACGACGTCACTTGCTAAATTGACGCGTCGTATTATTTATGCGGCGAGTCAGAAACTTTAAGACGCTTTTTCTCCGCTATTTGTGGCTATTGTGCTCCCCCAGTTTGTAATATTAACACTTTAAATGTGCATTACTACTACGCGAAAGATGGGCCCAAAGTTAATTTACCAGAATCTGCTTTCCCCTTGTAAGATGGAACCTGTTCTTCACACGCTGAATCAATCTATTACAATTTATGATGCAAGAAGTTCACAATTGAAATTGGAAGTTACATAAATTTCTAAAGCTTCCAGTTTTTCTACAAAGGTAAGTATGGAAACAGAACTTATTTCTATGATACTGAGCCCACATATCAAGTTTGTTTTAATTCGTATTAATCTGTTGCCATGTAAAAGGAAGCGATTGCTCTTGAACATATACCAAGTACTATATTGTAATGTTATGGAGTGGATTTTATTATTATTATTATTATTATTATTATTATTATTATTATTATTATTATTATTATTATTATTATACAAGAGGATACAACCAAGTTTTAGGGAAAAATGGTAATTCAATGTATAACTTACATCCACTACTTTGTAGTGATGTCAACCGACTCGGCTCGAGTCCTGAGCCACCAGTTTAGCATGAGCTCCAGTCCGGCTGGGTTCAACTGAGCCAACAGCTCTAGCTGACTCGATTGGAATGAGCCATTTGCTCGGCTTAGGCGAGCCATCGGCTTGAGCCGACTCAGTTCGGCTCTGCTCAGGTGAGCGATTGGCTAGAGCCGGTTCGGTTGGAATGAATCATCGACTCGGTTCGGCTCAGCTCAAGTGAGCAATCTCCTCGAACCGGCTCGGTTGGAATGAGCAATCGGCGCGGTTAGATTCGACCCAACTGAGGCAAGGGCTTCAGCCGGCTCGGTTGGGTGAGCTGTTGGCTCGGCTGATTTCTCGGTACAGCTCGGTGGTGACTGAGGCGTGAGCCGAGCCGCTCGATCAGTTGGCAACACCACTACTTTGAACCTGAGAAAAAACCGATTTGAAAGCAGTGGAGAACACACCTCATCTCCATTCGCAAAATACTCATGTGAGATTGTTCGGGGTAAGGTGGTGGCCAATGCTTAATGAAACTGAGGGCATTCTTGTGAGATAGGCCCTAGCAAACAGTGATACGATTGACAGCTATTAAGACGTTTAAGTGAAAAAATGTGAGATTGTCGTGATAACCTATCTAAATGTTTGTTATACATCAAGACAACATAAAGTCCATAGATGTAACAACAAACTGTAAGGAAATAAAATGCCTCATCAAATTTAGTTCCCTCAAACCTTTCTCTATTCCCTACTTAATAATAATAATAATAATAATAATGTGGCAGGACTCGATTTTCGAGGAAAATAATTTGTATATTTTTATTTTATTTTTATGTTTATGTCACGAAATCATTAATTAAGGTTATGGGAATTAAATGTTGTATATGTGAGTAAATGCAAGCTGCACAATCTCGCTAATGTTTGTGTCAGCAGTTTATTGTAAACACATGTGTATAAGAATGTCATCGTTGAGAGTCTGGCAATGTAGGAAGGAAATGTTGACAATGTGTCTTTCCTCACATTAGCCAGATTCTAGAAATTGTATAAAGTGAATCTGTAAGATTTCACGAATTTCATGAGATTACGGATGTACAGAGAATTGCTTAGAATCGGGAAATCAGAACGTGTCGAGGATTGCAATTTTGAGTTTTGACACATGGAAGGAATTTGTCTCTCCATGTGAAAACGGTGTTGCACGTGCTGCAGCAGACGGAAAAAGCAGACGACGGTGGTTGGACAACGCCAAACAAAACCGGAGGACGAGAAGCTTTTGAGAGAGTTCGTTGTCAGTTGGATGACAGTTCGATGGGAGTTCGATGACAGTTCGAGGAGATCACCGACGGTTCACCGAGAGTCGAGATTGGACAATCCTTGGAGAGTCTATGATCAAGTTACCGTGATCATTCTTGGGTTCGAGTTTGGAGAACCAAGTTCTATTTGAGAATCAGCCAGATGACAGGAGGAGAAAATACTTTATACTCCAAAACATTTTAACTACGCAGAACTTCGTGCAGAGAGTTGCATTGAGAGGAGCCATACCTCAATGCTCGTTTTCGTCTTCCACTAGCAAGGAGATTCAGCTTAAAGGAGCCGAGTTCAAAGCCAGAACGACGTGGGAATACACCAGTTTTATCCAGGTATGTGTGGCACCGAGTCAGAATTCAAAAGCTCAATACTTGATCGTTCTGTACCCGTCTGGCAAATGAATCTGAATATCCGTCATAACTAATATTCTGAGATCTTACAGTTCACTTATAAGCTTAACGAAATACAGTGTTTTATTTTAAATGAAGTGGACGTATCTTTATTTAACTAATCCCCACATGAGAAACCTCTCGCAAGTTAATCTTATAGTTTGTCCCACTCATTCTAGATGGTGAGTGGAAGGCGCCTAGTAGCACTCATCTTTGCATCCCCAATTAGGCACAGAGTGGCTAGGTTGTCATAGTGGAGATGCTGTGAGGCTTAGGCCATTTTGTAGCGTTCCCAGTAGACATACTAAGTCCCTAACTTCATGGTGTAGAGCTGGGATCAGATCTCAGTAAGTAAATTTAATTACCTCCCTTCCCACCCATGGCAGAAATAATCTGGGTATTTTTCAGAAAAAAAGGTTAATCGTTCGTAAATTTAAACAATAGTAAATTTAAAAACCCTCCCTACCCGCCCATTTATGGTGAAGTATGTTAAATTAGTAACTTATATATTTGTACATGAAACCCACCCATCCCACCCTCACTTCGATTAAGTACAACAGTATAACAAGTGTTACGACTGAGTTCGATTCTCGTCTGTATAACAGAAATGTGCATTAGTGATATTTTTATATTAAATAACTTATTGCGTTCACGAAACATAGTAATTTCATGGTAGTTTGTTTTATAATCTTTAGGTTAATAATAATAACACATATAGTGATAATATATTACAAGTTTACAATAATAATAATAAGAGAAAAGAAAAGTAGTGAAATAATTTTGTTGTTACGTTCTGAATACACGGAACGGGATGCATGTATCAGGCAGGTTATGCTGAGCGACCGTCGATTGTGGCTCAAGCGCTTAAACACGAGTGTGGCCGAGTAGACACGACGACGCACGATTGTTCATTTTACGTCAAGTGCCGCACGAATTATTTGCTCCGTTTCGAGGTTACGAGCAGAGCAGGGAGATTAACAAAGACAAAGCAGTTGCTGTGTAACAGATTAAATATAACCTATATTAATCTTAGAAGTAAACTATTTAGTATTTAATTAGTAGTAAATAATAATAGGTTATTGCAATGTTGTCCTTAAAGAACAATCACAGGGTGCATTATCCTGTTCTTAAAGACAATGGAAAACCTGCGACGATGTTCAGTAAATCAAGGTACTATTCCTTAGATTTAGGAGTTTTAAAATACTTTGCGGAATATTATCCGACATACGACGAAACGAAGGAACAGACGTTTAGAGATAACGTTCTGGGTAGAAGATATAAGAACTATTATATGATTGAATTCTCAGAGAAGAATTTCGGCGTTAATGATTTGGTAGAATTAGGATTCAGGAGACACTTTTTGTCTATAATTACTGGTATTTCAGAGACAAATACGTTGATACGCAACGCTATATTTTTTGCGATCAAAGAGGATCAACTAAAATACAAAGTATGTGCGTTATTCACTAGTGGTGCTAGTCAAGAACTGGTGAATCAATGGCTTGATCGTTTTAGGAATAGATTTGTCTGCACTCAGGCAGTAAAAATCTCAGATTTTATTAGTACCATAGCGTTATATGAGAAACAAGCAAAAATCGTAGTGGCGAGCGATAAATCGTTGCTAGATTTAGTAGCTTTTGCGTTGTTCTTTAAACAACGGATATCTTGGTTATCAGCCTAGAGATGACCAAGAAAGTAGAAGAATTTTGTGTATAGATATTAGTATTATTATTATTAGTTAGATATATGTATAGGATAAGGATATATTATTAGTAATTATTAATGTTTTAAGTATTTAGTTTGGTTATTAATTTGATTATAAGATATTTTGTTTTAGTAATAGAGGACATAAATATATGGGTAGTTATAGTAGTATTATTAATATTGGAAGAGGAAAATCTGACTATCAATTGGTTTTATTGCAGTATGTCTTTATGGCATATAGTTTTAATGTAATTTTAATAGTGACGTAATAAAAAGAATAAAAGTAGGAAAAGACTATGGAGAAGAAAAGCGAAACTAAGAAAATGAAATATGAATGATTGTGTGATTAGTTTTGCATTAGGATTTTAGTTGTAAGAAAAGGCAAGAATGAAAAAAAAACAAGAAATGAATGATGCAATTGAAGTAGATTTAGTCTAGACATAAGTTAAAATTAAGAAATCCTGATAATTAGGCCAAACCTTTCATTAGGGGAAACTCTAATCAGGAAGGAAATCCCATTCTCTTCGAGTTAAAATTGGGCGATTACCGAACGTCGATGAGAATATTTTATTTATTATGCAACATAAGTCTTCCGTGATTGTTGGAAAGAGACACAGGAGTTGACTCGTACATCACGTGAAAGCCGTGCAATTTTTTTTTTTTTTTTTGGTGGAGATATCCTTCATTTTTAGCTAGTCCCTTAGCGTAAGATTAAAATTAAGACAGTGATAATTAGTGAGTAAATCATTCGACATTTTAGGGAATACTAGGATAGTCAGAAGAGAGAGAGATGTTAGTATTGCATCTAGAATATAGTAGAAATAGAAGATAGTTATATTCTTCTTGTTATAATATAAAAATAGTCTAGATTAGTCGATTCAGTTGTATTAGTTAGGAAGAAAGAGGAAAAGAGTTGGATTTAGGAATGTGAGTATTGAGAAGAAGGAAATTTTAGTGAAGATAGATTTAGAATGTAAATAATCATAGACGGTAGACGTAAAGAAATAACCACCAGTAGATCTATAACATAGACTATAATTAATAATAAATGTGGATAGAGAGAAGAAGAGAGAAATAATAAATAATGAATAATGTTTAATAAATAAATAAGAGTAATAAGATAGAAGTAAATAATGAGTTTATAGAATAAGCATGCATCGACGAATAGATATATAGATAAATATGTATGCATATATTAGCGCTAGGAGTACTCCATGAGAATATAAGAAGTAGATATATATATATATATGAATAAAGCGCAAGAAAAGAAGAAAATGGAGAAATGTTATCGGGGACATGCAGAGGATTTTTCCTGCAGACGAGAAGCCCTGAACAGATTTAGTACTGATTCGAGTTGGAAATATGAAGTAGTTTTAGACTTTCTTCGATAGTAATCCTTCTCACACGCTATAGGCCCTGTCGGCAAATGTTAAAATAATGTAATAATTTAATATGTTAATGTAGAAATAAGTATAGTATAATAAGTTAAGAAGATTAATAGTAATAATAATAATAAGATGAAGTGTTAACCTAGTGTAATTGTTGCGGAATGGCCATCCTAGACAATGCAAGTAGGCAAATAAGTAAATGAGTAAATAATAAATAAATAAATAGTCTATGGTTATGATCTAAGAGAATAAATAGTCACGTCTTCGATATTGAAAAAAAAAGAGGAATCACGTCACGATAATTCTATCAAAGTTAGGTATGAAGAAGAATTAAGTTTTAAATTTTTGAAATCCGGTCAGATTTTGTAAAACCATGTATATAGATAGTTATAAATATGCTAACTGTAGCCAAATCTTGATTATAGGTTAAGAACAAGTAAATAGTCATAGTATTTAAATAAATATATATTCGCGTGTAAATTTTTTTTTGGTACTTACCCATATAGATAATCCAGTAAATAGTCCATTGTGTAATCCTGTGTAATGTCCATAAAGGAATTATATCCATTTAAGTATATATCACATATTAATCAATAACATTTTCACTTTTAAACATTTTATCACTTTATAATATTTTTAATTTTTAATATATCACTTTTTGAATATTTTAATCACGAACGGATATGCCAGATTGGTAGAGTAATGGTTGAGTACTAGTATGAATTTTGAATATCGGTAACACTACTACAGTGCAAGAGATCCCGCACGCAATCCCACGAATAGATGTCAAGAATTGGAACATTTTAGTGAATCCCAATAAACATTCGACGTAGATAAGAACATTCACGTACATCATGTGAAATAGTGGTTTTGTAAAATAAAGTGTTTTAAAACGAATAATGTAATAATTGCGATGGAATATTAGCACTCGATGTTATCCAGTCAACGGTGACGCGTGAACAGAAAGGCAGGAAGTTAAGTTAACCTTGACAAGCTTGATTGAAAAACTGTTGATCTTGCAGTTACCATCCTGGAAGTAGATTCAGGATATCCAATGCCCTGCGGCAGGATTTTCTTTCCGTTCATGTTAAAATGTCAGTGAATAAAATTTTCATGAAAATAAAACAATAATATTTTCAAGTTTTACAGTGCAAATGTGAATATATTAACTGACTATGTTCTAAAAAACTATGTTATAAGTTTTGTTTTAGATTTCCAGTCACATAGCGGTGGATGTTGAACCATTACTGATACGGCCAATAAATTCATTGGTTGGCACGTATGGACAGTCAGAGTAATGGAAGTTTTTGGTAATATGACACTCTAAAAGCGTTGTCGCTAAGAGGAGATAACTCAAGAGTACTTGCAAACTAACATATATGTATTTCTGAACAATCACTCTTGACAAAATGTGATGTGCAAGTATTTCAGCAAAAACTCGCTAGATGTCGCGAGGATATACTTTGCTACATTACATTTGAAATATTGTATTTTATAATTTTAGGAATTAAGAGAAAGATTAAAAATTCAAATATATATATTTTTGAATAATTTTAGGTGAAGGAATATTGATTACTATTTATATAATTATTTTTGCATAATAATACATATTTTATTTCATTTCAAGTTTATATTTATCTTTCAATATGGTTTCAGTATATATCATGTACAAGGTGTTTATAGAAAATCGCCCTCTTACGATGTCGAATTTGGTTTGCGGAGCAACCAAAGTTTTAAGGGGAGGCCATGTGGCAGGACTCGATTTTCGAGGAAAATAATTTGTATATTTTTATTTTATTTTTATGTTTATGTCACGAAATCATTAATTAAGGTTATGGGAATTAAATGTTGTATATGTGAGTAAATGCAAGCTGCACAATCTCGCTAATGTTTGTGTCAGCAGTTTATTGTAAACACATGTGTATAAGAATGTCATCGTTGAGAGTCTGGCAATGTAGGAAGGAAATGTTGACAATGTGTCTTTCCTCACATTAGCCAGATTCTAGAAATTGTATAAAGTGAATCTGTAAGATTTCACGAATTTCATGAGATTACGGATGTACAGAGAATTGCTTAGAATCGGGAAATCAGAACGTGTCGAGGATTGCAATTTTGAGTTTTGACACATGGAAGGAATTTGTCTCTCCATGTGAAAACGGTGTTGCACGTGCTGCAGCAGACGGAAAAAGCAGACGACGGTGGTTGGACAGACGAGAAGCTTTTGAGAGAGTTCGATGTCAGTTGGATGACAGTTCGATGGGAGTTCGATGACAGTTCGAGGAGATCACCGACGGTTCACCGAGAGTCGAGATTGGACAATCCTTGGAGAGTCTATGATCAAGTTACCGTGATCATTCTTGGGTTCGAGTTTGGAGAACCAAGTTCTATTTGAGAATCAGCCAGATGACAGGAGGAGAAAATACTTTATACTCCAAAACATTTTAACTACGCAGAACTTCGTGCAGAGAGTTGCATTGAGAGGAGCCATACCTCAATGCTCGTTTTCGTCTTCCACTAGCAAGGAGATTCAGCTTAAAGGAGCCGAGTTCAACGCCAGAACGACGTGGGAATACACCAGTTTTATCCAGGTATGTGTGGCACCGAGTCAGAATTCAAAAGCTCAATACTTGATCGTTCTGTACCCGTCTGGCAAATGAATCTGAATATCCGTCATAACTAATATTCTGAGATCTTACAGTTCACTTATAAGCTTAACGAAATACAGTGTTTTATTTTAAATGAAGTGGACGTATCTTTATTTAACTAATCCCCACATGAGAAACCTCTCGCAAGTTAATCTTATAGTTTGTCCCACTCATTCTAGATGGTGAGTGGAAGGCGCCTAGTAGCACTCATCTTTGCATCCCCAATTAGGCACAGAGTGGCTAGGTTGTCAATAATAATAATAATAATAATAATAATAATAATAATAATAATAATAATAATATGAACTGCATTCTGATGAAGAGGTATTAGGGCTGATAGTGATCTCCTGGACACTAGAACTTCGGATTTATTTTCACGTATACGAAAATCTTACGGATCGATGCAAGAAGTGATTTGAACTAAGGAGGAATCACTGGGATATATAGAAAATGTTTTAAGCCTGTACATCTTCTTATTTTTTGATAAATTAGAAAGTTGTCCATCACTTCCGTGTAATACATATGCTAGAAAAGTGTACGGCAAGAATAACTGAAAAATTACAAAATGAAAAAAGTAAGAGCATCGAGTGGGTTTCGATCCGGGTTCAAAAATACTATATGCGCACAGAAAGTAAAAATTTAGAACGCATGGCTATCGAAATAATTGCAGTTTTATTCCACTTTTATGAATAGAGAACGAATTTCTTACCTACTCAGCTTTTTTAAACGAATTTTGTGGTCGAAAAGCGTGTGTGCTTTACATACAATCAAGGTTTCTACACATATCAAGTACTATATGATGTTCTAAATGTATAATTATATTAAATTACAGAAAGAGAACTGAGTATTTCAAATAGCAAATTGTGAACTGTGTTCGGAACTATCGTTATTTTTTTATGACTTCCACTTCTATTACGTCGAATGCGTTGTTGCCAAACCTACAATTTAAAGGGACTTAGAAAAATGTGGGCATGCAATTATATCTTGGAGAAGTGTACAAGGAATCATGGATTGAACCCACACGTGTCGCTGCGCTTCTGTCATTCTTCTTCCTCTAGTAAACCCTGCAAAGGATTTGATGCTTCTCATCCATGCCTGTACTATAATAAGACCACTGGAAAGATCTGCCCAATATTTGTTACCACGACGAGCAACATGTAATCCGTTTTGGGACTTGTCATGCACGATCAGGTGAGATTTCTTAATTTCTTGCATTTTTGAAGGTGTACATATACTCTGTTTGTATACAAATTGTGTCCTGCTGCAGCAAAGTATGGTAGCATATCCTTTAGAGTTAACAAATGTAGATTCCAGTCGCCAGTACGCTCTGCCCGAAGGAAAGTTTTTAAAATGTAGACCATTTTCATGTACTATACCCGTAATCTACCGATTGTGCTTTCCATCTTGTACTTGTCCTTGTTTCTAGTTCACTATTTATATCTAGTAATAAGGTAGGTGACCCATCTTCTGTATGGTATTATAATGAAGAAAAAAACCTCAACAAAAATATGAAATGCCTTTCTCAAATTTGTTTCTAGCTAAAATGTTTCTAAATGACTTAAAATAAATTTCTTACTTCCAAAAACTTTCTATTTCGTACAGATTTGAAGTTAGGTTGAGCAATAATTGCATTTTGAAGATTTGGAGAGTAAATCTAAGATGGCGGCCAATATGGTGGTTTTTCCATGCTTGGATTTCTCTAGACTTTTGATGTGATTTTGGGGATATTATTCCAAGTCTAAAAAACCTTATTTTATTCCTTTTACAATTAGTTTGATATTTAGCACTTATTCACCTAATTTGACTGGACTAAATGGATTGGAATCGGACTTGTGTTTACAGATAATGCTTCCTAGAAGATGATGATTAGTGTGCAAGCTTTAATGCTTCTGGTCCTGTTTGAGTTTCGTAACAGTTAATGGTAATCTTTTATTTGGAGTCCCATAAGCAATAATGAAACGTGGTGAGATAACCACGTATCATCAAACTAAAAACACAAGTAAGTCACTATTGAAGGTTTAACATCAGAAAGTTTATATAGGATGCTTAAAACTTGAAATTTAGGCAACTCTCTGCATGTATGGAATATACAGTATTTGGTTACAAGAGACTATATGGTTTGAAAAGTAATTAATAATCAATTATGCCTAAATAAAAATGACTACGTATATTTTCAAAGTGCTCATAACTTTTGGTAAGGAATTATTTCATATGAATAAACAAATTCCATTAACTTCTATTAATGTCAACATAATATAATGACATACATTGAGCACTGTTAGCAGGATTGAGTGGGATATGCGAGGACAATGCCTAACGAGGATGCTACTCAGGTAAATATAAGTATTAATATGGCAGGTATAAGTCCTGCAAAACTCTCGTTTTACAACATCTCGTCGCGTGTCAAGTTTGTATTTTGCATATTTGACCTTTAAATAGGCTGAGATATGATACGAGTATAATTTACGAGAGGAATTACTGGAATATTATAACTACACGTTCTCATATGAACAATGTCGTTTATTTTCAAAAATGAGTCCAATAAATATGTTTTTGTACGGGCACAGTGTCATGCACTTGGAAAATTCTATAACTTAGTTCGTATTCATTCGAAATAAGTCATATCATGACCATAGTATTAGACACTAAAGCATTATGGATGATAATTGCCCCGTTTGTTTCATTAGTGTTATTATTGGTGTAGAGGTCACGAAAACTTGGACGTTTATGATGCTGTAGCGTCTTTAGTTTCCATCACAGCATAACAAGTGTGAAATTGCATTTCCCTTTTATATGTAAATGTGAAATATATAATAACATGACATAGTGCCATAGTGCCATTTAAAAATAAATAAATATATATTTAAGTTATGAAATTTCACCATTGTTTGCATATTAGCTGAAAAGTAACAAGGGCATATAAAGGATAGCTTATAGATAAATTACAAATTAAAGATAGATTAATAGATTATAGGTAAAGGGCATATATATATAGCGAGAAAGAGAGAGAGAGAGAGGAAGTTACATACATCAACTAGAAGATCCTAATACGGACATCCTAATGTAACTAGACAGACAGGTGATGTTGGATTTTCTCCGTTGCTCAGTCATACCTCGTATGTCCACAAGTTCTCTCGATTACATTTTGACGAATCCTCATAAGAGAAAAAAGCACGTAGTTTTTCGCACGCATTTATATTTTGATATATCTTCTGATTAGCTTTCAGTACATTGTTTTGACACACACACACACACACACACACACAGACGCACATATCGAAAGGAAAACAAAACTATAGACTTAGTGAGAACGGATAAAGAGAGAATATAATTATGTTTGTTGGAAATATAGTTGTAGGCTCATGATAATGAGTTTTCGTCGTTTGTGAGTCACACAGGGTCTCTCTGGGTTACGAATCACGAATTTTGTGACCCGTTTCATCTCTGTGATACATACTGCTGATTAAACCGCAAAACGTTGCAAGGTGAGATAAAGATAATGAAATATTGACTAGTGTTGTGTCGATCATGAACAGTTCGATCATTATGAACGAATTATGGCGTGAATCAAATGAATTATGATTCTTTACACAAATGAATCGATTCTTCTAATGAATCATTTGTACTTTTCACTGAATTGCTTGCCGTGATCGAAATGAATTGTGAATCACAAACTGCCAGCTTGTGTGATAGAGTTGGTAGGAATGCTTCTGCAAATGAGTTTGGAGTTGAAGGGCAGTGAAAAAAGGAAGAAAACTATACGCACGCTTTTTAATTCCTGTGTGATAAGGTTGCTTCCAGCAAAGAAAGGAAGCCGCATTCTTAGAAACAGATTACTTTCTAAATAAACTTTCCTGCTTGCTTCCCGACGTGATGTACTGGCAGTGTTGCTCAATTAGACGTAATAAGATTTTGTAGTTAATATCAACATACTCTTGATGAGCACTTATCCATGTTATTATGAAACTGTACGTACATTGGATTAAACTATTATCATCATTTTTAACTGCACTAGCCAAAAAGTTCATTTTTAATGTTTCATAATCAACTCAAAGTACTATAATATGTTCAATCTAAATACAATATTTACACAGAAAAGTGCACTGTAAAATATTTGTACTGTACAAAATGGATTTTACTAATGCATATATAGAAAGACGAACGTCGATTCTTTCTGGGAAGATAATGTATTGCATCTTTCAGTAGAAACACTTATCCACATGGAACAAAGCTTAGTGAAAAGAGCGTCGATCCTGGGGGGGGGGGCGGCCCCCCCGAATGCTCATGTGGGTACCCATTATTTTTATAAACATATAATATTTGGCATAATTTGAAATCATCTTAAAATCCTGTAGACCCTTGTCTGCAACCAAACACACCTGAATGCCCCCCCTCCAAAGTTTCAGAGAAATCGGCGCCCTTGCTTAGTGGTTTCTACTTTTCGCATTACTACTATCGAAATAGTCGTAAATATACAAATGGTTTTCTGAGCTTCCATGTAAACAAGAGGATGTGGGAGACTCGGGATCGATTCCCGGAAAGAGCTCATGTGGTTCGGATTCCATGTTAATCAGTAGGCCCACGTCTCATATAGCTTCGCTGAATGGGACATTAAATTCAAAATCAACTAAACTTAAATTTAACTAATTTATGGTTTTCTTTTCGGAATATAGACGAACATTGATGATTTCAGAGGTAGCTGGGGAAAATTTCCCCGGGGCTAAGAAGTTTCCCTTGGGGCATTTCTCATATTGGGTTCAATTGGAGTTACCAGTTTTTTCGCAAATATATGTTTACCTCTTGCTTATTAAATTAATGGTGGTTCAGTGGTAAAGCGCTCACCTGTGGCGGATGGGATCCCTGGTTTTCTCCTATTTGCACCAAATGGGCTTAATGGTGGACAAACACCATCTGTCTGGGTTTTTTGGGTTCTCCGGTTTTCGCACACTTCCTTCATTTCACTATTTCATTCATTCTCATAATCATCGTTTCCTTTAGTCTACACGATGATAATAAGCAGGGAACGTAAAACGTTTTAAGTTTCCATTTCATTCCGCGTTTATTCAAAGCCTCCCCGAGAGAAACCTTTTAAAATGATCACAATAATATTAAATATATGTTGATATGTCAATTTCTTTTCTTCTCTAGTTTAAAGGAATTCAGAAAGATCATTATTTTCTGCCAGTCAAGTATAATATAATAAAATAGAAATCTCGCAGTTTAACATCCCACGATTATATCCTTTAGGCAATGGGAGACGAATGATTAGGGAATGTAAATGATAGAAGAATGGGTGGAATGAGAGTGTGGGAGGAAACGGGAGTACCCGAAAAAACCCACGGACATCATGATGTACACTACAAACTTAGTTAACAGTAGATCAAACCAGGAACCCCACGCACCCCTAGGATAGAATAGAAATTATTGCGTGATAACAGTTTATTTAATTAATCATCTAGCTCTTCTTTACCCTGCAGGGCATTACTCTAAGACTTACAACAACAAAATATATTAATTAACACGATGTGTACTTTACAAAGTGTATATGACTTGGGAAAATAATACTCACCAGATATGATCTTAACACTACTGGCCCATTGTATAATGCTTTCTGTATTTAAAACGAAAAGCATGGATGTCGCCTATACATTACATTTAAACAGGGCGGACCAAGGGCCGGGCAGTCTGGGCAACTGCCCGGGGCGCCAAAACGAGCCTCAACAAGTAAATTTTATAACGTGTTTTCCACTGAATTTTTGGTTTATATTCTTATAAAGTAGCGTCAATTACATGATCTTCCATTCCACCATGGAAGAAGAGTTTCATAGTACTAGGGGGGCTGTATCGACAAATAGAGATTTGAGAATTTGGCATATAGAAGAAAGAGTGGACCTATATCATGTATTTGAGTATTCATTTTTCTTTTAGAAGATGGGTTTAAAATATTAAAATCACTGTAATAAAATGTATAATATAGGCTAGAACTAGGGAAGAGGATGCCAAAAAGTCCCTTTGCCCGGGTGAAGAATTTGCCTTGATCCGTCTCTCCACTTAGAGCTCTATATTTTTCTCCATATTAATATGTACGACAATAAGAAGTTGAAAATAAATTGTTATAACTGCTGGTATCCCGTGAAAATCTTATGGAGTAATTTCAACAAAGTACATCCTCGAAAACTGAAATTGACAGAAAAAACGTGGAGATTGCAACAGTTTTGGTCTTTGCCTCAAGCCCTACATATGAAAACAGGATGTAAAAATAACAACAATGGGAGTAGAGCAATCGCATATTATTGAAACTTAATAATAGTACTGAAGCTTACGAGTTCCCGAGCCACTCCACTCACCCCAATGCAAAGCTGGCCGGTCATGTGGCAAAGATGATACACGAGGTGGTACTTCCTCACAAGGAATGCGCGGAAACCTAACTGATTCAATGAGCGAATCATTCCCAACCAATTCACTTGCGCGAAGGGAATGCGCAGACGACCAATTCATATGAAGGAATTAAATGATTGAATCATTTAAGTGAATCAGAGTAAATGAATCGATTCTCCGAAATGAATCATTTTGCTCATCACTATGAACCAGCAATCATCGACCCGCAAATAAAGTACTTCTATAACCATCTAGTCATCTACTTTGATGTTCTTATTTGCATGTAAGACAAATCTTTGCCTGCGGCCATGTTACTCGGTCTTTTTCGTATATTAGTTTTGTTTCAGGCAGAATAGTGAAAAAACGACGGACTTACAAAACATTAATTTGTTTGTGTCAAGACACGTAAAGTATATATATCTACCTAGTAAATTTATATATTAGCAAAAGTGCCTTCTGTTTCGCACGGCTAGAACATAATTTAATATTCAGTAAATAAAATCAGAAATTTTAAAGTCACTGGAATTCCTTACTTAGAAGAAATTTTTTTCATAATGTTAATACTCATATTTTCAGTTAAAAGTTTAAGTATCGAATTTCACTCTTCCAATTTAATTGATTCCTTTCTTTTTAGCATTTTCTAAATAACTCTTATAAAATTTGAATATCACAGAAATTTCCCTTCCAATCCTCTAGTGAAAGTTTCGAAAACGCTGAAACATGTATTAAGTGATTCTTAATTGGAGTTTATATGATGAGCTATGATCGTTCTAACTTCAAGGACTTCTGACAAACTTTATTCTTGGCCAAAAATTTTAATCTCCTTTACCTTTCGTATGAGAAATATTTCCAAACAAGCCTTTATTACTCGTTTCTTGTATAGCAAAATTAGTTTTCTCTCCAAATTGCATGTCCCTGCCTCTAGTAGCATGGCCTGAGTTTTGGTGATTTATATATATATATATATATATATATATATATATATATATATATATAATAACTGTAATAACTGTAATATAACTGTAATAACTTTTTATGCATTACACACTATCATATGTCAGTAGCAATTTTAAACGACAATCTAAAGCCAATGAATTAAACATATATATATATATATATATATATATATATATAGCATATATAGTTTCTAGTTTTGCTTCCATTATGTCTTCCAATATCAACTTAATATAGAGAAATACTTTAGTTGAGAGAGCTTTGTGTTTGAAGGAAAAATTGAAAATTTGGTATAACAAAGCCAGAAATTAATGAGATCTGAAAAAAAGTTGTCAACATCTTTATCGACAATATGTCATGCTCACGCACAAAAATTCCATATTATGAGAGACAGACCGTTTTAAAAAAGGAATACTTATATATTTGGTTGCTTTAGATTGCAACACAGAGGACATTCGTCAAACTTGTTATTTAAACTAGTTTGGGCTAGAAAGACTAGATATGAACGTGATTGGAATACATGAGTTACTTCCCTAGTTTACAATATTTTCTCAAATCAAAGACTAAAATATTTATCCGAAATATGTACTACTCTTAACATTAAATAAGATAAAATTGCTAAATTGGCTATTTCTCTCACTTGGCTGTATGTGGAATCGTATAACTATTGGCAATGCAGTCAGGTATTTCAGTACGAAAAATGAATTAAATTATGTTTGGCTTTAGTTACGAGGGGGAAGGAATCTTTCTAAATTTTGTTAATACGTAGCCTACTTCAAATTTTCCCATTATGAAATGTGCGAGAAAGCTTAAGCGTTAGACGAAAATTATGAAACAAACAAAATAAATCATTCAGAATTCCATCGTAGCTATATGTTCAGCCTTGCCATTGGTTGGAGACTGGGTTCTGGTTTTCACTAGGAGCTCATGTGTCTTGAATTTCACGTTAAACTGTAGATCATCTTATAAACTTTCGGTTTTGCTCTGCTGCATAACTTATTATCTGTTTTGCCAGTTGTACCAACAGTTTGTTGAAAATGTATTGAGAAAGAAACGCAACTTTATGTCGTAATCAACAATTTACCAAACTATGTTTTATGACGCCATATGGCATCCAACTAAACGGAGATGCATAAACCTTACAATGTACGTACAGCGGAAAGCAAAGTGGAATTTTAAATATATGTATATACGCATTTAAAAAAATGAAATATAATTATTTTGTTGTAAAAGGTTTTCCTCTCACAAGGAACAAATTCATTGCGCTTCGATATATTCCTATCTCATTACTTTCCCTAACGGCAATCGAATCTTGTATTTTTAAACTAAAATCATCCAGCCTGTTAATGCAATGACTATTTACCTTCAAATAATTTACCATAAAGTCAAATTCGGTTATTTTTAAATTTTGGGAACAGGGATAATAAACGGAAAATAGGGATGTGTAGAACAACAGTACTTCAGAAACTTCGAGAGTCTCCGTTTTCATTCTATTATTCTGTTGTTCAGAGAAATGTTTGAAGTAGGATCTGTAGTTTGAAAATACTCCAACTTTAGGTTAGTTCTACCACTAAATAGAGTATACGTACTTTCAAAATGATTAAGTGATTATGAGAGAATGGCGTTTCTTCATTTCATATTTAGCATGAAATTTCATAAATGCGTGAAATGTTAACAATATTTATTTAGGCTTAGATTATATGAAAAACATTCCAGTTTGATTATAACAATTGATTTTCTCGAAAAGTATTCTCTAAACACAAGTTGTAGTCAGGTTTTCAGATAGGAAAAGATTTCGTTTTAACTTTCTATAGTTTATAAGGTTAAACTAAAGATAGAATACTTCCTATTAGAAGAGGTACCTTATTTAATACATAGTACAGTTTAGATGCCACATTGTGAAAAAAGAAAAGGAGACAATAGTATAGGCTACGTCTTACGTAAGTTTTAGCTTTACTGTATTGATTTACTCTTCACTCTGATCTCAGTTGCAGATTTAACGCACTACAAAGATTCATCTCAGTGCAGTTTCTCTGAGTTTGACTATTGTTATCATCGTGGCTTTATTTTTTCAACATATTATCTTTGAGTCATATTTAAATATGAAAGTTTCTAATAATATTGAATTTTTAGAACATGTTATGGGACTGGTATCATTATTGTATCTTTTCATCTCTAAATCTGCTGCCTGTAATATGTAAAGTGATAATGTAAACTATAAAGCGTAGTAACATTTCGAATTTTATGAATGTGGGAGTGAAACTTCATAATTTAATACTGAAAATTAAACCTGGGTCTCCCCAAAGGATAGACACATATACTGAAAGTATAGCTACTAAATACCTTGAATATATGTGAAATTTGGCAGCAACTTGCAGGAATAAACAAAATTTAAGGGAGATATAAACAAACGTTCTAGGTTAGAAATAATGCTGAACCTATATTGAATGAACAATCAGCACGAGAACGAAAGTTACACAAGATAAACATTATAAAATGTACTTACGTTTCGCCAAACAAATTACTTGCAATTAGATTGAAACGCGTAAGACGGGTGGAATACGTGGCTCGGATGAGGTATACACGATGAGTGCAGATTGCTGGTTGAAAAGTAAGTAGGGGAAGGACTTTTGGTAAACCAGGAAGGAGATCGGAAATTATATAAAGGAAGATTTAAGATCAGTTAGGCTAGCTCAGAGTATAGAGTAATATCCGGTAGCGATCATTTGTTTCTGCGGCCTTTAATTTTCGTCTCTTTAATATTAAGATTTAGTTAGTATATGCAATAAACATTGATTAAAACCTGATTTTACTTCGTGTAATTATTGCTATTGTCTTAATTCTCAATTTACTTTCTGATATAGAATGCGGTTTACACAAAACACAAAGTTGAAATGATGTTCCCAATACATATTATTGACATTTAACACAATGTGATGTGATTGGTGCCACTATTATCATTTCTTCACTTCATGTTCTATTTCCTGTAACAGTCACGTATTGATCTGAATGTTGTTTTATTAATGTTATTACAGTATTATCCCATATTTCTACCTAAATCCATAACAACAGCTAGTTACAAAAATTTGTATCTGGAAGAAAATTCCGAATAATATTATGTGATTTAAGACATAGTATGTAATAGTCCCTAAGTATAAGTATTGCTGTTATTTTAACTCTAGCTCTACTTCCACTTGTGTGTATCCTGATATCTCACTTTATAATTTTAGTTAAGATTTTAAAAATGAAGCTTTCCACTGAATAACACTATATGACACACATACTGTAAGTCAGTGGCGACGGATGGACGTTAAAAGTGAGGGGGTAAGACATGATCTGAATATTTGTATATAAATGTTAGTTTTCCTGGTTGTTTCTAACATTTTGTTTGACGAAAGGTTGTATAACTAATAGGATACTATATTTTCAGTTAAAATACCGTATATCGTATATAATAGTTTATTAAGTAAATTGAGAAGAACAACGCAAGTAGATACTAGCCCTTTGTACTCTTAAACAACGAAAGTGTAAGAAGAGATTTGATTCCTTGCTCATGAACATCTTAAAATTCTGTCTGGAAAATTGTGTGATCAGATTATTTAATAAATTTGCAAAACAAATAAATAGAAAGGATAATATTAATCATAGTAATGAATAATGATGCTTGTTTTGCAAAAGTTATATTGAAACTGAGGATTAATGAAAAACTTAATATTTAATTCCACACATGCTATTAAATGTATGTTATTACTCTTAGAAAATGAAAGGCAGTAAATACTACAAGCATATGCTACGATATTTAAAGAAATATTTGCTTTTGCAACTTCTTGAATTATGTTCGTTGCCATTAGCTGCAGTTTTCACTTTCTTGGAACACATCAAAACACAACAATACTTAGAATCAATCCACACTTCAGTTATACAAAATAAACTTAAAACCTAGAATTATGTTCAATTTACTAAATTTTATTGTATATACACTCGTACATCCTTAAACACAACACTTTTAGGTAGTAGAAAAGGTAGAAGTTGTTTCTTATCACGCTCTTTTTAATCGATATTCCTTACTTTAGAAAGAAGAAAAGACATTTTAGGAACTGTCAATTTTTGTGCAATTAAAGAATAACTTGTGAAAGAGGCCCTACTTTTTTGCATAATGATCTTTCGATTAGCTTCAAAGCGGCTCACTAACATATCGAGCCCTTGTAAGAAGAAATGAAAATATGCTGAAATTGTGCTCCAATAGGTTATTTTTTGGGGTTATTTTCTGTGGCGATTAAAACGCAATGACTGTAGCTTTCTTTACTCCACGGGAAGACAACCAATGCGTATTCACGCAACAGCAAATATTATATGGCAGCATTTTTTCCTATTAATCAGTAACACATACAAAATCGTTACATTTCCAAATGAAACTATATACATTAATTGGTTACTTCAAAAAAGTGCGGGGGCAACTGCCCCCCTTTGCCCCCCCTAATCGCCGCCCATGCTGTAAGTAAATTTTTAAAAAGAGCAGAAAATTTGTAGGATATTTCTGGACTACAGCATTATCTTGCTCAGAGACCAGTTTGTTAACATATAAGTGTCATAACTTGGGGAATAGAGAAAACGAGATTTCCAGTATATGTCAGTAATGCTCTGTATAGCACTTACTTCCATTGTTAAGTAAGCACATTCTAAAATGTGCCATACAGCGTTATTTATTTTTTAAAAAGGAAAATCGACCTAACAAGTTAGAAGAAAGTAGTGACTTGGAGCAAATGTTTATTAGCTAACACTAATGAAAATGCTAAAAAGTCCTATAAAATCCAACTTGTGCTCCGGCCGCCATCTTGGAAAATGGCGATCAAATCTATATATTTTAGAAATTACTTGGAAACCGTTATAGATATCAAAAAATTCCAAGCAAAAAAGTTTTTTCATAAAAAACACATTTTTTATATATAACATTTTAATGTAGGATGAAAAGTAAAAAAGTTACACGAGATTGAAGATCACGAATTTTGAGTGTTAATGAGGATTAGCATATATTGCCCGCTTCGCTGGGTTGAAATAAATAATTTAAATGCACATTGGTATTGATGATTTTCGATCATTTTAATGTATGTCACCCCTCCTCATCCGCAAGAAATATAGATTCAACACTAATATCCGTCAATTTTGACCATATATCCGTCAGTTTCCCATGTTGCGGGCCATGCCATCGGAAGTGTCACCGTTCATCTCAGCGACCCCAAAAATGTGGATTCAGCACTAATAACGGTCATTTTTTATGATTTTTAAATATCTCTTCCTCCCCTCCCCGAAATTGCGGGTTTGAATTTGAATTTGACCTGTGCCGAAAGTATCACTGTTCACCTAAGGGACCCAGAAAACTATAAATTCGACACTAATATTGGAAACTTTCGATCATTTTTATATATCTCTTTCACCCCCTCCCCAAGTGGCGGAGCTGACTTTGTATTTAAACTGAATCGGAAATATCACTGTTCATCTGAATGATCCCGAAAACTATGGATTAGATACTAATATTGGTCATTTTCGATCATTATTATATATAGGTCCCTCTCCCCCACCTCCGTGCTGCGGCACAGGGCATCAGAATCGTCACTGTTAATCTCAGCTACTCCTAAAACTATGGATTCGACACTAATCTTGTCATTTTCGATCACTTTTAAATGTTCATCCCCCTCCTCTACGTTTTACCCTCCACCTCCCCAACTATCAGACCCATACTTGGATTGAAACAGCATCAGAAATGTCACTGTTTCTCTCATCGACCCCAAAAACTATGGATTCAATACTAATATTGGTCATTTTTCATCATTTTTAAAATTTCTCTCCCCTCCCCTTCGTTGCATCGTCAAAGTGAATAGCTTAAAGCAATCCCTGCCCCAAAACTGATGTATATTGAAAAGTTGATTGAGATCGGTCGGGTGGTTCAAGAGTGATGAAGTCACGAAGATAGTCATTTTTATTTTGATTTTGTTTTACATATATCTCCCTCTCCCCCTTCTCAACATTGTTTTGTCAAAGTGAAACGATAAAAAACGCCCAAGGCCCGACCCTCAACTATGTTGAAAATTTGATTGAGATCGGTTGGGTGGTTCAAGAGTTATTAGGTTTTATATATTTTTATATATCTTCCCCTCTCTTCTACCCCTAAGGCCTACCGTCAAAGTGATATGGTAAAAACCACCCCAGGCCCGAACATGATCCATATGGAAAATCTGATTAAGATCGGTCAAGTGGTTAAAGCGTGATGAAGTTACAAAGACAGTCACTTTTATTTTTATTCTTTTTACATATATCCCCCCCCTCTCCCTCCCCTAGGTTGTACCGTGAAGTGAAATGACGAAAACATCCAGGCCCGAACTTTATCTATGTTAAAAGTTTGATCAAGAAGGGTCTGGCGGCTCAAGAGTTATTAAGTTTTTTTTTTTATATATATATTTATCCCCTCCCCTCCCCCTCATCTAAGTTGTACAGTTAAAGTGATATGATAAAAACCACCTCAGGTCCGAATGTCATCTATGTTGAATTTTTTTTTTTAAATCGGTCGGGTGGTTTAAGTGTGATGAATTCACAAAAATTGTCACTTTATTTTTAGTTTTTTGACATATATCTCCTCCTGCCCTTCATTGCACTGTAAAAGTGAAATGAAGGAAACATCCCAGGCCCGAACCTTATCTATGTTGAAAGTTTGATCGAGATCGGTCGGGTCGAACGTTTTATTCATTTTGACATATTTCCTCTCCTCCCGTCTCTCTCCCCTAAGATCTACTGTCAAAATGAAATGATAAGAAACTTCCCAGGTTTGAACTTCATATATATTGAAAATATGATTGAGATCGATCGAATGGTTCAAGGGTTATTAATTCACAAACATAGTCACTTTTATTTTTATATTTATTGATTTTTGTATATTTCCCCTTCCACCCTCTCACTGACGTTGCTTCGTCAAAGTCAAGTAACAAAAATCATCCCAGTTCCAAGCCTCACCTGCATTGAAAATTTGATCAAGATCGGTCTGGTGGTTCAAGAGTTATTACGTTTTATTTATTTTTTTTCTGTGTCCCCCTCCTCCCCCTCCCGTAAGCTCTACTGTCAAATTAAATAGCTAAGAACACTTCCATGACAGCACCGCATCTACGTTGAAAATTTGATCGTGATCTGTCGGGAGGTTCAAGAGATTAAGAGTCACAAACATAGTCACTTTCAAGTTTATAATATAGATATGCAAAATTCAAATAGATTTTTCTAGTAGAATTGTTATTATTATAAAATGTTTTTCTTACCAGGGTAATTTAATCCTCAGAGATATCAAATAACATTTCCAAATAAATTCTCACAATTTGTTCTCTGACACTGTCCACACATCGCTTAGTACAACAAACCTGAGTGTACACATTTGTATATTTTTGTACATCCTACCTTGCAGTTGCACGAACTGACGTTAAGCACTTCTAATGGAGCTGCTTCCTTTGTAGAAGAGATAGGTCTTAGTTATCCTCTTATCATTTTCCAACTCCAATCAATTGGTTCCAAACAGTTCCTGAACTATTCCTGAACCTGCAAGTACATAAATTGACATATCGAAACGAATATATTGGTTATAATGCAATAATTACGCAGTCCTTGTAATTCTAACCTGCTTTGACTTCACTCTAGGTACTAGGGCAATCCCAAAAAAACGTCTCCTATTTTTTGGAGACGTAGAGAAAGTTTTAATACGGTTGTTGGCAACACTGTTGAAAGTCGAGGAACTCATGCGTGAAGGTCGGAGGATCACTCTGGATACTCTCTGCATTTTGGTTCCTGAGGTTTCCAGAAGCACCATCCACAGGATTTTAACGGAAAAGTTGCAATATCGGAAGGTGAGTGCAAGATGGGCATGGCGGCAAGCTGGTATGACGGGCATTGTATGGCGGGCATTGTAAAACTGCCACAGCGTCTACAAAAATGCATCGACCGAAATGGCGATTATGTAGAAAAATAAAGCTTTCTTCAATCTTTAAAGTGATGTAGCAATTATAGAAAATAAACGGTTCTTTGTATATCTAAAAAATATAGGAGACCTTTTTTTGGATTGCCCTCGTAGTATGGAAGAGTAAAATTTTAGTTGCCATATTTGGCTCTAACAAACCAAAGAGAAAAGTAATCTAATAAAAATGTTGTAATAACGTATTTCCGAAGTTAATTTCAATTTCCAATGCTGCTATTTATAATCTATATATCGCAAAAATATAATAACAGGCACGAGTTTCCGAACTCTGGTTAATAGATCTACAGCAGTTTTTTTAAAGCAATACTTTTCTACGCGCTTTTTAGATTAGCCCTTTTTATTAGTCACCGAACATAAAACTTTCGTAGTGACCCTCGTACATTGTATCAGAGATTTTTCGCGTTTTAGAGATACGCATTGTTGTGGCACACTATTTGAATTTCAACAATAGCGTTCGGTAGTGGAATCCAGAGCGAAGAAGCGAAGCAAGTTTCAACTCGCCTTATTTATCGGCGTGGCCGTATCGCCTTCACTTGTTTGTTGATGTGAGTAGTATTCGGCCGTCTAGAATGTAGCTCGAAAGGGAACATTTTCGGGCAATCATCCTTTATGATTTCGAAAGTGGTTGCAACGAGACACAAAGCCTTGGCCGTTTGCAGGGAGCATTTGGGGACCTTGCTCCTTCCCGTGCTACAATTTTTCGGTGGTTTGGTGAGTTCAGAAGAGGCCGTAAATCGCTTAAAGATGAAGAGAGAGCTGGACGTCCAGCAACAGCTATGTCAAATGAAAACATTGCCGCTGTGGAACAAATGATTCGAGAAAATCTTCTAACAACTTTCAAGGACATTGAATCTACAGTGAACATTGGATCGCCAACAGTAACAAAAATTCTTCATGATCATCTTCGGCTCAGGAAGGTTTCATCTCGTTGGGTGCCTCACACTTTGACTGATCAGCAGAAGTGCATGCGTGTGGAATGGTGTGAAGAAATGCATGCAAGATTTGATGGAGGCAATTCTCGACGCGTCTCTGACGTTACTTGTGATGAGACTTGGATCTATCAATTTGACTCTGAAAATAAACGCCAGTCTACAGTTTGGATCTTTCCAGACGAAAATCCACCCACGAAAGTGAAGCGACCGCGAAGTGTGGCGAAAAGGACGGTCGCAACATTCTCTTTCCAAATCTGGCCATGTTGCAACTGTTCTACTTGAAGAACAAACGACTGTTCCTGCTCAGTGGTACACCACTGTTTGTCTAACAAAAGTGTTCCAGAAGCGGATTACGTGGGATCCTGCTTCATCATGACAACGCGTTCGCACACACGGTCAACATCACAATTTAGTTTTTAGAATCTACGGAGGTCAAACTTATGACTCATCCGCCGTATAGCCCTGACCTGACCCCGTGTGATTTTTTATGTTCCCAGGATTATAGATCGCATGCGTGGGAAGAGATTTTGCAGTCCTGAAGAAGCTGTAGTGGCTTACGAGAATGAACTTTCAACACTTGAAGAAAAAGACTGGCAACACTGCTTCCAAAAGTGGTTTTCGAGGATGCAAAAGTGTGTACAGTGTAATGGTGAATACTTTGAGAAAATGTAAGTGTTAAATTGATTTTAAGTATGTAAGTTATTTCACATCTCAAAACGTTCTTAGCGACCCTCGTGAAACAATTTGTTTTGATATTTTGATTAGAGATGCAAAAAAGCCGGCTTTTTTGAATCGATGTTTTTTCACATAAAAAGCCGGCTTTCTTGCGGGAAAAACGAGAATTTTGGAAATTTTGGCTTTTTTCATTTTCATGATTTTTCTATTTAAACAGCTTTCCTATAGTATATTCTATAGTTAGATAAGAATTCCATGACCTAAATGCGATATTTCGCTCTGAAATTCACCATCAAGATGGATGGAGCATATGTTTTACGAATTAAAGCTAACATGAAGAATATAGTATTTGATTGCAATTTTAGAGGCTATTTAACTTTATTTTAATTTTTGAGTTATCGACATCCTTTTTCTTCTCTAGATCATTTTAGCTTGTCATCCGTGTTTCATTTCTAAGAGCTTTTAGTACTCTAGCTTCTAGCGCAAAAGTTAAACTTGCCCGTTTTTCTATTTATCCGTCAAAGCGTACGTTTTTCAATATAACCGTCAAATCGTACTTCCACATTTCTGTAATACTGTAGCTGTGAAGTGATTTAGCAATAATTTTCCGGACACAACCTTCAATACCAATTTATACAAATAATCAGTAGCGGATTTAGAAAAGTACTTTAGGAGCGTTTTTCTGATTGTTTCGTTTCCTAAAAAGTCCTAATTTTATTTGGGAGGTGCTTGAAGTTTATGAGTACAGGCATAACTAATATTGCGTTTCGTTTATATGTTTAGCAATAATCTTCCGGATACAACCTTAAAAATCATTTTATACTGAGAATCAGTGGCGGATTTAGAAAAGTATTTTGGTAAGGGTTTTTCTTACTAATGTTTAGTTTTTCTAAACATTCGTAATTTTTATTTGAAGGGAGCTTAAAGTTTATGAGTAAAGGCATAACTAGTAGACATTTCGTTTGTTGCAAACATTCCGTAACTTTGGGGAACGGGCTTCAGTCCGAAAGACCGCTCGCCTAACCTTCGCAAAACCGTCAATGCTGGTAATTAGTAATAATAACGATTTAAAAACAATAAGAAAGGAAGTCGGCCAACTCACAGTACACGCACTATTTCTACATTCACAGATGGAATGAAGAAAAGCTTTGTCAGAATGGTCGAATGCTGGTTGAATCCCGGACTTCCCGATAGAAGCACAAAAGCTAATCACTCAGTCATGTTTGTTGTGCAGTTGTATTTAGCTTAACTTAATTTATATTCCGTAGTCCTTTTTTTGGGGGGGGGAGTTCCGTAATGATATGTTGAATCCCTCTAGTTAAAAATTCAGAAAACTTGAGGATTGGGTAAACCGTGATGGTGGTTATACAAAACTTAAGTGTAGAATTTCAAGAATATACAGAACCAAAAGCTCTAGATGTGCAGCCTTTAAGTATATCATATAAATCTAAGTATTTCTCTTATGTTTTATTTTAATTTTATTTTGTTTCAAAAAGAGGGTATGGAATATTTTGAAGTAAAAATACTACATACTATTTTGCTGGTTATTTGTGTGTTTTTTTTTAAAAAAGAAGTGTTTACTTTTAGGGTTGGCTGGTTTACACCAACTTTTTTTTAATAACTGGTTTAAACCAAAAAATAAAAAGAATGAAAAATGCGAATCGTGTGAACTTCATTGTGACGTTTCCAGATATCAAACCACCTGCAATAGTTTTATTTCCCTTTCACATTTTAATCAAGGTGTCCCATGTTCAATTTTCGGTCGAACCACAACCCTTCTTTCATGCGTAAACCAAGTAGCGGTTGGGATGTCAGTTTAAGCGAAAGTCTTCTCCTTGATAACCTCGGTATTTGGTAAGGATGTTAAGCCTAAACATACGAAACGAAACCAAATTGTATATTTCTGCATGCCTAAATGCCTGTTGTTTTATAAAGAAGCCAAGATTGCTTAAATATATTGATAGAAATTGGGAAAATTTATCGATTGCCTACGTAGCTTCCAACATTAGCTTGGATTGGACTTTCAATATCTACATACTAAATTTGTAATTTAATATCTCAGTTTTAGCGTACTGATTATGATACGTTGAAATTTAAATTTCCCGTGCAAAGCAATAACAGGATTTTCCCGTTATTGTCTTTACATTTCAAGTAATGACGGGATTTTCCCGATGGCTAGGGTGGGAGATTCTCAATTTAAGAAATTTACTGACCGGACTTCTTTAAGCTTATGGGAGTTCTTCCGGCATAATCCCGCTGTTGCATAATAACACCAAGGCGAAACAAACTTATTTCTGTGAATATGTAATATAAATACACAAAGCAAAAAATCTAAATCAAAAAAGCCTGGTTTAAACCAAAAAAGCCTGGTTTAAACATCCCCCAAAAAACGGGATTTTGGCATTTTCAAAAACAATCATGGTTCTTGTCAACTCTGCTTACTTTTGTACATAGGAGGTTAAAAAATTCTTATTATATACATTGGTTAATCCTGTGGAATTCATAATGTAAATATGTTGAAGAAAAATTGTTTGAAATATCTTTTCGAAATTCATAGTTTATTTTCGATGTTTTATATTATTATCAGCATCAACCATTAATTAAATGACTTTGTGTGTTATAGAGAAGCGAAACAAAGTCTGCTTTATCAATTTAAAGCAGAATTTTGAGAAAAGCCCAAAATTTCCCAAGCAAAAAAGCGAAGCAGAAAAAACCGAGTTTTTTTCCAAAAAAGCCGTTTTTTTTCCGAGCCCTTGCATCTCTAATTTTGATACACCATTTTGTGTATTAGCGATAATACTAAAATAACACACATCAACTTGTACTTATGTAATTAAAAGTAACAATTATTGTACTAAAAATGACTGTCATATATCCTTCTCTGTCAAACTTCATCAGTGGAAGGAATTGACTCTTGATTATTTTCTATGAGTACTCACCACATACAAAAAAAAAAAAAAAAAAAAAATCACTGCTCCACCTTATCTAATCTTCTATGGCATTTGTGTTAAACATTTTCGGCATTTGTGTGCCTATCCGTCTTTTAGATCGATGATAGCTCTCACAAAAAGGTATTTTCTTTCAACGAATATTAATACGTATTTTTTCAACCTCCGAAATAAGTCTAATTCATGGAGATGTAATTCATAAAGGAGGTAGGAAGGGTAAATTCACCCTATGTGTCAACTTTAAAGATATGCATACATTTGTAGTATAAACTGCGTAAAAATGGTTCGATTCTGACAGAACCTAATGTGTACACAGTTCGTTTAGCGTAATCACAAATCTTGAGGTTAAAATCTACCACGAATAAAAGAGTGAATTTACTCTCCACTTTAATTTGAAAAAAATATTCCATGATCATTTTCGTCAAGTTTATGTTCGATTTTGATGAAAACTACTTTTAGTTTCTTTAAGGCTTTCTTAATTGAATTAAAGTCAATAAAAAAAAGAAAGGGTGCTGTTTCCTAAAAAGAATCGTTTTATGATAACGTATATGAAAAATGTTTTCGTGTTTGGTACAATATTATGCATATCTTCTTTTAAGGATTTCCTTTTTTTTTTCATAATTTCTATTTGAGATTAATATCAATGATGAAAAAGCAATAAACCTACACTGTCAATGAGGTCATCACGTATCATAGCCTTATGAACAACCACTGACTATAATGTTCATTTTGCATTGAAATTAGCTACTCAGAAATATAATTTGGCATATCTACAAGCAAAACTGCGAGTTTTTAGAATTTATTATTATTATTATTATTATTATTATTATTATTATTATTATTATTATTATTATTATTATTATTATTATTATTATTACACTTTTGAATCATGGAAGAGAATCATGGGGATAATTCTAGGAAACTTTAATTTTTTCCCTTCAAAAATGATGACAGTAAGAATTCCATCCATCCCGACAGAACTTCATCCATCTTGACTCTAGAACTTGACTTTGAGAGACATAATTAATACTTTTCTGACCAGAGTGCATTGTCCTTTGTTAAAATTAAAACAAGACGCAACAATTTCAATAACTCAATGTTATCTTCATCAGACGGTAACTGGTAGAAATATCTGCATAACATTAAATTAATATTAATTTAATATTATGAAGATATTTCTGCCATTTAACGCCTGATGAAGATAACGTTAAGTTATTGAAACTGTTAAGACTTATTTTAATTTTAATAAATGAGTATATATTCTGGTCAGAAAACTATTAATTATTATTTAAGAATTTTGAGTTTGTAGAACAAACTCGAATCAGCGCATGACTTGTTTAAACAATTTTATGTATAGAATTGCACCTGTACGCTGAATGATATGATGATAACGTTGTTACTTATGATATGATGATATGTTAGGATGATAACGTTGTTACTTAGTATTGAATGTTGAGAATAGTTGGCTGGTTGTATTTGAATTGAACGTTCTTTCAGCAGCAAAATACGTGAAATATGGACCTACAGGTTAAAGTGGGATCCGAATCACATAAGTTTCCGCTCGGACATGTTAAGAATGATATCGGAAGTACATCATAGTAATACCAGTATGCAAGTTGATATACTGATACAAGGATAATTGAGAAGAAAAGCAGGAAGTTTATACTGCAATACTGGAAGCTGAGAAAGACTGCAAAGTTGGTTGGAAGACTATCGACCAGTTTCAACGCAAAATTTTTAAAAATCGAAAATACTAGAAACAAACCTACTGGCAACTTTGTAATATATTAACAAGACAAGACACTGAAATGGTTGATACTAAAGGCTAGAATCAATCCACTTTAAATGGAACATTTATTTTTGATAGGAGGAATCATGGAAACCTTGGAAAAGAATTCATGCTTCCACATCACGTTCGTGTCTGTTCTTTCCTGTCGAAATTGGTTTAAAGGACGTGTTGTCTCTGTTTCGCAATCTATAGCAAAGAAGGAGTTGAGCAGTGCCTTAGAAAATCTGTGTAGCTTCCAATACGAAGGAAGAGCAGGACTTTTATGTCTGAGCACGACATTTTTCCGATAAAGCTATGACATCTTTTTCAGATCTCATTATATTTTTTTCCCTGGGCCAACCCAAATTTAAATTTACTTTCTAAGCAACTACAAAGGATGAAGACAGTTTGTAATACTGAATTACATTCAAGTTTTCTTTGACTAATTTGTATGTTTTGAGGTCCCTAAAACTTAAATAGGTCCCTAAAACTTAAACTTAATACTGCTATCACTGATCCAAAGCTAAGAGCTATTGCAATTCAAAAGGAGAACATTTATCTTTATGATGCATAGTCAGCTTATAAACTTTCTATTTCTTTATTTCTGGTTTTCTAGATCATAGGTTGCTATCTTCCATTTACTGATTCCCACATTAGATCCTATTACTGTATAAGAAACGAAGATTCAAAACTGTGAACTTTAACTCAAAAAACTTCAACAAACTGGCTATAATAATTCTGCTCTCTTTCGGGCAGTGATGAAACAAATTGCGGATGAACAACTCAGAGTATAAAGAAAGTATACAGAAACTGTTAAATAACAATAGGCAACAAATTGAAACTTTGTTTTTGTAACTGGAATGAAAGTATCCGTTCTTACTAATTTGGGGTCACTGAATTCAATGATGTATTTAGAAATTTCCTATCACGTCACATTTCTTAGTTACAGAATATGGTCAGTTTCCATATCCCATATAGGCTCACTATATACAGCGCATCATGTATTGGGATAGTAAAGTAGTAAATCATTATTTTCTGCACCGAAACTGCGAAGACAGACTAGAGAAGTTAGTTTTACGAGGCACTTACTTGTTACTGCTGGAAATAAACCCCTGATGATCTTCTTATGTCTGATTTAGTGTCGGACTCCCTGCACAAAAACCGACAGTAGTCTTCCATCGTTGAAGCATCCCATCTGCTGCCTTGGTACCGGCGTTCCGTTTGGGAAATTTCTTGGTGGAATCGCTCTCCTTGTTCATCACTCACGTCACACAAATTTGGAGGGAAAAATTTCAAATGAGAATCAAGGAAATGTAGTTTCAATGACATGCGACAACCTAGAACTTGATAGGTTGCTCTCAGATCATCAACCAACTGTACATAGTGAGGACTTCTGTATTTCCCTGGGAAACCGTTACATAACGCAGCAAATGCATTCCATGCAGTGACTTCAAAATGGTTCATTTTATTTTCAAAACCTGGGTCTTGAAATAATTTCCTTATCTGAGGGCCGGTAAAAATCCCTGCTGCAACCTTTGCTTCACTTAAATTGGACAATTTTTTTCCTCAAGTACTTGAAAGTTACGCTCTCCTTGTTCAGAGCCTTCACAAATGTACTCATTAAACCAAGTTTAATGTGCAGTGGAGGAAGTAAGATTTGGTTAGCATCAATCAGTGGAAGATGTATATTTTGCTCAACAACTGTGTATTGCTCACGGTTAGGCCAAACCCTTTGTACATAGTGGTTTGCAGTGTCTCGGCTGTTTCACAGACACAGAAAACAACTATACTTTGTGTATCCTCCTTGCAAACCCTGGAGGATGGCTACAACTTTAAGATCACAACACACTTTCCACTTAAAAGAGTTGTATTTTATGGCAGACAACACTTCATCCATAGTTTGATACGACTCTTTCATGCCTACTGTGTGGGCAATGGGTATGGACGGCCACTGATTGCCGTTATGCAGAAGCACTGCCTTTAAACTCAACTTAGAGGCATCAATAAACAGACGCCATTGCATTGGGTTGTGTTCAATTCCAAGTGTATGGAACAGTCCATTCATATCAGCACACACACACATTGAATTCTCCATCCGATAGAACTGTGCGAATTCCTTCTCTCGATCCCTGTACAGTGAAATAGACGTGCCTGGTGCTAAAAGATGCCACTGTTGTAACCTAGACAGTATCTGGGCCTCATTATTTAAAATCAAATTCAGGTCTCGCACTAAGTCATTAAGTTCAGATTGCTGAATGAGGTGAGGCAACTGGTCATTTTCAAATTCCTATTCTGACAAAGAATCACCTTTACTTTTGTTGCTACAATCTTCAGTTTCAGTCATTGTGCTTGATGATGCCGAGGGGATTGACAAATCCGGCCCTGCGGTACCGGTTTCATTGCTGACATCACGTCGGCATACACAATAGAATGTTTATTTTTACTGGAATAACCTGAAACACTAATCAGATAAAAGTAACAATCCGTTGTGTGGTACTTCGATTCGCGCCAAATCATGGGCACTCCGAACTTCATTGCTCGCTTCTTTCCTTTCATCCACTAAGTTAGAATTACCACACATGATACACAACACACATGAGGTACCCATGATTTATCTTGATCGCCTTTACAATACATATAGTACAATTTATTTTCAACAAACTTAAAAGGTTCGTTATTGAATTCTCTATGTGTATGTGTCTGCCTGTCATTTACGAATTTTTCAATTTTGAGCTCTCCATTCCCCACTGCCTCAAAATTCAAAAAAATATTTTAGTACCAATAGTAACTGATGATCACTGTCCAACTGGCCAGCAGCCAAGCCAGTGGCCACTGGTTACTATTTGATACCAAAAGGTTCACCATCCTCTTAGATATTGATCAACGCCAATATCATGCCTCTGTCTTACGGTTCCCGAGATCTGGCTCATTAAATCTCCCGAAATCGGAACTTGTTTTGCTAATATCGGGAACACTGAAAGTAACGCGAAAAATTTCATCAGTTTCTCAGTTGTTGATGCTCTATCGAATGGAGGGCTCAAAATTTAAAAATTCGCAAATAACACACGGACACACACACACAAAGACAGAGAATTTTGTAACGAAATTTCTAAGTTCATTGGAAATAAATTGTACTGTATGTATTCTAAAGTGACATTCTTTTTATTATTAAATGATGTACATTTTTTTTTTTTTTTTAGAAAAATCGTTTTCATGAAATTATTTAATCCTCAAAATTTCCTGTTTTTTGAATCACCCTGTGCCTCTTTTGGATTTTTCGTTACAAACAACTTATACCAATAACACAATCATTAAATATAAATACAATCGTTAGAGCCATTTTTGAAAAACCAACATTTAAAAAAATATCCTTCAATAAACTACACTTATTTTTAGGTATAGAAAAATCGAAAAACTCCCTGGGGAATCTTAAGTTTAACAGTTGGTACGAATACGTTGAATGGTGTAGGAGAGTATATATACATCCAAGGGAGTGTATATACATTGTGGCGAACATACGAACGGATACATTGAAATATAATTTCTTCTTCATGTACACTCATGTGCAAAATTATTGTCGCATATCTATAAATATGTTGCTGTAGGAATATAATTTAATAACGAATTCGCCCAGTATTTCTTACAATGTTAGTATGTATACAATCGGAAAAGATATGTATGTGGAAAATTTCATGTCAAAAGAGCAGTAAATAAGAAAACCAAAACGAAAATAAAACTTTCTTGTCCATTTAGCAACATTTTGTTTTACTCATTCTAATTTTCGCATTTATAATTCATTTCCTATGAAATTTACCTATACATTTCCCGATTATACACAAAGTATCAGTATTAATAATACTCTGCAAAATCATTATCAAATTATATTGTTACAAGAAGACAGTTCTAGACATGCGACAATAATTTTGGACATGAGTGTACATGCCATTGCATGTGTAAATCCGTTGATATTTCTTACCTCCATACTAGTATACATTTTCCACTTCTATTGTTGATCGAAAGTAAAAATGATATCTCTCATAAGAGCCATTTTTTGTTGCTGAAGCTATGTTGTAATGCAGTGGAGGAAATTAAGTTATGTCATATAATACTCGGCCCGTTGCTTTTTCCAAAACAAACACCTCGTGACGTATGATGGTGAAAAATCCAAAAATTGTTTTCCATGGCTGCTTCTTGAAGCTCTGACCCAAACTGTACGGAACGAAGGATGGATCAATTTTCTTGCCTTCTGCCTCTTGCCCGTGCTTTTTATATTATTGAATCTCGTGACGTATGATGGTGAAAAATCCAAAAATTGTTTTCAGTAAGTATTTTTGTTCTTATTTTACTCTAGGAAAGTCCATCACGTCACGAGGTGTTTGTTTTGGAAAAAGCAACGGGCCGAGTATTATATGACAGTTAAAACTTTAAAAGCTTTAGTTAACTTATTTAACACGTTTAGTTCAACCCTTAATCTAATTTCGATAGGATGGACTTTGAGGTGTTTATAATAAAGTTACGTAAAAGTGCTCTAGAGATGTTAATCAGATATATCGTTTCACAGTTATTACTTAGAATACTATACTAAATTATTATTCAGCTACATCATATCACAATTTTAGATAGTAAATAGAAAAAAAGAGCCTTTGGCGCACGGTTACCAAGTTTGATTCTTGGTTGGACAGCCTTGACACGAGAACGCATACGGTGATTTGAATTTCGTTGTAAACTGTAGGTCCACGTTTCATGTAATATTGTTGCTGGAACAGGATGCCAAATTTAAATGAATTGGCAGGAATGAAAAAGTGCAAAAAAGGTATAAAGTTTAAATTTAAAACAGTACATTTATTTCTATATTTTTTATATTGTTATACCTGCACACGGAGTTACAATGTTATGTTGAAGCATTCATTGTTCTCCGCAATATGAAGTTAGTTCACTACACTCCGCAATATGAACTTTTCATCTTCTCTTACGCAATGCGATATTTTCAATATGTTTTCTTAAACACAGTGGAAAAAGTTTAGTCTGGGATTTCCGCTGACTCTTGTAGGATTTCCGATAAATCATTCGGTATCCATATGCTATACAAGGTATGGAGTGAGCCTCACACAATGCAGCAGCAGTGTATACCAGGTGTTATGTGAATACTCTTGATATAGAAGATGGACGTACAAAAAAAGCCGTATGGACGGAAAATATATTTGTACTACTCTAGCATACAAAAGTGAAACATCTGGACAGATTGGTATGCAACATGAAAGCGTGAATCGAGAGGGAAAAATATAGACAACACCCGCACTTCATGATCACCAGGTGTAATGTCGTTAATGGCAGTAGACTCTAGACAATTGCCTCCCCACCACTTCTTTCCAATGATACCAGTGCGAAACACACACCTATTCCAACTGTGAACGTGAAGTTACCTTTGGCACAGGTGACCATTTGGTATTTGCCGGTTATCAAGTGTTTATTTCTCGTACACTATTCTGTAAAAATAATATGAACATGGCTTATACTCTTCACAATACTGTGTTTCCTTCGACAGTGTTTCATAACCCAACTTTTGGTATATAATATGGTAGTCTATAAATAGTTGCTACTTTACTTCTCTCACTGTGAACCGCGCTGGTTCAATGGTAGTGCGCAAACTTCTTGACCTGACTCTAAGTTCACTGCATGGTCGATTATACTGTCACCCTCTTGGTCCGGAAGTTACCGGATTAATGAAGGATCCTTCAAGATTACATGGTCTTCTTTTTGTCCGTACGAATTCAATTTTTTTAAAGAAAAAAAGAAGAAAAGAACTTCTACTGTATTTCAAGTATATTTAAAACATTGGATCATGCTGGTGATGAAATAATTCTAATGAATTAAAAAAAAAATAAACTATAAATAAAGCAAATGCAAGGAAAGTTAATAAAAACCGTATATTTAATCGATGTATTTACAATTTCTTTATCAGATGAAAAATTTCAATTACCGGCAATGGTACTATTTCTCAAGCAGTGTTAGCAATAGAAAGTTTCGAGCTCATTTGGTTCGGTTGGAGTCTACTGTCTCTTTTCAGCATCGAAGCTTTAAGATCATAGACTACAGTTTGAAGTGGAATAGAAACCACAGTATTGTGGTTAAAATTCAAGATTCTCATACTGGAATTCGAACCGGAAATTCATGCACCTAGCGTGGGGCTAGTTACTAGAACAGCAAGAAAGTTAGACCAGCAGCTAGACCGCATTGCATAATTTGGCCTTCGATAAAGTGTAATTCTTCATTTGGGTAGTACACAGATCGTACAGTAAAAAACCCGTTTACGACGAAGTAAAATAAAAAATAGATTAGTGGGGTGAAATGCATGGTGCTGCTTTGTAATCAATAGTTTCATTTGTAGACCAGGAGTTCAACTTTTTTCACTTTTACATACTCTACTATACCATTAAATTAACAGTGTGGACAACCCAACGATTGTTTAAACAAATACAACTCAGTAAGATTATTAAATATTTTAAATCTACGTGTCGAACGAGGTCTTCCAATATCACTTTTATTAATTAGTGTTATAAACTAAGAATACCACGGTATTAATTCTTTCGACACAGGCGTGGCATATAAGCACACAAAAAATTAATGTGTTTCAAAAGTCGTCTCTGCAGGGTTAAAGTTACAAAGTATTAAATATTTGATTTTTTTTTTAAGTTTTAATTCGAGAAAACTGCTTAGGTAAGTATCACATCTAACCATTTTCATGGATTTTAGGTGTAAAACTTACAATACTGTTCATGGTAATATAGGGTGTTTCAGAACAACACCGACAACGTTTGAGAGATGATTACTGACACCAAGATAAGACAGAAATATAGACCAACCTGCCTGCACAAATGCTTCCTTTCGGAGTTATGGGCTGCCAAAAGCATGAAAAAATGAATTTTGAAGGCCCATAGCTTCGCAACTATGGGACCTACAGTAGTCGGGTCAAGACTTAAGAACTAGTATTCAAATATACAAGTTTCAGAGTCCTGCAGTGCTTTCGTAAGAATTTTTATAGAGGCAGTTGGGGAGCACTTCAAATTATATGCAAATAAAAAAATCCCTCCATAAAAATTGTTGCACAAGCACCGCAGGATTCTGAAATTTGGAAATTTGGATAGGACACATACTAGTTCCTAAGTTAAGTCTTGACCCGACTACGGTTTGTTTCAGAACACCCTATACATATATATATATATATATATATATATATATATATATATATATATATATATATATATATAATCAACCTTCTTCCGGTGATATGATAAACATTGGTAAATTTTGTAACTGCAAGATCTTGTTCTAAATACAACTATCGAAAACTGTTAATGTGCTCCTTTAGAGAGAGTTAAGGGGCCGTCCACATATTACGTAACGCTATTTTTGACCAATTTTTGTCCCCTCCCTCCCCCTTGTCACACTTCGTAACGCAAGACCGAATTCCTTCTTCCTTTGTTACGTAAAACTTTTTGATATTTGTTTTTCCACCAAGTTTGCTTCTTTTGGAGGTTATTATAATAAAAACTATTTTTAATTGTATCACTTTTTAGTACAAAATACCTGTATTCTGAATATATTTGTAGTGTTTTTCGTCAATAAATCAAAGTATTAGAAAATGGTAGAACCGTAACAATATTTTCACCCTATAATGTTATTTAAATAACCAGTTCTAATTCTTCGAAACTTATACTGTCGTTTTTTCCAAGGAGATTGACCCCATCCTTTCAGGTGACCGATGATTAGCAAGGATGAAACACTGCACGAAAATGCAGGTGAAGCAGGTTCTAAAGAACTAACATCGATTTCTTTTTTCAGGAATCCAGGATGGTTCGTTCATTTGAAGTTCGCCAGTGTCGAGGAATCAAACTTTTCTTCCTCGTCGATCATAGATTCGAAGTGGCTGCACACGAGAAGGAGCAGAGATATCGCGTTTGTGAACAAGCTTTTGAGCATCTTCCTTGAACTTTGGGCTTCAGTTTAAACCTTTTCAGATTCTTCTTCTCCTAAATCAATGAGACAATGCGTATAAACTCTATTTCTACAGAAATATTCAATCAATTCGAAAATCAGAAACAAAAATTAATAGAGATGAATATCCGATGAATTGGGTATTTAATATCTTATTTTGGTCTGGAAATCGTAGATCGTTCCGCCCTGGAAAATATTGTTTCGCGAGAAAGAGCTTCCTCTGTTTCAAATGCGAAACCCTTTAGAAGAATAGAGTTTGTAACGATTCAAATCAAAAGTTTTAAATAATATTCTCAAAAATAGCAACACGCTTAGGAATGCGAGGGCGTTTTCAATTGGTGGTTACGATCACTAACAACTAACTCCAGAAAAGCGTGTGCCATAAATGTAATGGTGCAATAGCCACAAAACGGAGTTTTATTGTACTGTAAAACACGAAGTGTTCGTCACCAGTCATGCTGGTGTCTAGTAGCATCTTAGAATCCCTTCTGTATGATTCAATTTATATAGGCTAAAGTTTTCAATTTTCCAAATCAACAGAAATATTTATTTATAAAAAAGAAAAGAACTGAATCTAATTATTTGTTTAAAACATTGCACATATATCTGACAATAAAAATAAAAATTACAGCAAAAAATATGCGTTACGTAACGAAGACATAAACTCCCTCCTCCCGCTTGTAACACTCTGTAACGCAAGGCCGAACTCCCTCCCCCCTTTGCCGCGTTACGTAATATGTGGACGACTCCTAAAATCGTTTTTAAAAATTTGCACAAATACATCATATCAAATAGTACTGCAATTTCTACCTATCATTCTCATATCTCCTGAATAATTTTGAGATGTTTACATCTAAATGGTCCAATTTTCAATTCCTTGCAGTAAATTCCTATTTATTCGAAATGCTTTACATCACGATCATGTTATGTGATACTAACGTACTTTGGATAATGTATTGTTCCGTGCGTATCACTTGCGTTATTACTGTTATGGAAGCTACCAAAATTTAGATAACTGATACTTTACTGTCCCTAGATTCTCTAACACTGTACAATAATAGTAATACTATACACTCTTTTTAAACATGTATATTAAAAATGCATAATCAACTGATGAAGTGACATTTGAAATTATTTTTTAAAAATGTACGTTAAGTTAATCTGGTGGTATTGCTGAATGTGTCAAAGGGCTTGAAAAACGTATTTTTGTTGGTTAGTTTGAAAGTGAAAAGAACGTATCAAGATTTCAAGAGCGTATAAAGGTGTTGGACTGTGAAAAGTATATGCCGTGTTTCTATTATAAAGGCCATATGAAGCGGAATTTACAAAATTTTAATTTGTAGCCTATTACTTTAGTTGCGGGTTTGACAACTAACAATGAGGAGAAGTGTGCTCAGTATCGAATGTATCCCAGTACCATACAGTAGTAGTACTGCTTATGTCCGAAAGAAGGAAGACGCGGGTTGGTTATTATTATTGTTTAAGCTGAAGGTGCAAGTCTACGAGCTGTGACTTGTGCTATCCTATTAGGAAGTAAGATATTCGCTGTGAAGCTGAATTGCATTTACGTCGATCGGGGATATGGTTAAAGATTACCACTCCTGTGAAGATTACCATTTTGTTGGATCTAGGAGGCCTATATCACTTATTGTGTGATGTAGCCAGATACGAGAACAAATATTAAATACGGATAATGTCAATATGTAGAACATTTTAGTTTCTCAGTACTTGGTAGTATGCATGCTTGCAAGAGTTAATCGGTGGACTTTTTCTGTTTCCAGATAATGCCAAGATGGGAAACGAGAAAAAGGGAAATTGTTAGGAAGAGGAAATGAGGAATGCAACTCAAGCAGTCATGGAAGGTCAAATGAGCATTAGACATACAACACGTCATTTTGTGGTACGAACACAAATCAACAAAAGGGTTGCTACGAAAAGCAAACATTTTGAGGAACATAATACAGGATTAGACTACTTCACAAACTGATCAGACAGCTGAATGCTTCATTGTTCTGAACAATAGACGAAGAATTGGTGCGGTACATTGTGTGAGTACGATAGATTCGTGTTGGATACACAGGCGAAGAGAATCTTGTTCTCTACACATGCGATCTATGCAAGTAGGTTTCGTCCTTTGTTATGAGAAGTAGAAGTTCTATAAACTCATAGTTTCATCTTCTACGCACAGTACTGGAACTATGCTTTCAAAATTTATATTCATGTTGTTATTACTTCTCAAAAGCTAACATAAGATTTGTGTTCTTTACTTATATATATTCAGTAGAGTCTGAAGACATGATTATAAGTTAAAATTTCTCTATCGTATTTGAACACAAAGGGAAGTACTGTAATTTTTCTGTATGCGTACTGCGGACCGTTTTTCAGTAGTACGACAATTTAAACTTATTTTTCTTCTCCATTTTCAAAATATCTTCCTAGTATTGTACTATTTTTTGTGTGCTGTTTATGTAGTACGCATCTAATATTATTATACGTTCATTGTTTTCACGATAAAGCTTTTAGTTGCATATAGGATTCGAAAAAGGCTTAAGCGTTCGGTACTGGGCAAATTTCCTCTAAGTTCCTTGGACACTTTCTTCATAAGTACTAATTTACTCAAAGTTTCTATTTTATGTATCACTATTATTAATCTGCATAAAATTATTTGTAATTCCAGATTACTTGAGCCAAACTTTGCGCCGTAAGAATTGTACATACTCGGTATTCTTGACCACACGTATTGGAATTTGAATAAGTAAATTAAATCAAACTTCAGAAACGGTATTTCAGGTATTTGGCTATCCTCTATCGAATCGTGCTATTTTTAGCTTCCGGTCTTTACCGGAAGTTAATATTTTAATTGAACATGATACTTCTTATCGTGGTTTCGGATTCTACGCCAAAAATTAGGAAACTTTTTTTTTTTTTTTTGAAACCTTTTCTTGAAAAATGGCTCTAAAGATCCTTAGATGATCTTTGAAATAGACTGTTTCCTTAAATTGGTATTAATTTCCATACCACCTCTATGGCTCTCTAGAAATCTTAATAAGTAAATTAAACAAAAGTTTACAAACGACATATTTCATGCATTTAGTCGTACTCTATTTAACCGTGCTATTTTCAGCTTCGGATTTTTTTGTTATAATAGCCTCGGTCTAAAGACAGCCGCTTGCTCACAAACGGAAGCCGTTCCCGTGTGCGGTTTCATTTCACACTGTCCTGTTTGTTTTTTCTCTCCCTTGAAAACTAACTGACAGGCAATAAACTGAACCCAAACTGTTGCTAAATCTTTGTCAATGATCATTTTTGCTTCCTTTTTTCTCTTTAAGGGTGGCTTCCCTTTGTGAACAAATGACTGTCTTTAGGCGGAGGCCACTTTAACCGGAAGTATGTTAATCATACCTGAAGTTGAATTTTTAAAATAGAATATGGTTCTTCCCATGGTGGTTTTGGATTCTACGGTTTGAAGAAAATCTTGTTACAATTTCTTAATGACCTTTCAAACGTGCCCATTTGCTCCTAAATGCGGCATACATTTGCATAGACAAACTGATCTGTCCACACGTTATTTTATGTTCTAATAATCCGCAATAGGTCGGTTTCATTTTTACCGATGGAAAGTAGATAACGTTTCTATACATGGGCAAAAGGTTGTGTCGTCTCTACGCTTGCTCAATAGGTCAAGTTCATCTGTACACATGCGAAATATGTCAGCATCTTCTCTACATAAATACAGTAGGTAATTTCTACAACATACATGAAAAATATTGAGCTTACAAGAGACTATGCGAATCGTGACAGCTAGATATTTATGAAAATCAATACACCGACTAATTGTGGATCGCTAATCATCGTGTTGATAGTTACTCAGTGCGGAAATGCCTTATTTACCCGCTACGTATAATATATATACCAAGCAGTGACCGGGAGAGGGTGTGTCGAGCTAATACCCCAAAAACGCCGGAAAAAGGCAGAATATGAAAAATGTATGCAGGTAACCTGGAACATATGGAAAAGGGACACGTGACCAAAAACATGGCAATAGTGTCACACAGGCAGTGTTGCCATCTTAACACAAACTTATGGTTTTTCAAATAGAACGTATATAATTTTATGGCATTAAAACAATTGGCATAATACGAGGCGCATTTCCAAAGATAGGGCCGATATTTTATTATAACCGACTGGTTATAGTGATCGGATCACGCTTGCGCAGTAACATCACTTGGTCCATTGGTTATCAAACAACCATAGTTTCGCCAGTCATCTGTTTGTTTTCGTGTGTGCTGGAGGGTGTTAAAATGGCTGCGCGCTTACACAATCCCGCCAGGTGCGAGGTCCGATTTCTTCATGCCAAAGGACAGAGTGCTGTTGAAATTCATAGAGAATTGTATGCAGTGTACGGCGAGAGTGTAATGAGTGAAGGAAAGGTACGGCAATGGTGTCGTGCCGTACCTTTCCGTACGGCACGACACCATTGCCGTACCTTTCAAAGGAGGCCGTACAAATATCCACGACAAAGAGAAGATTGGAAGACCAAGCATTCAGACTGACGACTTGGTGTAGCGAGTGAATGAAAATCGTCGCTTCACCATTACCAAGTGACTATCACTTCTTTCTGCACCTAAAAAAGTGGCTTTCATCTCAACTATTTGAAGAACCTGATGAATTGAAAACGGTAGTGTTGAAGTGGCTGAACTCCCACGCGGCGAACTTCTATGCAGAGGGTATAAAAAAACTTGTGCTACGGTACAAAAAGTGCTTGGAAAATAATGGAGACTATGTTGAAAAATAAAGTGGAAATGTACTTATTTTTACCCAATAAAAAATGTTGCTAAACTTACTTACCTGTTTCCAATTAAATATCGGCCCTTTCTTTTGAAATGCGCCTCGTACATGAAACAAAATAACCAACGGTGAGTTATCAGTGTTGCCAAATAAGGGATATATGAAGCTCCGAAGTTGAGAAATTATAAGGTGTGTACAGTGAAACGAACAAATATGCAACAACAAGAAGAAGACTGTAGAAAGAACAAGTATACAGTAGAGAGTACACCTCAGCTTGTACAACATCCAGTAACTAACGGGCTTGATATGTCATATAGAGTGTGCGGATATGCCGAGAAATATATGTATTTTGCCATACAATCTAGAGATTTTCTGTTGCATGTATTTTCTGTTGTATGTATTTTTCCTCATCATTGTCTCATATGAACGTTTCCTATGTTCTCGACTGACACATGTTACAGATCATGAATTAATTCTGACGTACTTTCTTATCACATATTTGTTACATCTCGTGCCACAGCTTTCCCGTACTCTTTTCAGACGCTATGTCATCGTTTATTTGGTTTGGAATGCATGCAGGATTTTATGCAGTTTTGCTACCCCAAGACAGTTCGTTTTATAGTTCTCGGAAGCAGTGCGAAATATCAATTCCATCCAAACGCCATTGGAATTGCTCGGGTACAGGAAGTCTTCCTGTTCACATTTCCGCATCATGTCACATCCTTCTGCAGCTACTCTAACATGTGCCCTTTTTGGGCGAATCCTGTACCAAACCTGTTAAGCACTGGCCGCTGCGCATGCTGTAGTTTACTCCTTGCTGTACATCTGTACCTTCTGCAGTCTTGTTGTATTTTCGTTTCTCTGTATCGACATCATAATTTCTCAACTTTAGTCTCATATCTCCCTTATTTAGCAACACTGATAACTCATTTTTTTGCTTATTTTCTTTCACATTTTATGTCAATTGTTTCAATACCATAACATGGTATACATTCTATTTGAAAAACAATAAGTTTGTGTTGGGATAGTAACACTGCTTGTATGACACTACTGCCGTGTTCTTGGTCACGTGTGTCCCTCCTCTAGATATCAGATTACCTTCATACAATTTTCATTTTCTGCGTTTTACTGGCGGTTTTGGGGCATAACTCGGCACAGTCTCACCCGGTCACTGCTTGGTATATGTATTATACGTAGCGAGTTAACAAGGCATTTTCGCACAGAGTGACTATCACCACGATGATTAGTGATCCACAATTAGTCAGAGTACCAATTTTCATAAATATATATTTGTCAAGGCTCGCATACGTCCCTTATTAGTATGGTTCTATGCAAGTTGTTAATAATTACTTTCGTATCTAGTGTACAGCTTCGTGATGTTCGTGTTAATGAATTTGTGCTATTTCTCGGTTGCTTCCGGCGACTTCTAGTCTTCTGTCCAGCGACTAAGGTCGAATAAATAACCTTAGGCTGCAGAAGGCTCTCACCTTAATCTCCCCAACTTGTACCGTCAAGATCATACAGCTCGTAGGGGGTAATCATTTTTTATTGCATAGCTGCATTGCATTACTTCAGTTAACTCAAATAACAGCCTATTCTAACTCAAATCAAATAAATCAATTTGATCATATTTGACGCAGTTTACTAATATCTATGTAGTAGTTACTTATCAAATTCCAACGGAAAAAATATTTTTAAAGAATGTTAAGGATAACAAAATGATTAAAAATAAAATATTCAAATTTTCGATGAATACTAGAAACAAAAATAACTTGATAGTCCAAGCAAAATGTTTGAATTGCTCACTATTCTGTACTATGTAAGTACTGACTCTATTCCAGGACGAATGTCAGCTAGAAGAACTTCCTCAGCTATAAGGGATCCTATGGTACAATTTGTACCATACGCATTTTTCATGGTACATTGCGTTATTTCTCTTCTATTTGAGGTTTTTCGTCCGGTTTTGTTTTTGTTTTTGTTTTTCAAGTTCAGAGGCATTGTAGAAGACAATACGTATGGTTTCAGACCTTCCTGCGTCCAGACATAAGCGGTGATGACGTCATAAGTCTAAAATTTATTTTTTCATTTACTAAGCCTATGTTCAATATTTTTTTGGCGGGCTTATTTTTCCACGTAGAAGATTGACATTTTGCACAAACATTCAGTCCACCGAGTAGTATTTACCAGATTTTTTTTTCAGATTTGTGAGTTGAAACAGGGGGGAACCAGAGGGGCAAAGAATTGAAAAAAGGGATATTTTTACCCCCAAAATCCCGTTTTTCAGGATTTTCCCGCCTCACATACATGATGGGGACACGCGAGTCATACCGTCTGAAAGGCAGTTCTATTCTGAAGAGAATGACGGTCGAATCATTATCCTAGGGATGTCTCAGGGAATTTTTAAAAAATATACTTCTATATTGGGAAAAATGGGACATGGTCGGTACATATTTTTTTTGGGCGGGCTTACTTTTGCACCTAGAAGATTGAAATTGTGCACAAACATTCAACCCACATAGTAATATTTATGCATTAAAACAGGGGGGTCCGAAGGGGGAAAAATTGAAAAAAGGAATTTTTAGACCAAAAAAATCCCGTTTTTCACTATTTTCCCGCCTCACATACATGATGGAGACACGTGAGTCATACCGTCTGAAAGGCAGTTCCATTATGAACAGAATGACGGTCGAATTATTATTCTAGGGTAATTAGGGACGTCTCAGTGATTTTTTTTTCAAAATATACTTCTGTATAGGGTAATACGGGGCATTTTCTGATTTTTTTTGAGGGCTTATTTTTGCACCTAGAAGATTGAAGTTGTGCACAAACATTCAGTCAACCGAGTAGTATTTAACAGATTTTTTCAGATTTCTGCGTTAAAACAGGGGGGTCCAGAGGGGCTAAAAGTTGAAAAAAGGGTAATTTAGACCAAAAAATCTCTTTTTTCGGGAATTTTCCCGCCTTAGATACATGATGGAGACATGTGAATGGTACCGCCTGAAAGGCAGTTCTATTCAGAAGAGAATATGGGCGACACATGACCCTAGGGTAATTAGGAATGTCTCAGGAATTTTTTTCCCTGAGGTCATAGTGTTTTGTGGTAATTTGGGGCATTGTGGGAATTCCTGATAAAATTTCTCCCGCCCTTACTGTTCAAGATAAAAACTTGAAATTTGGTACACGCATTTAGTTTACCAAGTACTATTTATCAGATTTTTTGGAGGTCTCTACGTTCACACAGGGGGGCCCAAAGTTGGACAAAAAAATTCCCCCTCAAAATTTTCCCTTCGACATCAATTTTCCCTCTCCTGGTATATGGTATGGGCATGCAAGTGATACCATTTGAAAGCCGGCTCTATTCTGAAGAGAATGAGGTATGAGCCATAATCCTAGGATACATAGTGACGACGCAGTAGCTGCTTGACTGAAAGTCTAAAAAATAGCCCAAAAAGCCGGGATCCGGAAAGGGATAAGAGATGGGATAGCTTTTCTGATCCACGGAATTATATTTCCCCTCGTAGTAGGACGTTGACGATAAACTACGTCATTTACTCTGCCCTATAAATAATAATCTAGAGCAGCAAACTCCGGTCGTTGGGTGGACAAATAACAGGCCCACATTTACCTATCCATCTATTGGGAAACAATACGTCCATTTAGACAGCCCCCCCACCTTGTCAAAATTGGACGAAAATGGTGTCAATCGTTTGTGCATCGTTTGTGCAGAAATGTGCAACACAAAATTTCGTTTGTGCAACAATGAACAATGAGCTAGAGCGAAAACAAAGTGGGGGGGCTGTCTAAACGGTAGCCCCCCCACCTTGTCAGATTTAGTCGAAAATGGTGTCAATCGTTTGTGCATCGATTGTGCAGAAATGTGCAACACAAATTTTCGTTTGTGCAGCAATGAACAATGAGCTACAGCGAAAACAAACTGGGGGGTGTCTAAACGGTAGCCCCCCCCACCTTGTCAGATTTAGTCGAAAATGGTGTCAATCATTTGTGCATCGTTTGTGCAGAAATGTGCAACACAAATTTTCGTTTGTGCAGCAATGAACAATGAGCTAGAGCGAAAACAAATTGGGGGCTGTCCAAACGGTAGCCCCCACACCTTGTCAAAATTAGTCGAAATGGTGTCAATCGTTTGTGCATCGTTTGTACAGAAATGTGCAACACAAATTTTCGTTTGTGCAACAATGAACAATGAGCTAGAGCGAAAACAAAGTGGGGGCTGTCTAAACGGTAGCCACCCCACCCTGTCAAAATTGGCCGAAAATTGTGTCAAACGTTTGTACATCGTTTGTGCAGAAATGTGCAACACAAATTTTCGTTTGTGCAACAATGAACAATGAGCTAGAGCGAAAACAAAGTGGGGGGCTGTCTAAACGGTAGCCCCCCACCTTGTCAGATTTAGTTGAAAATGGTGTCAATCGTTTGTGCATCGTTTGTACAGAAATGTGCAACACAAATTTTCGTTTGTGCAGCAATGAACAATGAGCTACAGCGAAAACAAAGTGGGAGCTGTCTAAACGGTAGCCCCCCCACCTTGTCAGATTTAGTCGAAAATGGTGTCAATCGTTTGTGCATCGTTTGTGCAAAAATGTGCAACACAAATTTTCGTTTGTGCAGCAATGAACAATGAGGTAGAGCGAAAACAAATTGGGGGGTTGTCTAAACGGTAGCCCCCCACCTTGTCAAAATTAGTCGAAAATGGTGTCAATCGTTTGTGCATCGTTTGTGCAGAAATGTGCAACACAAATTTTCGTTTGTGCAACAATGAACAATGAGCTAGAGCGAAAACAAAGTGGGGGGCTGTCTAAACGGTAGCCCCCCCACCTTGTCAGATTTAGTTGAAAATGGTGTCAATCGTTTGTGCATCGTTTGTACAGAAATGTGCAACACAAATTTTCGTTTGTGCAACAATGAACAATGAGCTAGAGCGAAAACAAAGTGGGGGCTGTCTAAACAGTAGCCCCCACCGTGTCAAAATTAGTCGAAAATACTGTTAATCGTTTGTGCATCGTTTGTGCACAAGTGTGCAACACAAAATTTCGTTTGTGCAGCAATGAACAATGAGCTAGAGTGAAAACAAAGTAAGGGGATGTCTAAACGGTAGCCCCCACCTTGTCAAAATTGGTCGAAAATGGTGTCAATCGTTTGTGCATCGTTTGTGCAGAAATGTGCAACACAAATTTTCGTTTGTGCAGCAATGAACAATGAGGTAGAGCGAAAACAAATTGGGGGGTTGTCTAAACGGTAGCCCCCCACCTTGTCAAAATTAGTCGAAAATGGTGTCAATCGTTTGTGCATCGTTTGTGCAGAAGTGTGCAACACAAAATTTCGTTTGTGCAGCAATGAACAATGAGCTAGAGTGAAAACAAAGTAAGGGGATGTCTAAACGGTAGCCCCCACCTTGTCAAAATTGGTCGAAAATGGTGTCAATCGTTTGTGCATCGTTTGTGCAGAAATGTGCAACACAAATTTTAGTTTGTGCAACAATGAACAATGAGCTAGAGAGAAAAAAAGTGGGGGCTGTCTGAACGGTAGCCCCCAACCTTGCCAAAATATGTCGAAAGTGGTGTCAATCGTTTGTGCATCATTTGTGCAGAAATCTGCAACACAAATTTTCGTTTGTGCAACAATGAACAATGAGCTAGAGCGAAAACAAACTGGGGGGTGTCTAAACGATAGCCCCACCTTGTCAAAATTTGACGAAAATGGTGCCAATCGTTTGTGCAGAAATGTGCAACACAAATTTTCGTTTGTGCAACAATGAACAACGAGCTAGAGCGAAAACAAAGTGGGAGCTGTCCAAACGATAGACCCCACCTTGTCAAAATTGGTCGAAAATAGTGTCAATCATTTGTGCATCGTTTATGCAGAAATCTGCAATACAAATTTTCGTTTGTGCAACAATGAACAATGAGCTAGAGGGAAAACAAAGTGGGGGCTGTCTAAACGGTAGCCCCCACCATGTCATAATTGGACGAAAACGGTGTCAATCGTTTGTGCATCGTTTGTGCAGAAATGTGCAACACAAATTTTCGTTTGTGCAACAATGAACTATGAGCTACAGCGAAAACAAAGTGGGGGCTGTCTAAACGGTAGCCTTCCACCTTGTCAAAATTAGTCGAAAATAGTGTTAATCGTTTGTGCATCGTTTGTGCAGAAGTGTGCAACACAAAATTTCGTTTGTGCAGCAATGAACAATGAGCTAGAGTGAAAACAAAGTAAGGGGATGTCTAAACGGTAGCCCCCACCTTGTCAAAATTGGTCGAAAATGGTGTCAATCGTTTGTGCATCGTTTGTGCAGAAATGTGCAACACAAATTTTAGTTTGTGCAACAATGAACAATGACCTAGAGAGAAAAAAAGTGGGGGCTGTCTGAACGGTAGCCCCCAACCTTGCCAAAATATGTCGAAAGTGGTGTCAATCGTTTGTGCATCATTTGTGCAGAAATCTGCAACACAAATTTTCGTTTGTGCAACAATGAACAATGAGCTAGAGCGAAAACAAACTGGGGGGTATCTAAACGATAGCCCCACCTTGTCAAAATTTGACGAAAATGGTGCCAATCGTTTGTGCAGAAATGTGCAACACAAATTTTCGTTTGTGCAACAATGAACAACGAGCTAGAGCGAAAACAAAGTGGGAGCTGTCCAAACGATAGACCCCACCTTGTCAAAATTGGTCGAAAATAGTGTCAATCATTTGTGCATCGTTTATGCAGAAATCTGCAATACAAATTTTCGTTTGTGCAACAATGAACAATGAGCTAGAGGGAAAACAAAGTGGGGGCTGTCTAAACGGTAGCCCCCACCATGTCATAATTGGACGAAAACGGTGTCAATCGTTTGTGCATCGTTTGTGCAGAAATGTGCAACACAAATTTTCGTTTGTGCAACAATGAACTATGAGCTACAGCGAAAACAAAGTGGGGGCTGTCTAAACGGTAGCCTTCCACCTTGTCAAAATTAGTCGAAAATAGTGTTAATCGTTTGTGCAGAAATGTGCAACACAAATTTTCGTTTGTGCAACAATGAACAATGAGCTAGAGCGGAAACGAAGTGGGGGCTGTCTGAACGGTAGCCCCCTACCTTGTCAAAATTGGTCGAAAATGGTGTCAATCGTTTTTGCATCGTTTGAGTTGTTTGTGAATTTTTTGTTCCTAAATGTGGAAGACAAATTTTCGTTTTTGCGACTATGTATAATGAGCTTGAGGAGAAATAAAGTGGGAGCTGTCTATACGGTACCCCCCACCTTGTCAAAATCAATCCAAAATGATGTCGATAGTTTGTGCAGCAATATGCATTAGAAATTTTCGTTTGTGCAACAATGAACAAAGAGAAAATGGGGCTGTCTAAACGGTAGGTTGCGCCTTTTCAAAATTGGTCGGAAATTTTTTTAATCGTTTGTTCATCTTTTATGCAGAAACGTGCAACACAATTTTTTTTGGAACATTCAACGATTACAAAAATAAACTTGTTGCTGTCTTATCTGGCTTTCCAATTTGCCCTAACCAGTTATGATGGTTTCAGTTTTTTGAGCATTGTTGCGTTAATAATTATTGTCAAATTAAACAATAATAAGAATAATTCTTGATTATAATTTTTCTTTCATTGTTTAGTTGATTATTTATTTTAATTGAGCTTTGTTTGGAAATTAATTTTATTTTACGATCTTCTAATATTCTGAAATAATTTCTTGACTTCCAATCAACATTGGTAAAATGTGATACAACTGAAGTTTAGAATTGAACTTAGTAAACATCGAAATTAGAATTAAGAATAAATAATATTTATCGTAGTGTGTGATTGAGGGTTAAAATCTAACCCTGTCGTTCGTCAACTATCAAGAATATGTTATCGTATCAGAAAGTGTTTTAGTAATCTAAAAAAATGTTGTTCCAAGAAAGTTAACATATTCAAAGAAAATTATTTGCACAGAGGAAATTTCTCTCTTTACATTATCGCAATATCTTCTTTACAAACGATTGACACGATTTTCGACGAATCTTGAGAAAGTGGGGGTCTACCGTTTAGACAGGCCCCTCACTGGGTTTTTGCTATAGCTGATTGTTCATTGTTGCAGAAACGAAAATTTGTGTTGCACCTTCCTGCACAAACGATGCACAAGCGAATGGCACCATTTTCGACCAATTTTCAGAAGGTGGGGGCTACGGTTTAGATAGGCATCACTTTGTTTTCGCCCTAGCTATTTGTCCATTGTTGAACAAGCGAAAATTTGTATTGCACATTTCTGCACAAACGATGCACAAACTTTTGACAATATTTTCGAACAATGTAGTGAAAGTGGGGACACTAACCTTTAGACCGCCATCCACTTTGTTTTGGTTCTAGCTCATTGTTCGTTTGTAGCACAAACAATACTTTGTGCTGTACATATTTGGACAAACTTTGCACAAACGTTTGACACCATTTACGACCAATTTTCCAAGGTGGTGAGCTACCGTTTAGACAGCCCCCCACTTCGCTTTCGTTCTAGCTCATTGTTCGCTGTTACGCAAACGCAAATTTGTCTTGCACAATTTTGTACAAACGATTCACAAACTTTTTCGACCAATTTCGAGAAGGTGGAGGTGCTACCGTTTAGACATCCCCGCTTTATTTTCGCTGTAGATCAATGTTCGTTGTTGCACAAACAAACATTTGTGCTGCACATTTCTGCACAAACGATGCACAAACGATTGACACCATTTTCGACCAATTTTGACAAGGGGGGGTACCGTTTAGACAGCCCCCACTTTGTTATCGCTCTACCTCATTGTTCATTGTTGCACAAACGAAAATTTGTGTTGCACATTTGTGCACAAACGATGCACAAACGATTGACACCATTTTTGACCTATTTTGACAAGGTGGAAGGCTACCGTTTAGACAGCCCCCACTTTGTTATCGCTCTAGCTCACTGTTCGTTGTTGCACGAACGAAATTTTGTGTTGCACTTTTCTGCACAAACGATGCACAAACGATTAACACTATTTTCGACTATTTTTGACACGGTGGGGGCTACCGTTTAGACAGCCCCCCACTTTGTATTTGCTCTTGCTCATTTTTCATTGTTGCAGAAACGAAAATTTGTGTTGCACATTTCTGCAAAACCATACCGAAACGATTGACACCCTTTTCGACCAATTTTGACAAAGTGGGGGGCTACCGTTTAGACAGCCCCTACTTTGATTTCACTCTACCTCATTGTTCATTGTTGCACAATGAAAATTTGTGCTGTACATATTTGGACAAACTTTGCACAAACGTTTGTCACCATTTACGACCAATTTTCCAAGGTGGTGAGCTACCGTTTAGACAGCCCCCCAATTTGTTTTCGCTCTAGCTCATTGTTCATTGTTGCACAAACGAAAACTTGTGTTGCACATTTCTGCATAAACGATGCAAAAACGACTGACACCATTTTCGACTAATTTTGACAAGGTGGGGGGCTACCGTTTAGACAGCCCCCCAATTTGTTTTCGCTCTAGCTCATTGTTCATTGTTGCACAAACGAAAACTTGTGTTGCACATTTGTGCACAAACGATGCACAAACGATTGACAACATTTTCGACCAATTTTGAGAAGGTGGGGGGCTACCGTTTAGACAACAACCACTTTGTTTTCGCTCTAGCTCATTGTTCATTGTTGCACAAACGAAAATTTGTGTTGCACATTTCTGCATAAACGATGCACAAACGATTGACACCATTTTCGACCATTTTTGACAAGGTGGGGGGCTACTGTTTAGACAGCCCCTTACTTTGTTTTTACTCTACCTCATTGTTCATTGTTGCACAAACGAAAATTTGTGTTGCACATTTCTGCACGAATAATGCACAAGCGATTGACACCACTTCCGACATATTTTGACAAGGTGGGGGGATACCGTTTAGACCGCCCCTACTTACTTTTCGCTCTAGCTCATTGTTTAGTGTTGTACAAACGAAAATTTGTGTTGCACATTTCTTCACAAACGATTGACACCATTTTCGTCCAATTTTGACAAGGTGGGGTGGCTACCGTTTAGACAGCCCCCACTTTGTTTTCGCTCTACCTCATTGTTCGTTGTTGCACGAACGAAATTTTGTGTTGCACATTTCTGCACAAACGATGCACAAACAATTGACACCATTTTCGACCTATTTTGACAAGGTGGAATGCTACCGTTTAGACAGCCCCCACTTTGTTTTCGCTCTACCTCATTGTTCGTTGTTGCACGAACGAAATTTTGTGTTGCACATTTCTGCACAAACGATGCACAAACGATTAACACTATTTTCGACTAATTTTGACAAGGTGGGGCTACCGTTTAGACAGCCCCCACTTTGTTTTCGCTCTAGCTCATTGTTCATTGTTGCACAAACTAAAATTTGTGTTGCACATTTCTGCACAAACGATGCACAAACGATTGACACCAATTTCGACCAATTTTGAGGTGGGGGGCTACCGTTTGGACAGCTCCCACTTTTTTTTCGCTCTAGCTCATTGTTCATTGTTGCACAAACGAAAACTTGTGTTGCACATTTCTGCACAAACGATGTACAAACGTTTGACACAATTTTCGGCCAATTTTGACAGGGTGGGGTGGCTACCGTTTAGACAGCCCCCACTTTGTTTTCGCTGTAGCTCATTGTTCATTGCTGCACAAACGAAAATTTGTGTTGCACATTTCTGCACAAACGATGCACAAACGATTGACACCATTTTCGACTAAATCTGACAAGGTGGGGGGGCTACCGTTTAGACAGCCCCCCAATTTGTTTTCGCTCTAGCTCATTGTTCATTGTTGCACAAACGAAAACTTGTGTTGCACATTTGTGCACAAACGATGCACAAACGATTGACAACATTTTCGACCAATTTTGAGAAGGTGGGGGGCTACCGTTTAGACAACAACCACTTTGTTTTCGCTCTAGCTCATTGTTCATTGTTGCACAAACGAAAATTTGTGTTGCACATTTCTGCATAAACGATGCACAAACGATTGACACCATTTTCGACCATTTTTGACAAGGTGGGGGGCTACTGTTTAGACAGCCCCTTACTTTGTTTTCACTCTACCTCATTGTTCATTGTTGCACAAACGAAAATTTGTGTTGCACATTTCTGCACGAATAATGCACAAGCGATTGACACCACTTCCGACATATTTTGACAAGGTGGGGGGATACCGTTTAGACCGCCCCTACTTACTTTTCGCTCTAGCTCATTGTTTAGTGTTGTACAAACGAAAATTTGTGTTGCACATTTCTTCACAAACGATTGACACCATTTTCGTCCAATTTTGACAAGGTGGGGTGGCTACCGTTTAGACAGCCCCCACTTTGTTTTCGCTCTACCTCATTGTTCGTTGTTGCACGAACGAAATTTTGTGTTGCACATTTCTGCACAAACGATGCACAAACAATTGACACCATTTTCGACCTATTTTGACAAGGTGGAATGCTACCGTTTAGACAGCCCCCACTTTGTTTTCGCTCTACCTCATTGTTCGTTGTTGCACGAACGAAATTTTGTGTTGCACATTTCTGCACAAACGATGCACAAACGATTAACACTATTTTCGACTAATTTTGACAAGGTGGGGCTACCGTTTAGACAGCCCCCACTTTGTTTTCGCTCTAGCTCATTGTTCATTGTTGCACAAACTAAAATTTGTGTTGCACATTTCTGCACAAACGATGCACAAACGATTGACACCAATTTCGACCAATTTTGAGGTGGGGGGCTACCGTTTGGACAGCTCCCACTTTTTTTTCGCTCTAGCTCATTGTTCATTGTTGCACAAACGAAAACTTGTGTTGCACATTTCTGCACAAACGATGTACAAACGTTTGACACAATTTTCGGCCAATTTTGACAGGGTGGGGTGGCTACCGTTTAGACAGCCCCCACTTTGTTTTCGCTGTAGCTCATTGTTCATTGCTGCACAAACGAAAATTTGTGTTGCACATTTCTGCACAAACGATGCACAAACGATTGACACCATTTTCGACTAAATCTGACAAGGTGGGGGGGCTACCGTTTAGACAGCCCCCCAATTTGTTTTCGCTCTAGCTCATTGTTCATTGTTGCACAAACGAAAACTTGTGTTGCACATTTGTGCACAAACGATGCACAAACGATTGACAACATTTTCGACCAATTTTGAGAAGGTGGGGGGCTACCGTTTAGACAACAACCACTTTGTTTTCGCTCTAGCTCATTGTTCATTGTTGCACAAACGAAAATTTGTGTTGCACATTTCTGCATAAACGATGCACAAACGATTGACACCATTTTCGACCATTTTTGACAAGGTGGGGGGCTACTGTTTAGACAGCCCCTTACTTTGTTTTCACTCTACCTCATTGTTCATTGTTGCACAAACGAAAATTTGTGTTGCACATTTCTGCACGAATAATGCACAAGCGATTGACACCACTTCCGACATATTTTGACAAGGTGGGGGGATACCGTTTAGACCGCCCCTACTTACTTTTCGCTCTAGCTCATTGTTTAGTGTTGTACAAACGAAAATTTGTGTTGCACATTTCTTCACAAACGATTGACACCATTTTCGTCCAATTTTGACAAGGTGGGGTGGCTACCGTTTAGACAGCCCCCACTTTGTTTTCGCTCTACCTCATTGTTCGTTGTTGCACGAACGAAATTTTGTGTTGCACATTTCTGCACAAACGATGCACAAACAATTGACACCATTTTCGACCTATTTTGACAAGGTGGAATGCTACCGTTTAGACAGCCCCCACTTTGTTTTCGCTCTACCTCATTGTTCGTTGTTGCACGAACGAAATTTTGTGTTGCACATTTCTGCACAAACGATGCACAAACGATTAACACTATTTTCGACTAATTTTGACACGGTGGGGGCTACCGTTTAGACAGCCCCCACTTTGTTTTCGCTCTAGCTCATTGTTCATTGTTGCACAAACTAAAATTTGTGTTGCACATTTCTGCACAAACGATGCACAAACGATTGACACCAATTTCGACCAATTTTGAGGTGGGGGGCTACCGTTTGGACAGCTCCCACTTTTTTTTCGCTCTAGCTCGTTGTTCATTGTTGCACAAACGAAAACTTGTGTTGCACATTTCTGCACAAACGATGTACAAACGTTTGACACAATTTTCGGCCAATTTTGACAGGGTGGGGTGGCTACCGTTTAGACAGCCCCCACTTTGTTTTCGCTGTAGCTCATTGTTCATTGCTGCACAAACGAAAATTTGTGTTGCACATTTCTGCACAAACGATGCACAAACGATTGACACCATTTTCGACTAAATCTGACAAGGTGGTGGGGCTACCGTTTAGACAGCCCCCCACTTTGTTTTCGCTCTAGCTCATTGTTCATTGTTGCACAAACGAAAATTTGTGTTGCACATTTCTGCACAAACGATGCACAAACGATTGACACCGTTTTTGATCAATTTTGACAAGGTGGGGGGCTACCGTTTAGACAGCCCCCCCCCACTTTGTTTTCGCTCTAGCTCATTGTTCATTGTTGCACAAACGAAAATTTGTGTTGCACATTTCTGCACAAACGATGCACAAACGATTGACACCATTTTCGTCCAATTTTGACAAGGTGGGGGGGCTGTCTAAATGGACGTGGAAACAATGCATTTAATGCAGTATGGGCACATTATGTATGCACTGGACATCCGTTCTGTTGGAATCACATGTTGCAATGCAGCTGGAGTGGAACATTTTCTAATATTTTCTAATTATGAGACACCTAGGTATTCGATTGTAAAGCGCTCTTTGTTTTACAGACTAGCGCACGATTACAGTACATTCTTAACAGGATGTAGACTAACATTTTTACCTCTAAGACAAACTTTAGAACTCAATTGATGTGAACGTTAGATATTGTGAAATGAATCTTTTCTTTTGTATTTTACGTCTTGTTTTGTTATTGTTTTTTCTCTTTAAGTTCCACATACATTCGGCGATCCTTAAAAAAAAGAAAAAAAACTTTCTCTACTCGTTCGATTACGTCGTCAGATCGACTTGTGCGAGGCCAACATTATCTTGTTTTGTTGTCACACGACGTTCTGCTTTCTTTGAACTGTCGCACCCACGAACGCATTACACACATGTATGACACCATCATCAACATGTCTCATTCAACTGGTGATAAATTTCAAGCGGTGTCACACCAGGCAAATGGGTGTGTGTGTGTGTATCGTATCAACAACAGTCATCACCCTCACTGTTGCCGCTAGAGTTGTGTGTGCTCTGTGGTGTTACCACCTCTGCCACGCGTTGACAACGAGTGCTCGCATAATTTGAAACTAACAGTACGTTTCTCTCTGTTACCAGACGTGAGAAAAATTTCAGTTGTTATTACTTGAATGCACCTCGTATGGCAAACCAACGGTTGTTGTTGGCCAAGATGCTGATTTTGTGGTTTTATAAACTTCGTTTGTTTCCGCAACTGACAACGTATTATTCGGCGTCTGGTGCCAAAAAATAAGAAATGCTGTTCAATGTATCAAGACATCAAACTGTACTGGGAGAAATTGGAGAGATATCTTTCTATTTGTACACGCACATGCACCACCTCGGCTCTATTTAAGAAAGGCAAATTAAATGTACTGAAGTTTGTACAAAAAACGTGTTCTAAGGAAGAAGTTAACGTTTTTAGCAAACCATGTGCAAGAAAAGCTAAAATATATACAACAGAGAAAAGTTTTTAATTCGTTTATACGGTGGATCAGTAAGTAGTACTTGGGCGAGTCAACTTTTTCCAGACATCCACTTAGTAAAGTAGATCCTATTTGATTTAGCGTCTTTGCCTCCAAGTGACACGGAAACTCAGCTCTCCTATCGTGTGTACCTGCAAAGTCAGGGATAAAAAGGGAATGCAATGGAACCTACTGACTGCGGTTCAATAATAGCCGGAAGTATCTTAGTACCCCTGTGAACGACCAAAATGCCTTCTCCACTTGAACTGTTAACATTTATTTCGTGCAACTGCAAGTCTGTACCAACAGGTGTCAAAGTTGGCGAACTATGCTGGAACGTTCTACCATTGAGCTACACTCACTGTTAAAAATACTTACTTAAAAATGAGTAAAATTGACTCAAATTTGAGAACATTGTGTTCTCAGAATAGCTCCGAATACATTGTTCTCAAAAGTGAGAAAGTGTGGGTGTTCAAAACATAAGAACAATATGTACTCAAATTTGAGTAAATATTACTCACTTTTGAGTAAAAATTCTCTTAAAAGCGAGATAAAATATTCTTAAATAAAATGAGAAACTGCTATTTCTCAAAAATAACGAGAACATATTTTCTCAAAAATGAGAAAGTTAACCGTAAAATGAGATGAATGTAATCAACATTGAGAAACTCTTTGTTCAAAAACTAGTAATGCTCTCCTCACAATTGAGAATATGTATACTCAAAAGTGAGTAGAAAAGTATTCGAAATGCTCAGATAGCCGCAAAATTGAGAAACACACGCTCTCAAAAATTGAGAATATTTCCTCTCAAATTTAAGAAAAACTCTTCTCAAAAATGAGAAGGTTTTTTTTTAAAAAAAATTAGTAAAAAAGTACTCAAAAATGAGATTTTATTAGTATTCAAAATTGAGAAAAAAGTACTTATTCTGCTGCCTTGCTGGCACAGGGAAGGTTTCCTGGAAGTAGAAAGGTAGATTACTCTCACACTGCACTGGACAATTTATAGTAAGTACGCCTTCTACACATTAATATTGAAGTTAAAACATTTTCCTCTTAAAAGTTGGAAAATAGAAATCAGTTTTTGAAAAAATACGAGTACTTCAAAAATTACTTCTATTTCCCAGCTTTGAAGATGAAAATGTCTAACATCAATATTAATGTGTAGAAGGCGTACTTACTATAATTTTTTTTAGTGCAGTGTGAAATTCATCTACCTTTGTAATTTTGGGGAAGTTTCCCTGCGCCAACAAGGCAGCAGAATAAATACTCCCCTTCCTATTTTTGAATACTAATATAATCTAATTGTTAAAGTACTTTTTTACTCAATTTTGAATCTGCAAGATTACATTTTTATGCTGATACCTGTTGTTTCCATAAATAGCATAGATGAGAATTTTAATTTAATCAACACACAAGCTCCTTGTAACTTAAACTTTTCGTGATGTTGGTTTGCGTAGTTTTAAACAAGTAAGCCTGATATGGCGGACAAATTTTATGTGCACTGTTTTTCTCGATGTATTCTCGTTTCCTCCTACTTTTTTCATTGCATCACTTCATTATCATTTTCTTCTCCTTTAGCCTTGAAACATAATCATGCGACGTTACACACACACACACACACACACACACACACACACACACACCCCACACCCACACACACAAACAAACTTAAATGTATATATATTTGTTTCATTTTGATTAAAGGAAAATATGTTTGTACATTGTATTTTTTATTTGTCAAATAATAAACTAAGTCTACATGAGCACAATTTTTATAACAACTTACACAAGACAATGAGGATACATGAACCCTCTGAATATGCCTACAAAGTACTATGACAGATGTATGCATTCGTTGGAAAACAGTCTGTGTCGACTGCCAATGGACACGAGATCCTCCCAGAAGTTTTTCATTTGCTATAAATGTCTCTATGCCTTCATCTCCCTGGAAACAAAGAGATTGTGTAATTAGTGACAATAGAAATAAAAATAAAATGAAATACTTATAAATCTTATTCGTGTATGGCGATATCTCGAATAATATTAGTGTTGCTACATTCTAATTTGAATTAGTATCAATTGAAATACGATAATATAGACTCTGGTAAAGACAGTAAAGAGAATTACGCAATATTTCTTCAATTAATATTGAAACCAGAAGTTGTAGTGGATCTACCATTTAGTGTTTTAGCAGAGTGATTAGAGTGGAAATGGAATATATTCTAGGGACGCTTAATAGATTAAAAAATATACAATGTGATATTACTGTCTATGCTCTATAGTGATCAACGTTAACCGGAAATGGTTTATTTCTATCACTACAAGTAGGTGGATCACACCCATTAACGAACTCCTCCGAGATAATTATCTAGCTGTTGATTGCAGAAAACAATTTTAAAATTATCTTTTGTTGAAGAGTTATTGAGGGGTGTAACGGACGTACTAAGCCAGAGGTGTTTACCCTTGCGAGGATGGCCCTCTCGAGGGCATCCTCACCCTCAAATTCTCTCTCAACCATAATGACGCGAGGGCGATGACAAGCTTGGACAGCGAGGGCGAGGGCCAACTGTCACTGTCAGGGCTAGAGCGAGGACAAATTCCCAACACGAAGGCGTGAGCGATTGTCAACTCTCTTCGAAGGTGAGGGCGAGGGCCAATTCACTGTGAGAATGAAGGTGAGTGAGGTCGGAGTAAAATGAACACCTATGGTACTAACATTACAATATTATATATATCCCACTTGCGTGATCCTAATAAACATCAAATGAAAGACTTAAGACCTGACTCGCCTATGGCGATCTTTATAATAATAGTAGGGTTGTCACGTTCTGGAAGGATTAATATCAATTGAAATGAGATTATAAAAATAAGGAAATTGAAAGGTAACCAAAAACATTTCGATCTGTTTCATCTATGCAAGACAAGGAAACAATAAACCTGAAAATTAGTCATTTCTGCTTATGTGTGACGAAAACAAAAAGAAAGAAAGAAACAATGAATCACACCACAAATTCTGTTATATAAAATTTCACCGTTATTCGATTTCTACTTTTTTAGCAATTGTTAAACAAATTACTAGAATGCTTTGAGAACAGTAGCGTAACTAAGAATGCATGCCCCCCTCCATCCGCGAAAATGTCAAAAGGGCTCTTCCTGTTTCTACGTTCATGGCACACGTACAATTTATACAGTAGTAGAGTTATTTTTCCATCTAGTCAGACACTACTTGCTAATATACAAAAATTGCACATTATTATTATTTTTATTATTATTATTATTATTATTATTATTATTATTATTATTATTATTATTATTAAGCAATTACATGGGACTAAAAAGTTTCTTAAAAGAAATAATTTCTAGGAATTAGGAATTAGATTTCTGGGCTGTCGGCATCTAAGGCCACGTTAGCCCATCCCGTATAAAGGATGACGTCCCTCAGCGAGCCCACTGTACGATGAAAGGGAAGGAAGAAACGATTGGGAAAGGAAGGAAGCAGCCTGGGACCATTATGTTAAGTACCTCCATCCCGGCATTTGAATGGTATGACTGAACGAAACCCAAGAAAGACTTCACTCAAGATGGCAGGTCTGAAAAAGCTGTTACACTTTTTCGGCCGAGTATCCCGACCAGGAGTCGAACCTGGGACCGCTCACCTCAAAGGCAAGAGCAGAAATATTTTTTTTCCTAACGTTCACATTACAACTAACATATGAAAACTCGTCAAAACTTGTGGAACTTGCTCACATATTTCTAAACCGGCGTATTTTTTTTTTCGGAGAGTAATTCGCTGACTACTTTCTCAATATCAACGTGGTGCCATTCTTCGCTTTCAGTGCTCAGGATTGGCAAAGGGCTCAACCAATGCCGTAACTTTTGCGGGGGAATGGGGAAACTGCCCCCCCAATTTAGCTTTCAGTTGTTTGATAGGATTCATTTGAGTTAAAACTTTGTTGCTTTGTATGATGGATATGAACAGGAACTTATAACTTAAGCTTGGAAAAGGTTTACCACATAACAGAAAAAAAAAATGAAACGAAAGTGTGTTAAGAGCCTTATTCAGTAAAATGTGTCCTATTAGAGCCCCAGACAAAATATATATTTAGTAAGACTTTCAACATATTGTCTCATTTAGTTAACTTGTGAAGCACCGTACTATTTTCAAAAGCATTGCAAATAATTTAAGATGTTTCTGCTGCCCCACTATCTGAACGAAATACATTCCTTTAAGATGTAGCATATATGTAATCTGGATCTTACTTTAGTAAACCATCAACTGGCGCCCCAAGAAGTATCGAACACGTTTAGTAAGGATTTCACTTCAAATGCCATCATTATTCTAGGGGGCCTCAACTTGACATATTTTAGGAGGTCTAATTAATGTTTGGTCTTCCAAGAAAAAGCCCAAGTTGCGGGGCTGAGCTCGATTTCATCTTCGACCTTGTTCTACGAATATAAAGTTTGATGGCTTTTAGTGTACTGAATGATCGCTCAGGATTGGCTTCGTCAGAGGCACAGTGAGATACAGTTGCAAAGAAGTACACAAATCCAGAACACTACTAACATAGGAAGTTATCTACGACTAAACAATTGGCTAATTAATTCCAAGTTAAAATTTCACTAAATTGTTTCTTCACTACTCATCGGAAACTTGTTAGTTGTTGCAACAAAAGGCGATACATTTTCCGAGTAGAATTCACTAAATCTATTATAGCTGGTTCCGTGATTTCTTTTTCCTCTAAGTAGAGTACTCTTGCAGTAATATGAAACCTGCAAAGTGCTTTTGAATGGAGTTGAATTTCAGGTTAGCGTCCCTTTCAGCAGCGAGGCTATGTGAGACGTGGACCTACTGATTAACGTGGAATCCAAACCACATGAGCTCCTGCCGGGAATCGAACCCGGGTCTCCCGCGCCAAGAGCGCGTACGCTAACCGCTTAGCCACGGAGGAACTCTGCAAAGGGCTTTTAACATCCAAACATTATAAAGTTATACTCCGAAACTTAAATACCGAGAGCCTGTTAGTTACGCCACTGCTTGAGAATACAGATTCTTTATTCATAGAAAGAAAACTTAATGACTACATATCAGGGTTGGCTGGTTTAAACCAATGTTTAAAGCAGCTGTTTTTTTTTTTCAAAAAAAAAAAAAAACAACTGGTTTAAACCAAATAACGAAAATGTTCGTAAAAGTGTAAGTGTTTGTAAAATCTTGATGAACACACATTTGTGGGTTATCACGTTTCACCTCTGGAATATTATTCGTATTATATTCAGACCTAAATTCCCCATTCATTACTCAAAAAGATTATACTACAAAAGCAACTTTTTTTTATGTAAGTTTATAAATGTTTGTTTTGTGATTTTTTTTTGTAGTTATTATTGTTATGTAATTGCAATCAAAGAAACATTCTAAAAATTGTTTTGTTTACTATTGATAAAATATATCGAAATGCCGTACTTTGTGTGTGGGGGGGGGGGAAGGAGGGTCATACAGACCTTACGAGAGGCATTTAGTGAAATGAGAAGTATCTTCGATATCTATTTATGTATAAACTAGCAGCGTTCACCCCGCTTCGCTGGGGTCACCCCGGAACGCAATAAACTTTGTTACTTAGATAATTTTTACTTTTTCGCTTTCAAGTGATATGATAAAAACCATAGAAGATTGCAGTAAATGTTAACATTATATCGCCTGTCATTTATGTTAACCCGCCGAGTGACACGGTCATGTGGGTTGCATATAAATACGGTTAGATTTAGCTATGATGAGCTAACAAAGGATTTGTACGTTATGGACACTTGAATGGTCAATTATCTCAAGACACTGGTAATTGAAAATTAAAGTGATATGATAAAAACCATCTAGGGTCCAAATCTTAATAACCCCCCAAAAATGAAAGAAATTGGTTCAGCCGTATTAGCGTGATGAGCTAACAAAGGATTTGTACGTTCTCTTTTATATATATAGATAGATGAGTCTGAGCCAAAGTGGACTCAAATAATTCGTATCTTTGTGATATGCAAATTAAGTCGTTGTATTTCTTTAATTTGGACCAATAAAAGTCGTTATTAACTAACTTGAATTAAATTAGTTCGTCTGTACTCCGTAGTACTTTGAAATTGTCCATATGTAATTCAGTATAATGGTTTCACTTGTGCACTGTTTATCTTTTTGTCCTTCTGAAATGACTCTTGAGAGCTATATTAAGAAGCATGTAAAGATCAGTACAACGTATTTTTATCAGGATTCCTTCGTGAGTGAGTCGGCAGACGTATCGCATTTGTGGCCAATTAGTCCTGGTTCCGAGTTCAAATGGAGGACAATTTTTCTCGGATGTAACTCGAGAAGCAGTTTTTATTCCGCTTTAAGCTTATGTGACCCCTTCCAGCATAACCCGGCTGTTGCATAATAACATCAAGGCGAAACAAACTTATTTCTGTCCATATATGATATGAATATATAGAGCAAATTATTTAAACCAAATAAACCTGGTTTAAACCAAAAAAACCTGCTTTAAACCAAAAAACCCGTTTTTTTTCAATAAAAGCCATGGTTTTTGGCAACCCTGCTACATATACAGATGACGTTAGAACCATCTATTAGTATGCAAATTAAATTATTTATAAAACCATCCTTCTATTAAGATATTTCCAAAACGTATAACCTGGAAAGTAAATGAATTAACTCTGTAATTATGAAACTATGACTACAATTGAACGATAATGGACATATTCCTAATCAGGAAGGTATACAAAAATTATGTGTCCAATGAAACGCCTGACAGGACTTACCTGTAGCTCTGCAATGACATATTCGTGGCTCCTGTAAGGTGCCGGCCTTCTCCTTACTATTTCAGCTCCTTTCTTACGTATGATTACACCTTGTGGTAGTAGAAATGGAAGCAAATGTAGTGCGCAATTGATCTATAGAGAGAAAATATGACTAAGTCAGTATATAATAATGTTTGGAATTAGTAGATATTGCTATTGTCTGCCAAAATATTTTTTAAGTACAATGTAAATCAGACTAAATTATTCAAAAACTACTTCCATGAGTTGAAATAAGGTTTTACTTAAAGTGTACTGCTTTCTAAAGCCCTAGACAATTGTTATATTCCTTAGCACAATGATGGGGAAACATTTTGGGCCGCAGACTAAAGAAAAACGGAAAAAATATAGGTGGGCCAATATAATTAAAAAAAAGACAACAGTGATTGTATCACTTGTAAAACCAAGCTCTATTAATACTCGAAAGATCATGAATGTGATAAATGGTATTGTGAATGCATTTTTAAACATTTCTCATAATTTGGCTGGAAGTATAATCCACTGATTCTCAGAAGTGAAGTTATACTCGTCAGGTAATGAATCACGTCGTGGGCTGGGTGGAAACGTTTAAGGAGCTACATCTAATCCGCGGGCCATGCTTTGCCCATCACTGTCTTAAGACGTGAAGATAATAAGCCAAAGATGTGCAATTTTGAGTTCATGTACGTTTATTTAAAAGGTATTACGTGTTTCAAAATACTGACTTATTTTTACTTTTCAAAGTAAAGCATATAAAAGCTACTATTTGCTGCGATTGAATTATAACAATAAAACAATGTTTGTGAATAGACACTATAAAAAGATAATGTAAAGAAAAAAAAACAAATGGGTGCTTTGTTAGAAGTAGGGTTGTGTTGATGACAAATAGACTCTTGTGTACATATTTATACATGCAACCTGAAATATGATAAATATACACGAAAACTTGATCTTACTCACCAAGAACTTTCTCTAGCGAAACCTTAAAGAAAATTATCACTGCCAAACAGATGACATTGAAAACAGACTCTGTCGCGCCGAACAAATTTTTAAATTCAGCATCCATCTGAAATATAAAGATTTAATTGTTATACAAATATATTCTATTAAATAATATATTTTACCTTTTTCTAGTCATGAAGTTCAAAAGTAGTTCATTGTCATAATGTTTTACTGCAATGTTAGAAATGCGCATACATGAATAATGTGAAGTAGCAATTAGACTCTTGTTAACGAACATCACTACTTAAATTGTTCTTTGTTATTCAGAAATAAACCAATACAATTGTAATAGTTTGTGTGTGCTGTAAGTAGCATAATTTGCACCCATTGTTAGCTAGTGAGGTGCACGGTGGCTCAGTGGGGAGCGCTTACCTCAGGTGCATGGTTTCCTTGGTACGATTTTCACCCAAGCAAGCTTGTGATAAACAACATTGTGTTCGTGGATTTTGTCGAGGTACTCCCGTTTCCTCCCACTTTCTCATTCTTCCATCATCATTCACTTGCTTTAATCATCGTCTCCCTTAACCTAAAGGCATAGTCATGGGATGTTAAACTGAAAGATTTCACTATATTTCATTTTGTTGGCTGTGTGTATACTTTTGCAACAAAAAAAACGTACACGTAAAAATAGAAGGAAAAAGTAAATGAATAAAACAAATGTGGTTGGTAGCAGAAGCGTCATTTCAGATTTTGCTTGTGGGAGGGCAAGACCCATTGATATAAGAAAATTTTGCGTTTTTCACTGACTACTATTCTACTCAAAAAATCTATATAAATCTCAATCTCAGGGGGTGCAATTACCCCTCACTGCCCCGAAATGACGCCACTGGTTGTAGTTCCCTTAATATAGCTAAATTAAAATTATTACATAACTTCTGTCATAAGTATTGGACACTCAACAAACAAAGGAAAATTTGATAAAGTGAAAAGTTTGTGTCAGTCGAGGGAAATTTTCTTAAAGAAACCTACGAATAGTGCCACCAGGTTCGTCCTGCACTGACTCGGTTAGATAGCATTCATGCTTTTATTGCCACCTAGCACAAGTTTGTTCGTGTTTATGCCATACGTCCACACTGTATTTACATCGAGCCCTTCCGAAGTTAATCTGTATGTAGTACTGCAGCTTGTTATTTAGTGCTGCTAAAAAAAAAAAAAAAAAAAAAAAAAAAACTTTAACCTAACCTGAGAATGTAAGAAATGTGTCAAAACTTGATAAAACAGTCTGCTCGAGTAATGCCTTTTTTTTTTTTTTTTTTTTACATTGTAGCTTTTATGCAACAGATACGGAATCCGTATTTATATGGCAATCGTAAAGGAATTGCAATTTTTCAACTAATACTTCTGGTGGTCCCTTGAAATTTTATCTGTGCAAGTGAGCAGGCCGGTAGCCAGCCCAAAAATGTAGGGGGGGGGGAATCCAACCATATTATAGTTCATTTTCAACCCTACCGTAAACATTTTAGGCAGGCAGTAAAAATTTCGGAGCCCGACCCCCTAGACCCCCCGCGTGGATACGGACCTGCAAGTGATGGCAAGGTTCTAGATTACTGGTCCCCCTTCCCATTGAGCAATAATAAAGACAGAAAACAACGTGCCCTGCGGGGCTCTAAACCGCCTTCACTCGCTAACGCTCGCTCGGCAATACTGGGTAGATTAAATGTATAAACTTTAGTAGAGAAAGAAACCAACCCAGCTACTAACCTACATGGGGGACCAGTAATCTAGAACCTTCCCGCAAGGGAGTTTTTTCATGTCACCCGCCACAAATCTTTTAGGGGACAATAAGAAGGAAATTATTAAAAGAATTGTATTTTAACAACAGTTATTTAGAGTGTGCAGCACCAAAAGTAAACCTGCACGCCCCAATTCACCAAAAAAAAAAAAAAAAAAAAACGAAGTAAACCATTTACTGAATATATTGGAAAGTCGCATATCATTAACACAACAACTTTGTCTAAGATATAGAATGCCCAGAAGCATAGAGTGAGGCTTCCGGGCATTCTATCTGGGAACCAGTACCTAGAAGCATTACTCATGATTTTCGAAGGAAAATAATGGATTGTTGTGATTAACCGTCAATCGATTACAATGATCGCACACAAGCAATGTTGCATTCACACTTAAAACTAAATTCATGTTGCTAGCAGTACTTACCTGCGAAATCCTATATGCTGTTAGTAAACAACACTTTTCGTCCATATTTTTTTTTTAACTTTCTCTTTATCCATCCGCTAAGTAGTTCCTCCATCAGCCAGAATGAGAACATATAGTTCAGGATTATAAAGGACTTTTGTGCTCTTATGTTAGCTTGTTCGTACTTGTTTTCCATAGTCTTGCATTTGCAAACTGTCTTTTATATCTCACGATATTCAATGATATATTTATATCATAAAACAATATTTTTTTAAGACTACATTATTACTCGTTTTTGAGAACCAGTCTCTGACTCAAATATGCAACTAAATTTCCTCATTCTCATTTTTTGAGTTATTTTCTCCTCACAATTGAGACTAATTTACTCAATTTTTTTTTAGTAGTAAAATGTATTCATTTTTGAATAAATCATTTTTAACAGTGCTGTCAAAGGTTGGCATGTGGAAGTTCTGGACAGATTACTGAACCTCATTCTGATGACTAACGAGAGGTTGTGGAAATATATAAGTGTAGTTTAATACAAGAATTATGTATTTTACGTGAAAAGTCTGAGGAAATATTGCAAATTAAATACGACTGAACTTTGTTTTCGCTTTTGTCAAAACTGTTAAAACTTTGCAATTTTAGCTTAACGGTAAGTTATGTAAAAACGCTAAGAACAAATATTGTGCATTTCTTATGTTGAACACTTTTTGTTTGAAATATTGTTTGCTAAGAAGGACCGTTTTCGAGAAAATTTCGAGTACCTCGCTTTCGCCCACCATATTCTAAGATGGCGACCACAGCACAAGATTTTTGCTTGAGGACTTTAGTGTATTTCTCAGGTAGCTAACAACTACATAAATAAACACGTCCCAAGCTTATATCAGTTTCTAAAGTACTTTTTACAAAAAAATTACTGCACTAACATTTTGATCGTGACACTTTCCTTTCAGTCTGTTAAGCAAACAACATAGAACGCGCTAGAGCAGATAAGTTGTTGAAATCTGCAGAGTTTAATCAGTTCTTGAAGTAAAACAGGTAACGATTTGGATTATGTTAACGATAAATGATCAGGTTAGAAAATAATCACGTGAGAACCGTGCTGAATGGTAAATAAATGATAGGCACTTATCAATACCTCTCTTGGCGTATACGGGGTGTTTCAAAACAACACCGACAAAGTTTGGGATTTGATTCCTGTCACCAAGACAAAAAGTATAGACCAACATGGGTGCAGAAATGCTTACTTTCGGAGTTATAGGCTGCCGAAAACATGAAAAATAAAATTTAAAGGCCTATAGCTCCAAAACTATGGGAACTATCGTAGTCGGAGCAAGACTTCACTTAGGAACTAACATGTGCCCTATTCAAAAATCCACGTTTCATAATCCTAAGGTACTCACGGCACGATTTTTATAGAGGGAGTTTGGCTACGGGCATATAAGTTGAAGTACTCACGAACTACCTCTATAAAAATTGTTGCGGAAGTACCGAGGATTCTGAAACATGGATACTTGAATAAGGGACATACTAATTCCTAAGTGAAGTCTTGAACCGACTACGGTAGGTCCTATAGTTTTGGAGCTATGAAATTTTAAAGTTCTTTTTTTAATGTTTTCGGCAGCCTATATATCCGAAAGGAAGCATTTGTGCACTCAGGTTGGTCTATACTCTTGTCTTATCTTGATGCCAAGAATCACCCCCCAAACGTTGTCGGTGTTGTTTTGAAACACCCTGTATATTGAAATATAGAAAAAAGTGTATAAATAACAAAATAAACTATTTTTGATTATTCACTATCAAAAAACCAATACGTAAATCCTTACATTTGAAAAATTCGCCGTGGGTATATGATAAGCGTACGCATCTTTGATACATGAGACATGGAGTAGATTCCCGAAGGAGTTCAAATAGTTGGGATTTTCGTCTTATATAGGGATGCTCTCGGTGCAGACAGGAATGTCAAATTCCAAATCAAACAAGTAATCTGACACGTTTTAAAGCTAACAAAGAAATTCGGTTAATAAAATTGTCAACGTTATGTGGAAAATTAAAATGTAATGGGTAATGCTAAAACATCATTCTCGTTTACCTCAGATAAATTAAAATACTGATCCCTTGTTACTGGTTTTGCCTCGTAAAGATCTTTGACAAAAGGAGTCTTATATGACGAACTATTTTAAAGTTTGAAAAAGTATATTTGCATTTAATAAGATGCTTCTGGGTACGTTTGAGTATTAGCTCTATTTCAACGAAAAATAATAAAACAATAACTGAAACTGAAATACAAGTTCTAGTTTTATTCTCCACATTAAGTTCTTTAAGGAGCGTAAACCGATGATTAATGGATTGATATTGTGGGGGAAACGGGATTGTTTCGAGAAAACCTGCGGATACAATGTTGTTCCCCACAAATCCATACGGTCTCGTATCGAACCAGAGATCTTTGCCTCAGATGAGCGTTCTACAGCTTTTCTTTCAAACAAAATCTCTTTCCGATTCTTGTTTGGTCTTTCCAATCCTTTTCATGACTACTAAACTCGATAGAGACATGTACATAGAAACATTACAGACGGTTAATAATGCCAATGCCTTCAGATTGACTAGAATCACCAATTTGTTTTACCTCACCATCTTCATCCTAAAGCCTTCACACCACTCCACTACAGCACAGCAGCTTATCAATAAGCCACCGCGCCCCTAACTATCCAAGACATTTCAGTGTTGTTTCACTCTCGAGTGAAGTAGGAATTCATTAGTTTAAGATAAGAAAGAGTTATTTTAGTTCATTAGGGCTCACTTCTAGTGCGAGAGATCCCTGGTTCGATCTCGGGTCATGTAAATGTTTGGTGAATAAAACCGTGTTCGTAAGTTTTCTCTTGGCTTATTACGTTTTCTCCCGAGTTAACAAGCTACAAATTCTTTCATAATCATTAATATTTAGTAATCACCTGTCTCTTGGCCTAAGAAGCATAAACGAGGAAAATTTAATTTTCCATTTTCAGTTATTATTTTAATCTTTTTCGTTACAAGAAATTATGATAAAAAGAGCTAATACGCAGATTTATATCCGAAGCCTGTTATTTCATACAAATGTCTACACTTTTTGACAATACAGTAACTAGTTCGTCATAATTGAACTTTTCTGTGAGCTGGTATTCGATGCATTATATCAAAGTGAAGAGGCAAAGTCAGTAATTTGCCCTCCATTACAAATGACTCTTATTAATAATAGTATTCTAATCTAAACAAAATGATGTTTCAGCACTCCCCGTGATACTTTTATTTTTTACTTTGAATCAACAATTTATTATCACGAATTTAAAATTCCTTGATTGGTTTGGAATTCAGCAATTCTTTTAGCACAGAGAACATCCCTGTATGAGACATTGAATCCGAAGTACATAAACTCCATCCACAAACTAAATCCATACCTATCGCACCAAAGGCGCGTACGTTAAGTCATATAACCACGATAGTAAGTTTTAAAACTTTTTAGGGTTTGAGTGTCAAAAGGCTATATTCGTTTGTTCACGATACGATGAACAATGAAAAACAAATACATTTGTTGTTTACTTAATTGTTTCTCTCTGTTTCAATATATATAACTAGAGAGAGATTGATAAATGTCTATTGTTTACGAGGCGCATCCAGAAAGTAGTTTCCCACGCGTCCCATAGCTAGGAAACGGTATGTTGCGCGAAGCGACTACGTGTATGTGAGAGATTAAGTTCCTAGCATGGCACAAGCACTAGCGGAACTTCCCTAGTGCTCTCAGTAGGGTCATGGTAGTGGTTAAAGATGGACGTTCCTATTCCAGCTCCCGCCGCGTGTGAAGTGCGAGCAGTGATAAAGTTTTTGAATGCACAGGGCATAGCACCAACCGAAACCCATCGTTAGCTGTTCCAGGTCCATGGGCCTAACGGCATGAGCAAGCAGTTCCTGCAGATTTTCCGCTCCTTATTCCTCACGACTATCACGGAGTGCCTGTTGATCAAGAAGTTTTGTGTTGAAGCAACTGACCCTAGAACACAAAGCAAGGCGTACAGGGTCAGCATTGATACTTTTGTAACGATACAGCTGACGATGGATTTCAATCGGTGCTATGCCCTGTACATTCAAAAACTTTATCACTGCTCGCACTTTACACGCGGCGGGAGCTGGAATAGGAACGCCAATCTTCAATCACTGCCACGACACTACTGAGAGAATTAGGGAAGTTCTGCTAGCGCATGCGCCATGTTAGGACCTTACTGTCTCAGGTACATGTAGTGCTCTCAAACGGGTCAACTCGGGTCGGGTTGTCGGGTCAGGCTACTCGGGTCGGGTTGTTGGGTCGGGTCAATCGGGTCAGCTCGGGTCGAGTTGTCGGGTCAGGTGAATCGGGTCGGATCACGGGTTGAGTCAGTCAATTCGGGTCACGGGTCGGGTCGGTCTTCAACCCGACCCGACCCGTTGAGAGCACTACGTACATGCAGTCGCTTCGCGCAACATAGGGTTTCCTAGCTATGGGACGCGTGGGAAACTTACTTTCTGGATGCGCCTCGAATTTTTAATTCCAGAATAGCTTTCAAATGCTCCTTTCGTACCCTGAACTTTTACCGTTAACATAATCCAACTCATCAGCTGGTTTGTTTCAAACAGCAAATTTCATTCTGTAGCTTCAACAAACTCATCCATTATTTTCCTGGGTGCTCCTTTCTAATCTACTCGGACAAAGACGCAGAAAACTGTAACACATCGGGAAGAGATCTTTTCTACACTACGCATGCTCTCGCTTGAATGTGTGGCACGGTATTAGATTCCGTTGCTTAGATTTCCTTGTTGTATGCTTCTCGGATTGGATAGGAACCCTACTGTCAATAAGCGGTAGATACACGGCTAACGTGGGCTAGTTGTTCAAAGCGGATGCTAAACTCAATAAAACATACATACAGAGAAGATGTTAAGTTATCAAATGTGTAATAGAAACAATATATTTTGATAAGCATAAAACAATAACATCAAGATTCAAGAATTAATCTCGTCTTCATTGCTACAACTTCGATTATTTGTGAACGCAATCATGTTGATAATTTGCTTGGCTTCTGAAGGTGGTTTAATTAAATGAACCCTATGAAATGAATTGTCATGTTATACAAATCAAGTGCAAATTAGTTCGAGAACTTAAGCATAAAGTCATATGGTTTTGAATACTTCTCAAATTTCCAATTTTCATACCACATCCGATAGAATAAACCAATACTTCCTCAATGAAAGTACATATAACAAACTTTGATTCTAAATAAATATTTTTCAGTTGTGAATTTCCTCTTTTATGGAAGAGATTGTTCTTCAATGATTTTAGCAAATCCTAATTATAAGTTAAAATACTGCATTTACAACATGGATAGTCAACCATCTTATCATTTACTCTCTTGTGCTTGTCAATTTACTGCTACCATTGAATTTAGTTCTATGTAGGAATTAGTGATTTCTTTTCTGAAAATTTAACCAAGTTCGATCCTCAATTGTGGTGATAAAAAACTCGAGAAGCAAAGGTATGTATTTTATACACAGAAAACAAGCCCTTGACCAAATCTGGCATGGGACTCGACAAGTTAAATGAGCTCTATAGATCCCATACGAGGTGCATTGTCATTGTGATTTTACTAGAGAAATTAAATGAAGGAAGAATACATATTTTAAAATCATATTTAGGTGTTCACTTTTCCCCTTATTTTACGCTTTTTTCCACAAACAATAACTAACATGTCATCATCTTTGCTCTATTTCTTCGTAAATAATTCTCATTACATCAACATAAATTTGACATTTGCTTCATAATTAGCGATGCCTCAAATATAAAAGCAACTTGTATCTCTAATATAATTGTTATTTGTTACGAAAGACATGCAAAATATGAAGAAAGGAATAAGTATGAAAATAAGAAGTCCAAAATATAAAAAAATATGAAAATTTAATTCTACACAATTCTAAAATAAATAACCATATGTATATATATAATCTTACTTTGATATTGCTATTAATTAACTTTTTTGAAACATATTAGGCCTAGTTTTACACCATTATTTCAATAACCAAACCTTACGATTAACAGTTGGTGTTGAGCCGTAACATATATATATATATATATATATATACTTACCCTTTGTTAAGTATATACTATATTTGATGGATACAGTAACAATTAACAAAAATAAAGGAAAGGGGCACAAGACTGAGAATGTTCTACTGTCGCTCTCACGGAACCCTACGGCGAGAAGAGGCTCGTCCCATATCCTAAATAGGCAACTAACAAATACTATTCGGCGGGGGGAAGGGGAGATTTAGGATTTAGATTTATGGGCTTTCAGCTTCTAAGACCATTTAGCCCGTCACGATTTGAGGGATGACGTCCCTCGGCGAGCACACAATCCGGGGAAAGGGAAGGAAGGAAGAAAGGATTGGGGAGAGAAGGAAGCGGCCTGGGACCTATAAGTTAGATACCACCCCTGCATTTGCCTGGTGTAAATGAGGAAAACCTCATTCAGGGTGGCTGGCCTGAAAAAGCGTGTTACACTTTTTCGAACGAGTGACTCCACCGGGAATCGAACCCGGGACCGCTCGCACTGAAGGCGAGAGCGTTAGCGACTACGCTACGCAGGGTCACAACACATACTATTGGATCCGGCAGTGTACATGGTAGCTTAGCATCTAAAATTGAAGCATGGGCAGAAATGAGTTAGCCTTTGCCAGCCCTACTGGATGAGAAGATGAACGTATCATTTTCCAAATGGAAAACTAACATCTACAAAGCTACAGTTACAAAACTTCTTTCCATTTGATGAAGCTAGTTTTGTAAATAACTTCTGAATGGAAGGACCATTTAAGTACAGTTTCCAGAAGAGTAAAAAGGATGTAATTTTCTATATGTTCCAGCCTTGAAGCTCGTGAAACTGTGTACGTTCGACTATCCATTCTCAAAAGAAATTTTACCAAACGGAAAGAACTTTTGTTGTTGAATGTACTACTATGAGCAAAATAAATGACGCGTCTCTTTATTTTGAAGTTTTTTGAAAATATCTCCGTTTTCTTTATATGTTCTAAATTTCGGAAGGTTTACCCAACAGGACAGGTTAATAACAAACCCGTTTTTAATATTTGTATTACATATTAGCTTAAAATAAATAAATTAGAAGCAAAAATCATTAAATCGACAGAAATCTCGAGAATTACCAACTCTGCTAAAGTGGGAAATTTTCAAGAACGCGAGGAAATTCTGCAGTTCAACACGAAGCAGCGACGTCTATGTCATTGAGAGAGACGTGGATTAGATCTACAAACGAAACGTTTAACGGCACATTTCTAATATGTCTTACTACATGCATTATCAGCGAACTCCAAATATATGAATCTATGCTAAGTATTAACGTAAAGATAGAGCAAAAAGTGGAAATTATCTATGGAAAAGGACGAATTGGTAGCGCGACCGTAACAAAAAATCGTCTTTATCGGAACAGGCTCAGTTCACGTAAGAAAACAAATAGCTCAGTTAGTTAAAGCAACTAGTCTGTATGCCGAAGGTAGTGAGTTCGAATCTCCATCGAAGTGCCGTTGTCACTTTTATTAGTATGGTTATTTATTTTTATTTTTTATGTGGGAAAGAATCAAATTGTAACATATGTGTAAAACTCATGACGGTACCAAAAAACAAAATGTCGTTGTCGCACTTGCATTAGCGTCCCTAATTTTGTTTGCAAACAGTTTCGTAATTATTTCCCCTGTGCTCACTGCTAACTACATGCTCACTGGTGCATAACGAATGTTTTCCAGTAAATGTTAATTCTACTTTGGGGAATTTTATACAGTTTCACAATGTTTCTCACTTGATAGTCTTCTATCTACTTTTTTGGACACTTTGATAACAGATTTCCCTATATATATATTTAATTACGGAAAAGTTTTACAATGTATTTGTATTAAATTGAAATTGTTTTGAATTTACCACATGAGGTAAGTAGCCCGAAGGAGGAGAACTGAAGTAACTGATATTCTACGTAAAAGCAACCTGTTGTAGAATAATTATGCTTCTTACCTTCAGCACATAATCTTAACGTTAGAGAGTCATTCAGAGAAAAATCCTGTGTTTTCCTCTCCTATGACCACTCATCTTAAAGCTCTACATGTAATGATTCATTTCACATAATTTCGGCTCTCCAAAGACTTTCATATTATTATTATTATTATTATTATTATTATTATTATTATTATTATTCCTGAATATGCCACCCTTACATAATGTAGTAACTTTAGACATCTTAGTTTAAAGTGCTTTCTTTAGTAATAATTTGAGCAACCACGTAACAAAATTTAAGATGTATGAGGAGGCACGACGTTTTATTTTCCCCCCTCTCTTTTCAGCACCGTCCCAACAGAAAGTATATAATTTCTGACAAGCAGGGCAGACAAAATGAATAAGAAATATATTTAGAGTATCCTTTCCTCCTTCGTGAATGGAATATCACGTAACATTTTTATTCTACCGAAGGCGACTCTAGGCCGTTATGGTTAGGTAACAAAAGAAATACCTAATATATTTATTGAGCCCCTTGACTGTAATATTACCTGTTCTTTATTTGTTCGAGGCCGCCCTACACAACCAAGGGCGACAAAAAGAATAGGAAAAATGTCTAAACATTACAAAGCACTTTATATTTGTCAGAAACAAGGAAGTGCATACACAGCATTGCTTTCGTTAACAAGTGATTCACCCTTGAGTCGCTTATAAAATTAGGCAGAATAAACTTTTGCCGATCATTGTTCTAGAGGGATTTGTCCAGGATGGTTTGGTGTCGAGCTAATAACGATGAGTATCTGGTATGTTCATTTACATCGCCGTTAAAGAAATAGCAAACTTTCTGAAAAGAACTTACTTAGGAAACATCAGATCCCCCTTCTACTTAATTTCATCTAGCGTTCTGAGTGAAAGTTCTATGGGACTATTAGAAAAATATATATTCCCGTTTCCACGCTGATGGTAGAATTTCTTAAGCAGTTATTGAATTACGTTCGAAGCATAGGCGTAAATACCGCCCCCGCAACTCTGTGGCGTGGGGACCGCACAAGCTGCAAGGCCAAAAAATACACAGAAAGTACGCAGGGGCGGACCAGGCCAAATTTTCACCAGGGCAAAGTGACTTTTTGGCGCCCTCCCCCTGGTACTAGCCTATATTTTACATTTTACCATAGTGTTTTTAATATTTTAAACCCATTTTTCAAAAAGACATTCATTACCTAGGAACACTTCACAAAGGATATGGCCCGCTATAAACAATATGAACTCCGCCCCCCCCCCCGTTTGGTCTTGTGGCTAGCACGCCTGCTTTCTGTGGTACCGGGTCCAATTCCAGGTGGATTACTGTTGAACAAGAAAAGTGGTTCGGATTCCACTATAATTACTATCCACATCTCCTTTGGCCTAACAACGTCTGCGTGGGTTTTCTCGGGGTTCTCGCGTTTCCTCCCACTTTCTTCATTCCACCATTTCATTCATTACTCATCATCATTGTCTCCTTTAGCCTAACCAGCATAACCGTGGGACGTAAAACTCAGAGATTTCATTTTTTTCTCCTTTAGCCATTAAGGCATAACCGTGGAACGCTGAACTCAAGCAAACAAACAAACAATGCTTACTCCCCCGCCACTCTTTATTCTACATGCCATCTCTCCATTTTTCGATACAGCCCCCTTAGTACTATGAAACTCTCCTCTTCCATGGTTGCCACTAGTTAACAAGAATATAAACCAAAAAAGTCAGTAGAAAACACGCTATAATATTTACTTTTTGATGCTCGTTTTGGCGCCCCGGGAAGTCGCCCGGCCCTTGGTACGCCCATGAATGTACCAGAGTTGGAGTGGGCCAGTGCGTCGGTGGGTCAGTGGGTCAAGTTTTCTAAGTGGGTCAATGGGTCGTCGGTCAACAGCATGTGACCCACTGTGACCCACCACCCACCGTAACCCACTGTGACCCACCACCCACCATGACCCACTGCGACTCACCACCCACCATGACCCACTGCGACCTACCGACTCAGTATCATCTACCGACCCTCTTTGCTCACTGCATGGTAGACAGTATCTTCTGAAGACTGGTAAATTTGTCTTCATTTTACTTTCAAGACCTTCATTTTCCTTCCTTTTCCACTTGTTTCTGTCTACTTACCTGAGGTGAGTATATCTAACCAAGTAAAAAAATAACTTCAGGCACTTTCGGATATTGATATTTTTAATTGTAATAATAGCAATAGGACTTATACTACTATTTGGGTTTCGAGATTTGTGAGTTTTTAGAGGAGATAACTACTGGAAAAAATACATTTTTGAATCACTGTAATATATAAATTCTTATATAAAAAATTGATTGTAACTATATGTGCCTGATCATCATGGTCAAATTGCAAAGTCAAATGAAATTACTTTTTGTATATAGTTAGGCTTTAATCCAAACTGGGGTGTTATATTCCTTTCATTATAATACATAATATCCTAAGGAGGTAGTGAGGATCCGAATTCTTGCGAAAAAAATGAGTATCTCGCAAGCCGTTAAACTTACGGAGATGAAATTCAGTGTATTAACTCTTTATTGAAAATAAACAGAATGTGTCCTAGCATTTTTTAAAATTCTCCTTTATGTGGGGGGTGGGCACTTTATATATATGGAAAACTGGTAGTGAGTTGGTTTGTAAAAATGATTGAAAACGATCGATGTTATTTAAGAAATAAAATCAGAAACAAAAAATACAGTGCTTGGCTTCATATATCCATTTCTTTCTACTACAATAATTGCTGAAGTTTACAGCACAGGAATATCAACCCAAAAACTTGACTAAAATAGGCATAAAATTTGTACGGTAAGCTTAATTACACGGAAATTTTAAGTTAGGATTGTACGCATAATTATATGGAAAATTTTACACTTTTTTCCCTTTACGTTGGTCTACTTACCTTGATTTGGAACTTTCAAATTTCATCCTTTTTCCCACTGAAAAGTATTGATAATTCAACAAGGAAATAATTATACTATGATAATTTAAATTCATCGTAATTTGGCACATGGCAAACAGCAGTGTGGTAATTGAAGAGGAAGAAGGAGGGAAATTCTCATTCACCTCTGAACACTTTCCAGAAACCTCGTTCCCTTTCGCTTTCTAGACGGTGGAGGGAACTTGGTAATGGCATCAAACCTTCATGTGTAATTACAAAAAATAAATTTATATAAACAAATAAGAAATCATCAGTTTATCAGGCTTTAATTGATAATTTATCACAAGATTCCCTATCGAAGGCGTGGTAGATGAAGTTTCTGTTCTCCATGAGTCGACATTGCCAACTGACATGTTGATATGGAAAAGATGTTGTATGGTGATAGAGAGATGATACTTCTTGCTGAGTATTTTAAAACTGACAAAGAAAAATCGTTATCAGACTTAAGACTAACAAGCAGATTGTCGATGAGGAGTTGCAGAAATCGGGTAGAAATATTATCAATTTCCATGACAGAGTGCGAACGGGGATTTCCCCTTATGAATTTACAGATGACTGATATTAGAAATAGACTAATTGCTCAAGCATTGTCTAACTTGTTGTTCATCAATGTTAATGGCCCACCACTAGACAAGCTCAAAGTAGACGAGCTAGTTATTTCTTGGCTGAAGGATGGACATCATTCCGCTGCGGATGGTTTACCACGTAAAAGTTACCAACAGGAAATAAACCCGATTCCAGGTTTGTTTTAAGGTGGAAAATTATGAGTTATAGAAAATGCATACTTGTATTACTAATGGCTTATTTGTGTTATTCAACTTTGTACCTATTTTTTAGTAAGTCTCTTCTTTGCTTTAGATAAACTACTTTGAATAAATATTAATAATAATAGCAATTATGTAGATTTGTAACTTAAATTTAACGTAGTGTTTTAGTGATTACACACTACAATTATGAGCCTATTTTATGAAGATGCTCTCACATAGGGTACCCGGGCAGAAGTTTCTTTTGGAATGCGTTCAGAAAGTAACACTTGCAAGAATACTCTCTCAGTACAAGTATATTTTAGGCACACACTAATTTCCCCCACCTCGAACTGTTTCAATTCCCTCACTGACAAACACTTTACCATTTTATATCGTAAAGGTCAGATCCACCGTCATTCTTACAGAGTGGTGCTTGAGCGATTGACTAGAAATTCAAACTCCGATTAGTGACAATTTCACAGTCTTGTTTTATTACAAGTGTAAACTCTTTAGTCAGTACAGAAGAGGCCGTGGATCGTGTTGGTGATCGATTTTGGTGAGTCAGAATATGTCACAGTGGATGAAAGTGGTTCATGGTGGGTGGTGGGTCACGGTGGGTCACCGTGGGTGGTGGGTCAGAGTGGGTCACCGTGGGTGGTGGGTCAGAGTGGGTCACCGTGGGTGATGGGTCAGAGTGGGTCACCGTGGGTGGTGTGTCATGGTGGGTCGTGGTTCAGAGTGGGTCACAGTGGGTGGTGGGTCAGTGGGTCGTGGGTAAGTTTTCATTGACCCACGCCAACTCTGGAATGTACGGACGCATAACTAAGGACTGCGGAGGAGAGGTTAATCTTCATGTTATGCCACTGGTTTGACGTGTTTGAAATGTTCAGTAACTGATCGGTTAGTGAAATTATTTCGACGGTTACTGATATTTAAAGTTTAGCTAAAACAAAAATTACCTAACCAATTACATTTGATATCGCGATGTCACAATTTGATTTTTCCGCACATAAAAAAGAGAAAAACAATAGTAATAAAAACCCTTACTCATATTGGGATCGAACTAACAACCTAATTCGTACAGACTAATTGCTCTGACCAACTGAGTTTCGATTTCTTACGCGAAAGAAGTCTGTTATATTACGAAGCATGCTTTTCATTCTCAAAACTGTTCGAAGAAATACGAACATGGCTTAAGAACAGGGACGGAACTGAATTACCACTCGATTGACCTTGAGGGCAAATCACCAAAGGGTAGCTATAAACGTAAGTTCAGCATGCATTTCTGTGGAGTTCTGTTCAGTATTCCTATCTGCCAATCACGCTTGTTCGTTGGAGTAATATTTTACAAACGTAACCTTTCGATAGAGCACAATGGCAGACCAAAGAGAAGGAATTCTTGCCCTTGTGAACGTTGGATACCACAATGTGCAATAAAACTGTCGCGTCTCCTTGAAGTGATATTTTATCGAAAAAAACTGTTTTCCTTTATATATACGAAGTTTTTGAGGGTTTCAAAATGAGGAAACGTTACTGTCAAACAAGGACGCATTTTGGGGTGGGTCCAGGGGGTCCGGACGCCCCTCTGAAATCCCAACTTTTCTGTAAATTTAGCCTAATTTTGGGGATTATTTTTTAAAAATTTTATTATAATTTATCCTAATATTGAAGTCGGACCCCTCCCGAAACAAATTACTGCATACGTGCCTGCTGACAATTTTCAATATATTTGTTAAATAATAAAGTATAATAATTAAATTAGGAGCAAAAAGCTTCAACACGGGCTAACTTTTGTCCACTGCCAATATTAATAGCAAAAACTGCTAGTCAATGCTGAACCTTGGAACTTCACCCCGAACAGCAAGTCTATTATTGAGAACTACATATAAAACATTTTATCAAAACTTATCTAGCTTTTATCTGGCATGAAATTATTATATACACCAAAATGCACTCTCCTAAAATGTGTATCTAAACATTGCTCTACGTATCTACGAAGCAATGAAAATTTTTTATCGAAATATGTGAGCAGGAAACTCTAACAGCCAGCCATTTTATTTAAATCGTAATAAACCCTGTAACCGTGCGTTAACGTGAAGATAAAGCTTGGTCCATTGGTAAAGTGTTAGAAGAATGAAAACTCAATGTTCGTAGGTTCGAATCTATCCACTCACCACAACATTTTATTCTTATGTGTAACGATGAAATAAGAAAGAAAAATGTATAACCGTTAAGACAAAACTTCAACCAAGTCTGAAGAGAACAATACTAAAATAGTAACACAATGACGTCAACCAAGAATTATTTCATGTAGCGTTTGGACGAAATTACAGTTGTCAACAATTGCAGAAGTAAAAACAGGCTGATAGGTGTAATGCAGTCTATACTTCTGAATGCATTTACTTCCTGAAAACTTCCGTCTCGTCATTGGTATGCCGTTAGTCATTGTAAAACCTTTCAATTGGAAGTGAAATGACACAAACTAAAGCAGTTTTAAATCAATAAATGTCTATGTGTAAAAGCAGGTGTCTCTTATCAGTAGTTCTGAGTTCCTTTTACTTTGAAGTGACAAATGAGAGAAGAAAGTATGGTGTTCGAAAAAAAATCAAATTTGAGACTTCAACGAATTCACACGTATCAGAGCCCCTAACACCGAAAAAGTTATTTTTCGATACATGTCCATCTGGGGTTCGTCCGTCCGTTCGCTACACTTTTCTGTGCACTCGTCTACAGGCCATACCGTGAAACTTATCTGCACGAAAGTTTAGTTTAAGATTTTCATAGTGTTTCCTATAGTTTCTTTTATTTCCCTCCTACTCCCAAAACTAGGGTACTTTCCTGTACGATGAAAATAGAAAAAAGATATTTTCTCATAACTGGCTCTAACGATCTTGTTTTCTTTCTTTTTTTTTATAAATCAACATTTAATTAGCAATCCTATTTTGTGGTATAAGACATTTATCTGAGAAAAATCTACAAGGGGTAGTTTATACTTAAGAATGAGTTTTTCTCAGTGATTTTCTCAAAATGGACTCAAGTGTTTTCGATCATATTTCATAAATAAATATTTCATTAATAACTTAATAATATGACATAACTCGTTTGTTTTTTAAAAAATGCGAGGGGTAGTTTATTCTTGGTGGAGTGTGTTGTCTGGACGATTTTCTCAAAAACGACGCAAAAGAGTTTATTCATATTTCAAAAATACATATTTCGTTAATAACCTAACAATATGGCAAAACTCGTTTGTCCTGAAAAAAAAATATGCGAGGGGTAGTTTACTCTTGGGGGTGTTTTTCCTCCACGGTTTTCTCAAAAATGAATCGAGCAATTTGGTTCGTGCTCAGAAATAAATATTTCATTAAAAACCTAATAATATGGAATAACTCGCTTACCCTGAAAGAATCCTCAAGAGAGAGTTTATTCGGGGAGTTATTTTTCCCTCACGATATTGTCAAAAATTACTCGGACAATTTTATTGATAATTCATAAATAAGCATTTCATTAATAACCCTATATTTTAGTATAAGTCATTTCTATGAAAAACAATTACGACGGATAGTTTATTTTGGGGGTCAAGGTTTTCCCGACAATTTTCTCGAACGAAAGGCGATTTTGTTCAAATTTCGCAAATAAATATATTTTATTAATAACCAAAAGTATATTTTAACTCATTGTTCGAAACAATTCACAAGAGGTAGGTTGCTCCTGACATGTTCTTTTTGAACGACTTTCTCAAAAATGACTAATTTGATTTTTTCATATTTCATAAAAAAATTATTGCATTAATTGTTCTATTATATGTCTAATGAAAATATGCTCAAATTGTGACTTAGTTTTGTAGTGTGGATTTTCTTCAATCGAATTTTTTTATTCGATAATCTGACGTTCGATGCATTTGAATAATACGATACTTTTATTCGTATTATCCAAATACACACTTTAGTAACAAGTGCGGACTAACACAGTTAAGAAATTGAATTTTAAAAGTTTAGTGCGGTGGCCCTGTAATTGAATATTTTTTGGTAAACTTCCTAGCTTTTTGTGGTAAACTCAGGCTTTTCTTTTTCGAGCGACAAGAGAGAGAAGAAAATATGGTGATTCTGAAAATAGTATATCAAATTTAGATTTCAACAGATTTACATACTTCATAGCGTCTACATACCGAAAATGTGATTTTTCGATACCCGTCCTTCCGGCCCGTGCGTTCGGTACATTTTTCTGTGCACTCGTCCAGAGGCCATACCGATCAACGTATCTACACCAAATTTTAAACTTAGGGTTTACACAGTATTCCTACAGGAGATTTTCCAATTTTTTCCTACCGCCTAAAATAAGCGTGGTTTACTAACAGCCGAAAATCGAAAAAAGCTATTTTCTCCAAAATGGTTTTAACAATTTTGTTTATTTTTCATTAATCAATATTTAATTAACAACCCTATATTACATTATCAAATATTTCTCTTTGAAAAAATTACGAGGGGTAGTTTATTCTTGGAGTTGACTTTTTCTCGACGATTTTCTCAGAAAAGACACTGGCAAATTTCGTACACACTTCATAAATAAATATTTAACCTTGCAACATGGTATGTCAATTAACCTGAAAAATATATGAGTAGTAGTTTATTGTTGAAGTTGAATTTATTTCCTTAATTTTAAGGCAGAGAGCTACTTTTGAGAGAATAGATCTTGAAAAATAATTTTAAAACTTAGACTTTCGTTTTCGAGACATTCCAGACAAGACGAGACATTTTAAAGGCTACTCGTGTCCAAAACATTTGTCACGTCTTATTTTGGATGTCACAAAGCGCGTCTCGTCTCTTCCTCCAGACATGTCTTATCTCGTGCGCATTCGTTAACACTTGGAAAGGATTATCTTTCTACTCAAAGCATTGTTTTTATAATGATTGTATATTTATGATAATTGCCGTCAACATAAATTACAGTCCTTTCAGTTGAATTAATTATTATTATTGAAATTAAATTAAATGGAATATCTAGTTGCACGACTATGCACCTACGCTAAGGAAGAATGATGACGAATGAAATGGTGAAATGAAGAAAGTGGGAGGAAAATGGAAAATCCCAAGAAAACACATACCCATGCATACGGTATTTGTCCACCTCAAATTTCACTTGACGCGAAGTGGAATCGAGCCGCGGACCCCATGCACCAAAGATGGATGCTCTATTATTATTATTATTATTATTAATAATAATAATAATAATAATAATAATAATAATAATAATAATAATAATAATAATAATAATTGAAGTGAGCTTAACGAGTTTCAACCGTCCGACTCAACCAATGTTTGGGTGCCTGTTCGTTCGTCTGCTCCATGACAACCTCTCATAAAAGACATTTCATTTTAATGAATCTATGTAGTAAGTGCTTTCTTTTAGCTTTGAGAAGTAACTATTGCTTGGAATTTGAATCTGCAAAATATAAGAGGTAAAATTAACCAAATGGTGCAAGTTTCCACTCATGTATACAAAACAATTTTGGAATATCAACTACGAGAATCTTGTCCCATAAAGAAACTGAAACCCCTACACGGAAGAGCCCTCCGAAATTTGATCATTGTCCACACGACTGAAATTGTCATTTGAAGCCAAGACTTTAATATGAAGCCAATAACTTCTTTAAAATAGACGAAAAATTCGAAAGTTATAAGCATTTTCATATTTTTGCCTTTTCCCATAAGGGAGCCGTAGCCCCCTAAACTGAAGATTCCCCCAGGATTTGATCATTGCCCACTCGGACTGAAATTGTCATTTGGAACCAACACTTTAATACGAAGCCCAACATTTCTTTAAAATAAACGAAAAATTCGAAAGTTATAAACATTTTAATATTTTTGCCTTTTCTCATAAGGGGGCCGTATTAGCCTACACTGAAGAGCCCCACGAGATTTGATCATTGACCACTTGGACAGAAATTCTCATTTGAAACCGAAACTTTAATATGAAGCCAAAATTAAACTTTTACATCAATTTAAACTGACTGGGTTCCGGTTCACCCCACTATTATGTTTAGTTTAGTTAAGTGGTAATTTGTGACAGCTTTACATCATCAAAAGAATCTTTCACTTCCCCCCCAGAAGTTTGTGCTAGATCCGCCACTGGAATCAATAGACACTTTTCCTATTCTTTTTGCCACCCTTGTAGGGCTCCCTCATACAAATAAAGAATCTGTAATATTACAATCAAGAAGCGCTATATATTAGGTATTTCTTTAGTTACCTACCCCTAACCACACAGGGCCATCTTTGGTAGAATAAAAAATGCTACTTGATATTCAATCACGAAAGGGGAGAGGATGCTGTAAATATATTTCTTATTCATTTTGTCTGCCCTGCTTATCAGAAATTACTTTCTGTTAGAAGGATACTAAAGCGACAGGGGCAAAATAAAACGTCGTACCCCCTCCTACATGGTTGCTCAAATAATTACTAAACAAAGCATTTTAAACTAAGATATCTAAGATTTAAACTAAGAAATTAAGATATCCTTACATTAAGTAAGGATGGCAAATTCAGGATTATTATTATTATTATTATTATTATTATTATTATTATTATTATTATTATTATTATTATTATTATATGAATGTTTTTGAAGCTCCGAAATTTTGTGAGACGAACAATGGAATGTAGAGGTTTTAGATAGGTGGTCATAGGGAGAAAAAACCAGGATTTTTTTCTGTCTGACTCTCTAACGTAAAGATTATGTGCTGAAGGTAAGAAGTATCATCATTCTACAATAGGTTGCTTTTACGTAGAATATCAATTACTTGATTTTTCCTCCTTCGAGCTACTTATCTCATGTGGTAAATTCAAAACAATTTCAATTTAATACAAATACATTGTAAAACTTATCCGTAATTAAACATCTAGGGAAAATTAAACATTTAATAGGGAAATCTGTTATCAGAATATCCAAACAAATAAATAGAAGACTATCTAGTGAGAAATATTGTGAAACTATAAAATTCTCCAAATTAGAATTAACATTTACTGGGAAACATTCCTTATGCGCCAGCGAACATAACGTATAGTGAGCAGTGGGCACAGGGGAAATAATTACGAAACTGTTTGCAAACAAAATTAGGGACGCTAATGCAAGTGCGACAACGACATTTTGTTTTTTGGTATCGTCATGAGTTTTACACATATGTTACAATTTGATTCTTTCCCACATAAAAATAAAAATAAATAACCACACTAATAAAAGTGACAACGGCACTTCGATGGAGATTCGAACTCACTACCTTCGGCATACAGACTAGTTGCTTTAACTAACTGAACTATTTGTTTTCTTACGTGAACTGAGCCTGTTCCGGTAAAGACGATTTTTCGTTACGGTCGCGTTACCATTTCGTCCTTCTCCATAGATAATTTCCACTTTTTGCTCTATCTTTACGTTAATACTTAGCATATATTCATATGTTTGGAGTTTGCAGATAATGCACGTAATAAGACATATTAGAAATATTTCGTTAAAAGTTTCGTCTGTGGATTTAATCCACATTCCTCTCAATAACATAGATGTCGCTGCTTCGTGTTGAACTGCAGAATTCTCTCGCGTTCTTGAAAATTTCCCACTTTAGCAGAGTTTTTAACTCTCGAGATTTCTGTCGATTTAATGTTTTTTGCTTCTAATTTATTTATTTTAAGCTAATATCTAACACAAATATTAAAAACGGGCTTGTTATTAACCTGTCCTACTGGGGAAACCTTCCAAAAGTTCGAACATATAAAGAAAACAGAGATATTTTCAAAAATCTTCAAAATAAAGAGATGCGTCATTTATTTTGCTCATAGTAGTACACTCGAAGAAAATATATTTTCCATCTCAGATTACGTTTGACAACATTGCAGGGGTTTAAGGGTAAAAAATTCAAAAGATGGGTGTTATATTAACTGTGACTTCATGTATTTTTCTTCAGGTAAGGCTAGTGCAACGAGCTGTGTATGCCTGTTGTATCCGTTCCTCTTCGCCCCTGTTTGTTTTTGCGACAATAGTTTATTGTTTTTTAATGTTTTACATTGAATTTGTGATATTGTGTTATCAAAGAACCAGCTTCAAGTGATTATAATATATGTTAATACTAGAAAATATATTTAGTTAATGAATAACAGGAAGTAATAAAGATACTCTTTTCTTGTGAGACTGAAGAGTTGGATACTTTCGAGTTTCGTATTTCGATGCTTTTGGATGCAATCCTCGTTAAAAACTTAATTTGCATTACTCTAAATTTTCTGTCTTTTTTGCTCACTTAAAGTGAATAATGATATTAATCACAATTATGTTACTGAACATCAGTTAATCAATTGCAGTATATGATATTTTCTCTTCATATGTCCAGGAAAAAACATACACGCAAAGGGAAAATCGACCTTTAACAACTTTCATTATATTTACCAGAAAGTCTATATTCCTCGGTCACAAATATTGATAAATAACTATTGTTCTCTCTTTGGAAGTGTGTTAGGCTTAATCTAAAAGAAATTAATGTCCAAAGGTGTTGCCACAAGTAACCTCAAACTACTAAGTTCACTCAAAAGTCTATTTACTTCTTTTCGCTCCAAGTTTTATTTGAACTTTACAGCTACTACAAATTAATCGTCTACCAATATATATTATTGACAACACTAACAGGAACTTTCCTGTTATTAAGTCACTATTTTTATAACTTCAGCCACTCTCGGAATTACTATATCAACAACTCTTTTATACATATCAACAACAACTTCGTAACGTTACTCATTTGTCTATATAATCGCTCCACTAACTTTTAACACCTTGTCCGATTATTTCATTCTCAACTGGGTATCACCTAAAATTGAACTACACCTATTGACTTAAAACATCCTTCCGGCCACACCTAAAAATGAGCTGTACTCGTTCCAACATCCTCTCGGGTACACGTAAAAATCAACTGCACCAATTGAAAAAAAAGCCTAACATTCAATTGATAATAAATAACTGGAAAATATACATCATCTCATAAATCACTACGCTAACAATTTAAAAACCTATATTTATCTTCATTTTCAGAGATCTCTGTTCTTCGTCGACCTTTTCTTTAACTCCAAATTTTGTAACTTCTGGTCTACTTCCATCATTTTAACTCCTGGATTTTTTTACACACCTGAAATTCTTTAAACATAAATTGCAGCAATTCCTGTTTTGAATTTAGCACTTGATTTGTTTCCTCTTTAGTATCACAGCCTATAGATGTACTGACTTTTCTTCGATTCTTCTTGCACTTGCTATCACTTCTGTCCTTGCATTCTGCGCTGTCGTAAGTAAAGTGAATTTACTAGTACTCTCCGGCGCCTTCTCATGCTTCCCGAACTTTTTGACAATTTCGTTCTCTTCTTTAATACTTCTCAAGAAGCACTTTAATACTTCCACTTGCACTTGACTGTGAGCATTTTGTTCACTTCCTGAGCTATCAGGTAATTCCCTCTCTGTTTCAGTGGATTCTTGGTAATAGATTGTATCCATAGTCAAAACCTGATACAAGTCCTTTATTAGTTCGGGTTCCAATACTGAAGACATTGACTCTATGTTCTGGGTATTTTGTTTCATTTCCTTCTCACTTTGTACTAAAGATTTTTCTAGTCATAGCTCATCCACATTGGCATCTATTGTTTATAGTACACACCCAGGTGCAAAATGGTGTAACCCTTTACACTTAAAACATCTTTTGCCGTATACCGGGCATTCTCCTTTTTATGGAAACGTTGACATTTGGCACATTTGATAAATTTTCTTTCACTATGGCTAGAAGAAGAGCCAGATGATGAGGAACAACACGATTTTTGTCCTTTACACATCGGCGACTTTTGACCACTTAATGTGTAAGCCGGTTTGCTGTACTTTCCACTATGGAAGTGGAAGACTCATCATGAACTCAAGGCAACAGGTCATGTTCAGATCCCACTACAAACTACAGATATATGTCTCATATAGCCATTGGAAAGTGTAGACTAATGCTATTCATTGAAATGTAATGACTGAAAACTTTTAAACTTACAGGCAAGGTGGCAGAACAGGAAAAACAAAACAGAAACGTAACGTCTATAATGTAAAAAGAGTAGTTTTAGAACAATAAAGTTAATCCCGATTCCATGTGTTAACAATCGTCTTTGTGCAACAAAGAGGTACTAGCATAAATTGGAGAGAGAATAATATTTTAAAAATTGTTATGAAATATACAAGATTATATCATTAGAGAAGAAACTACTTATTAGATATGACAGAAAATGTGATAGAGAAAGGAGAGGATTGCAATTCATGGATTACATTAAACTGGGAATTCTTATGTGAAAATGCTGATTTTAACCAAGACCATGATGATAGACGCTTCTGAACTCTTTGTCAAACTTTATGTCATGTCATAATGCTTAATACTGCTACCACTCATAAAACAGTATTATCAATAATAACAATAATTTACTTATCTTTATATAATCTGCGCCTGTAAATTGTTGAACAATTTTAACTTGTCTCTTAGCAACGTTTCAAGCTATGTTTGCTTGCAAGAAATTATTTTACATAAAATCATCAACTTCTATCTTCGTAAGAGCATTTGTTTGGTAGAGCTCTCTTAATACAGAATTTTTCTCCCGAATTAGCTATTCTGGAAGTGTGTGTCAATGTACATTGCACAGTCACTACAGCAATGAATATACATACGTTACACATTCTTTTGTTAATAATTGCTCAACGAATTGACCAATTAGATCATTCAGTATTGTGCACTGTATTTGTCCTTCTTGAATTGGCCTACTTCTTCGAAAATGATCACATTAATAAGAGCGCATATGTAATGAACTGTGTCCAATACATGACATGTCATTCCCGGATTTTTACGAAACCAGTGTATACTAATACCCAAGACTGTCTACATATAATACCCAAAATCAAAATGACTTCACGATTCTCACCTGATTGGTCCTTCGTAATCTAACCACGATAAGCACTTCCTATCTGTGTACATAATTCTAGGTCAGTGGTTCTCAAAGTGGGGTCCGCGGATCCCTGGGGGTACGCGGGACCTAGACAGTGTGTCCGCGACGCCTAAAATTTGAAATGTGTTTTAATAAAATGGAACTTACAGGTGTTATGTAGGAAGTATTTTTAAGATTAAAAAACTGCAGGTGTGGGCAGTGAGAGTAGAAAACAATAACTATTCATCATTTCCAGTGCTCAAGGAGTTCATTGATTCTTCAGGTGAAAAACTCTCTGCTGAAATGCACAGAACACTTGTAGGCAGTGGTGTATTTAAGGGATGCTTCCGGGCTTAAGCACCCCGGAAATTTTGATTACTGTATTAAAGTATATGAAATGTCCTGCAGAATTTTCACATTTCCAGGAATAAAGTTAGCAAGGCCCCTCCCTCCGAAACAAATCGTAAATATGCCACTGCTTGAAGGACATTTGAAAGTATTAGCTGCAAGTTTTCGAGAATATTTCTCTGTTCCACAACCTGTAATGGTTGGATTAAATATCCTTTCACTAATGTAGATATCCATGACACAGAAGGTATGAATTTCTATCCTGCAGTACTTAGGGCGCTAGTAATAACTTTTTTTTTTTTTTTTTTTACACAGAGAAAATCTAATTTTCTCTCAACATATTACAAATCGGATCTAAGATTGACGGCGACAAAACTTATTCCGGATTTCAATGCAATTATGGAAAAACACAAAAGATTTCATTTCTCACATTAGTGGCCCCACATTTAAGAATATTGTCTTTTCTTTTTTCTTTTCTTTTCTTTAAGGAAATCCACTTAATAAACATTGATTTTCAGTCTTGAAAGTTACTATATTTTCAATTGAAATTTCGTTCACTAGGAAACAATCATGTATCTTTAGAATAAATTAGTTATTGCATTATTTTTCTTAATCTTTTTCTTGTCAATGGTAATTCTAATTAGTATATATTTTTAATACCATGTGAAATTTCAGATAGCATTGCAAGGGTGTCCGCAGATCACTTTCCGAATGAACAAGGAGTCCACGTTATCGGAAAGTTTGAGAATCACTGTTCTAGGTAAATTCCCGGTTGGAGTGCTAACATTCTATAAAAATTGGAGCATTGGTTCGGATTACACTCAAAGCATGAAGTCCAGTTTCATATAGTTCCATCACCGGAAGTAATCAATCGACTAAGTAGGGTTGGAGGATCAAGTATAGCCCTAGTAATTTCCGTATCTAGTGGCTTAGGGAAAACATGACTCATACATATAAATGGTTTTCCTTTGTAAATACAGCTTTACATGTATATTTATTCACCACTTTTTTCTGGTTTCAACTAGCTACATTTATATTACTGTATAAAATTACAAATAAGCCCAACCAAAATATTACAGAAGGCATCCCTTTGAATGGTTATAAAATAACCCAAAACTAAATATAAAAAAAAAGAATCGAATTTAGTAATTCTGCAGCTGTTATATCATCATGTACTTGAACATAAACTTGCCTACAGCAACCTCTGAGGAGCGACGGAAGTAGAGAACAATTAAGTGACAGCTCTCAAGTCAATGGGAGGAAATACTGTAGCATCAATCGTTCGAGGACGAAGGGACTCGTTTTCAATCCTCTTGTCTTCACTCACGGAAAGGAGGAAAGAGAAGAAAGGGGAATAATCTGGAACAGTAGAGAGTGAGAAATCTTTCACGTTGTCCAGAAGAGGGCTCGTGTAGGATATTTCCGGCTTAGAATTCGATTTGAAGTGAGTCTTCTCCCATGTTGACTATGAAAGGTAGAAAGAAGCTAGTATTTGAAAGATGAAGAGAAAGTTGGCACAAGTTGGAAGGAGGGGCTAAAGAAAAACGAACAAAAAGGAAGGGAGAAAAAGTTAAGGAAAGAAAAGATAGCTTTCTATAAGTGTTATGTCCTAGTCCTTTGTGCAGTGTTTTCCTTGACTCTACTGTAGAATCAAAATTTGAATGTAGTACAAGTAGTTTTTGAGCAGTTGTATTTTACATCTTGACACTAAAATAAACTCTTCAATATGGAAACGAATAGTAGAAACTTAGCAATATGTCTATGATTGGGAGATACGTAAGATCTTAATGATGTTGGTGGCTGTGAAAATTCAGAACATAATCAATATTAGATTAGAGAGATTTGTTTCAATTTTCAGGAACCACTAGCAATTTAAAAATGTCACATAAGCTTCAACATTTTAGCATTGAATTCAGGAACATTCACACTTGTTATAATAGTAATAATGTTGCTATTTCTGTACTATCTACAAATAATGACGAAGTAATATTTTCGTGGAAATATAAGTAGAATTTTCAAGTAAACATTTTTATAGTATTTTCTAATTTCTTCCAATTTTACTAGCTATCTAAAGTCAGAATGCTAATGAATGTACTTTATTAGTAAAAATGGCTTTAAAAACAACGAAGAAAAACGAGATCAGAAAAAGTTAAGAGGAGAAGATATAGTTTTCTATAAGTGCTACATCCTAGTCGTAAACGCAGTTCTTTTCGTTGATTCTATTCTAGAATCAAAGTTTCAATATAGTACAAGTAGTTTTTGGACAGTTGTATTCTACATTTTGACATTAAATGTACTCTTCAATATACAAACATGACTTCTTCAAGCATTCAATACTATAACAATGCAGCAGAAGCTGTTCTCAATATTCTTAAACCTACAGGTTTTATTTTATGACAAAATATTCTCGTGGATTAATCAGGGATGATATATTCTTAGAAATGTTTCTTTGTAATTCTTTCGATCGTGAACATCAACATTGGGATCAATTTGATGACATAGATTGTCTTTTCTCTCTATGGAAAGACTGTGAGAAATACTTTGTCAAACTATGTCTCTTGACAAGTATCTTAACCACTGGTTCCACAGAGATAGAGGACCAGATGGTTAAGCTGATCTCTATTTCTGTGAAACCATGGACGAGTCATTCTAGCAAATTAACTCGTAGGTTCTTATCTTAACCATCTAGTCCTTGATTCAGAACAGTACAATTTGGTCAACGGTACCATTCGTGGGGAGGGACAAAATCCCCCAATGCTTTTTGAACATACGTGATCCAATAAGTTAAAACTGCCTGATGGATTTTCGTCAGAAGTAGCTATGTACCAAATACAATGCCATCAATACGGGCCCCTACTGATTTGACCATAACGATTATAAGAGGTAATAACTCCACAATCGTTGAAGATGGAAACTTAATCCTTGCTTTCTTACTATACTAGAGTCAAGAATATACTAGGGATCTAAATTTTAATGCTAATAATTTCCCATTCAATTCCGCCATTTTGAAATATAGTGCTACAAATGGGATGATCAAATATGATCAAAAAGTCATGATCAAATATCCAATTGCATTGTTTAATGAGATATAACTGTAAAACAGCGATATTTACACAAAAGCATTGTAAAATAAACAAAATTATGCATTCGCGGAGTTCTCAAATGACATTTGAACCATAACTATGTCTTCAAAAATAACGGAAATAACTAATTTTATGTAGTGGTAGGTGTAAGTTTAAAGAATCAAATATCGGGAATGTTACGTTGTTAACATATGGATCTGACTTATTATAATATGAATGAAACTTGAAGACATTAATTTCGGTAGAAATACAGTCTTCAATAAGTAGTAATCGTTTACTGGGTTTCTAGGTTTACAATAACAAATTGCCGTAAGACAGTAAAGGAAATCGCGCATATGTGCTTGCACTGTAAAATTTTTTAAAGTGACTATGATCAAATTGTGTATAATTGTAGATGACGTTATTACTTCTTATATACTAAAGGTCCACAATATTATTAGTTATGAGACAGTACTGAAACGATAAATAAATATAAGCGCTGCACACACACACATTATATATATATATAATGTGTGTGTGTGCAGCGCTTATATTTATTTATCGTTTCAGTACTGTCTCATAACTAATAATATTGTGGACCTTTAGTATATAAGAAGTAATAACGTCATATACAATTATATATATATAGTATAGCGCTAAATTCGTTGTACAAAAGCAGAGGAGTGATTCCTGAGAGTAAAACAAACAAAAAAGTTTCAATAAACATAGGTCGAAAGCCGCGTTATTTACGTGTTATAGGCTCCCGAAAGCGTGAGAAAACAAACTTTAGAGTTAAATATTTCACTAACTACTGAGCGTAGACGTGATGCGGCATGATATCGTCAAAAGATCCTAACCTGCTCTATCCAAATTTGCAGTTTTCAAATTTGTGCAGTGGCGTCTCAAGGGATTCCCCAAAAGACGTTAGGGATTCCCGGACATTTTATGACGTAAATTGAGTGGACAAGAGCATGTAAAGGACGTCTCACTGCCTGGAAATAATACTATTTGGCTGGTCAGTACTCATGCACGCAGATTAAAAGATGGCGGATGAGGTAACAATCACTGTGCGTGGTTGCATTCCTCCTCAAAAAAGTACTAGTAAAAACGTTGTATAAGAATTCACTAGAAACGTCATGTCGCTACAATGTAAAAATACGTACGACACAATCCGATAGGTAACAGAAAATAAAGAAATTCCGATTGCTGATCTGAAATATTAATGACATTAGATCGCTTTTAATAACAATTTTTACTAATGCTACTGTCGTTTAGTTTATTTGTGTTTCGTTATGTACATACTCGTCTGTTATTCTCTCCAGTATCTTTTTCAGACCCTTCGTGGCTAACCAGCTAGCGTATGTACATTTTGCATGGGAGACCCGGATTCGATTCCCGGCGGGAGCTCATGTGGTTCGGATTCAACGTTAATCATTTTGTCCAATGGTTACGCGAACGACATGCTAAAACACCCCGTTTCATGTATCGTGTTCTCTTCACAGATGAAGCCACGTTTTCCCGTGATGGAGTGTTCAATACCCACAATCAACATTTGTGTTGTGAGGCAAACCCACATGGAATGTCAAATCTTGTCCATCAGGAAAGGTGTTTTGTGAATGTGTGGGCAGGAATCGTTGATAATTATCTCTTTGGACCGTACCTACTACCACAAGGCTTGATCGGGTGGGAGTATCGCATATTTTTAGAAGAGGTTCTGCCTGAACTATTAGAGATTGTGCCACTGGCTGTTTGTCGTAACATGTGGTTTATGCACGACAGTGCTAAAGCACATTTCGCTGCGGAGATGCGAAATTTTTTCAACGCATTCTTTCCGAACAAATGGATCGGCGTAGAAGGACCAGAGTCTTGGCCACCTCGCTCACCAGGCTTTAATCCCTTAAATTTCTTTTTCTGGGGCCATAGGAAACAACTAGTCCATGTGACGCCTGTTCAGAGGATGATCTGGTTGCTCGAATTTTTGGTGTGTCTTGGAGCATTAGGGAAACGCCAGGAGTGTATCAACGCGTCCGCCGGTCCCTTCGCCGCTGCTGTAACATTTGCATTGAAGTGGCGGATCGAAACTTTGAACACATTTTGTAGTGAAAGTTCTGACAACCATTCTGTTTTAATTTCAACAAAGACTCTTCTCTGTACCTTGCTCCCTACAACTCTCTTCGGTATGCAGTCCCGTTACACGATTTGGGACCAGAAATATCAGCGTCTGTTACAACAAATATCGCAAGTGGAACGAATGTTTTGTTTCACGTCCGTCAGTTTAGAACATTGATTGAAGAAAAGAACGTACGATAGTCGTATTTAAGTGATATACTTATCAAAATGAATGTGCTCAAACAGCTATGTGTATTATTATTATTATTATTATTATTATTATTATTACGCGTTCTTTAGTTGTCTTTTAATAGTAGTTCTTGTTCAATTCGTGCAGTAGTAAAACTGGGAGCGTTCTCAAAAGCGTTGCGATATCATTAATATGAGCAGATCAGCAATCGGAATTTCTTTATTTTCTGTTACCTATCGGTTTGTCTTGTAAGTATCTTTTACAATGTACTGACGTGAAGTTTCTAGTGAATTTTTGTAGAACGTTTTTACTTGTAGTTTTTTAGAGGGTATGTAACCACGCACAGTGATTATTATCTCATCCGCCATCTGCGTGTATGAGTACGGATCTGCCACGTAGTATTATTTCTAGGCAATGAGACGTCTTTTACATGCTCTTGTCCACTAAATTTACGTCATTAAATGTCCGGGAATCCCTCATTGGTATCGCAAGTGTGGTGTATCCTTCTGTAATATTGATGCTCGTATTGGAAGAAATACGGCGACAGTGCATCACATATGGACTTGATGGCTTCAGGAAAGTACCACGAAGCGATTTGTTGGTTCCCGTAAACCATGCAACACTACGAGCGTGAGGACAGAAAGTCGTTCGTATGGCTGTGGCAGATCAAATAGCCACACTGATGCAAGCACTGGAGGCATTTACGTAGCGCCCAGAGTTCCCAGGAACAGTTGCACTCCTCCTGACCGTACAGGACATATTTTCACGGCTCCCATTTCTAGGCTTCCATTAACTGCATACCATAGGTATGAAGACTACAATGATGTCACGAGCGTCAAGTAAGCAGAGATGAGTAGCAGGATACCCTCTTCTACAATGAATTCTGCTTTTGATTGCAGCATCATGATGGTCGAATCAAGGTCTGGCACTACCGTGGTACTAGCCTGGAAGACTCTTGAACTTTGCATCGCCGCGTCACGTCGGTCCGCCACATTGAGCTGGAGTGCTCTTGAATTCTGTGGCCGCTCGTGTCTCTTACGTATTAACGGACATTTGAACAGCCAAAAGTACATAGACGAAGTGCTGGACCTGATTGTGGCCTCTTTAGAACTGATTCTCCTGGAGACTATATTGTAATATCCTATGTGATGTCGTAAACAAGCAGTTCCACGCTTCAATGTTTACAAACAACACCACATGGTTCGGCAAGAGGATCTTCCACCAGAGGGACCTGCTATCACCTGCAGACGACGTTTAGCCCCTCCTACGGAGCAGAAGACGAAATTGAAGCAGAAGCGCCACCGCCACCCAAGGGACGCTATAAATTGGGCAGAAGAATCCAACTCAGTACCAGTTTTCTGGTGACCCTCCTACTGTCTGCTTCGGGACTTTAGGAGTAACCTATCCCAGGGCCTCTAGTCTGCTACGGGACTACGCCTATCCTTTCTCCTGGCTTTGCCTGCTTCGGGGCTCTGTCTGGGAATCCAAACCTCAGCCACTTTGCCTGCTTCGGGGCTCTGTTGGCCATCTAACCTACCCACTGCTTGCTTCGGAGCTTTGGGAACCTAATTCCACTCCACTTTGCCTGCTTCGGGGCTCTGTTGGAGATCCTGTCTGCGACCTTACGGTCAAAGACTACCTTTTACTTACCCTTTTAAAATAGAGAACAAGTTGTATAGTATTTTGTACAAATATTCTTATATAGTGGATTTTTATAATAAAAACTGGTAGTGGGAGTCGATTCCGGACACTCTTTTTATTAACTGCTCTACCTCTTCCTTATATGAGACGAAATTACACAAAGTTTTACATGGTAGAGGCTTGACCGACTCAGAATAAGCTCTGAATACTCCCCTACCGGACAGTATTTCTATTAATCGGAAGTGGACTTTTTTTTGGAAGGTATGTGAATTTTTAAGTGTTAGTGCTTTTAGTGAACTGAATTTTGTTTATGCCTCAAACTAGAACTGGTAAAAACACTTTCCCAGAAAACAATTTTAACATGGAGCAGAATTCGCGCCCTTCTTTTAATATACCACACCTCACTAAGTATTCGGGACACGTTACGGAAGACCCCGATAGATTTTTTATGCTCTTTGACCATCTGGCACTATTACATTCATGGAATGAACAGAAAAAGAAAGAACTATTACCTATGTACTTACAAGACGTAGCACTTGACTTAGTTCTACAGTTAAAGGCCCAGAATCAGTTAGACGCGCTTAATTATGAACAATTAAAAGACAAATTAGTTGCACTGAGTAGACCAAGATTACCGGCATACCGGGCGGAATTTGAAATTTTTCAAGTCCAACAAGGTGAAAACGAGCCAGTAGATGCTTATTTTCTCAGAAAATTAAGGGTCATTAGACAAGTTCTGCCTCAGGCCACCGAGGAGCAGAAAATAAATTATTTATCCTTAGGTTTAAAGAAAACTTTTTTGCAAAAGATAGCGTTAGAAACATTTACAACTGTTCACGCCTTACAAACGCATTTACACAACCTCGAGAAAGCAAATGACCTAATGAAGAAACGAGATTACGTGGAATTACAACAGGCATTCTATTCACTCTGCGATCAGAGTTCACCAGTCAGCAGTTTACATTCATCAGCAATCGCTGGCGCTTCCTTCCCTGTGCATCATCAACAACTGACCTATCCAATATGTAACCCAACACCTAGTTGGAATCAATACCAGCAACCAGCTTCAGTTTTTCCTACACCCTCAGCACCACAGCTACAGGGTGCATCACAAAATCAGATAATTCCAAATCCTTCCCCCCAAGTTGCTAATCCGAATCCCCCTCCCGAACCCCCCGCGCCTAGCACATCTAGTAATTCCAGTGCAAACAATACATTAGATTTCACTAAATTAGCAAATCAAATGGCTGAACTATCTCTTCTTGTAGCTCAAAATGCCATTAAGAACTCACAATTTAGGAGAGGTGGGCGTAATAATTATAGGTCGAAAAATACAAATAATGGAAATCAAAATCGGCAGAGAAATGGAAATAAGAACAATTCTAAAAATAATAATAGTAATCCTAGGCCGGAAACAGTTATGGTATGCGGTACGTGCTATAAGAAAGGTCATTCTTCCAGCACATGTTATAAGAATAATCAGCAGGGAAACGCCTAAGAGGGCCCCAGGACAAACCCTCTCAAGAACATGTTCTGAGGGCCGAGAAACAGGAAATAAGTGAACAACAAAGATTGGCAAATACATCACTTTATGCAGTAGCTCCGTTATCAGATAGAAGGGAGAACATTAAAATGTTAAATCAGGAACATAAATTATTAATTAATGTAACAATTAATAAAGAAAAATACCCTGTAATCATAGACACTGGCAGTTCATTGAGTCTTTGGCCTAAAAATTGGCTTCCACCAAACACAAAATTGATTCCTTTTAGCACTAATCTACGAGGAATTGAGAATTCTGTCGTAAATTTACGCTATATAGCTTTGATTACATTTAGAATTGGCTCAACAACATTTTCTCATTATTTCAGAATTTTAGAGCATGGAGATTTTTTGCCTTTATTCGGTGAAGACATTCTAAATCGATTACAGACCAAAATTGACTTAAAGAATAACATGTTGTCAGTATACAAGAAACCAAGGCCTCCGCAGTATCCAATTGAAATTGATACCCAGGAAAAATTATCTGTTAACGCTATGCATACAATAAAACAGCACAAGTCGGCTGATGTTTTTACAACTCGGAAGGTTGCCATACCAGCCAGGTCACATTTCTTTTTACCAATTAGTGTCAAGAATCGGCAAAAGAATAATAAATATTTTTTCATCTCTCCATTAGAAAATTTGCTGGACAAATACGGACTACAAACGTTACCTACTAAGGTACCTAAGAATAATTTGACTTTATTGATATCAAATCCTACTAGTAGACCGGTAACGTTAGTAAAGAGCACCCCAATTGCTTACGTAGAAGAGAATCTTCAAGAAGTAGATTTACAGGGTAATTGTCAAGATAGTGGTCATGATGACGAAACTTTTTATAGATCAGAAAAAGAAATTCAGGATCGATTAGAAGAAACAAAATCATTTTTTGATATTAATTTGTTTGACATAAACCCGGATTTATCAGAAGAAAAAAAGAAAGCCGTACAAGATTTACTCTTTAAATACAGAGATGTTTTTTCCTACACACCAACAGACATTGGATATTTCCGAGGTTATATACATAAAATACGGATAGACAAAGGAGCATCCTTCCATCAAAGATCTCCTCCGGTTCCATTAGCAGTAAGACCTCAAATTGACTTACAAATTAAGCAACTCTTAGACGCAAATATTATCAAGGAAACTAGCGATAGTTCGTTTTCATCGCCATTGCTCATTGTGAAGAAGCCAGGGACTTCGGAATTCAGGTTAGTCTTGAACCTCCAAGCTTGTAATAGGTTCTTACATTACCTAAGTATACCATTTCAAAATACGGAGGATATTCTACACGTTTTAAGAGGAAAAAACTCCATATCCACAATTGACATAAAATCCTCCTATTTCCAGCTATTGTTGCATCCCAAAAGCCAAAAATACATGACTTTTGAGGTCAACCATACTAGAAAGGCATATAAATTCCAGAGGTGTACCATGGGTCACTCCAGTTCCGCCGCCGGACTCAGTATAGCTGTACGCATGCTTTTAGAGGGCCTACCACCCCGTATAACTGCATTCGCTGATGATTTGGTCATAGGAAGTAAAAATTGGAAACAACAGTTATCGGATTTAGAATTACTTTTTAAAAGATTAAGAAAGCATGATTTTCGTGCCAGTCCAAAGAAGACCCACTTACTATACACAGAATTGGACGTTTTAGGCTTCACAGTTAGTGGGAAAGAAATCAAGATTTCACCTAAAATCGCTAACAAGATTCGAAATTTTAAGAAACCAACTACTAAAAGAACTCTGAAAAGCTTTTTAGGATTATGTTCTTATTTAAGAGCACATATCAAAAATTTCTCAGAAAAAATAGAACCATTTCAGTGCCTTTTAGACAAGAATTCAAAATTTAAATGGAGCTCTCAGCATGACGAATTATTTGAGAAACTTAAGACTGACATCATACACGCGCCATCTTTGTTTCACTTCGATCCCTCACTGGAAATACGTGTGTATACCGACGCTTCCTCTATCTCCGCAGGAGGCTTATTAGCATGTTATAACCAAAAAACGAAACAAGAACGTGTTGTTGCCTATGCTAGTAGACGTTTTACACCAAGTGAAAGGAAAGCATCCACTTGGCAAAAAGAGCTGTACGCCTTAATATATGTTTTGAGAAAATTTAGATACTTCCTACTAAATAGAAGATTTAAATTATTTATAGACGCCAAATGCTTGACATCTCTCACAACACAAGCGGACAAAGTTGGGAAATTTAGTCGCTACCGAATATTCTTAGCAGACTATAATTTCGAAATACAACACATTAAAAGTCAATTACATCCAGCGGACATCTTTAGTCGTTTAGAAGATAAACAGGAGATTAAACAGGGAGAAAAACAAGAAATTGACAATTTCTCGGACACGGAAGATGCTAAAGTATTTGCATCCCATTCTTTAGACACTACTCTCCAAATTGAACAACCTATAATCCTACCAAATTTAGGAGAAGAACAAAGGAAAGATCCTTCATTCTCTGACATCATCACTGTTTTGGAAAATAAGGAACCTAATAAGTTGTCTACTTTTCGAGCCGCAAAATACTTTTCTCTAAAGGACGGGATATTATACAGAACACAGAAGCATCCCCAATTAGGATTGTTATATCTACTTTGTGTGCCGAAATCTTTATTAAGTAAGTGGTTTGATGCCTTACACAATAACCCAATGGCACCACACTTTGGATATACCAAAACATATCATTCAGCGCTTAGGAAATACTACTTTCCTAATATGAAAGCGTACATTGCCAACAGAATTAAAACATGCATTTCCTGTCAGAAACTCAAGAAATTACCAGTTAAACCAGCGGGTCAATTACTCCATCACCCACCTAAGCCGATCGCAACAGCTTGGCAATATGATTCTATTGGAAAAATAACAGTGGGAAATGGACAGTTTAAACACATATTAGTGGCCATAGAAATGTGCACAAGATATTGTGTGACCAAGGTTGTGGACAACATAACAGCGGAAGAAATTGAACAATTTCTCATATATGACATCATACTCAAATTTGGACCTTTTTCATATTTATACCTGGATAGACATCCAGTACATAACGCTAAGAGGCTGCAAAATTTGGCAAAATGCTATAACTTTGAATTTAAATTTTGCCCTGCATACGACCATAAAAACCTAGGGGTAGTGGAAACATTCCACAAGACAATACAGAATGCACTTAAATTTTTCGTGCAAGAAAACCAAAATCTTTGGCCGAAGCTGATACCATATATTACATTCGCTATTAATACATTTGTGCAAGCCGGAACTAAATATTCTGCTTTTTTCCTCATGTATGGATATGAACCTAAGACCATCTCTGATATTGCGTTAGCGTCAACTCCAACATTATGTGTCAACAAAGAACATTTGAATAAAATACGTGAGAGTGTACAGAATAACTTGATCGCCAGCTATAATAAGCAGAAAAAGTATTTCGATAGCAGACACCGACAAACTCAATTTGAAAAGGGACAAAAAGTACTAGTCTACTTTCCTAATCGGCAAATAGGAGTGCCGGAAAGTTTTTCAGCTTCCTATGTTGGACCCGTTCAAATCCTGGATAGACTGAATCCTAACCTTTATAAGATAGAATTTCCAAATTCTTTTCGGAAGAAAATACAAGAAATCTCAATAGACCGAATCAAGCCATTTTATCAAGAATTACAAGACATAGAACAGGATAAATAAGTTCTTTTTATTCTCTACACAAAAAAAAAGTGCAGTACTCACACTAGGAAGAAAGAAATACAAAGACGACTTCAACAGATAAAAACACTTTTCATAACAACACAAACATTCATTTCCTCTTTGTTTTATAAAAAGCTGAATCATTATTCTGCAACTGAATGAAGAGAAAAAAAAAAGTGCTGAGATCTGCATTTCCGCATTTAAAAGGCAACTGATCTTTTACAAGGACAGCTAACATAATTCTACATTTTCATCGATATTTTTTTCTTTTCCTCTGTGAACTACATATTGTCACTGACATTATGCAACTTGAATATTGTACAGGACGTTTCAAAAGTTATGACTACTTCTACATTATACAGGATGATCAGCAATTCAGGACCATTATTACTATTGTCATCGACATTTAAAATTGGATTGTATATGTATCTTCAACTCAAATACATATCTTTAGTGCAAATATTTTAGAAACTTTTACACCTTATATAGGGTGACCAAGAAATCACGATGTTCGAATCAGAACTTTCCAATATAAATTATCTTTATATAACCGTATTAATTACAACTTTTTTAATAATTCTAACTTATTATTTTATACATATTATATCGTCGTCTTCGTTCGTTACCAAACAAATCTAGAACGAACCGCATAGAAATTTCATCTCCTATTCCATTGGAAACATTTAATACCAATAATACAACTAAGGAGCAACAGCTAACACAGACTCCAACCCCACTTACTATAAGTGAATTAGTTTATATTTATTGACGCCAAGCCAAAAACAGCCCTATCTCGAGGGAAATGAAGTATCATGTACCATGTACGGATCCTGCCTGTATATAGGGACCACCTGTTTAGTGCTCTATATTCCGCTACCACATTACTGCTCCGAAAAGTGATTTTCATTTATTTCAGTGCCACAAGTGTTTAGTGTTCAGTGATTTCTTTTGTGTGTGTGATTCTTCAGTGTTGCCAACTATCACATAAACAAAAATAACCCTTCGGCTTATTTTTAAACAAGCCAGGGGGGTGTAATATCCTATGTGATGTCGTAAACAAGCAGTTCCACGCTTCAATGTTTACAAACAACACCACATGGTTCGGCAAGAGGATCTTCCACCAGAGGGACCTGCTATCACCTGCAGACGACGTTTAGCCCCTCCTACGGAGCAGAAGACGAAATCGAAGCAGAAGCGCCACCGCCACCCAAGGGACGCTATAAATTGGGCAGAAGAATCCAACTCAGTACCAGTTTTCTGGTGACCCTCCTACTGTCTGCTTCGGGACTTTAGGAGTAACCTATCCCAGGGCCTCTAGTCTGCTACGGGACTACGCCTATCCTTTCTCCTGGCTTTGCCTGCTTCGGGGCTCTGTCTGGGAATCCAAACCTCAGCCACTTTGCCTGCTTCGGGGCTCTGTTGGCCATCTAACCTACCCACTGCTTGCTTCGGAGCTTTGGGAACCTAATTCCACTCCACTTTGCCTGCTTCGGGGCTCTGTTGGAGATCCTGTCTGCGACCTTACGGTCAAAGACTACCTTTTACTTACCCTTTTAAAATAGAGAACAAGTTGTATAGTATTTTGTACAAATATTCTTATATAGTGGATTTTTATAATAAAAACTGGTAGTGGGAGTCGATTCCGGACACTCTTTTTATTAACTGCTCTACCTCTTCCTTATATGAGACGAAATTACACAAAGTTTTACAATATCTTAGTAGAATAACACGCGCCCTCACGTTGCAAGTACTGTTTTGCAGTTCCTAGCTGGACACAATCTTGCATCTCTTGCAAACACTGAAATGTTTTGAATGCAGAAGCATTCTGGTGTCAGCTTCTTCCTGACATAACTGAATATCTTCACCAATCATCTTTCTTTAAGACTTAGATGTTAGTCGGACCCATTTGTCTTTCAAGCTGATAAACAATTTCTTATCATTGACTTCCTTGAGATATGTGAGAGATTTTCAATTTTTAGTCACAGAAACTCCATAACTGCTTAGTCACAGAAACTCCGTGACTGCTGTGTTACTTTCAGAACAAGCAAGTAGTTAGCAAAGTTTTACTATTTGATTCTCTGATTGGAAACTATGTTTAATACAGCAAACCTACATAGATTTCCATTAATCCTTCCAGTATTCTTTATGGATTTATTTTGTGTGCATCAAATACAACGTCTATACTGTCACTGTCTGACCTACCTTCCAAATTTTCTGCAAATATGAGATTTGATACCTCTCGAAAAGTCTTTTGCTCTTCATTCATCCTGTAATCAAGGCATCCTATCAATTACACAGGCTGACGGATTCAGCATGCTTTTTACAGCAGACACTCTTTACTCGCAATTTCTGCCAGGAGTGCCCTTGTTTGTTTATTTCTTCATGGTTCTGTTGCAATTAACCAAAACCCATGAGAATGGTGCTAATCTGATGTTGCAGAACTAATAGCATATCCAGTTTTCTCTTTCTAGTCACTAAGATGATATACCTAAATATCCTCTCTTCCAATTATCCTTGTTGTACTCCTCAAACATTTGGACGTTTGTATGTCACGAAGTCTTAAGCCTCCATTTCTGGAGGCAATAATGAAATTTGGTGGGACCTCATTGAATTTCATTCTGCCTAATTTAAACTTGATAAAACCAATTCCCCTCGTCTCGTTGCTCAAACTTCGGCAGCAGAAAATATACCAGTCGAAAGTGACAACAAAATTTCAAACGGATTTCTCAAACTTTCCTCCATTGTTTATACATTCTTTTTATCTTTCTGTATCCTAGGAAGTTTGAGATTACCTTGTCATAAATCACCTCTTTCTATATCAGTCATAATTCTTAGATTTCTAAACCATGCATCCCTCTACTGTGTTGTTATGTAGAGGGGTGTTATGTCCCCACCATTTTGCCTAATAAATGATTCTACATATTGAACACCATGTGTTTCTTCCGAGATGAATATCGTCACGTTATATCTATATTATGCAGTAAAAGTCACAGCCATATATTGACAACGTTACATTACTGATCTTTTTTCAGAACCCTACATTTGGCATTGTACAAAATAAACTGTTTTCGTTGTTTCTAGAGATACATTTCTGGCTCAGGTGTCGCTCGAAAGCTCTTGAAATTTACAATTTTGTTTGTTTTACGATCTATTTGTGTAAATATAGCTGTTTCATAAGTACAATTAAACAATACAATTGAATGTGTGATCATAACTTTTCCACTTTCAAGCACTATATTTCAAAATGGTAAAATTGAATAGGAAGCTTTTAATATAAAAAATTAGGCCTCGAATTTATTCTCCACAATAAAGCAAGGATTAAGTTTCTATCATCAAGGATAATAGATTCAATGCTTTTCAAAATCGCTATGTTGATATCGGTAGGCTTCATATTAAGTCATATTTGGCACAAGTTGATGAAAATCCACCAGACAGGTATGTCATACTGGATCAGATATCTGTTCAAAATGTTTTATGGGATTTTGACCTCCAGAATGTACAAACATGTCTGGCTCACGAACGAACTCTCATCACCTAAATACTATTTACTATGTTTTAAAATGATGCCATTGTTTTTCGTGAAAACCATTGGTTATCGAAATTTACTATATTACTCTGTTGGATGCTTAGTAGAATACATTTGTGAAGATCTAAATTTACAGATTCTTGTTTGCATGGAATTTATGTGTAGCACCTATGGAGCTCCGTGAATACTATCCTCAGTCAAAATTTCTGCATGCTAAAATTTCAGTTTGTAGCAGACCAAGGTTTCTCAGGAATTATATAGCTAATATTTTCTAACTACGTTTTCCAGTAGTTGATTTACATTCAATCCAAAGCTAGTTACTGAATAATTACCATTTGCATTTCATAAGTCTCTTTGTCAAGATTATTTGAAATAGAAAAAACTTCAATTGTTTTAATGGAGTACTAAATACAGATTCTGTACTAAGATGCTGACCGCTTTAATACTGTGGATATGTAGTGTTTTATTTGGAAAGTTTTTACGATAAAGGCCTATGCCCTAACAGGAAATAGGTAGAATATAATGTGAAGATAGACATTCCGATGTAATTGATTATGACCATCCTAAGATAGGCTACTCACACAGGATTCACTAAAGAATTTGATGTAACTTACCTGACGACTTTTATTTATCTTTTATCAAATATAGTGTAACTATTTGTGGTTAGTCACTGATTTAAGGATCTCAAGAGTATGGTGACAATATTTATCTTTTATCAAATATAGTGTAACTATTTGTGGTTAGTCACTGATTTAAGGATCTCAACAGTATGGTGACACATATACATAAATTTAAACAACAACAAAACACTTTGAAAAAAAATGAAATCTTTAAGTTTTACGTCCCGTGGTTATGCCGGCTGGGCTAAAGGAGACGGTGATGAGAAATGGATGAAACGGTAGAATGAAGAAAGTGGGAGGAAATGGGAGAGCACGATAAAACCAACGTACACGGTATTTATCCATCACAAAGCTCATTTGGCACGAGCTGAGATCGAACCGAGAACCCCATGCACAAGAGGACAACCTATACCACAAACCGAAACACTTTCAATTAGAATCCTTGTAAGACCTATTTGGCAGAAAAACCTGGTTTTGGTTCATGGGAGCTTATATGGTTTGGATTCCACGTTAAGCTGTAGACCCACGCCTCATGGAAACTCGCCACTAAACGGGGCGCTACACTAAAATCCAATACAACTCAAGTTACAAAAACTAAGTAGTCAAGAAATGAAACTTTTCATGGCACTTGGTAAATATTCCGGCATCAACATAGTTTACATAGAAAAATACAAAGTTTCAATTACTTGTGCAGGCTGATTGTTATTTCAACCGAATGTTTTAGAATGCAGTTCTGTCTCTCATAGATGGCGTGATAATTTTCATTTCATAATTAGCTATAATAATGTTATTTTTCTTAATTTTAACTTGCATGGTTACCTGTTATTCCATAATACCACGTAAGGAAGGAAACAAATAAGTAAAGAGAAATTTAGTTCGTAAGCCGATTTCGGAGTATTGATCCTTGGTTTGCCAGCTCATTGTATCCAATGATCAACACCTTTGTCACTAATCTTAATTCACAGTTTGTTGCTTGTTCGTCTCATTTGCAGAATTATGGTAAAACAATAAGCAGAGTTTGTTATTCGCTTATTTTGTCAGATGCGTTCACTGTTTATATCCTACATAATAAATATATAAAAGACAATACTGGATGCTGCAGACAATATTTGTAAGAATTTCAAGACAGAAAAGGACTTGGTAAACTATTTTGTACATAGACTTGAATTTACGATAATCTTGTTATACGCAGTGGTCTCATGTTTACTGCTGAATAATAAAGTTTTAGTTTTGATTAGTCATTACAATATTAGAAATAAGAAAAGTTGAGTTGAGTTGATTTTGAGTTTAACGTCCCGTTCAGCAGCGGGGCTATATGAGACGTGGACCTACTGATTAACGTGGAATCCGAACCACATGAGCTCCCGCCGGAAATCGAACCCGGGTCTCCCACGCCAAAGGCGCGTACGCTAACCGCTTAGCCACGGAGGAGCTCTAGAAATAGAAAAAGGTTTGTCAACATTCAAGCTATTTGTTCCTGATTTCACATTAATATTGAACAAAATGACTAAAAATAATTATGTCAATAATCTTAATTTAAAATTTCTTTTAAAACATTTAAAATTTATTATCCATATACAATGTGTCTCAAAAGTCCCCTGACATAGGGTAACTCTGTTATTATCAGAGTTACAACAAAATGAAGCAGGGGAAACCATCTCCATATATGATGTTTTCAATCTAAAGTGAAGGAAATTTTTAAATTGGATGAGCCATTTGGGCTGTACACTATTTATGCGCCAAAGTTTAATTAATGATACAATGTTGTCATTTATGTGGACCCCCAAAATAAGGTGAATGGGGGCATGTTTGAAATGGGGCTGGCGATCGACACGTTAGCGTAAAAGACAGTAACTTCCTTCACTTATGCTGTTGGTCCAGGTAAATGTTAACGTTGGATTTTCATTTAATATTTGGCGCATAAAGAGTTTACAGTCCAAACAGCTCGTCCGATTTAAACAATTTCTTCACTTTAGAGTGAAAAAATCATATTTGGAGACGATTTCCCCTGTTACATTTTTTTTGTAACTGATAATAACAGAGTTACGCTATTTTAGGGGACTTTTGAGGCACTTTGTATATAAACGAGGTATTTTCACCAAAACGCCAGTTGTAGGATATGAAGTACTGTTGTACATGATCAGAACACATTATTTACTACACCTCAATATGCAGAACGTACAGCTTGGATCAAAAATTTGTGTAAGTAAACTGATTCAATGCAGGACTGCATTATGGCATAAAACCAACCTTACAAGCAGCAGATTTATAATTCTCCTCTGTTGGTGTAGTAGCAGCACTGGTATCTGTTAATCACACTCTTAGCTGAGGAACGCCAAAGGACCGAATCACGTACTATGACGTCATAGGGGCCGATGTCGTCTTGAATTCGACAGGGTTCCTTGGCATACTCCCTAAATTTTGGGGAGGGTGTATAGGATCACCCCTTAAATTTTGGAAATTACCAAGGAAACAAGATTTGTTAAATGTTCCCTAGGACTCAAATATCTACTTCTGTAAATTTGGTTGACTTTATTTTCCTCTCCATAGATAACAAATTGTCAAAAATACGAGGTGTGCTCAAAAAGTATAAAACCTTATTTTTTTTCCTGTGTAAACCAATGAACCGCGGGAGACTTTCTTCGGTGTAGGTGTGGAGGGGACACTCATATGTAGTCGTGCGGTCGCCGGATTTCAGTTTTTTTGTAAAATGACAGACAAACGTGAGAAGCGATATTGCATTAAACTTTGCCAAAAGCTTGGCGATACCCAAGCGTAAACCATTCAATATGATAAGTACATTCAACTTTGAACGGGAATTTGGGCATGAGGAGAGTGTCCGCGAAATTTGATTGCGGCTTTCATCACCAAACACAATATTCCTGTGTGTCGTCAGGCTCCCTACTCACCCGACATGGCCCCGTGTAATTTTTAGTTATTTCCCAAGCTGAAAATGTCATTAAAACAGACACGATTTCAGTCAAAAGAAGACGTCATGCGGAATGCGACAGCACGGTTGCTTACCATTCCAAAAGCTGCGTTTGAGAAGTATTTCCTACATTGGCGGGAGTGCTGGAAGAAGTGTGTGGATTCCAAGACTACCTTGAAGGCGATTACTGTTTCGGTTTCCAAATCAATAAATGTATTTTTGCCAACCAAAGGTTCGACACCTTTTGAACACATCTCGTATACGTATTCAGTATGTATTTTTGTCAAGTGCTCAACACACGGTTGGAATAGGGTATTCTGATGGAATAGGGTATTTTGATCGAATAGGGTATTTTGATGCATACCTCTTAAATTCTTACAGCCGTGTGTGTTGGCCCACACTAAATTTTGGTAATTTTTAAAAAGTTAATATCGGTAAATGATCTCGAGGACGAAAATACACACCTTCCTAAATTTCATTTGATCACCCCGTATCCTTCTATAATTAAAAGAATTCAAAATATACGTAAATTTTACTTAATAATTTGGCAGTAATTCGAATTTTAGCGAGAACTTTTAGTTAGCTAGAGGCAGTAGTTTGAATGTAGTGCTCCAAAGTACAATAAGATGAGATATTTTTTTAAAAAATACAGGGTGTCCAATATACAATGCAACCCGGAATTTGGAATAGTAGAACTTTTGAACCGGAAGCGATACGCAATGGTTATACCAAAATGAAGCTTTGTTCATGCATATATTTTTAAGCTAGAAAGCAACGCTTGAAGTATACTAGGAACCACACAGTGTTGTCAGATGTAACCAAAGGTGGATTTTTTTTTTTTTTTTTTTTTTTTTTTTTTTTTTTGCGAAACACATAAATTGATTCATAACTCATACGTATGGATGGTCTGTCGCTAATTTTTAGTTTGTTAAGTTGGAGTAGCTTGGAAACTATGGAGCAGAAAAGAGGAGTTTTCATTACCACCGATAACTAGTCGGATGAGGCCTCTGTAAAGGGGAACTATTGAAGTCATAGTACCAATTTTGCCTTCCTATCATTGAATTCAGTTTTCTATATTTCATTTGGGCAACATAAAGTAATAGCGTATAGAGAGAAATAAGTGAACTGGGAGGCAATATATGTTTTTCGTATATCAAAGTATTTCTTCTTTTTTTTTGCTGAGATTTGGAGTGTTTTTCTTGCTACCACATAGGTGGAAGTAACAAGTAAATGCTCCAGCATATTTAAGATACCTATGTATTGCTTCTACATTCTGATCACTTTAATTTATTATGCACTCCTTTCGTTAAATTTACTTTAGTTTATAAATAGGGTGATCCAAGTACCATGTGACACAAATTTCCATGTACCAAGGGACAGTACTTTGCATATGATGATTGCTATTTGATGTAGCCCAAATAAATTTATGAATTTGTATTTTAAAAAAAAAACAATATGCCTAGTTAAATACTGATTACATGCTATTTCAGCAAACAATGTGATAAAACTGCAATATTATTTGTTTTACATAACATCATATTCCTTGTATTTAGCAAGTTACTTGACAATGCAAAAATTCCCATTCTATTGAGAATGTGGAAGCAAGCTATGGTTTAAGTGTTGTACTTATAATTGTACGTACAAATTAGTTATCTCTAGGTACAATAATTTAAGTCCCTTGGTAATGCCCTCCCCCCCGTAACAAGAGACAAGGTGACTTGCTCGGTCAAAATTGCTCTGGTTCTTGTTATTGGTGCGATACCCATGTAACTTTTACAATATGAAGCAAAACTATCAGGTTATCAGGAATATATTTTTTCTTTAGCGTAGCACAAACATACTCCCTTTTCAAATGCAAAATATAAAAAAGTGTTCCTGTGGTGCACAACTTCCACTACTTCGAAATTTTTATCGTTTACTCGGGTGCAGAATAACGTCGTGTCTTTGTCTTATAATATTGCATCCCTTCCAACTTCGACACCCTGCAGAAAAAATTCCTGGGTGCGCGCCTGATTACAGTTTATTCATTAAAAATGTAAGCACAAACTTCAGTTCATACTTACTTTGAATGTTGCGAAAATCCGCAAATCTATATATATAAAAGAGAACGTACAAATCCTTTGTTCCCTCATCACGCTAATACGGCTGAACCAATTTCTTTTATTTTTGGGGGGTTATTAGGATTTGGACCCTAGATGGTTTTTATCATATCACTTTAATTTTTAATTACCAGTGTCTTGAGATAATTGACCATTCAAGTGTCCATAACGTACAAATCCTTTGTTAGATCATCATAGGTAAAAATAAACGTATTTATATGCAACCCGCATGACCGTGTCACTCGGCGGGTTAACATAAATGACAGGCGCTATAATGTTAACATTTACTGCAATCACTTGAAAGCGAAAAAGTAAAAATTATCTAAGTAACAAAGTTTATTGCGTTCCGGGGTGACCGCAGCGAAGCGGGGCGGGTTAACATAAATGACAGGCGATATAATGTTAACATTTAATGCAATCTTCTATGGTTTTTATCATATCACTTGAAAGCGAAAAAGTAAAAATTATCTAAGTAACAACGTTTATTGCGTTCCGGGGTGACCGCAGCGAAGCGGGGTGAACGCTGCTAGTGTTCCATAAAGATTACAATAAAACTTTGTTCTTCTTAATACTTCTACATTAGCTCTGTTAATGTAACATTTTATTGTACTGATATACAGGGTGGCCCAAAAGTAGGTATGCTAGATCAATGCAGGGGTGTATACCTACTTTTGAGCCACCCTCCAGATGTAACAGAAAGCAGAAAAAAGGAACCAATCACGTTGTTTTTAAAGACTCCTATTAGGGTTGGATAATAATAATAATAATAATAATAATAATAATAATAATAATAATAATAATAATAATAATAATAATAATAATAATAATAATAATAATAATAATAATAAAAAGAAGAAAAAGAAGAAGAAGAAGAGGAAGAAGAAGGGAAAACAATAAACGATATTGAAAAGAGACTTTTGAATGGGTAACAATGGCTTGAGTTTAACTTACTAACGAAGTATTTTTTTCTTGTTTGTATATGTATGATAAATCAGTCTTATTGTTGTCATTTTATTTATAGCATAGTACTGTTTGAATAGTTAAGATTCTCAGAGCAAATTATTAAGGTACACTAAAGAAAACAACATAAAGGAAAGAAAGTAAAAACAGAATTCTTCAACTGCTAATTACTTACTAAAACAATACAACTACAACTTACTAAAACAAAACAATAATTACTAAAACAATACAAAAATAATTTACGTTAATGAAGCTGCCAAATAAAAAAAAACGCATACAGCGCAAATCGAGAGGTCGCTATTCTGTTCACTGTCACATTGGTCCAGAGATTTTACTACATCTAGACACCAGACCATATTTTATTTTTAATAGATGGGCGGATGAATATAGAAACTATTAAATATGTCGAACGCAAGCAACACTAAAATTGTTATGCGTAAATTGAGGTAAATTAATAACATTATTTTCGTCCAGTAGAAAAATTCGGGGGAGAGCCAGCTTTGCTTCTAGAGGGGGCCGGCCCTCCCTGCCTCCCTCTAGTTCCACCTATGAACAGGAGACAAGAGTTTGTGTCCGCCGCCAGTTCGTTCAAACATAAGATATCTATGTTACTTTTTCTTAATAAATCATATCACAAGTTTAAAGTGCCTGGTTCTGTTTTGTGGGGAATAAAAAGTGAAATGAGTATGAAATAAAAACAGAACAGGAATTAAAATATAAAATTTAGTTTTTTATGTTGTTACTGGTACAAGTTACTGAAAGCAAAAAGGCCACAATTTCTCTGAGCTATACACACATAATCACTTTAAATCAGCGCATTATTTCAGGAAATATATTTCAATTGACTTAAGTAATTACGCACATAATACTAGTTACACATCCCTGTAATAAAATTAATCAAATCCTTTGAAATTATAGCACGACAGAAACAAAAGTTTCAGCCATGTTACGAGATGTGTAATAGAAGAAGTATCTGAAGTAAGAAGTAAAGCATATTCATCAATAGTGGGATGTTCTTTCTATATACTTGTAGCTCAGATAAAATTTGTAGTTCCCTCTCGTGCTTCTGCGGATGAACTGGAAAATGCATCTCCCATCATTTCTTCAAGTTGGTCAACCTCCTCGATATTCACAACAACCTAACAAAAGTATTAATAAATTGTAAGAGACTGTGTGATGTATTTTGTTACACAAATACCTTTTTTTGTCTTAATTAAACAATTGCTATGATACTCTTCTTTCTCTTATTTGTTTATAAAATTAACAGTTCATGTCTATTAATTTATGCTTAAGCGAGGAAAATCCATAATAGTTTTAACAAGGTCACATTTGAAAGGTATCAATGAATATATACTAGTTACATTATTAAGAAAGTTAATTAAAATGGATAACTCAATAATAGGCTTTTTAAATAAATTAACACTTCGGATTACCATTATATGGATTGTGATGTAGTACTGTACATTACTTATTTAACCGTAAATTTTCTACTGTTTGTAATTTCTTCAGAAGTAGCAAAGACATCCAAAATTGATGTAATATGTAGCCTGGACAATAACTCTTTTCTGCAAAGTAACTCTAAGTCTAGTCCAATTTCTAGAGCCCTAAAATAATAAAATATACCCATGTTATTGAAGAATTTTTCAGATTCTTCTCCAAAGCATAATAGTTTGCATTGCGCTGGTGTCCGAAATTCAGGACGAAAGTAAGTTTCGCATGGTGTGTCACTCCCAGTGAAACTTACAGACAATACTGGCAAATACTAACCGAATAAATGTTGAACAACATGATTTTTGCTAGAAAATTTGCGAAATATCCCCCTATCATTACTTTCTTATATATCGTGTCAAAATGTGATATATATTAAAAGAAAGTTCACATAACTACAATTCAAATTAGGTTTATACTGTAAATATGTTCTAACTACAACGTGTATAAATAAACATTACCTTCCATTTTGCTAAATTCAACCTTCTACTTTTTCATTATAAGTGTGAACACCCTGTATTTTGCTCAGATTGTATTAAGTAAATTAACACGACATTCACACAGTGTCTTTAAAATAAATATAATGTGGTAGGCCTCAGTATCTTTTTGTTTGCCTTCGAGATAATGTTGCCAAGTTATAAGGAATAAATTCAACAAAGAAACATTTTTTTTTTCTTTTCGAAAAGTTTCAAAACTTGTCTAGGTTATTTCCCTGTCTTGGAAACTAAATTCATACCGAATGAAAGGACACTTAATTACAATTCAAACAGATCATAATGCTTAATTCTACTTCAATTGGGGCTCAAGTTCCATGTGTATAACAATTTTGGCAGAACAAGAAAATCTTGTATAGAGCAGGAATTTAAATATTTTTTTCTGCCAAATCAATAACGGTCGAGTTGCTAAAAAATCGCATGAGTAGTTACAATTAAACCGAAAAAAAATAGTTTTCCTTCCGACTCATCCGATATTTGCGTGTTAGTTGAATACTCCTAATATCACCTGAGAGTCATTCATTTTAACTTGTATCAGCAGGAGAGCTATATTAGTAATAGGGAGAGGAGTAAGAAGAATCAATGAATGCCTCGGTTATACGAACACACCTACCAAGACCGGTTAAATAATAACAATTCATATTACTTGCAAATATTTTCCGTGATGGATTATTCCTCTTATTCGCATATTCACAAATCTCCGAATATGTTCAACCCAAGGCTGAGCGACACGGTTGATTTATATTGGATTCCCGGTGAAAACTTATGTGTAAACTGTAGGTCCACGTCTCATAGAGCATTGGTAATGCACAACACAAACTTGAAACCAACAACCCACAGGTCATTCCACACTGGAAATAGTAATACACGAAATATATATTTAGAAAGAGATTTGCGATACCCTGTATATCAAAGGATTCCGTCACACTCAATTTGTAAGACTGGGAGAAAACTTGAAAGAAAAACCAGTACGTCCAGTGTCGGGCATTAAGCTCCGATTTTAAATCCTAACGTTGGATCAAGAATTCGCATTTTCGCAAACAATCCGTTTAAGGAAGATGAAATAATAAATCATTTACGATGTATTCCATTCTTACGGGCCAGTATTCTTTTTTACTTTAGATTTTTGGTGCGGACTGATCGGATATGACACATTTTATTATCTTCAGATATTTGAATACTCGGATGTTTCAATACTGAAATTATAAATTGTTCAGGAATAATAATAAACCAATAGCTATAATAATTAATTCATAGAAGATTACCCAGGTAAAAGTTAGGAGTTTATTATCGCTCAGGTCATACCGTTACAAGCCGAAACGTCAGATTAGGCAAGAATATTTCGGTCTTGTTTAATATTGAACTCGACAAGAGGAATTTCTCATCTCGTTTCTAAAACAAAACAAACAAAATTAGGAAAGATATAAAGTTTTTATATTCGAGACGCGACAAGGTTAACTCAAATTATCGTCTCGCTTTGAAGATAAGAATCGAGACAAGAGGATAAGTATCGTAAACATCTCCTGTCTTATCTCGATTCTCGAAATAGTGTATGTCCATCCAAGTAACAATTGCACTGTAGACTTAATCTTATACGCTATTTTGCTACTTTGTATCTAGAAGTTCATTGAATTTTTTTATGGTCGTGTGGGTATTTTTGTAACAAAGCTTTTATAATTACTTCTGCATATCCTAAAATTTAGTTTATTATATGCCTTACTGTTCACTGATATTCACTTATTACAGTCATTTTTCTTAAAACGTACTGTAGAATACTTTCTACATGAAACTTTAGTGGAACGCTTTCGTTTAAAACTTAGGTGTTGCAGAAGTGTATCCTGGAGGTCCGGACCCCTCCCCGAAATCTCGACTTGTGTGAAGGTTTTGCCTATTTTTTTTAGGGTAAGTTTAAAATTGTAAATTCCATTATTATTATTATTATTATTATTATTATTATTATTATTATTATTATTATTATTATTATTATTATTACTGAAGTTTTGTGAATTTAATGGTTTGCACTGTTGCAAAAAGATTGGGCGCTTTCTTTATGGTCGTTTTAATCGTAGCCCGCTCAGCTCTGGAGCTAGTGTCAATGTACCATCCCACATCCCCAGTGGGCATTCTGCTAGACAAATGCCGTATGTGTAGGTTCTCTCAGGAATCTGTTCCTCCAAGATTCTTTATTCCACTACTTCTTTCATTCTCATAATCGATATCTACTTTAGCTTAGCCGGCATAACCATGCAACGTAAAACTTAAAAACATATTTTTTTAGGACTCTTGTGATTTCAATAACCCTACTTTCTACATGGAATTTGACTGCAAACTTTTCGTTTAACATTTAGCTAATTGTAGGGAGGTACGCAGGGGTTATGTTCTGGTGGTCCGGGCACTTCTCTTCAATCCGAATTATTTTGTAACTTTTGTCTAATGTTAGGGGTAATTTTACAGATTTCAATACAATCTATCCTCATATGGAATTTGTCTTCTATATTATTATTATTATTATTATTATTATTATTACTGAAGACTTAGGACTTCAATACTATGTCCTATTCCAATGCAAATAAGCATACTGAAGTTGATAGGAAAACGGAAAATAGTTTGGACTCTCTCTTATAAGGGAATTCATCCTTAGACATAGTTTGGAAGGATTAGTGTCCGAAAGGAAAATTGGGGAGAAAGAAGGTGTCAGCTAATGAACAATATGAATATTGAACCTTCGGATGCCTTAATAGGAACTAAGTAGGATTTGTTTTCATCACGATACATAGTAACACCATTTCTCTGGATAAATCTTCGGATTATGTATGCTTTATATTGATATTTTAACACATACGAATATAAATATACATACGAATATGAAAAAGAATCGTTCCTATTTATATATCTTGGTTGAACGAGTATATGGAATGTGTGGAAAATGGCGAACAAAAATATTATTTCTAGCTGTAGGAGTAATAGTGGCAGACGTTTGAAACAATTGCTAGCAAACAATAATGTTTCATGCACATTTATGATTCATACTAGGTCCTAAGGAATTATTCATATATGTTTCCTAAACACGTTAAGAGAATTCATATTTAAATTAGAAAACAAAAATAGACATAACAACCACGCAAGGACATAAAATGGTTTTACGACTAAATCAAATCCTTAACTGGAATCTGGTGTCTCACATCACATTTTTTCTGATTTACTATCTTCCTAACTATCTTCATAACTTTTCTTAATTATACTTGGCAATACTCGTTTTACAGTTATTTTCAGTATCCTTGAACGAAAGGGACAGGGACACAGATATATCGAGGACACATAAAATTTAAAAGCCTCTTCCCCCGGAATCGAACCCGGGACCCCAAGCAATGAACTATTTATCTGTGTTGTACTTAGTTCTTTCCCAAGGCAAGTAAGCTCGAGGTGGACAATATCGTGCTCGTGGGTTTTCTCGGGACACACTAGTTTTCTTCCACTTTCTCAGTCCACCAATTCATCCATCATAATTCACTTGCTTTAATCATGGTCTCACTTATTATAACGATCGTAGTCATGCGACATTAAACAGTTGTATTTTCTATTAAATCGTTGTATTTTCTATTGCTCATGAACCTGTCGTCACAAAAATATATTGAGAGAAAAACATTGGGAATCGTAATTTCATTCAAATATGAAACAGCAGATTCATAATACCTTTACCTAAAACGAAATCATTATATATCTTTCGGAACTTTTCCACAATATGTATGGATATTCTGAAAACAGGCAATATTGTGTCTGTTTTCAAACAAAACTAAACCAACTTACGGTTTGGTTCCTGAAATAAACGACTCTTAAACCGAATCAAAACCAGTTAACCGGTTTAGTAACGCGTCTGATGGCTAGACTGTAGCTAATGTTTCTATTGTCTCTTGAAATCAACTGCGATTATGCAGTGCAAATTTGGAGATAAAACCCCTATAGCACACATAGTGCCCTATTTTCGCCCATATTATATATATATATATATATATATATATATATATATATATATATATATATATAGATAGATAGATAGATAGATAGATAGATAGATAGATAGATAGATAGATAGTTATAGATATAGCCTGTTCAATCCCTGTTTTGGATAAACACAAAAGTTCATGTTTCTTATGGGATATGCTATCTTAAATTTTTGAAGCAGCTTTGCCCAATGATTATTGATTAGGAATTTGCTGCACATGAGTATTATTTGCTACAAAATACAATAACACTCATCTGTAATGTTAGTATAGCCGTCTGGAACGTTATTTTCGGTAAGCCTTCTCTTTCAAGGCGTGTAAAAATTTAGTGAGCGGAGTGTTACCAAAATCCCAAATTGTATTTTGGAAACGCCAGTAACCGTCAGTTTAATCAAAAGTGTCACATAATTAATTCTCCGACGCTCCTTGCATGTGCCAGTGACTGGTATGAAACTTCAGCCCTTCTTCTAAAAGGCACATAAAAAAAATCACTCTAAATATCCTTAGCAGGGAACGCCAGAAGAAGGTATTTTTGGGATGAATTAATGTAAAATTCGGTTTATTGTAGCAGAAACGTAAGTGTATTTCAATATAGGATGTTCTTTTTGGTAATGCATCATCTTAGGGAAGCACAAGCGGTGAAACATATGATGATGAATCTTTATAAGAATTCCAAATTTTATTGCGGAAATGCCTGAGAGAGTCAAAATTAATCAAATATTTTGCAGAATTAATATTCCGATGCTTCTTGCATGTGTCAGTGACTGATATGGGGCTACAGCTCTCATCCAAAATTCATATAAAAATTCGGCATAAATATCGTTAGCAGGGACATACGAGAAGAAACTTCGTTTTGATTAATTAATGTGAAAATTGTCGTTCTTGTAGTAAAAAGAGGTATGTGTTTATGAAATCTGGATTGTTATTTTAGTAAGTCAGCGCCTTAGGGGACAGAGAGGGCGATGCAGCTATTTTTAGATCAATTAATGCGAAATTCGGTCTATTGCAGTAGAAACGTAAGTGTATTTCAATATAGGATGTTATTTTGGTAATATACCATCTTAGGGGAGCACAGAAGGTGAAATATATGAGGGTGAATCTTTATAAGAATTCCAAATTTTATTTTGGAACTGAGAGTGAGCGTCAGATTAACCACAAATGTCACAGAATTAATACTCCGATGCTCCTTGGATATGTCAGCAACTAGTGTGAGGCTGCAGCCTCTCTTCTAAAAGTTACATAAAGAAATGAAGTCTTGCTGTAGAAAACATTGTAAGCGCGAGAAACAAAAGTTACTGTAACAGTAGAGATAAAAGATAGTAAATTGTGCCCAAGTGTCCCAAAATACAATTGTTTGGCATATAACGAAGTATGAAAATCTAACTATGACATAAATGTATTTAAAAATGAAGTAAATGAGACTATTTTAAGGTGGCACTTACATTGTTTTCTACAGCGAGTCTTCCATTTACCATAAAATATCCTCAGGAGGGACAAACAGAAAGAAGCTATTTTTGGGTTCAATGAATGTGAAATTTGGAGCTATGGTACTAAGAAAGTATGAGTTCTTCAAATTTGGAATGCTATTTTGGTACCGCACAGTCTTAGGGTGACATAAGTGCATGACTTTTTAAATAAAAAAGGCCAAATTTTATTCAAGACATGCAAAATGAGCGTCAGATTAATTACGAATGTCACAGATGCTCATTGCATGTGCTATGACTGATATGGGGCTACGCTTTCCCCCTTCCAAAAGCCACATCAAAATGTACGATAAATATTCTCAGCTTGAATATACGGGAAGAAGGGAGGTATCTTATGTGTTTTATCATTATTCCAGACAAATTTTCTTATTTTCTTTAAAAATCTCAAATCTACTATATAAATGATTATCTTCTATCCGTGTAGCAGACAGTGCATATAGCTTCGTTGTTATGATGACACTGGAATATAATCAAAGAATTTGCATTAAAAAAAAAATCAATTGGGACTCTTGCAATAGCAAAAAAATCACACACACAAGTATTTTCCGTACACTTAACAAAACTCAGCTCGAAATAGAATTTGAATTAACAGTGGAAAATGTCCCAAGAACCACAAACACACAAACATATAGACACAAAAAAAAAAAAAAAAAAAAAATCCTAATGAAAAGTAACATTTTGAAAACTACATATTTAGTAGGTTATCTTCACTCATCAATATTATTATTATTATTTGTAAAATGAGCGTTCTTTTTCATACGTCTTACACAATAACCATATGATCCCACTTGCCAGACAACAACCTACTCGTAAGAACAGCACACATAAATACATCAAGATGACGTATACTATAGCAGAAATACGGTTGTAGTAGAAACAAATTACTCGAGAGGATAAGAATCATTTCTTGAACATTTTTCCTTCTTGGAAACAACACTGTGTGGCTCTATCATTTATTAATTGTTTAAAAATATCATTAATCTAACATGTAACACTTCCCGATTTTGATCAAATTTGACAGGTAGATAGTACTAAAGAAATAAACGAATACGTGTTTTTTTCTATTTTCTGTGGAAAAACGGTTTTAGGAGGCAATAGCCCCCACCCAAAATTTTGAACGTTGACGCACGAAAGCCGAGAAGAATGGACCGAAGTGGATGAAATTGTGCACAGATAATGTAAACCCGAAATGAAGGAATACATATTTCGTATTTTTAGGAAAAAAAAAACGGTTGGGTGGTGCACAGACCACTCAAAACCTTTGATCACGAAATATCAAACGTGCTAATAACAGTATGTCAGAAATGCCTAAATGACATGAAGAATTGCAACGAAACTTTGTGTAAGGCCAATGTGCAAAAAATAAGTGAATACGTGTTTTTATTTTCTGAAGGAAAACGGTTTTAAAGGGTAAAAGTCCCCACTCAAAATGCTGAAAGTTGACACCCGAAAGGCAAGGAAAACTGCACCGAAGTGAATGTAATTGTGTAGAGATATTGTATACATATAATGAGGGAATACGTGTGTCGTATTTTCCTGGGAAAAACGGTTGGGCGGAGCACAGACTTATCCAAACATTCCATTACGAAATATCAAAAGTGCTGGTAAGTATATGTCAGAAGTGCCTAAATGATACGGAGAATCCCTACGAAACTTTGTGTAGGGACAATATGCAAAAACTAAATAGGTGTTTTTTCTTTATTTTCTGCGGAAAAACTGTTTTAGGAGAGAATAGACCCAACCAAAAATTTTGAAAATTGACGGCCGGAAGGCAAGAAGAAATGTACCGAAGTGAATAAAATTGTACATAGATATTGTAGATGTAAAATGAGGGCATATGTATTTCGTATTTTCCTAGGAAAGCAGTTGGGTGTGGTATAGACCCAAGCATACGTCATAAGTGTCTCAATGACAGAATTCCAACAAAACTGTGCTGAGAGACAATACACAAAAATAAACGAACACGTTTGTGTGGGGAAAGTGTGTGGACGCCAAGGTCCGTCAGAAAAAAACAAATGTTACCATAGAAGCGCAGAAAGGAGTGGACCGAAGCGAATGTAATTGTGTGTAGATATTGTATATGTAAAATAAGGCAATACCTGTTTCGAAGTGTCATCCGATTTGCTTCAAATTTGGCACATCAACGGTAAACCCTAAAAATCGACACGGTTTTATGCGGAAAAATATTTAAGGGAGTAAACCCCTTCCCCGAAATATTATTATAAAATACGATATAAGAAGGAAATGGTCAGTGTTAATATAATGAAGGTTAGCCAATTCATATATGGTTGAAATTAGGAAATATTTGTTATTTGTGTTACTTCAGACAGTAAATTTAGATCAGCATATCTGTTCCTGTTATTAGTCGAACGTCAGTGAGGCTTCCTGGAAGGACTCCGTTTGCGTTTGGTCGTTTGTCTGTCTGTTTATACCACCTTAGAGGGCACAATGTTCAGCCTTTGAACTTGAACTTTCGAGTGTAGAAACGGGGCACACTCAAAACTCGCTGTATTGATTCTAACTTTTAGGTCATCTATCTATTGGTAAAAGTTCACTATTTTATCACTAGCCGTTTCCTATCTATAACATATTTTATAGTATTTCGGGAGGGAGACCTTTAATCCTTACAATATTTCTCCACATAAACAAAGACACGTGTCGATTTATTTTCTATTTACTGTTGATGTGCCAAATTTGAAGCAAATCGGATAGGGACAACTGGGAAGCATGAACTGCCTTATTTTACATATGCAATATCTACACCCAATTTCATTCGCTTCAATTCACTAATTCCTGCATTTCTAATATAATATTTACTTTTTTAGAGAAGGATTTGGCCCCAGCATTGCTTCCCAACACAAACTAAAAGCACATGTTTGCTTATTTTTTGCGTATTTTCCCTAAAAATTTTCGTTGTAATTCTCCTTATCCTTTACGAATTTCTGACGTATACTTATCAGCGCCTTCGATACTTCATAATCAAAGGTTTGGAAGGATCTGTCCTGTACCCAATTGTTTTTGCAGGAAAATACAAAACACGTATTGACTCATTTTACGTATACAATATCTGTACACACTTACATTTACTTTGGTTCAATTTTCCCTGCCATTCGGATGTCAAATTTCAACATTTTGGGTGGGGTCTTTTGCCCCTTAAAACCGTTTTTATGCAGAAAATAAAAACACGTATTCGTTTATTTCATGTGTAGTATCTATACGACACATTTTATCAAAATCGGAAGGTTACACTTGGGAAGTCTTACATGTAAGTATAAGACAAATCAAGTCAAATTACTTTTATTCTGCATGTTCTCCTCAACAAGCAGGACAAAGTACTAAAGCTACAGCCATCCCACCAACGTATCTAGAGTAATCGTCCCTACATTGGACAATTCCCTCTTTCAACTCATCTGGTAGATACCTTGGAAAATTATGGTGGAGGAAACTGCCCATATTGGTAACTGGCATATGCAAAGAGCATCGGAGTATGAATTTTGTAACATTTGCGATTAATCTCACGCTCAATCTCATTTCCAAAATAAAATTTGGAATTTTTATAAAAGATTCACCATCATATGTTTCGCCCCTTGTTCTCCCCTAAGGTGGTGCGTTACCAAACTAACATCCTATATCAAAATAGGCACACTTTTCTGCTACAGTAATGCCGAATTCCACATTAATTGATCCTGGTAGTCCCTGCGAAGGAGGTTTATAGTGATCTTTTGTGATTTCTAAAAGAAGGGAAGAAGCCAATATCAGTCACTGGTACATGCGAGGAGCGTCGGAGCATTAATTTTGTGACTTTCGAGATGAAGCTGACGCTTACTGGCGTTCCCAAAATACAATTTGGGATTTTGGTAATACTCCAACCACAACCATTTTACACCCCTTGCCCACCAAAAGAAAAGCCTTGCTGAACATAATTTTCAGATGATTATACTAACATTACGGATGAGTGTTATTGAATTTTGTAGCAAATAATACTCATGTGCCTCAATTTCCTTATCAATGACCATTGGACAAAACTCATTCAAAAATTTAAGATTGAATATCCCATAAGGAAATTGAACCTCTATGCTTACGCCTCCAAAGCAGGGTCTAAACAATGGTTTACTCTCATTAACTGCTATTTAAAAAAAATAAAATAAAATAAATAAATAAACATTTTTCAATCAGAATGCAAACTCCATCATCATCTTCCAGTGCTATACGAAAATACAGAAACTGGTTTTGGTTCGGCTTAAAATGAAACAGAATGTGTTCGTTTATTTCAGAAACCAAAGCGTAATTTGGTTCAGTTTTGTTTGAAAACAAACACTATATTGCCTCTTTTCAGAATACCCATACATATTTTGGAAAATTCAGAAGGATATGGGATGCTTTCGTTTTAGGTTAAGGTATTCTGCTGTTTTACTTTCAAATGGAATTACGATTTCCCATGTTTTTCTTCATATATATTTTTGTGAAAACACGTTAATGAGCAATAGAAAATTCAATTGATTTTCGATCGATTTGGTTTCGGTTAACAAATTGAAAATAAAATCTATGCGTTTAATGTCCGGCGATTACGCCTGTTATGTTAAGGGAGACCATGATTAAAGCAAATGAATTATGAAAGACGAATTGGTGGAATGAGATAGTGGAAGGAAACTGGTGTGTCCCGAGAAAACTTACGAGGGTGATGATGTCCACCTCAAACGTACTTGCCTTGTGAACGAACAAGGTATCCCACCCATCAGATAGTTCATTGATCGCGGTTCCAGGTTCAATTCCCGGTGGAAGAGACTTGAAATTGTATATGTCCTCGATGTATCTGTGTTCGTGTCCCTGTCGTTCAAGGTTACTGAAAATAACTGTTAAACGAGTATTACCAAGTATAATAGAGAAAAGTATGATGATATTTTCGATGAATCAGAAGAAAATTGTGAGAGAAACCAGGTTCCAGTTAAGGGTTCGAATTACTCTTAAGACCACTTTCTCCTACATATCCCTGAGTGTTTGTTCGTTATCGTTATCGTTATCGTAAACGTGTGCAATTTGCTACATGCACAGTGTTTTTGATCCTTATTTAACAGGGCAGCCTTAGTGTAGTGGCGGAAGCATTCGTTTCATAAGTTAGGGGTACTAGGTCCGATTCCGCCTGAAATAATTAAGGAAATTTTTATCAACTACAACATTCATACTTCTGATGTAAAACAAACTAAAAATACTCAATTTCTTTCGGTCTCATAAGTTACAGTCAAAACGGTTGTCTTTACAGGGGAAATACTAACAACATGATGCCACATGTCTACAAACTTAGTTCTCAGACAGTATCAAACAACATGTTTAGCAAACAATTCATGAATACAGCCTTAAGGCCTAGTATGAGTCATAAATGAGTCTAAACGTTATTGTTTCCTAGCAATTGTTCAAAACGTCTTGCACTATTACTCCTACTGAAAATAATAATAATATTTACGTTCGTCCTTTCCAACAGGTACCATATATCCGCTCAACCATAGTTTGTAAATAGGAACTATTATTTTTTATAGACATATGTATATCTTGTTAAAATATTAATATAATCCATACATAATCCAAAGTCTTTTATCCAAAGAAAGGCAGTTACTATGCATCGTGATGAAGAAAAATCCTACTTTTTTTCTGTTAAGTCATCCGAGGTTGGATATTCACCTTGTTCAAAAGCTGACACCTTCTACCCCACTTTTTGTTTCGGATACTAATCCCTCCAAAGTATCTCTTATAAGGGAATTCATTCTTAGAGAGGGTGTAAACTAATTCCTTTTCCTTTTTCCCACCAACTTCAGTATGCTTATTTGCATTGGAATAGGATTTAGTATTGAGGTCTCAAATCTTCAGTAATAATAATAATAATAATAATAATAATAATAATAATAATAATAATAATAATAATAATAATAATAATAATAATAATAATAATAATAATAGTGTAGAAGACAATTTCCGTATGAGTACAGATTGTATTAAAATATGTGAAACAGCCCCTAACATTGGTTGAGTTGATTTTGAGCTTAACGTCCAGTTCAGCAACAAGGCTATACGAGACGTGGACCTACTTATTAATGTGGAATCCAAACCAGATGAGCTCCCATCGGGAATCGAACCCGGGTCTCCCACGCCACTCCCCTAACATTGGGTAATAGGTACAAAATAGTCGGGATTGGAGAGAAATGTCCGGACCACCTGCGCATATCCCCTACGAAGCTCCCTATAATTAGCTGAATGTTAAACGAAAGATTTCCAGTCAAATTTCACGTACAAAGTGGGGCTATTGAAATCACAAGAGCACTAAGAAAAAAATGTTTTTAAGTTTTACGTTGCATGGCTATGCTGGCAAAACTAAAGTAGACATCGATTATGAAGATGGAAGAAACAGTGAAATAAAGAATGTGGGAGAAATCAGATCCCCGAGAAAACCTACACACACAGAGCTGTCCAGCAAAATGCCCACTGGGGATCTGGGATTGATACAGGGACACAAACTCCAGAGCTGAGCGGGCTACGACTAAAATGACCATAAAGAAAGCGCCCAATCTTTTTGCAACAGTGGAAACAATTAAATTCACAAAACTTCAGTAATAATAATAACAAAGATATTAAACTTTTTAAAGTTGACCTAAAATTAGGCAAAACTTAGAGCTAAGTCTGGATTTCGGGGAGGGTGCCCGGACCTCCAGGACACAAGTTCGAACGAAAGCGTTCCACTGAAGTTTCATATAGAAAGTATTCTACTATACGTTTTAAGGAAAATAACTGTAATAAAAGACTAAATATCACTGAACAGTAAAGCATATAATAAACTATAATTTAGGATATGCAGAAGTAATTATAAAAGCTTTGTTGCAAAATACCCACACGACCATAATACATTTAATAAGCTCCGAAAAAGAAAGTAACAAAATAGCGTATAAGATTCAGTCTACAGAGCAATTGTCACTCAACGAGTGATATACATTGTTTCGAGAATCGAGGTAAGACGAGAAATGTTTACGATACTTACCGTTTCCTCTCGATTCTCATATTTAAAGCGAGACGATAATTTGTGTTAGCCTTGTCCCATCTCGAATGTAAAATGTTAATTCTCGTTTCGATTTTTTTGTTTTGTTTTAGAAACGAGATAAGAAATTCCTCTTCTCGTGTTCAACACTGAACGAAAACAAAATATTCTTGCCTAATGTCACGTTTCCGCTTGTAATGGTATGACCTGACCGATAATAAGCTACTAACGTTTAATCTTCAATGAGATAATTATTATTGTTATTAATTTATTATTATTCCTGATAAGTTGATAGTTCAAGTATTGAAACATTCGAAGAAACAGAAACATCAAATATCTGAAAACAATAAAATGTGTCATATCCGTCTAATCCTCAGAAAAAATCTGAAGTAAAAAAGAATACGGGCCCATTGTGGATCCGATCCTATGACCTTCAGATTATTGGTCGAGCACCTTGACTAGGGATGCATTCGAGTCGAGTCGAGTCGAGATTTAAGTCTGTCTCGACTCGACTCGAGAAAATGTTGTCTCGACTCGTGTCTCGACTCGAAAATATGTTGCTGTCTCGACTCGTGTCTCGACTCGACAGTCTCCGTCTCGACTCGACTCGAATTCGAGTCGAGACGTCTCGAAATTCGAGTCGAGACAAAATATATGAGTTAAAATATACACACACATCAGCCAAACCATTATGACTACCTACCTAATTGTTAGTATGTCCACCTTTTGGCACGAATAACAACGGCAACGCGTCTTGGCGTGGTCGCAATGTTCCTCGGTGGGTCGCTGGAGAGAGTTGGCACCACATATGCACACACAGGTCATCTAATTCCCGTAAATTCCAGGGAGGGGGTGATGCGCCCTCAGGTCACGTTCAATCACATCCCAGATGTGATCGATTGGGTTCAGATCCGGAGAGTTTGCACTTGGAACTCGCTCCTGTGTTCCTCGAACCACTCCATCACACTCCTGGCCTTGTGACATGGTGCATTATCTTGTCGAAAAATGCCACTACCGATGAGAAACATGGCCGTCATAAAGGGATGTACGTAGTCTGCAAGCAGCGTGTGACGCCTCGGTCGTCATGGTGCCTTCTTCGAGCTCCAATAGACACATGGATGCTCACCTGAATGTTCCCCAGATAATAATTAAGCCGCAGCCAGTTTGTCTCCGCCCCCCAGTACAGATGTCAAGGAGCTGTTCCCTTGGAACACGACGGATTCGCACCCTCACATCGTCATGATGAAGATGATATCGGGATTCATCAGATAATGCAACGCTCTGCCATTGTGCCAAGCTCTAGTGGCGATGGTAACGTATTCATTTCAGTTGTAGTTGCCGATCGTGGTGTTAACATTCGCCATCGGTAGGAGTGTTCGGTGCACCGTGTGTTCAGACTAGTGTTGTAAAGGTCTGTGAAAAAAAAACAGAAATTTTGGGTAAAAAAACAGTTTTTTACGGTTTTCCCGAGCTGGGGAAAAAACGGAAAATTTGGGTATTATCAGAATCATCATTTTTGCTAATCACAGAATCATTTTAGTTAATATGTTAAATCAAACATATTTCATACAGATATCTTCATTGTTCTATGTAAAATTCCGGAAATTTTGAAACCATTAGAAAAAAATCATTTGTTCGGAAATATTGGCAAAAACAGGAAAATATAGTTTAAAAACTATTTGTTGGCCTGATGCTAGTAATCTTACTTGCTGTAAGATGTCTGCAACATATACAGTGGGAAGTCGAAAATTCGAACTAATTGGGACCACAGGTAGTTCGGATTTTCAAATTGTTCGGATTTTCGAAAATGACCAAGAAAATGCCATTTAGGCTTACATATACTGTACGGTATGTTCTTCTATCGATACAGTGGTTATTCAGTACATACAGTAATTACAATACCGTACGTAAGGCTACTTACATTTAATGTTTCTGAAGAACCTGCTTGTACTCTAAATAACAGTGAAATGAACTTTGTGGTGGACAAACACCGTGTGCGTGGGTTTTCTCGGGGTTCTCCCGTTTCCTCCCACTTTCTTCATTCCACCATTTCATTCATTACTCATTATCATCGTCTCCTTTAGCCTAACCGGCATAAGCGTGGGACTTAAAACTCAAAGATTTCATTTTCATTTCATTTTTAAATAACACTGTTCTTGTAAGTCACACTTAAAATTTATAGGCCTAATAAAAAAAATAAAAATAAAAATACATGACGAACAATTACATATAAATGAACTTTTGTAAAAACACTGACTTCACATAACGTCGATGGACACGATATTGTTTGTTTCTCGCGTTAAGACAAAATGTAAAAAGCTTCTAGGGACCGCGTTCGGATTTTTGACGTTAAGATTATCGACGTCCTACTATATATGCAATGTATTTCGCTAACGGAAAAATACTTAAAGCAACAGGTTTTAGTTCTACTTTACACACATATACCGCACAAGTGAGTAAATTTGAGCTGCGAGAAATATATTAAGTGAAACTTCCGTTAGTTATTATTACAGACTAGCAGAATATCCGTTCTTCGCACGGGGAGAATACGTTTCATTTTGGACGCAAAGGGCACCAAAACTGTCCCCAATGAAGTTGTGAAGCCCCAAAACTATGAATATGACATTATTACCGACAATTTTCAATTATCTTTACATGTCACCATCCCCCTTAGAGTACTAATGGGGCTGAATTTGTGGATTTAAACGGCATCTTCTGTTCATCTCAGCGAGTATGGATTCGAGGCCATTTTCGATCATGTATGTATATATAGGTAGATATATATACATATATACACACAGAGGCGGATCCAAGGGGGCTATCGCCCCCCTCTCTTCACACTCAAGTATACACTGCATAAAATGGGCTTCAATCCTGCTTTACACTGGATAAAACTGCAAACTATGGTTTAGCCCCTCCCTTGATCATATCCTGGATCCGCCACTATACTGTATATAATTCTCAAAAAAATTAGGGGTTCAGCTGAAACATCACACAAGACCTTAAGATAGTGTATGAATAAGCTTGTGTTTTACTCATATATATCTTACAAAAAGGAATGCTTTAAGATACACTAGAAAAATGGGGCACATACTGGTGTTGGGGCACGGAAAACCTTGTTCACATGGCTCATGACACAAGACGGTTATGTGTGTACCTCTCGAACTGCTCACAAACAGGCAAGGCAACAACACTGATTGTTCCTTAATATGTCATACGATCACTTCGAATAGCCAACAGAGCCTCGCACCTGCGTGGCATGGATTCAATCAGATTATCGATGAGTTCTTGGGGAATGTTGTGCCACTCATCCAGAAGAGCGACTTCCAGCTCTGGAATGGTTAATGGATTTACTGGCCTAGCGGCAATTCGTTGCCATGCATATTCCAGACATGCTCAATTGGAATGAGATCCGGAGAGCATGCTAGCCACTTCATCCGAGCGATACCCTCAGCATCTCATCCACTAACCGAGCTCTGTGAGGACGAGTATTGTCATCCATACAAAGGAACGAATCACCAATGGCACCAGCATAAGGGAGAACAAGAGTTTTCATGATCTTATCCCTATATCTGAGAGCCGTCAAAGAGCCATTTCGGATGATGTGAAGCTCAGTACGCTCACCAATGCTGATTCTTGCCCACACCATCAGTCCACCACCATGATACTGGGATCTTTCTCGCACAAACATGGGATTCTGTCGTGTTCCACAATCTCTCCAGATGAAAACACGTCGATTATCAGGCTCCACACTGAATCGAGATTCGTCAGAGAACAAAACATTGCCCCATTTATTGCGTCCCAACCCACGATGTTCCTCTACCTTCGCTCTTCCTACGTGCGTAGAGACCACCTTCTCGAAGGCGATTGCGGACCGTTTGAGTGGATATTGTGCGTCCTGTTGTTGTTCGGAAGGCTTGCGGGAGCAGAGTTGTATTCTGACGCCGGTTTTGACGGGCTGTTAACAAGAGATAACGATCGTCTCTGGCTTTGGTTGCTAGTGGACGGCTCTGTCTTTGTCTTCTTCGAACACTTCAAGTTGTTTGTAATCGATTCCACAATCGGGAAATCACACTTTGTGCCACTCCTATGGCATGTGACACCTCCCGCTGTAACTGACCAGCTTCCAACCTGCCGACAGCTCGCCATGCCAACGATTCTGGCAAATCACGTTGTTGCGCAATTTCACTACGTAGATTTGTGACGCACTAAACACAATGAAAACAAAGGTATCCTGGAGCTGGAATGTATTGGCAGCGCCACACTACAAAATGATATCTGTTAGCGCCATGTCACTGATCACGTGCACAGATGTTTCAAACGGTTCGTTTGCACGTTGGGCCTCCAGGATTTTAATCTGAACTGGACAAGATACAGTGTTCTCACATTATTCGTAAGAAGTTTTACATGTGTTTTCATCTGATTCCCTAATTTTTTTGATCAATATTATATATATATATATATATATATAGATAGATAGATAGATAGATAGATAGATATAGATATATAGATATATATATATAGATAGATATAGATATATAGATATATAGATATATAGATATATATATATATATATATAGATAGATAGATAGATGTAGATATATATTAGATAAATATACCCATTCTTCGCATGGAAGTCAAGGCCTGTGGAAGTATTACCCTCATTTCCGCGACCGCGAAAACTATGGATCTGAGACTAAATCGATCATTTTGGATTACTTTTACATGTCTCGGTATATCCTCCCCTCCCCGCTGATTCTCGGTCCGCATACAATGGTAGCTGAATTTGCAAGTGATCACTAATGAAAGTGTCACCATTCATCTCAGCGACTGCGAAAACTATGGATTTGACACTAATATCGGTCATTGTGGATTACTTTTACATGTTTCGGTATCCCCACCCCCCGCTGACTCCCGGCCCACATACAATGGTAGCTGAATTAGCAAGTGATCACTAATGAAAGTGTCACCATTCATCTCAGCGACCGCGAAAACTATGGATTTGACACTAATATCGGTCATTGTGAAATACTTTTACATGTTTCGGTATCCCCACCCCCCGCTGACTCCCGGCCCACATAGAATGGTAGCTGAATTTTCAAGTGATCACTAATGAAAGTGTCACCATTCATCTCAGCAACCGCGAAAACTATGGATTTGACACTAATATCGGTCATTTTGTATTACTTTTACATGTTTCGGTATCCCCCCCCCCGCTGACTCCCGGCCCACATAGAATGGTAGCTGAATTAGCAAGTGATCACTAATGAAAGTGTCACCATTCATCTCAGCGACCGCAAAAACTATGGATTTGACACTAATATCGGTCATTGTGGATTACTTTTACATCTCTCGGTATATCCCCCCCCCCTTCCGCTGATTCTCGGCCCGCATACAATGGTATCTGAATTTGCAAATATCGCTAATGGAAGTGTCACCATTGTTCTCAGCGATCACGAAAACTATGGATTTGACACTAATATTGGTCATTTTGTATTACTTTTACATGTTTCGGTATCCCCGCCCCCGCTTACTCCCGGCCCGCATACAATGGTAACTGAATTTGCAAGTGATCACTAATGAAAGTGTCACCATTCATCTCAGCAACCGCGAAAGTATGGATTTGACACTAATATCGGTCATTTTGGATTACTTTTACTTGTCTCGGTTTTCCCCCCTCCCCGCTGACTCCCGGCCCACATGCGATTGTAGCTGAATTTGCAAATCATCGCTAATGGAAGTGTCACTATTGATCTCAGAGACCGCGAAAACTATGGATTTGACACTAATATCGGTCATTGTGGATTACTTTTATATGTCTCGATATCTCAACTCCCCCTTCCCGTTGACCCCCGACCCTTTGCCGCATAGCATGAATTTGCAAGTTAATGCGATTGGAGTTTCACCATTGATTTCAGCGACCGCGAAAACTATGAATTCAACACTCATATCTGTTATTTTCTACTACTTTTACATGTCCCGGTAAACAACCCCTGAGACCCCCCTGGTTCGAATTTTGACAAAAACGTTTAACTCTGGTCTGGAGCCTGGACTAAGGTATTCGTGACTAAAATTTGGTAACTCTCGGTCAATTTGGCTGGTTCCCAAGCCGGTTCCGGTAAACGCCTCCCCATGAGACTCCCCTGGTTCGAAATTTGAAAACAACTTTTCGTCTTGATCTTGGGCCTAGGCCAAGGTACCCCTGACCAAAATTTGGTAACTCTCGGTCCACTCGTCTGGTCCCCAGGCCGCATACAGACAGACAAACTCACAAACAAACTGTTTATTTTATTTATATTAGACTAGATAGATTCTTGGAAATTATACCAGATTTTCATATTATCTTTCCGAACTAATTTTAAAGACCCGCTCCTACTTATCTTTATATGTATACAGTATATCTATATTTATATCTATATATGTATATAACAAACGCAGGAATTACCCCATAAATAACACTCCTGGAGGACCCCTTTCTCAAACACTTGTACAAACTTCAGTTTTCGTACCGGATGATTACCGAGACCTGGTGAAAAAAAAAACTGCTTTTGCGTCCGAATTAAAAAAAAAAATAGTTCTCCTCAGATTAGTATTCACTGATAATATTTTTATAAAATTTAAATTTGATGGGTAAATCAGTGGACTTTGAATACATCCACATCGTATCCACTGAGTTGCGAAATTGTGTGCCTCCAAACATGAACGGCCGAAGAAAATTTTCTAGGGGAACATCTTCAATGTTTGCTATATTAGTCTGGCATTTAATGTTCATGGTTTGTTATATTACGTATACATTTTCGTGAGCCAGGGAGGTTCATTCTTATCAAACACGGAGATTATGAAGGAGCAGATCTACTGTACAAAATATAATAAAAACATCTCTTTCGGATTTCTATTACCCCGCAGTCCAACCCCGAGACGGAAACATAAGAGATAGGCTTTTTGTTTTTAAACAAGATAACGTGTCTAGCGAATGCTTTACATTGTGAAGATTATATTAGTGAAAATTAAACGAATATAATTTTACAACTTAATATACATATTTCTAAATGTTTAGCTCCCCGTTGCTATGTTGTTAGCGATGCGCCTTTCTCGAACGAGGTTTGATTCATGGTAGGAGCTCATGTGTTTCAAATCCGACATTAAACTGTACGTTCACGTCTTGTAGAGCTTTGCTCCTAAAAACGACGCTAAACTATAATCTAATTTAATATTATTAATATTAAAAAATAATGACTCATCAATGTGACGTCAATTTGGCAGTCATCAAATCCATTTTATACTTTCACTTAATCCAGTGGATATTAATATAACAATTACGAGACACACGCGCATATAAATACTCAGAAACAAGCACATACACACGTATACATACACAAATATGAACACTTCAAATCTATTTACATGTGTTGGACTGCACTGCATCAAGTATCTTCTCATGTATCTGCATTTTCTGATTCATCCACAGATTTCTTATTTGTACGCATCAATCATTTTAGCATTTTCGGGAAGGTTCAGGGTTCGTTCTTCATTTAAAGAGTTGGTTCTCTGTATTGGAAACAGAATGAGGGGAGGGTGGGGGAATTTATACTTTATGAATGGATAACATTTTAAGAAATATATACAAAAGATGCCGCTTCCGATGCAGCACTAAAGCATTTCTTTTAGCGGTGTACTACTAGTGGTACCCTGGTGATAATACCCCCTCCCCTCTCAAGTTGTAAAGTGAGAAGGGACAGAAACATCCCAGACACTCAGGGTTCAGTTGACAATAATAAAACTATGGGTAAGTAAACATCTTGTGCAGAGTCACGTTTTGCTTATTTTTGAACATTTCTGTGAAATCAACAATACAACAGCGGAAATACTAACTGGTTTTATTACTCCAACCATCGCTTCAACAAGGGATAATTCCCAACGGTCAGTGTTCTCTTTCTCTTTTTCTGTCCTCGTTCTTATTCTCCACATCTTTAATGAAGTAGGGGCCGCCCAACCCCTCGACATTTGGATGTCTTTTCCTCTTGGTTTCGCCACTTGTTGAAGACAATCACCACAGCACTCTTCGAACACCTGACAAGTCCTGCAGTTTCCGAAATTCTCGTGCCGAGTGTTTCTGAGCGAGTACTTTCTTCAAAATATTATTAAAAATTATAGAAAGATTTTCGAGACATTCGAGTCGAGTCGAGATTTTTACCAGCTGTCTCGACTCGACCCGAGTCTCGACTCGAAAATTCGAGTCGAGAAATACGTTTGTCTCGACTCGTCTCGAATTTTACAAAGAGTGTCTCGACTCGAATCTCGACTCGAATTCGAGTCGAGTCGAGTCGAGATTCGAGACATGTCTCGACTCGAGCGCATCCCTAACCTTGACCACTGAACCATGATCGCTACGCGGCAATTGGTTCGTCTTCAGTTTGTTTAATTTAGGTTTCTTTGCCTCCGCTTACAAAGTTATACGTCATGTTTCTTCGTTTGAAAAAGTCTTTCGTATTTCTTTTATGATAATGTAAGTCAACATTTTTTTCATAGTTTATATTAATAACTGGAGCTGTTTTAAATATTTGATTCACAATTTTATTTTTTTCTCCACACCGAAGTACCGATATGACAGATTTAATTCTCATACTCTACATTTGGTTCCAAAGCAGTCCCCATCACCTGGTCAAAGACTTTAATCCGCCACGGTACATTACTAAATGTGTTTTATGTGGAAGCTAGAAGATAGGAATTAACGTTCTGTAAGTTAAGAGATATATAGAACCTAGATATATGTCTGGTGTACTACTACTCATAGAGAGGTGGTTCAGTCTACATTTGGCCAATTTCGACTTATGTAAAAATTTAGAAGAATCCATGGCGCCAGGTCCGTAAGTGCTCGATATGTTTCCTTTGGTTCCTAACAATAGCCCGACAGCGCAATTTCCACTGTAATAGGCTTCTCTGAAGAACTGGGAGGGGAATCTTGTCCCATTCTCTTTGCACTGCTTTCCAAAGTTCTTCCACAGTTGTTACACGCCGTTTCCCCCGAAGCCCGCTTCAGCAAACCAAATCCACAATAGTCCATAGGACTTTCATCTGGAAATTTAACAGGTTCCTCATTGAAAGGTATCACCTGTATACTAGGGTGGGTCGAAAAAAAAACAATTTCTTTCAAATCGAATTCTAATAGTGCGGAAACGTTGGACCATCTATCGAAACGTGTAAGTGTATGTTTATTTTAAATCGCGTAATATCTCAGTTCGCGCATCCAGGTTAAAGTTTTACCAAATTTTCAAATATCGTACTTTTCTTAGAACACCCTGTATAGAAGACAGGTTGGTTCTGATATTTGTAATAGAGCGCTAATTCTCAAGTAGGCATGTAACAATACACAGAAGAAAAGAAAATCAACATCGGATAATATCTTTAGTTCTTGCTCTAAGGTCAAAATCTCGTGAAATTGTAAAAAATCATACTTTTTGGAACACCCTGTATAAAATAGTTTATGTTGTTATAGTTTTAATATGGTGGTTATATTTTTCCTAACCATGCGGGAATATTCAGAAAAAGAGAAAATAGAAATTGGATAGTATCTTCGGTCCGTGTATTGGAACTTAAAAATCGAAAATTTGACGAAATTAATATTTTTCTATGTTTTCGATCTGAACGTGCAGCTCTTTGCTCATTTCTGATCTTAGAAATGACCCAGAACTCACAACAAGGAGGTGGCTGCACTTCGAGTTCTACCCACACCCTTCCCAACCACCCTACCATTGTAGAAGTTTCAAATTTATTTATTTATTTATTTATTTATTTTTATTTATTTATTTATTTATTTATTTTTTTGTATTTCGGGCCCGTAACTTTAAAATAAGGCTTCTTACTAAACATCTGGCATTATAGAGCGTGGCAAAAGTGTGGTCCGAATAAAACCATCTCTGTTTAAGGAGCTACACACTTTTGTAGCAGCCTCTGTTACAAGTTTAACACATCTTTCTACGATGGTGGTGATGAAAGTTTACACGTTGACCAATCTATCAATTCGGTATAGTTAGTTGCTTCAAAATTGAGATCAGGTGGTAAAAAATTTCACCCACTTTTAACTGATGGTGGTTGATTCCTCGATTTCAACAATCTTCTGAAAGCTAATTCTCTTATGTGTTTCCGTTCATCCATCGCCATGGCCAAAATAAGGTTTCCAGGGTGCGCAAAAAAAAAAAAAAAAAAAAAAAAGAAAAAAGAAAAAAAACATTTCGCTGTATTACATGATCGATAATTTCTAGTAAATTCTCCGGTAGATATAGTGATGTCTGAATCAATTTAAACATATGTTTTGCACCATCTTTTACAGACGAATTTTGTTTATTAGCAAAACAAGTTGGTGCATATGTTTCTACAATGGAAGTCGCAAATGTCGTCAGCTCAAATGAAAGATCTTCCATCGAAATATATAACCTTGAAATACGATTCGTTATAGTAAGCCACCTTGTATGACTTATTGGGCCTGGATCCTTTACTGCAAGATCACTTGGACACTCGCCGCTGTTTATAGCTCTAACAATATCAAGAAGATATTTTTGGTCTTTGCTCAGGTCATTTTCTTTTACGGGGATATCTTCGGTCTAAATATTCTTATAACCAACAACAGGAAGCTGCTCACAGTGTTTCAATTGTTTGCCGATAGTTCCAGAAAATGATTTGGGGCCTGAAGTGTCACCATCTAGGTACTCGAAAAGAAGTCTGAAAGGTAACTCATTAAAATGTAATAAACAAATGAACCACTGGAGTGGTCTTCCAAGTTTAACCTCAATATTGTGAATAATCCCACTTTTCCATCCAGTATTAACCACTGTCCCATCACAGCCGATAGCAACAAGATCATTTAAGTCCACGTCTTTGTCACTTAAATAAGAAAATATACTCTCAGATATATCTTTTGCAGATCCAGTTCTAGGCGTTATATGGCCAATGAACTTACTATCAGGCTCCTGTAGTAAGGATATATGATCTTCTTTTCTTATTCTGCGGTACATTTTATTGCTTATCTTTTCTTGTACCAGATTTTCATTTTTCCTACCATCAAAGTATATAGCTTTAGGGCACATTCGATCTCTATAACAACATAAACTATTTTATACAGAGTGTTCCAAAAGAGTACATTTTTTTTTTTTTTTTTTTTTTTTTTTACAATTTCACGAGATTTTGACCTTAGAGCAAGAACTGAAGATATTATCCGATGTTGATTTTCTTTTCTTCTGTGTATTGTTACATGTCTACTTGAGAATTAGCGCTTTATTACAACTATCAGAAGCAACCTGTGTTCTATACAGGGTGTTCCAAAAAGTACGAGTTTTGACAATTTGGTAAAACTTTAACCTGGATGAGCGAACCTAAGATATTGCGCGATTTTTTTAAAAAAAATTACACGTTTCAATAGATGGTCCAACTTTTCCACAATATTAGAATTATATTTGAAAGACACTGTTTTTTTTCGACCCACCCTACTGTATACTTGCCTCCGTCTCCCTGTAGAATGCCAGGGACCATCGTGAGGTATGAGATGAGGCTTTGTCCATGTGAATGCGTACCAGATTGGCGTCATTTCCGTACATTGTTGGAATCTTATGCTTGTAGATCGGCCGCATGATCTGCTTCTGAAAATACTGCGAATTTATTTTGCAGATCTTCGCCACCTACGAACCTTCAGTTTACCTCGGTAACAGTAGCCAGTAAAGATCATGAAACCTGCTGGGAAAGATTTTTTACAACCACGGACCCACCTTCTGAAGTTCTTGGCGCCTTTCTCTCTGACATGATGGCTCCCAGTTTGTCGCAGTCGGAAAGGTAAATTTATGCTTCATCGAGCGTTACGACGTACATCCACCTTTGTTTTGCCAGATGATGTTCGTACAGCTTCCGGGCGTTACACTTTGGTTCCTTTCGATGGGTGTCCGTGAGAAGACGGCCGCGAGCTTTCATGACTTTTTCCAGCTTGAGTTGATGGTGTAACGTCCGGCTCACAGTCCCCAAAGACGCGTCAAGACGATTAGACATACACCTTTGTGTTGGCGGATTTTCTTGCATTGCCATTTTGCGAAGTTTTCTTTACATGGTGGAGGTGGGCTTAGTGCATACCCGCTTACTAGGGAACTTTTGATCTAAATGGTGGGGCTTCGTTCCCCTTGTACTTTTTAATAACATTTTTTACTCCACTTAAACTGATGTTGCAACCATTTTTCTTGCACTGTTTTCTAATGACAGAAACACTAAAGTGGGCGTCATAAAGAGCCGCAACATAGCCTTCCCAAAACCGGCTTAGTTTGGGCGGCATTTTGGTCACAAAGCGGAAACCTACACACTTGGAAACAAACTTAACACAACACTCACAACAATGGTCCTGTTTTGTGCGTTATTGTCATCCGCGCGGAAATACAACTCCGTTCCCAGGAAGCCACTGCACAACACTGCAGGACGCCACGAGCCAGGTCGGGTGAGTCCATTCTGCCCGGAGGGGGGAAGGAACGAAATCGGCCAAACGTGGACTGAACAACCTCTGTAATTTTGCTTAGCTACGCTAATATTTAATAACATTTAAGAAAATTTAATTAAGAATGCTTACTTTTATGTGATCATCTTTCAAAAGTCTCATGTGCCTTTCCAGATTGCTCCGTTCATCATCTATATTAACAGCAGAATCGCCAAGTTTACGATTTCTTCTTGTTGTCCTGTCACATGACGTCTCTCTTGTTCTCTTGCAAAGATTTTTAAAACTTTGATTTCTGGCTCGTTCGTTCCTGAACCTATTGGAAAGTGCATAGGTCCAAGATTGCTGTATATTAAAAAAAATATTTTAAAAAAATACAATATGTGATATAAAACATAAATGAGTTACTTTACATTTAAACATTGTTGTTGGATCTGGTTTTATTTTATTTAAAACGGTTTTCTTTTTCGAAACTTTTAAGTTCTTAACTTTCATTTATATTTTGGACTGAAAGAAGTCGGATAGTGCTTTATCTATTATTTAGTGTAAGTTTATTCATTTGAATAAGAAAGTTTATTATTTCTTAATCGTGTTTAAAGTCAAACTAGTGAAAATCTTGTTAACAAACCTATAGTATGAACACCATATAAAAATAAGTAAGCACTAGCATTTTAAAGTTTTGTAATTGTTACGAACTGTGCAATAGCCTGCAATATGATTACTCTTATTAGTTCCAACATGCCACTCGGTGTTAGATGTTACCCATATACAAAATAGATCCTAAAATATAAGTAATATCTTCTCACCGTAAATCGTACAGTTCTATGGATTGTATAAAACTGAAGAACATATGCTGTTTAAAACCATATATTTTTTCTCGGATAAATACAAACTACGTGAATGTTACAGAAATACAATGAAAGTGCTCAAGAGATTCACGGTAGACTACGTAAGTATATAGATATCTGTAATACCAAAACATAGAGAAGCTATCTTATTGGCTTGTAGAAGCTATCTGAATGAAAACACCACCACTCGACTTAATAATACTATGTTGGATTATGACTGCATGCATCCATCTATCCATATCACTGTACAGTATGTACATTTATCTTAAAACGCCCTTGTTACTTTCAAACTAATATATAGGAAACACGAAAATGTTTGATCATGAAAATGTGGATAGGGAAACATTGTTTGATAGTCACTTCAATACCACCAGATTAACATTGCCAACCCAACATAAAGTGTTATTCTTTAAACGACACTACATTATCTTATTACATATTGCAAATGTACATGTTAAAACGAAACTTAAAATGTTATATTTATTCTTCAGTGTTACAAACCAAGGACTTTACACCATGACAAACATCAGTTAACAGCCAAATTTTGGAGTTCTCTATAACAGTAATAATGAAAGTGAGAGAGGGGTGTACCAATGCACTTTGTAAGCACCTCAATGTTGAATACTTTGACCATGCTACAACGTATTTCCAACTAGTAGGAAGAAAGTTACAAGGAATTAAAAATTCTACTTTCTTAGGTTTTATTTCAAAGAAGTTCTCAGAAAAGCATCACACTTAGTATATAGATAGTTTACAATAGATAACATAATGCTCTTTACCACTTTTTGATATCTATTGCCTGAGAGAAAAGTTCTGAGCGAGTGAATGAGTGTTTGACTGATCAATGCTCAGGTAAACCGCTTAAGCTAGAAACTTGAAATTTTGACAGTTCATAGGATTAATGGCGTAACGTACCACTAAGGAAGATTTTTTTAATTGCACAAGGAATAGGAGGGACCGTGCTGCCAATTATTATATTAAAATATTCAATTTCCAAATCTCTGAACGGTAGAAACACTAAATTTGGTATGGATTCCCTCTTTAAAATAATCAGATATGTTCCTCCGATTTTTTGGTATTCCCCTAGAAGAGAAGAAAGAAATGTGGAAAGAAAAAGGGGTGAGATTGTTATAATAGGATACCCATGTCTCGAAATCCTTTAAGATTAGACACATAAAATTTATTATTTATACTTCTCTTTTTCAAGAAAATAAACACGTTTTTCAGAGTTTTGTGATAATTCCTCTACAAGGGTAGAAAAAAGGGAGGGGTTGCAATTGTTAAAATACGATGACTATATGTCGAAATCCCTTAAGGTTGAAGTCTTGCAATTTGGTGTATAGACTTTTCATTTAAAATCATTTACGACGTGTTTCAACATATTTTGATATTTCCCCTAGAAGAGACAAGAAAGGTAAGAAGAAGAACGATGGGAGCTGCAATTGTGGTAATGAGCTGGCCATATCTCGTAATCCCTTTAGATTAAAGATATGTAGGAGATATATGAAACTTCGTATATATATATATATATATATATATAATATCGTTAATCAAAACAATTGATCATATGCCACAGTTTTCGGAGCTTTTATACTTCACTTCGATTGAAATGCATATTCTTAGGGGGAAAGGATTTTTAAATTACTTGCAGAGAATAATATTTTACGAGACTTAATCATTTCGAAATTAAAATACCGCTAATTGTACAGTAATTGTGTGATATTTTCAAATACATAGAAGATAATCGAAATGTGGAAGAAAGGAGCCCTAGATAATATTATTTTGCATGAGGTACTATTATCATGAGTCACCTAGTAGCTTTTAGTTTCCAGCCATTGAGAAACGCGAAAATAAAGACCGATTTTCTAAGTGGTTGGAAATCGAAAGCAGATAACAGTCGTGATAACTGTATTTCACGTAAAAGAATATCGTCGGTAGCAGACGGGTTTTGTCAGAAATTGTCCAAGAGAGACAATCAAGCTGTCAATCGACTCAGTAGGATCTAAGGAGTGCTTTAAAGTTGGTCTGATCACTTGCTGATGAGTAGTTGCCAACATAGTTAAGATTGAAATGTAAGGGCGGGCTTTGTCGGAAATTGTCTGAGAGAGACAATTACGTTCCTGTAGGGCCTAAGGAGTGTCTTAAAGTTGGTCTCATCACTCACTGCTGTGTGGTTGCCGAGATATTCAGACTCAAAATATAGGGGGAGAGATCCATAAACAAATTGTGAAAATCTGTTCTATAGTGTACTAGCGCATGAAGCAAAGACAGCACAACGTTGTGGAACAGTGAGAAACGGTCAGTCACAGTTTAAATGGAAAGTCTAAGTACCAATTTTTCTTTTCTTTCTTTTAACTGTAAGGGATTCCGTGATATGAACAACTTGTTATAATAATTACCTACCCCATTCTTTCCCTTCCAAGTAAAACTACCATCAAATCCTTTCTAAGTGCTATGTTATGTCACAAATACTATGTACGGTCTAATTTCTAGTTCTTACTTTTAGCAGTTTGTAGTGTGCAGCCAGCCAAAACTGTATTAGATCCCGGTAGAATTTACGGAGGCCTATCCAACTATATAATACTTCATCATCATATTATAGTTCATTTGCAAGCCTACCGTGAAACTTTTTGGAGGTCAATAAAAATTTAGTGGGACCAGGCACACTAGACCCCTAGGTACGGGCATGTGCAAAACTCATTCCACATATTTTCTATCTGAACGTATTTTACTGTAGTTCTTTCTCTTGTTATAAAAAATACTTCTGAGATCTTTTCTTTCATCCATAAAGGCTAAGTTCTTCTTTATTGATACAAATTTTCTAGCTTATTTAGTTTTCATTCTTGAATAAAATTCTTTTCCTAGTAATTACTCCTTAAGGTAGAGGTGCTGTTTTCAATTTAAGACCCCTTGCATTGTTTTTTTTTTCTTGTAAAATGATTCTTTCACATTTTTTCTTTAAAAAAACCAAGTAATTCTAAGAGCTTTTCTTTTATCCATAAAGGGTAAATTGTTCTTTATTGATACTAATTTTCGAACTAATTTTATTTCCATTGTTGAATAAAACTCTCTTGTTCTAGTGACCACTTCTCCTTTCGGTAGAGTTTATATTTTGACTTTAAAATCCCTTCTATTTATTTTTTTCAGTACGATCTTCAATAGCGTTTAAGCCAGTTACATTGCTCAAGCTCGAAAATTAGTATCACTAAAGAAGAATTTAGCCTTTATGGATAAAAGAAAAGATCCCAGAAGTATTTTTTTATGACAAGAGAAAGAATTACAATAAAATACGTTCAGATAGAAAATATTTGGAATAAGTTTTGCACACTACAAGCTGCTTAAGGTAAACTTGAAATTAGACAGTACATAGAATTTGTGACATAAAATACTGCTTACAAAGGATTTAATGGTAATTTTACTTGGAAGGGGAAGAATGGCGTTGCTAATTATTATAACAAGATATTCATATCACGGAAGCTCTTATAGTTTTTTTAAAAGTAAAAATGGTATTTAGACTTTTAATTTAAACTGTGACCGCCAGTTTCACACTGTCTCATAACGTTGTGCTGTATTCTGCTGCATGCGGCACGTTTAGAACCCTTACACATCTATGGCCCCCTCCTCTTATATTTTGATCCTGAATATCTTGGCAACTACACATCAGCAAGTGATGAGACCGATTTTAAAACACTTCTTAGATCTACTGAATCGATTGACACCTTAACTGGCCCTCTCAGACAATTTTCGACAAAACCCGACTGCTACCATATTGTCTACGTCTTGTCCCACTTTTCGATTATCTTTTATCTGTTAGAAGATATCACATAATTACTGTAAAATTAGCGGTATTTTCCTTTCGCCGTGATAGGGTCTCTTAAACGTATTTTGCTGTGATGAAGGAAAGCGAAGGTTGAAGTATGAAGTGCAAGGCTGCAGGCCGAGAAGATGCGCGGGTCAAGGGGCGAAGTATCGAGCTAGTGAAATGCTAATATTATATCCTCTCTCTCTCTCAATATTATATATATAGTCATTTTTCTTGACACTCTCTTGTAATTTTTACGTTAATAGAGAAAAAAACTCAAAATTTCTACCATGCTAATATAGGGAGCGGAACATTGACATACTGTATACCTATTGTGTTATACCACCTAGTTAGTAGTGTTGCATACTCAACATAGATATATTTGTTCAAACAGCACTACATTAGGTTATTGCATATTTCAAATTTGCGTGTTACACGAAAATTAGAATACCACATACGTTATTCAGTATTTGAAAACTAAGAACGTTACAATATCACAGAATCCAAATTGTACGGACTTTTGTATCAATACTCACATTGTTTAATATTGTATGGCTGATTTCAAATGATTAAGAACATAGAGAAAAGAAATTGAAAACTGGACTTCTTTCAAAAGTCTTCATTTTGAAAAACTGCTTAAATAAGTTGCTCATCCGATTGCACAGATGGATTTGGGTAGAGTCAGAGACAGTATGGACAATACTTTGAGTATGTATGACAATCACTAATCTCCAATATTCAATAAATTGTAGGTTAAAAATGAAGTTATTAAGAAAAAAGCATTACTTTCGGAACACCCATTTTGCAGTTACAAGTTCAGTACTATTCCAAATTTTACTGATAAACAATACATGGTTGTAAAGTTTATTTTTAATTATGTGACTCAGTGAACTACTTCTCAGGTTAATTTGTAGTCAGAAACAATATTAAGTATAGGTGGGAGCTATCATTTCTTATACTTCCAACCTATACTTAATATTGTTTCTGACTGTACAACTGTACACTGATTGTAAATCACAAATCTCTAATAAACATATAACAAAATACGGAAATCATTTTAAGACGAAACTTACATATGGCTTCCATTGTGGTCCTGCCTGACCAATAGGCTTATCTTGCAAGCATTGATATTTAGCTACCAGAGCCCTTGCAACGTCCGCATACTGAACACTTGTAGGTATCCTACATCAAACAGGTATACATTAAACATTACACGAGATGAATCATTCCCATTATGGAGATGTGTTCTTTTGAAAACATGTATTTTTCTACTATTATATTTAATAACATCAACATAGCCTTCGCTTAAAAAAGTAATTAAGTTTGTTCTCTTCTTGTTTGCACAGAAAATGCCTAGAAAACTCACTGCTTAGGAGAGTGCTTCGCAAACTTTTCCTATACATGGCACAGCATAATTACTCAATACGGCACACCAAAATGTTATTAATCTCAAAAACTGATTATATAACAAGGATATATAATAATGCAACTTTGTTATTATATCGATATATAGTATTTAGCACTTCGTTTGTAATATACTTTATTATTATTATCATTAAACAAAATTTAGTTGTGCAAATATTAATAATTTATGAACATAAATTAAGATTATTATGGCAGATGAGATATATTTGAGCTTTAGAAATAAAGTTATTCTACTATAGAAAATACACTTTTCTATTACTCTTAAAGTAAATAATTCTTTCCATATGTTCAATGTAATACTTGTGCCTGCCTAACTGCAGAGGTCCCTGAACTATCTAGCAGATATGTGATTGAAATGGACATCACATTGGTGGGTTTTCTTGAGGCTTTTTTGTTTCCGTCCATATTTTCAGTCCATTAATGAATTTATAATCGTTCACTTTCATTAATTATCCATCTCCTTAGCAACGAGAACATAATAATGAGACTTACATAAAAAAATATATTTAAATCATATCTAAATCATAGTGTCATTTAATAATAATAATAATAATAATAATAATAATAATAATAATAATAATAATAATAATAATAATAATAATAATAATAATAATAATAATAATAAACCATTTTATTCGTTATTCTAGTATTTTCTTATTAATTTCAATAATTAAGCTTAATGTTGCAGAATTACAGTTCAACTTATCAGACACACTAGATAAATTCTGATCCCTTTCACTTACTTAGACATATAATCAAATCTTCTACCCCTATCTGTATGCTTTTCTTGGATACTTGTTCCAGTACAACGTTTCAATGTGTCTTGTAACTATTAGAATAAAATAGTAATAAGTATAAATAGTAAATATGGTAGATAGGGGGAATCGGATTACTTTTACAAGGAATGTTAATTTTAAAGTGAGATAAATTCATTAATATTGAACTTATATCCATAACGGGAAGGAAACCTCCAGCTACTAATTTAGATTATAATGAAATATTTTTATTTCAAGATCTTAGACCAGCTATACATTTTTAACAAGTCATGCAGTGATCCCATTTACCCCACTTAGATCAATAATGGGATTTTAGAATCACAGTTTTTTATAATCAACTTCCACAAATATTTTTTATACCAAAGACGTTTATATATCATTACTGGTAATATATATATATAGTTTGTAACCTGACATTGTGTCAATTTCCATCCACGAAATTTTTCTCATGGTAATATGATATATAACAAGATTTACAAATCTGTAGTCTTCATTGTCTGCATTTGTAATAGCAGATGTGGGTTTATCTCCTTGTTTTCTCTCGTTCTTTCTTATTTCCTCTTTGGGTGATGTCCGACGAAATGAAGATGTGGGTTTTCATGGTTTCGGCTTCTTCTTTTGAGGGTAGGAATCAAGCTTCGGGTTTTATTCAACTATTGCCTGAAGAGCTGATAGGATTGTTTGGAGAAGAATGACAAGTTAGAGTGATAGAAATATCGGGTCTGTTTCTTATTTCACTTACGAACTTGGCATTAGTATAGCCAATGGATTGAATGGGTAGTGGGTGGGTGAAATGAGTGACCAGTCACCTGTAATCCTGTTACGCAATCGCTTACTACTATTGCTCCTAATTCCTACGCTTCATAAAGATGCAGCTAAATATTACGGAACATCATGAATGATATGCATTGGTCAATGTATTTTCGATTATGTCAGAGGTCAGATCCAAAATAATTCATAGACCTGTTATGTTTATATATTAGGAACTGGAAACTGTTCATTATAGACTGAAGTAAATTGTGAGAAGCTAGGGACATTTTATCTCTGTACCTAAGATTTCAGACATTTATGATGAAATAAATACAATTGATTTACTATAAATGCAATGATCCAAATTACCCCCAAATCCTCTTCATCAATGACCCTTGTGTGTAGTATTTAATGCACTGAATGCTAAAATCATCGGACAGTTTATGATGTATGCATAATTTAATGAAACTTCAGGATTGAAATTCAAGTATATAAAAAAACTCATTTAAAGAAAGTCTATTCTACAAAGAAAAATTCCATTTGCTGTAACTCCATCCATCTTGGCTCTGGAATTATTACCTAAATAATTAATAATTTTCTGACTTCTTTATTAAATTAAAATAAGTCGTAACAGTTTCAATAACGTACCGTTATCTCTATCAGACGTAAATTAGCATATGTATGTTTATATTAATTTAGATAATACAATCATAATATTAAATCGGTTATTTTATTATTTTTTTACGTAAACTAAATAATAATTTACTTGATAATATTCACTAGTCCATTATAGACTTGCGAGAGTTTGTTTTGGGAAATGAATTGTATACAACATTAAATAGTAAAAATATTACAATAAAATAAATCTGTATAGCTTATAAGCATTTCAACTCTCAATAAATGTAATGTAATATAACAAGATGACATACTTATTCCATGTATTATTTAGATACAATTTTAATTATTTTTCTTGTTCCAGGAATAACAATGTAGAAGTATGTATATATTTGATTCTAGTGCTTTTATTTAAATGACTGTATTTTTTATGATTTACAATTTTACTAACATCAAGAACGCTTAAACTCTTCTCTGTCTCTTTACTTTCTTATTCACCAGTTCTACGTGCCTCTTGTTTCGCTTTGCTGGCCTCAGAAAGCTTCCTAGCATACATGATTCCTCAAATTGCTACCCGTTCAGGGTGATCGGAGATATTTTCCAAGAAACCACAGCTCGCATACACACCGTTGTTCCCATACTGTTTGGCAGGTAATACTAAACCTTCTGCTTTCAATGGCTCCAACAGGTCATGTTATGTCACTGTCTTGACGTACGGTACAGCATTCTGCCGTAATTTGTTATATTAACTTATGGACTGTGAGCTGTCTCTCCCTACTCCTTGCTTGGTTGTTATATAAATTGTTGCACCAATGATTTGTTTTTACTCAAATCCTCCCTGCTCTGCAATCACAGAAGAAAGACCTCTTCTACCTCTTTGCCGGTAGGCAACGTTTCCATAATAGCCGACACGTTCCTACGTTGAATGGCTATGCTAATACGTTGAATCAGGAAAGATTTTGCTCGAGTATCTCGTGATTTAATTGATAGACAGTGGCTGGTTTAATTTATAAATTTGAGGCCGCCTTCTTCCCAAGAACCGCTAGACTCAATTGCTATTGCAACAAAGCAATAGTTTTCGAGTAGATTACTATATTTATTCCTTTTTTTTTCTTTTGCTCTTCGAGCAGTTAAGAGTCCAGCTTGTACTGAGGAATATTGAAGGTTGGAGGGGCATAAGTATTTTAACATGTGGAATGCCAAATCAATGCCTTACCTTTCTTCCAAGGTACTAATGTCATACCATCAGGTCTTTTTCCGTCTGAACGGCTATATCCATTCGGTTCCCTCACTGCTGGGAGCCCCGCAGATATTAAAGCTCTTAATATTATATCATTCACACTTGAGTGATGTGGATGTCTGCCGGTGCTGCTTTTGCACGACAAACCGTGTAATCCTTTTTTATCTACTAATGTGTTGCAATTGGGGCAGCGGTGTGGTTCACATATCTGCTCCCAACCGTAGAGCAACTGATACTCGGAAGCTCTCATTGGATAGATGTAGGCCCAGAGAAGGTGATGCTAGAGCTTGAAGCCATGCACCGTTTTCAGAGGACATGACCGCGAGAAGCCTGGCCTTATCTTCAATGTTATTTGTAGCCTGCAATAAAGAAGCTACATGGCAATTAACGATGGGCTCGTCCCAGGTCGACTGGTTGTTACGATTTTCGAGAGCCGGAGGATCTAATCCAACTAAATTTGTCCATTTAGCTATGCAGTCCAGGACATCTGGATTGGTGATTTCGTCGTTATCCCATTGAAGAAGAGAGCTAATTAATTGACTTGCACCATAGAAAGACGCAAGAAAAGACGGAATAGCCATATCTGTCGCGCGACGGATTCCAAGATTTCCACTTTTAATTGCTGCTTTTTATATAATTTTAATTTTTTATATATGTAATAAGGTATTTACATGAGGTAACAATAAGTCAGAAACATATTAATTAACAATTTGCTGCTTTTTGTAGGTCGTAAAAGCACACCTTTTAAAACAATCTGGAAGTATTCTGATGCCAAACAAACAGCGGATATAGGCAGTGACAGTTTATTCAGAGATGTGATAGCATGTTGCACACAGCAGTAATGCTATAACTTCAATTCTCGTATCTCTATGTTTGGGTGATTTTGGATCGACCTGCTTGCCCCATGATGCAATTTCCCCCTACCTACCAGATACACTTAGTCACCACATTAAAATCGGTTGTAATTGAAATATACTTAATTCTTAACCTTAAAGTCCGGCGTGATAAACTAGTACCCATGGGACATAAAAAAAAACAGTTTGCTATAGGGGTGCGTTTGTTCACACACTGTGTTAAATTTTAGAAGTAATTTTGTGTGTTAATGATTTAAGTATGTAAAATACTACTACTCATTTATCCTTTTGAGTTCATATTTGATACACATAGTCATTAGAACACGTCGAGTCATGTTCTATTTCCTATAAAAATTGAGTTTTTATTAAACTACATATTACGACAAGGAAACTTACTAAAGAAAAAGATCTGGTTATACTTAAAGAACAAAGTACTTACACAGTGTATTTCAACATTGCGTCGAATAACTTATTGACAATGTACTTTTTATATTTAGGAATTATGTGGCCATTTTCCCTTGGAGCACCATGGTTCAAATATGTTTCGATGTCTGGTCGAAATCCAGGAATTTGAAATTGTACAGGCCACTTCGAAATTTGACACCTGAAAATAAAAAAAAGCATATATTCAGTATAGGCGCTACAAAATGCACTACAGTCAAAATCAGTTTCTGATGATACACATGATAATATATAATACCAGATTTTTCTCTTAAGTTTTAAAAATGTAATTTTTTAACCATTGTTTTTTAATTTTGTATTTGCAAAACTGTATTTGAATTTAAATAGATTTGAATATTTTAACAATGCATTTAAGAGGAAGTAGAAGCAATACTTTAGAACACCCGCATATTTGGCCACTTGTTTAGAGTTTGACGCTTGCCTTCGAAATAATTCCACTCAAATAATGTTCGTAGTTAGCAAAATAAATTACCAAACACACTATTCCAGCTAAATCACACATTGGTCAAATGAGTATTAGCTTTAGCGAATTTGAAAGGGAGTTTTCTCAGATTAACCTTATACTACGTTCATATAGGTAACTTCTGTATGTACGGAAAATTTCTGCACTGATGTTAATCGAAATAATAAAAACACAGTTTAACCTCTAAGGTTTCATGACAGCTTCGATTTCTACATTCTGCGGTTGATAATAAAAGCAAGAAGCAAGTTATAGAAGACAGAGGTATGCCAGACGATTTGTTCTAATAATATATTTAATATAAGTACCGACACCTTCTTTTCATTCAGAAAACACTGGTAATAATGGTGTTCTCCCATGTCGACTAGCGACTTATCAGCCATTTTTCTCCAAAACAAGAAAATCTGCCATTTCAGGGGAGAAGAGCATTCCCATCTTGCCTAATCATATCTCGACTAAAATTGTTACGAGAGAATTTTATGTATTAAAGAAGTATTTCTGTATTACATTATTAACCATCAAGATTGAAATTATAAAATTATTAAGCGCAATCATAATCATTCGTTGATCTTTCGTTCCCGGATATGCAATATTACACCTAGACCTAAGCAAATAGGCCAAACTCACTCTCGAAAGCAGTAGAGGCCTAATAGTTATAATTTTATCCTGTAGATATACACTGGAGAACGGTTTGCTGCTATCAAACTACGCGATGTGTAACTTCTGGCATTTTGCAAGTATACAATTTCGTTTCAATAGTAGAAAATAAGATATAATTCCCACCGTTAAGTCACTGTTAACTAAGATGGTGAGATTGACTACATTTGCAAACTCAGCCGGAATATTTGCTCTGGCTATATATGGCAAAAAGTAAATTAAATAAAATAAAAAAAAAATGCACTTCCTTTAAGAGTTATCGTGTAAAGTAACAGAGGGATACTTGTGAGTAATCTTATAAAACCCACTTGTATAATCCTAATGAGAAGCCATATCCTTTGGGGAGTTAGCGTCTGTGATAGCATTATCTTTTTTTTTTTTTTTTAATAAGTAAACTTATTATATTCACAACACACAAACACTCTAACATTGATATAGTTAGAAGAAACATAGTTCAGATCAAGGTATTTTACAGTTGCATTAACTAATTATAGTTGGACAGGATAATTATGACTTTTTCCTGTATGGTTATGAATATAGTCCCTTACTCTGAAGGAAGACCGTAGACTGAAAGCATTTGATAATAATACACTGAGACAAATATTCAGACCTTAGAGGAACTGGAATGGAGAATGACAGAAACTCTAAAACACGGAGCTGCATAATCTATGCCGTCTACTAAACATTGTTAAGGTCATCAAGGCTACAAGGTTCAGGTGGACAGGTCATGTAGTTGGAATAGAAGAGAGTGGGAACACTTTAAAAGTTTTAACTGGAAGTCCAATTGTAAAACGACCATTAGGGAAACCTAGGCGGAGATGGGAGGACAATATTAAGATGCATCTCGCAGAAATAGGAATACATAGTAGAAACAATAGGGTTGACTAAGAACAGAAGTCAGTGAAAAGCTTTTGTGAATGCGGCACTGAACCTCCGGGTTCCATAGACCATAGATTGAGCTAGTTATTTAGTCGGGCACATATATAAAGGTTTTTACCTGCATAATACCAACTTAAACTGTTAGAAGCTCATTTGTTGTGGTTGAAATCTTTTAAAGATAAGCATCTATAAGGGCGTAAGTTTTCCAAATTTCGAAGTTCCTTATTTAAATAATACGACAAAAATATCTTTTCCCAACTTTCACCAAAATTATTCTATTTTGATGCAATATGACGTAAGCGTATTTTCTCTGGAGGTTTCCAAACAAACATTCTTACACCTTGAGGAGTTAAGAATGAAAGTAAGAGTTTCCTAATTATCATTTTAGCGGATGAGATTAGGGAAGTTGGGAATTTCTATCTTACCTAAATTACGGAAATTCTTAGCTTGGAGAAATTAATGGCTGATAAGCTATTCGATATGGGCATAGGTGAAATGGGACTGAACCATAATGATTGGTTAGATTTTAACACTAAATACTAGCTCGCTATTAAAGGCGCCGAGCAGTCGTATTGCGTTGCCATTCAAACTAACACAGACGTAAGCTTATGGTACGCTGATCTCTAATCACGTGCCAGAGAAATTTCACCCATCGAATATGTGCTCTCAATATGATTAGTCGAATACCTATTCCCTGGACATGTGCCTTCGTTCTGGCATCAAACCGGCATACGTATTGGTTCTGTCATGCGAAAAAAATACAGAAATAATATATTAAAGAAAGACAGAAATAATTATTTACACTATTCTCTTTTTCATATATTGTCCCGAAAATAAGCCAATTTGCATATAACTGCAGATTAAAATTTCAAGGTACGATAAATAAATAAATGATGATAATACAACTTACGCCAAAAGAACCAAAAATACCTTTAATCATTCAGGGGGTTGATATGGACAACTTCAAAACTGCATTATCACCTGAAATTCTCCCTTTCCTGCATTAGTAGGCAACCCAAAAAAGAGTCGTTGGGGAGGTTGAGAATTAGAAACGCGTTGGAAGAAACCTGAATTTTGTTACAAATATATCAGTGTGGCAAACTACAAATACGATAATAAAATAAATTAAGAATTACGGTTTCCTTATCGTAAGGGCGACAAAGAAAGTTACAAACTAATGATCGTAATTAAGCAGTTCATAAACTCAAGTGAAACCAGAGTCTTTACCACCAATTCATCGTGGATGTGTCTTTCATTATAAAAGAATGTATCATCAGGTCCAGTCTTGGTTAGGTAATAACCTAAACCCACTGCACTGAAGATGGCAAATAAGAGAAATTGCTGGTTCCAATAAAAACATCTCAACTTCCAGCGCCTTTTTCCCTTCTTCGACTTATTAAATGCAGCTGTTCAACTACTCAACGTGCAACTCTGCAGTGTAGATGCAAAAATCAGGGACTGTATTGCACTACAGTTTGCACGAATTTTCTTGGTGACAGTTGTTTTAACTCTGACTATTCCCATATAGTAGTAGGCTATAATGATTCTGAGAACTGATTTTTCTATTGAAACTGCACTCTGAAAGTGAAATAGTGCTAATATAGTGCACTAAAATTGTTCAATTCGAATTAATAGACAATTTTACTTTCAATATTTCATTTATGTATCCTGTACTATTATTTTCTTTACAATTGTACTGTAACTGAAAAAGTTTATCTTCATCTCATTGTTCTTTCTGTGAATTCTGATTATCACTGTTATTATATTCTATTGTGTAGCCAAGTTTTATGAATGCTAAATGTGTATTTATATGCTGAAAACGAAGATTTGAGTGCCAATGATGATGCGATCTAGGCTTAGGTTTTATTTTCATGGAATTGAATATTTTTTAAACAGGTTTGTAAATTTCATATCCATTCTGAACAGAAGTCATTGATTCCAATTTCATTTATGTCTGGAAGGAAATCCATAAGGAATGTAAAAAATATATATTACACTGGTAAATAAGAAACAATTTCAATTTTACACCTGAAATAAACACTTCTAAAATTTACTTTTGACGAAATATTCAATGGCATGTTACCTCCATAAACAAATCGCGACAAAAGCCTGACACAGATTACACGACCAAACATTAAGTAATATTGCCGAATTTCAAATTCAGAAGCTATTAATAATTTTTGAATATTACATTTAAAAACAGTTTTCCATTTTAGTTACAAAATTCATTCTAGGAACCTTAGCTCATAAGGTAATGTAACAATGGTGTGTTTTTCGGCCTATTATTACCCTACATAGGTCTCAGTTACCCTACAATTGGCTCCAATTGTATAAATTATATACAGTACACACAATTTGATTATCTTAACAACAGCTATGAAGAAGAACACCTTCACAGATCATGTGTTGCTAAACCAAGTGCACAAACTTTCAGAAAACTGCTAAATTCCACTATGGCGCCCATTTTCCAATATGGCGGCCTTATGACAACAGTGGCATTGGTTAACTTTGTACAATCGTTTCTATCAGACTTTTTTCAATAAAAACAAAACAACAGTCAGACTTTCTGTTGCAATTTGCTTGCGGTTCGGTCAAAATTTGACTTATTTTTACTCGACTATTAAGGAGAAACTCTAAATGCTTTTGGAATTACTTTAAGAGCAAAAAACATAATAATTTAGAAGTCAGTTATATGATATATAACAATTAAATACTTACTTTTGATTCTACCATTACCAATAATTTTGCTCAATATTTCAAAAGCGTTTACTCTTCATGCCGTCCAAATTATAATGGGTATTATTCTCCCATTTTAAATGTTCCTAACTGTCTAATGATCAATTCCATTACTGAACAAGATTATATGAATGCCTTTAAAAAGTTAAAATCGTCTAAATCCTCTGGTCCTGACTTAATTCCTTAGAACATTGTTAAGGGATGTGGGGAGGTTTTGAAGATACTTCTATGTCATATCTATAATCTCATATTAAAAACTTCTCTCTATTCTGATGTTTGGAAAATTAGCAAAGTTCGTCCTATATTAAAGAAGGGAAATCTTACAGCAATAGAAAATTATAGACCAATCTCATTAATTTTACAATAGCTAAAGTTTCTGAACACATCCTTCATAATAAAACTTTTAATCATGTTAAACCGTATATATCAATTTATCAACATGGTTTTTATCCCAAGAAATCAACAGTTACAAATCTTGTTACTTTCGTTCAGATTTCCTCAATAATCATCATTCAGTAGATACAATTTATACAGATTTTTCAAAAGTTTTCGACAAATTGGATCACGATATATTAATTATGAAATTGTCTAGTATCGGATTTTCAGAACAACTGCTTCTATTGATTTAACCTTACCTAAAAGATAGAAAACAATATGTGGCGTTCAATAATCCAAGATTACTTTATTTGATGTTTACTCAGGTGTGCCACAAGGATCTAACTTAGGACCTTTATATTTTGTATTATTTATCAATGATTTGCCGCCTGTTTTCAAAAATTCAAATTACTTATTGTACGCCGATGATATGAAACTGTATAGACAAATAAGAGAACCTAATAATATTTGGAAGCTTCAAGCTTATTTAAATAGTTGTTATAACTGAAGTCTTGAAATAAACTGCCTTTCAATATCAATAAATGTACTCCAATAACATTTTCAAGGAAAAATAATCCCACTTGGTTTGATTATAAGATTAATAACTTAAATATCAAAAGATACAAAGAGGTAAATGATTTGGGAATTATCATCAATAATAGGGTGTCTTTTAATGTACATGTTAAGAAAGTATGTAATGAGGCTTTTAAGTTTTTAAGTTTTTAGGATTTGTAATAAGGAACTCCAGAGATTTCCACAATGTTCACGCTTTAATAACTATATTTAGTACCTCTGTTAGAAGTAGACTAGATTATGCTTCTATAGTCTAGGCTCCTTATTACAAAAATTATATTAACAAAGTTGAGCGTACCCAAAATAAATTTTTGAGATATCTGTATTATAAGGTTTATAATATTAATTCTTATGAAGCAAAGGTATCGTACAAAACTCTTCTGAGTACTTTTGGTTGTAGTTCATTGACAATTAGACACGAACACTCTCAGCTAGTTTTAATTTACAAATTATTGAACGGATTTGTTGACAGTTCAGTGTCTAAAGTTATTGAATTTTAATATAAAACCAAAAATATTAAGAAATCGATTACCTTTTATCTGCAACAGATCTCAAACTATGGCACATTTAAACTCGCCTATTACGAGAGTTTGTCGATTGTACAGCAAAATGATACAGGAAAATGTCGACTTAGATTTTGCTATGCTTTATTGAGTCTATGTAAAAACTCTTAAATATAATTTTTGATTATAAGATATTTTAAATTCGATTGACATTGATTATGGTGTTTTGAAATTAAAACAGTATTTCTATTACGTGAAAACATTTGTGCTTTTTGATAGAAATCTTATTTAAACATTTATATTTTGGATATTTATATTCTTGTTATGTTCTATTTGTTTTTCTTTCATGTTTGTCGTGAAGGGCTGGCTTTATTGTCTTTACCAGGTTGTATTTGTATATTTGCATATCTTATTGGATGAATTAATACAATGCTCACTTACTTGTGTTTTCTCATGTAAGTGCTGTTATTGCATGTTTAATTTTTTTTCTTTTTGTTGTGTGTGTCAATATTTATAAAGCTTGTAATTATGTAAGCCTATTGTAAATAGGAATATTTATATCTGTAATAGGTGTCCAATTAGTAAATAAATAAATGAATAAATATTCTGCATACTGCTTTCGAATAAATTGTTTGCATCGTTTGTTTCGCAGAAGGCAGCAACTTCTATAGTTATTTGCAACATGAATATACTACGGAGTCAATTGAAATATGTGTAACTCCTCGATAGATGGGTTTTGCGACGTGTTTCTGTTGAATAGCTACCAAGCTCATACCATCAGATTTTTCTGTACTATTTATGTGAAGTGAGTTGAAACGGCTCGTCACCTCTGCGATTCAAGTCACCTTCGCCATTGTATCATTGAGGCTTGTATCAACCTATCCTCGCAAATGTTCATAAGGGTATATCCAAAATGGATCGAACATATCCATTGTGTGCGCCGGCGCAAGAACAATATACTGATCATATCCTCTAGAACCTACTTGACACACGTGAAAATATCTCAACACGTTCAACCGTTACAAGTATAAGAATCTATTTAAAGTGATATATATCTACGGGGAAATTTTAGTCCAGTACTCCAGTATAAGACCCACTTATTTTCAAAATATGATTTTGGTTTGGTGCGATGGGTTTGAAGCTGGCAACCATATCCCGCAAGTATCCTAAACATAAGTCATCTAACTCAGTTTACAAATTTGGACCTATATTAACATTTTCCGTTTTGGAGGAAAAAAATTATCCTGGGCCTTTTCAATTAGCTGTTTATAATGTGATGTTATTGATACTATTTCATAGGACTCACACTAAAATCGATTCCAAAATTATAATTAAGAACTTATAACTCAATTAAGAAGCAAAAAGAGTATATAAATTTACATACGTGTGAATACTGCCTTCATCCCTATCTGAGTTATAGCCATCATTATCTTCAGTCTTGATTCCTCGTATATCAATCTCATGTCTATTGTCTGGTGTATTACTCATCTCCTCAGATGTTACCCTAGAAGTTGAGGACACTGAATTACACTGTTCTTCAACCCACTTTACAGGATATTTTCTAACAATTCTGAAATGCATGATTGTTATGCATATAGAATGTAATACAATGGAGACCAAAACATACTTAACTTGTATAAAATTATAAAATTTACACTCCATACAGAATTTAGCAACCTTCTTCTCTCAAGTGGCTTAGATGACCTAAGTATTTTCATGTCCAATGATATCAAACTTAATAATAAAACACAACATTAATCTTTAACATTTCATACAGGTTGTGTGGGATAGGATTTATATTTCTGAGCTTTCGGCATCTAAGGCCATTTAGACCGTCACGATGTGAGGGATGACGTCCCTCGGCGAGCTCACAATCCGGGGAAAGGGAAGGAAAAAAGGATTGGGAAAGGAAGGAAGCGGCCTGGGACCTGTAAGTTAGGTATCACACCAGCATTTGCCTGGTGTGAATGAGGAAAACCCAGGAAACCTCATTCAGGATGGCTGGCCTGAAAAAGTGTGTTACACTTTTTCGACCGAGTGAACCCACCGGTCATCGAACCGAGAACCGCTTGCACCGAAGGCTTGGGTGGGATACGAAAGGGATAATTAATTATTCCTTATTATTCTCTATTTACTTATAAATGGTACGAACTATGCTTGCAAAGTAAAACGTGGGTTGGAGTTTGCGACTATGGAGAAGATTTCAGAGGGACGAAAACATTCCAAAGCAATATGTTGAAGGTCGCTCAGGTAACATAACTCAGCGCAGCGCGAACCACTATCTGACATTCAATGTCCAACGTCCAACCATCACATCATTATTAGCTCGAGACACTGCAGCAACATATGGGACTCATATCCCGCAACAAATTGTGTACCGCCTATTGCGACAGGTTGGTACACCCAGGCCCGTATTTATATGTTGTGTACCCTTGTGCTCTATGTAATTTACCGCCCCTTCCCGAAAACGACCAACATTAGAGTTGAATTCATAGTTTTGGGGTTGCTGAAATGAATAGTGACCATTTTAATCCAGTCTAGTGGGGGAAGGGAGTTTGAAAGTAATCGAAAACAATAGATATTAAAGTTGAATCCATAGTTTTCGTGGTCGGTGAGTTTAACGGTATCGGCTTGCATGATATTCAATTTCATCCTCACCCCTTGGAGTGGGGGTGGGAGAGGATAACTTTTTAAAAATAATAAGTTAGCTAATTAGTAACTACTGTAATTAGAGCGAATTAAACACATTTTCTCGCTCTCTCGCGGGACTCTGAGGGTTGCTAGTTTTAAATATTACTTTATTGTGAATCTTAAAAAAAATTCAAAATTTTACAGCCCCTAAATTCTACCGCCCTGTGCTCGGGCACAGAATAGAACTTACCTAAATACGGGCCTGGGTACACCACAAGAAATGTATCTTTGTGCAAGATCACCCACTAGAGGGTTCCCTCACACAAAGATGTCGCCTGGACCGCTTATCACTTTGTTCAGCATACTCTGAGTAGATGCAACAACTTCGGGATTGAGTACTCTTCACTGATGAATCCGGTTCAGTCTAGAGAGTGTCTTGAGATTTGTACAACTGGGGAGAAGGGGGTGAGCGAGCAGGGATAAGTTATGATTCTGCCATTGTGGTAGATCGAGATCATTGTGGCGATGCCAGAATATGGTCTGGGGGTGCATAAGATTAGCAGCATGAACATCAGTTATCCTACCATCACACATTCAACTCTTCCGTGCTGCATATGGCTCCAGGCTTTGTTAAATGGGCAATAGTGCCCAAAAATAGGTTGCTGAGGAACACATAAGAGTATCATGAGTTTGCAGTGTGCAATGTTTCATCTTTATGTTTCTTACCTACGCGTAAGTAATTCATTTTATTACGTTTTATCTTTCTTCTTTAATATTATTTTGGTAAATATATAACGATTTACTAATAAATTTTGCTACTTGGTGTACTTATAGTATGTCTGTATCTACGTAATCTAATATAGTATTGCCTTCTGGTTGCGATTTTCATGGTTTCTGGCGATCATCTATGACCAGTTTAAAAGTCATGAAATCTACTTGTCGAACGGGAGAAATATTTCGTCGTAATCAGCACTAAGCAAAATTGATGGTTGATTTGTGCTACTATTTTGTGTCGATACAATATTACATTATTCTATATGGATGGGCCTCTCGACTGAAAATATTTAAGCGATGGTATTAACAATGATATTGGTTGTACTTGTAACTTTGTGCAGGTATTAAACGGATTAGTTCAACCATATGCCCTATTGTGATCCAACAGGAAACGTAAGTACAGAATTATCCAACTATATTATTTAATGCTTTAACTTGTCTTTTTGTATTAATAAATTCATACATACTTTTATTACATTTGTCATAGTTTTACGTGAACTTTTCTGTTGTACAGTCCGCAGCAAAACACCTGCAACATGAGAATGTAAGTTTATTGTAAAACTACGCCTAACAGCCCAGGGATCAACATAACGTCTAAGTGGCACGAATCACGCCAGGATAAACCTCGGCGTCCTCCCCTGCACGCTTATTTTGGAGCAAAAGACGTCGTCGTTTCACAATAAACTTGCATGCTCATGTTGCAGTTTCTTCTTTTTCTTTCTTTTCTTTTTTTTTTCCTGCGGACTATATCACGGGGCATTTTTGGTTCGTAACCCGTTCTAATTACCCAGCGGAAGTTTAATATAATAATCTGTTAAGGATATATAACAATAGTAATAACTGAGGAATGATGTTTTCTATTGAAAAAACTTCGAATATTTAAGGTTATAGTTGGATTATTTTTGAATCGTTAATTTTGTTGAAACGCTTATTGTAAGAATATACATATATTCACGCAGTAATTTTTGAAATTATCCTTTAAACGAAAATGGTATTAAAACCTTGGATCATTTAATTTCGAATAATAATAATAATAATAATAATAATAATAATAATAATAAATTAACAGGTGCAATTTTTAGTAGACAAACTTGACTCGTACTTGGTCTGGGAAACCTTTATAACATTAATATTGCGTATCCCTCTCCCCGATGTATCTGTATTGTTAGTTTAATAACATACAACACAAATACATTACAAGTGGCCACCATACTTCCCGGACATATGATTGAACGTCTTTGAGTGCCCTTGGACGTCAGATAGCAACCAAAAATCCACCACTCTGGAGTCCGATTGACCTCCAACGAATGCTCCAAGCAATATATTAGCCTCATCCACATTATGAAAACACTCTTTACATCCTGTGTAGCTGTTCGGAGTGATCACATTCCATACTGAACGCGTCTGACGATGTTAATGGAACTGATGTATAATCGACAGAATATGCAACGCACGAGGTAGGTTCCTTAAAATATTATTTACTGTCTTTTGTCATTTGAGCTTCGATAGTGTTCCTAGATAATTCATCATACGGTGGATTCCGCAGATCAGCATCCTTTACCCGTTATATTTCGTGTCTCACTTTCCCATTGTGCCCATTAACCCTGGACATTCATATATTTAAAAGCCTCATATTTCGTGAATAAAGCCAATTTACATTCCCGTGGAACCGGTTTATCTTAACGAGTACATTCACTTCCGAGAAATAATTCAAATTTTCAACACAAACCACACACGTAACATGACAAATATTAACTATTGTTCAATCAATAAACCGAATTTATCAATTTTGCAAAAGCATGAATGAAAACCCACTTACCTATCAAACACTACAGCTTTCAATTTTCGTGAATTATCAGGTATGATTTCATCATCAACATCAACCCAGTCTTGAAATTCATCATTCCAAACTTGAAGAAACAGAGACACATCTGCGGGTATGTTGAATCGCTTCTTCGTGCTTAGTATGATGTCCTGTGTTTTGTTCGGCGACAAAATCACTTTCTTCCTTTCGTTAAATGTCACATGGAACCTTCGAGCCTGTAATATAATAATAAAGTGAATGTGAATTAAATTTTATACATGAAATTTATTTAGACGTATCTTAATAGAAAATTACCTAGTATTAGAAAACATATTTTCTCGTTAATGACATTTTTATATATGCATTCAAGATCAAATTTGCTTTAAAGAGATGAACCGTTTCTGTAAAAAATCAGATTTTGATAATACATTCTTGTCTATACAGCTTTCCAAAATTATTAAAAATAAATGCAAATATCCTACATTATTCACTGATTCACACAAGTTTGGATGGAAGAAAATGCGTTTTCTCCGCCCCTTGTTACTGGAACACGCACAGTATATAAAGAAGAGTGGAGATCTACACGTTACAGGTATATAACTGACATTTGGAAAACAGTCGTAAGGAAAACAAAAGGAAAGTTCTATCTATAGAACTCTTGCTTATAAACTTCAGGCTTATATATATATATATATATTATATTGTAGATACATGGAAAATCATATTAAATGATTATAGCTTATTTATTGGTGATTGGAATAATTATAATTTAAATAAAGTCAAGTCTGATTTAAGAAACTACAAAGATGTGAAATTGTGATATATTAGAATGGCACGTGTTACTGTTATTGTTATTGTTTGTTATTGTTTGTTTATGTAATCAGTTATGCATGGTTGTGTTTTGATGTTCATGAAATACTGTCGAGACGCTAGCTCGCAGTATGGTGTAAATAGAAATTGAGAAAAGTTAATGCAAGCCTGAATTTCAGAAAGATGTAATGAAAAATACTTTGTTAGCACAAACACAATTTGGATATGGCATAATATTCAGATTCGCAGAGATTGACAGTCTGGGAATTCGGTCACGATGTAACAAGGTCTGCAACGAAAGTTTGACAAATAGTTGAGGTAACCAACGTCGAGACATGAAACAACGAATTCCATCGTCTGGAGAGGAGAATAAAAACCAGATCTAGATTGGATCAAGGATCAGAAGAAGAAGAGGGAGATCAGAAGGAGAGAGTTCGAGATCAGAGTTTGATACGAGAATTTGCAGTATTAAGATTCGACGGTTACGAATATTACGAACTACCATCTTACGATGGTTGGCTTCTAGTCGGCTGTTTGTTATAAAGCCGAGCTTTTAGAACGAGCTTCAGGAGTTTACATATTCGATCAATGTAAGAGCAATATATTCCACGGTCGTCACCTAGGACTAAGGACCTTCGATTGTCCCAAGATTTGCCAACGTAGTCCAGGAGTGGAACATTCGTCGCACTAAGTAGCCAGAACATCTTAAGGTATGTGTACCTCAACTATAAGTGTCACTTGTGGTCAAATCTCCAGATGCTTGAGTACTGTGATCTGAGTCTATTAAGTCGTATCCGCTGGTGCAACACAATTACACGTTACGCTCTTTAATTGATCTGAATACATGAAATTTCAGATGAAGTGGAGTGTTTCTTTAATTTACTGAATGATCCTCTCGCTAATAACTAGATTTATTAAAACCTACTCATTTCAGATAATGGGTAGGAGCAACTTCTCCGCGTCACAACACATTCATACCCAAAAACTATAGACACGACGCGAGGGGGTTGTTAAGATATATATAAAATATGAACGATTTTCAATCAATTAACTACTGAAATATGGGACGAAAAGGTACAATCTCAAGAGAATTCGCTGAGCTGATGTTATCCACTACAAACTTGCATGGCTGGAAATGGAACCAGGAACCCTCACTAAGAGGTGGGGAATCTACCACCTAACCACGGTGCCCCAATAATCATAAGAAATTATATACCCGTAAAAGAAAACATTAAAGGAAAAAAGTGCCATATTACGTCACAGATCCATGTTGGTAACATCAATTGTTTTCAACTTCTTGAATAACTTTTTTTTTTTCAATTATATTATTTAATGCTCACACGCTTACATGGGTGCTACGATAGCTCTCCTTACACTAGCACAAGAGACATTTGCATCGCCTTTGTTAGGATAGACGCTACATAGGATGAGAGCTACAGTTTAAAGTAGAATTTGAGTCACTGCACCAGGGCTGCCAACCGTCCGGATTTCTGACTTATTTGTTCCGCGTACCGATCGAACACTCGTCGAGGCGTATATTGTCCCAATTTATCGATTTTCGAAGTTAACATTTTATTGGTCCGTTTTTACAATGGAATAACTTATTCTTTTACACGCACAGTTTTACGAATAGAAACAAATTAAATTTGTGTTTCAATTTGACTCATGAGAAATAGCAGCTTCTATTTAATTTATAGCTATTCCCTAATTGTCTTGAGTTGATAATCCAGCCGATTATGGTGATAGTATATTCCATGCAGCGTTAAAAATATTGATTTTGCAACTTCTACATAAAAGCGCCTGCTACCGCAGTGACAGTAACAGTATTACTCACTAGGGATGGCCAGAACTGGTTCTTGGTGGAACCGGTTTTCGGGTATGAACGGATCCGGTTCTAGAAGATCCGGTTCCGGAACCGGTTTTTCTGATCCAGGCCTGGAACCGGTTTTTCGGATCCAGGTCTAGAACCGGTTCTTCGGATCCAGGTCTGGAACCGGATCTCCAAGAACCGGTTCCTCGTAGAACCGGTTCTGCTGGCACCGAAACTATTACCATCCGTACGCTAAACCCGAGCTGCTGACACGCTAACAGTATGATAGATGAAATGGTGGAAGCGAGAGGCAGGCGCCCAGGCGGCGGCAGTTTGTCTCATTTGGCTAAATAAGCTGGGTAACTGGCAAACTCATTGACTAAACAGGCAAACTGGCCAACTCATTTGGCTAAACACCCACTGGTGGACCAAAATTTTTTCTGGGGGTACAAGCGGGTCTGGGCGGGGAAGGCACAAGCGCATGTTCCTCTTTGCATTTTTTTAAAGGTGAACTTTGTGCCACCTTTAGGAGTCTTTGGGGTCTTTCGGATCCAGGTCTGGAACCGGTTCCTAAGATCCGGTTCTGGAACCGGGTTTTCGGATCCAGGTCTGGAACCGGTTCCTAAGATCCGGTTCTGGAACCGGGTTTTCGGATCCAGGTCTGGAACCGGTTCCTAAGATCCCGTTCTGAAACCGGGTTTTCGGATCCAGGTCTGGAACAGGTTCCTAAGATCCGGTTCTGGAACCGGGTTTTCGGATCCAGGTCCGGAACCGGTTTCAGAACCGGTTCTGAAAACCGGATCTGCGAGAACCGGTTCCTTGCGGAACCGGTTCCGCCGGGTCCGGAACTTTGTGGCCATCCCTATCACTCACTTCAATGGTGTAACGTGATCTCCACCCATTATCCCCTCAGTTGTCTGAATGGTGTCGTCGTTAAATAGGACAAATGTACCCTTCGGGCACATTCACACAATGTAACATGTAGCAGGTTCCGAAATTAATATTTAAAGCAAGTACTATGTTAAATAAATATATAGTAATCCTGGGTTCTAAAGAACGATCAGAAAGATACTTAGAACGAACGCAGAAACTATGCATTAATATACCTAAAATTATAAATTTTCGGGAAAATAATAATCCAAGTTCTAATCATTATCTTTATAACAAAAGTAATAAAGTAATACATTTAATGATTAACAGTAAAGAATTCGTTCCAAAAGATACTGCTTTAACTAACATATATTTTTCAGCAAGTTGTCTCATGACATAAGCTTACTAAAAAAATATACCAACTGTAAGAATTTTGATATGAACAATTCTTAATTACCAAAATAAGATTGACATTAGTAAGTAAGACAGTAATTAAGTCAGCAATTTTTACAATATAACATTTCTCCTTGCTATTTGTAATATTTGGTCAGGAAAACTTCACACAAAACAAGTACTAACACGATCAAATGGATACTGGCTTTCTAACTTTAATCGTAGTACAAAATAACTGTAACATCTTACACTCATATATCGAACATTCATTCGTATTACTAGAATATAATAAATTACACGTATTCTAACTTCAATTATTAGAAATTTGTTTTTAAGATATAACATAACGACTCATTGATCACTAACAGAATTTGCCCATTTTGAACTACAGTATATTCAAACACAGGAACTCCTATTACTTCCACCTTTGGATTTAACAGCTAACGTGCTGTTGCCTTCAGACAGAAATTAAAACGAGGAAAACTAGTTCACTCAACCTCCATTGTTGGGGCTGTTAAGAGGTGAAACTTAATTTTTTTTCTACTTTAAACAAACACAGAGTTAAACATTCACCTCTCCCTATATATATATATATATATATATATATATATATATATATATATTAAATAAGATATTAAATATCACAAATGAAAATGCTAACTAACGGCTGAGGAAGATATAAGATTTGCTGTCATCTGTCTTTTCTCAATGTCTGATGAAGAGGACGTATCATATAATTATTAAATAATTCATTTTGTTCTGGTCAGAAAAATGTGTTTTAAAATTATATATATATATATATATATATATATATATATATATATATATATATATATATATATATTGCATATTATAATTAACACATTCAATAATAGAAAAAAAAATCATTATAGACTATTGGACTGAAAGCCCAATTTACAATTAAGGACGCAATACATTGGACATATATACATTAGACATATAAGTATAGGGGGTACCGACCGTCTGCCGGATCTGTCATCAGTGTCGGTGTCTTCTGCTTATCTTTTGGTTTGGCACGCAATCGCATTGTTTACTTCAACCTGTGCTATGCAGTATTATTTTGTACTTCGACGTTAAGTTATAAAGTTTTATTTACATACAATGATGGATTATAATGAAGACAACATCAAAAAGAACCATCAGTATCGAAATCCCCGGCAAAGAAGGCATAATGGTAACCAAGAAAGTTCTGTCGCTTTTTATGGAGGTATGTGTTCAATTGGTCCTCACATCGTGAGTTAAATGCGAATGGAGATAAGGCGAAGGTCAATTACGATGTAGGTATATCCAACATACCACCGTTGTGGCAGTTCAGTTACACCGTATACATGCGTAAGGACAGAGTCAACATGGAACCTCGACAGAGCGTCCTAAGGGCGCATATGCTGTACGAGTCCAAATGGAGTCAAACGCCGCTGCAGGAAGGCGAAAGATATTGCAGGCCTTTGGTGAGGATGTCGTAACTACGCCGACAGCGCAGCGGTGGTTTAGCAAGCTTAAGAACGGTGGCCAATCACTCGAAGACGCACCACGTGCCGGAAGACCAACACATGTACAAAATGAAGAACTTCAGGCAGCAATTGGGGCGAACAGTGGACAGACATGTGAGAAACTGGGACTACAATTCAGTGTGTGTGGAGAAACCAAAGGCAGCACCTCCACCACCGTGGAAAGCACTACAAATTGGGTGGGTGAGTCCGACATGATTTGACTCCGGGCCAGAAGGCAACTCGAGGAGACACTTGTGTTTCTTTGATCTTGTCTGAGGAAAGAGCCATTTCTGGACAAGGTGTTGACGTGTGATGAGAGGTGTCCTGTACGAAGCTCCACGGAAGCTTCATTGATTAGCATCCCATGAACCGGTTCCAAAACAGCCGAAACTAGCATTGCACCAGAAAGTCCTCCTGTGTGTTTGGTGGACTGCTCGCGGCATCCTGCATCGGGAACTGCTACCAGCTGGTCAGAGCATCAATGCTACTATGTATTGTCAGCAGTTGAACTGTGTTCAAGAAAAACTTTAAACACTTCTAAATTGCAAAGGAGTCTTCCTGTTACAGGACAACGCTAAGTCCCACGTGGCTAGGATGATCCGGAACACCATTCTACGACTTGGATGGGAAACAATATTGCATCGCCATACTCCCCGGACATTGCACCGTCCGATTATTACCTGTTCCATTCCTTGCACAATCACCTTAGAGGACACCAGTTCAAATCCCTAGTAGAGTTACAAAATGCACCTGACACGTTCTTCGCTTCACGGACCAGTAAGTGCTACCGTAGGGGTGTTCCGTAAACCGGTTAACCGGTTTCGGTTCGGTTTGTAGTCTGTTTGAAAGTTTGAAATACACCGTAGACCGGGCAAGAGCAGAAGTCCGTGTGAAGTATCTAACTAGCAGAAATTAGTAGTATATAATTTCTGAGAGATACAATACTATATTTAGACAACAATAATACCAATAAATGTGTTTTAGCAACATGTGTTACATGTACCAGCACTTTTCTATGACGTTTGAACTTTAATGGTCTGAGAAAAGTTATACACTGTGCTGAATTTAACGGGATTTAGCTTAAAAGTAACTTAAAACAGTTCAAAATTCCTTCAGAAAAATACTTCTCCCATCTTGTTTCGGTTGTTAACGTTGTATTTTTTAAGGTCATGTAAAATGAATGTATGCATGTACTTCAATTTTAAACAGCATTACTTTTATTGGCAAAAATGCACAATTGTATTAAAAGCTAATCATTTCCCTTACGATGCTCGTTGTTATAATATTCATCTAAAGAGGCACTCGGTATTGAAGCAGCTTCATTAAATATATCTGACATAATGCTCAAATGATTGGTCAGAAGCCAGGTAGATCCAAAATGCTTGTTAAGAAGAGAATCAACTAAGGACTTAATGAAGTTTAGAAACTGGCTAACTTTGAAGCCATTTTTCACCTAGATCTAACAGATTTTAGACAATCTTTCAGCCATATATAGCAGCCACGTCAGGGGTTATTTTAATGGAAGAAAAAAAGCAGTTTCAGAGAAATGTGAATTTAATAGCCATAACAGACTTCATATGATGTATTATAAAGTAAGGAGGGTAGAAGAAGATTGAAATTTATAAACAGCATTAAACAGAGCTTAATCGAATTGGTCAGTAGCAAACCGTTTTCTACAGAAACATGTATGTTTGGTGTAACATGTGTAACACGTAAAATTCTTATAATGGGAGACTTATTTACGAAGATACAGTAATAAATTATTTAGTAAGTAAAGGTCGTCCTTCTTCTTATCTTGAAACTGTGAGGAAACTAAGGGCGAAGCAGGGCAAAACGCGGTATCTGTTTGTCAAGACCTGTCCAATGCGAGGGAAAAAAATCGATTTTAAGGGTTTGCCCTTTCTCCTCCAAGGACCTGATATTAATTATCCAACTATTCCACACCTGAGAGTTAGCCATCTTATTCTTAGTTCGCCCAAAAAATTAAGTGAATGAACATACTTATTAACGGAATATTCCCATATTATATATAATTTCTTGTTTTGCACAAAATTTCTAAAGCTATAACTTTTTACGTTGATTGTCATCTATCATTAATTCTAAATATTATACTTCAACATTTTGTTCCTTTAGCCTTTCAATTTAAAGCTATTTAAATGACTAATGTTATAGTTGAAAAATTTATAAGAAAGAAACAAACGAACTTCATATACATTATGAACTTACCAGCTGTCTCTGAGATGATCAGAAATGGAAAAGAAGCTTCAATATGTTCATATTTAGTAACCATCACGGTATTCCTTACTAACTCTATATACTAAAACTTTAAGATTTTCATCACAAAATTTGAGCTTTGGGTTCCTAAGTACGACATTCTCATCTTATCCACTACTTCACATTCACATTACCAAGTTTCTTAAGGATAACTTGTCAATCTTATCATTCGAAATCAGTTGAAAAACGGTCCGCACATAGGCCTACGTATGAACGGTCTAATCAGGCAAATAAAATTATTTGCAGGTTTCGAAAAGAACTCTTTACTGGTATTGTGTAGGAAAGATCGTGAAATATGAAACAAAAAAAAAAAAAGGCTCTGGGTCAATGAACTTATATTTACACACGTAAAAAATATTAATCAAAATATTAAATTACGTGTTTATACCAAGACAAGAAAAGTAAATCAAACCGACAAACTGTGCATTTATTTGGTTGAAAAATCGTCACTACATAGGCTAAACTGAAATGTAATAGTAGAGAGGTTTTCAATAAATTAACATTTTCCATCATGTTAAAATTTACTATGATGCCTTCCTTCTCGGATTTCGCATTTAGAAACAAATTTTACGAATAATCGTTCCGTACATTGAGCTTATAGATAGTGTTGTTATGTTTATCTCGAAGCACAAGATTATTTTGTGAATTATTTTATTGTGGAAATTCTAATAGCCATCCCAAGGAAGAAGCCATGAAGTGTTAGGAAAAACAAAAGAGGTGGATAAGTATTTGAGAAGAAATGAGAACCTTCCTTTTTATATATTTCTGTTCCTTTACTTTTTACAGGAGAGTTAGACGAAAAACAGTATCAGTAGAGTGAAAGGATTCCGGTGAACCTACATGGGAATACCAAGTATTCCCTCCTGAGAGATTCAATGTCCAAATCTAGCCCCCATACTAGAGAAAACAATGTGGGTTTTAAAAAAGTCAGGGTGTTTTCGCGTCAATATAAATGAAAGCCCAAATGGCCTTCACTTTAACAAAATTAAATCTTTGGAAACTTGAAGTAACAAAGATCGTATTGGTACATGCTATAGAAAGAAAGCGATAGGTAAATTAAGGAAAGACATGTTCTCTTTTCAGCAAATTTTTGTATTGATTTCCCTGTAGAAACTATGTTAAAGAGAAAGCACAAGTTATTTTGAAAGTAATATTGCAGCAAATAAATACTCTTTGGGAAATGTACGTTAGATGTAAAATATAATAGAAAAAGTGCAAACAAGTTTATTTCAAAAACCGTACTGATGATCACTGGTACAAGTATAAACAAATATAGATACACAAACAACGTTGCTTTGGGTACTAATAGTACCTTTGGAGAAATAATAGAAAAAAATCTATTACGAAATAAATTGCAAAAAGGTGAATAATGAAGAAGAGAAACAAAATAAAAATCTGACTGACAGCAACAGAGACTGTACTTCTAGTGCTCTCTCATGTTCAGTACTTTCAATAAACTTCGTAGAGTTTGTCGCGCTCTGGAGGAGCAAATATTGAATCACGGCGAAGACCGAAAGAACATAGCTATATTTCCTATCCAATCTCTTGCTTACAACGACATACAAACAAAAATGAAACAACACAAAGAGCTAATGGAAACAGAGGACGATATGGTACGCAGCAAAATATAAAAAAGTATACCCCTCTTTACTATATTCTCCAAGCACTGAGCATCGCAAATGGATCATTCTATATAATGACAAAGCTAAGCAGTCGTGCGTCTTTTACTACCTAAACCTGACTAGCGAGTTCAAATTCCTTAAAAGATGAAGTTTGCTTCGAGAGCATTTCGTTCTAGCTATAACAAACAAATGATTTACGTACCTACATACAAGACTTACAAGTATTTTTCGTAGTATATGATAATCACATTTTTAAATACATGATTACAAGCGATAATTTGGCTTCAATTTTTGTTTTTAAACTAGTTTCTAATAACTTATATTACCTGTGTATCGAGAGAGAATTACATTATTAATTTAGCTCTTGTTTTGTTCTCTTTATTTGGAATGAAAGATGTGTGTTATTAATTAGGGAAATCTATCATATCATTACGAAAAAACTCAGAATGATATTCAGTTGTTTTCATATACTATTTTAGTTGCAATATAAAGGAGGGAAGTGTCATATAGAATAGAATTTAGTAATATAATAACTTTACAAATTTAGACTGTGAGCGGTCCGAAATGAAATATTTTCCTCTTCTCTGGAAATTTTATAGAACAATTGAAATTTCGGACTTTGAAGTACAGTATATGGAAACCTAGAAGTGATTTTCATCTTGAACTATGAGAGGGTAATCCATTTCCAGTTCGTTTCCAACAATCGTACTGTCAATGCTGACCTCTATTTCGAACAATTGGAGTGAGACGTGCTGCGCTCCATCAAACATATCCTGCACTCGTGAACCGAAAGCATGCCCTGCTGCAATAGGATATCGCAAAACAATCTCGGCTCAAAAATTGCAACATAAAATACAGGAACATCATGGCATCGAACTAATGTATCTTTGGATTACTAATGTGTACCTTGGCACACTTAGCATACCTTTGGATTACTATCTGTTTCGGTCTATTGTACTTCCTGAAATTCCTATGTTTCACCAACCAGCAGGGGGTGGAAATAGAAGATACTAGCTTCTTGCCTCTAGGCTAATATGAACGTGAAGTTGAGAAACTGACAGCAAGGTGGTTGCAGACAGTTCAACACGAGGGTCTATAAATTGAATGTTAACCTCTCTTCATTGTACTGTAATAAATGCAAGTATATTGTGTATTAGAATATTGCATGACTGATGACTCTTCCTTGTATTACTTGTGATTCAAACAGATGTAGAATAGAAAAGCCATACAGGGTTTACACAAGAATTTACAGTAGTCCTTCTTGTAAATACGTAGTTAGAAACATTCTAAATAAATAATGCACAAAGCTACCGTCGTGCTGGTTGTAAGTGGAAGATAATTGCCAACGTATATACAGGGTGGCCCAAAAGCAGGTATACAGACCACCATTGATAAAGAATGACATTTTAATTTATTAAGATAATGAATTTATTTGCTTTGGTTTGTTCCGAGTTTAAGTGAAAATAAATTCAGAACAGATAAGAAAGAAATTAAGTCAATACCTGTATGAATAACAATAAGTAAATGATATAAAATGTCATAAACGATCACTACGGGACTTTATACCTACTTTTCGACCACTCTGTAGATTAAAAGAATTCATAAATATGTGGGGAAAAGAGAAATCGAAATAAGTGTTAATCTTTGATATATCAATGACCTTCAAAGTAAGAAAAACGTTATCTGGAATTTTAAACATCACACTTTCTACAATTCTCTCTACAGTATACTTGGTATCTTTAGATATGAATCCTGAGGAGTGGCCCCGCGTAGCGTAGTCGCTAACGCTCTCGCTCCCAGCGTGAGCGGTCCCGGGTTCGATTCCCGGTGGGGACACTAGGTCGAAAATTGCAAAAAGTTTTTTCAGGCTAGCTATTCTCATTTACACCAGGCAAATGCCGAGATGGTACCTAACATATAGTTCCAACCTTCCTTCCCCAATCCTTTCTTCCTTACCTTTCCCCGAATAGTATAAAATATCTTGCAGATTGTCAGCAAATTTCAAACTGATTCCCCCAGTTGCGGACGCTTCCAAATACGATGAAAGATGCTCCTGAGAACATTACACAAAAAATTAGGTGTTACAGTAGCAAACGGTCTGCAAATTTTTTGTCAGGATGTAAAGTACTTATGGTGTATCTTGCTACACACAATAGACTTAAGAGACCTTATGTAGAGTCTTTTTGACGTAGCGTCATACTAAAGGCCTGACTACTGCAGGAAACATATGCTAGTCGAAATCTTTAGTATGACTCTAATCACGAGTCAGAACGACTCTGCAATAAGGCCCACTGTGTCCACAGAACAGGAAGTCCAACAGACTCAGATTAGAGACGTTGAACCATGTTAGCTGAATGGCGTAAATTTTAATTGTAACCAAAATAATCCTGTACAAAATACCTAAGCGGAATAACTAATAATTAAATAATTAATTATTGACGAATCAACTAAAAAGAGATTACGTCATCAAATCGCCTTTCACGCTGGTAAAATTATTGTTCCTTGTAAAGCCTACTCCGTTTATTCAACAATGAATAAATAACTGTTGTGTGCCGAAATTGTCAAATACTGAAGAATAACACATGTTTCTTTTAAGCTTGTATGCTTAAGGTATTTCTTACTAACAAAATTAGCTACCGCAACTTTTAGAGTTTATTCTTGAATAAAGTTGGAAAGTAAATGCAAGTAAACGAAAAGTGAAACTTTAGCACCCGACACTCTTCTTTTGTACGAAATACCGTTATCATGACCTATCTGCATACCTTCGCTATACAGCTATTTAAAAGACCGACAGTTTTACATGGGTCTGTCAATAGCTGCAACACGTCATGTAGGTTAGTTGTAGTCACGGGTGTAGCCAGGGATGACAGTGGCTATAAAAATTGATCGTTGTAGTCTATGAGACAGACAAGATTTGGATATAATTAGGGGTTCCAGATTTCCTTAGAACTACAAATAATCATGAAAAACCATGACAGCCGTCTCGTAACGGTAGCTTTTCAAGATGGCATCCTAATCTATTCATAAACTGACAATGTCTCAGCTCCTTATTATCCAACTTTAGCGTTCTTTTTTAAAATGAAAGCTTGGTAGATTTGCAATAAATGTTATTACCATTTTGGCCGTATCTTTAACAGTTTGTAAAGCAAATAACAAAAAATGAATTTCGTAGTCTTTTGACTTTCATTTAATCTATACCTAATATCCCACGAAGCATTAATTTTGTTAAAATCTATTTTAAATAAAAATACAAGCTAATATGATTTCGTTTGATTCATTTGTGAACATTCGAACTGTAATATAGCCGGAAATATCTAGTTTCGAACATTCAAAGGTGCGCGCACCAGTACAGGCTTTCCAATATAAACCATTCATACTGAGGTATAATATCTTATAAACACTCGCACATTATTTTGAGATACACATCAGTTATAGGCTATTATCACTGTCTGACTATTACATGACACGCGAACAATTTTGAAACATAAAACAAGAAAATTTTAGAAATTATTATTCGTTGAAGTTACTACGGCCTTAACCCGCATTACAAACCATTCATAAATTTTACGAAACAGCATGTCCAAAATTGTTGAATTCGCTGAACCGCTAATGCGCGGCCGACCTCCTCCCCAATACCTTCCTAGTTCTTACATTAGAGACTAGTTTTGGTTTTACAGCCGTGTCAGTCGCTTTTATCATGCATATTTTGAAGGTCTAGTCGTAATTTTTACGATTTGTAACCACGTTAGTTTTTTTTTTTCACAAATTTTGACAAATCTGTTTTCTTGTTTCTCCCATTAAATGAGTGTTCTTTAGCCTATAAACAGTGTAAAGAATTGTGTCGTGGTATTGTAACTATTTCTTCTCTTCGTTGGTGGAGAAACTATCCGTGACAGTGGAGAAGAACGTGGAAATAATCAAATAAAAAGGTTGTTGGGTGAGATATCTCCTGATGAAAAGATTAGTTGTACTGCTAATGAAGCGCATCTCCATCACTATGGCAAACCCACCACAAGGAACAAGAAAAAATTTGCTTTTACTTTCGGTCAGTGAAAAGGAGAATGACAACACACTTGTGTAAGCACTGGAGAAAGGCAATCTGTGCTGAAAATAGAGCTGTGTTTTGCGCGGTAAGTAACAAGGAAAATTGAGAAAGTTTGAAATGACAATTTTCAAGTTTGTACCTAATTAGTTTTTTTTCGAAGTACATATGCAAAATGCTACATTTTTAGTTGCCTTGGTTCTTTTACTTTAGTTATCTATAATGTCTATAAAAGAATTTATCCACATAAATGTAACTATTTCTTCATGACGTCATACTTGCAATTCAAGTATACAGCTAGCAAGTTATATACATAACTTTTTACATGTACTCGTTCAATAAATTTTCCCAGAGGCATCCAATATTATTGTCGATATAATTCTATAAACAAGCCCATTTTCAGATTTAAAAAATAATAATATAGGCAGAAATAATAAAAAGACTAAAATTGAGTCGTAAAATTTACGAATGGTTTGTAACCACGAAGACACAAAATAAGGTTTGTAATCCAGGGTTAATTCGAACTCATAGAGAAGTAATTGGTTACCCTACCTTTGTTGTCAACAATAAATGATTCCATGGTGTTTTGCTTTAGATAAACTATGTTAGGTATTTGTCAGTTCATTTGACTGGCAATACTCAATTCAAAAATACAAATCCTTCTGGTTGTTTAGTGTCTTCATGTCAGGTGAATTTTCTGTACGGCTTAAATCGAAGACTTAATTTGTAAGAATTCCTGTTGATCAGACTTTAGAGAAGGTACCAAATAAAGATACGCAGACAGCAGACAGGGGAGACGGGATAAAAGTATTCAGTTTAAATCTTGCGCAGTTAGTAAATACTAATTAACTGAAGAATATCGAGCTTCAACACTTGGAAAGATAAAAGAAATTGTAGAAGTCATTCCTGACAATATATACTACAATCAGAGTTTTCAGAAAACTCGCATTCCTAGAGAAACAAAAAGTATCGGCACTAATTGAGCTTTTGTAGAATGAGTGATCAAGCGCTTTGACAAACGAATCCTTGAATATTGTGCACGTTTCGACAAGCTTAGAAGCGTCGACCGAGGTCCAAAACTCGGCAATACAGAAAGCGGAAAAAGCTTACGAAAACTTCAAACACAATGGTTTAGAAAAGAATAAAAGGTTCATTAATCCTATTTAAAATTCAGCTGCAAATTTTAAAAAAATAACAAAGAGATTAAGCATAAAACAACTAAAAAAATAATTTTAAAAGCAGATAGAAATATTTTGGGAATATGATTTTGATAATTTAAAACCATAATCCAAAGATAGATGAAGTTTCCAATCATTCTTTCGTTCCGTTGTTTTGAAAATTTAAAGAAAACTTCCTTCTAGCAAACATTCTTGAGGGTATAGTTTCACCTACTGGTTATAGGTAAGTCTGCAATGGTTATTGATGTAATGGTACACAAATTACATGGAGAAAGAGAGATTTTTTTTTTTTTTTTTTTTTTTACAAAATATCTCGTTTAATCTAGTAGAAGTTTTATGTCTGATTTTCGAAATTATAAAAATTTCGATAAAGTTCGTAATAATATATATTCTATATCTTCTATTCACCATCCTCTTAGGTATTGATCAACACCAATATGCCATCTCTATATGACTTAGACCCTACGGTTCCTGAGATATGGCTCCTTATATCTCTCGAAAATCTTAATTTTCGGCCAATATCTCGGGAACGGTAAGAGTGACGCGAAAAATTCCATCAGTTTATCAAATAGTTTTCAATGCTCTATCGAATGGAGGGCTCGAAACTTGAAAATTCGCAAATAACACATACACAGACATACAGACATACAGAATACAGTAACGAACTTTTTAAAGTTCGCTGAAAATATGGGTAAATTGTAAAATCTTTCCTTCACTGATACGATTTAATCCAAATAAGGAAATACTAGCAACGCTTACCAAACCTCGTCATTAGATGCTGGATAACTGGAAGGATATTGCTGTGTTGTAATAATTTTTGAGATCTGTACTTCAAACGCAATGTTTCCTCTACAGTAGTGGCAGTATACTTTACAAAATATTCTGGTATACAGCATCTGCTGCTTCACAATTGATTTTATGTGCTGTACACAGTCTAAATGTTAGAATGTCTTGATTGCAATGTAAAATGCTACCAGTTTAAGCAAAGTCGAATACTTAGCTATTAACTGGAAGTGCAGAATGAATTCAGTGACCATAGTCCCGTTTTGACCGGGAGAGTCCCGTTTTAGGAGCGTATTCCGGCCATCCCGTCAGTAGATGGAGAAAAGTAGTATTTGTTCCGTTTTATGTAACTGTTATTATCAATTATTAATACCTTTACGAGGAGTAAAGGTATTGGGTTTCTTATTTACATCTTTCAAAGAGGAAAGATTGGAACTGAAATTTATTATATTAAACACGATGTAGTTTGCAATACTGCCCGAAAGGCAGCAAAAGTTTTAGCAGTGCTTGTTTGTTGAACAAATTTCAATGTGACTTTCCTTTTTCATAAGTATCGAATAACTTGATCCCGAACTATAATAAAAAGAGAAAGAGAAAGGAGGAGGAGCTCTGATATGAGGGGGCTAATAAGAGCAAAGGTAGGCTTGAAAGTCTCATAGGCAGGGCCAGATTAAGGGGAGGGCTTAGGGGGTTATAGCCCCGGGCCTACAGTTGGACAGAAGCCTCCACTCTGATCAAAATCTCAACTGGCTATCTAAAAAGAATTACAAAGATACAATCATCATAAAATAAAATATGACCAAAAATATGAAACAACTTTGCAATTGTATATACTATCATAAATGTATTAGGTGATGTCAGCAAGGGCCACATTTTTTCTAGCCCCGGGCTCCAGATGGGTTAATCCAGCCCTGCTCACCTGCTCATAGGTTCTTCTGAGAAATACTTCTGGTATTCTTTAGTTAAGAGTCAACTGCTCACCCAATTTAATATCAAGTATTCGAGATAGAACAAAGGAACATATGGAGTCAGCATCATATTCTACTATATTGTAATTTAAATGCTGTTTCTATATATTATAGGCCATATTATATATATATATATATATATATATATATATATATATATATATATATATATATATATATATATATATATATATATATATAATATTACAATATAAATGCATTAGGTATTGCTAAAGGAAGCAGGAACTAATTTACGCACTGACTTGTTTCTCATTTCTCATAATTTTTAATAAGTCGGAACCTGTCCGTTTCCAGCTGAAAATTTTATGGACAGCCTAATTAGAATATACTAGCTGGGAAACACTTTTTCTAGTGGTTGCATTATCTTCTGTTTTATAATTTCAGTGTGTATAAACTGGCAGAAAAGAAGAAATACGAGAAATGCGTGTTCTGAACAATGCAAACATCACCATTCGCCAGCGATTACAGTGGTTATTCTTTTAAGCTGTTCATTAAAATAAAAAAAATATATAAAAAAAATGATCTATGCTTGGAACTGTGTATCTGATCTCCGCACTTCTAAATTATAAGAAATTAATACGAAAGTAAGCAATATTTTCTATTAATTTTAAAATTATATGATTATCCCTTCTTATTAAGAGGTGCAGTATCCTCTATATCTCGTTGGCTAATTCCTTGGTAGTAGTGCTCGTTGCTGACGTCCCCATTAACCCCCCCATATCTATCTATCTATCCTTGGTAGTAGTAATGCACATGATTCAAACTGACATTTACTAAAGGTCATGATTTTCATTGTTCATTACTTTTGTTTATTTTGTTGATACTGAAAGAATAACTGCAAAACAATTTATAATTAGTTACCTTTCATCGAAGTAACAAACCTTAAGTTTCCCATGGTTTAAATATAATAATTAATGTGAATTCACGAGAATTTAATTTGCTTACAGTATTATATGGAATGTATTGTTCATACATGATAATAAATGTTTCATTATGGAAAAGAGAGACATGATCTGTCGTTTAATCTGAGATATGGGCCTCACTATACCAAGATTACACTATTGTAGGGAAAGGAATTCGAGTTTTCTAGGTTCACATCATACAAGTGCACGTGTTTCATATCATTTTTTAAGTACTCGTACGTTCCGTTCAAGCAGCATGTTGAACTGGTAATGTTCCTTTTTATATGATATAGGCGCTTTACCAGTGTGAAGCGGAAACGGCTGGTGGGAGTGGAAAAAAACTCACAATTTTAAAATGAAAGCAACAAATTCCAACGTTCTTCTCTTTCTATTTTCTTTTGTATCTTTACTTATAACTCAGTTAAATTATAACCCTGAGTTTTTTATGTACCTGGTATACTAGGCGTACATCGTAAGTGAATTTCCTACTTTATAAAGAAATTTAGAAGATGTCTATATTGACGTAAATAATTTATTAATTTGTATAGTTTACGTCCAGAAGCACCACAGCGGCCATTTTACACTGAAATATGTTAACAACGATAATAAACAGAGAATAGTAGTACTAACAACATATTAATAAAAAGTTTACATAATATTTATAACAATTTTCACAGCAATGAGGATCAGGAAACTTCTTTCACAGGTGAAGGTATCTTTGTTAGATAGAAATATGTTGATTTCAGTAGGAAGGCTGTACGTGAACGAGCTTTGGATTCTTCCAAATCCAGGTTTTTAAACATAGGAAAGACTTATTACGCATAGTGAGAATAGGCATTTTGAAATTAAGTTTGTTAGGAAAGCTGGAACGATGGAATTCGGAGAAACTGTACGGCCTTACAACTGCTGAGAAACTAGAAACTGCTTACACAATAGTGCAAAATAAAAGTGCAGAAGGATACGAAGTGAGACAGATATGGATTGAGAAATAACTTCATCGTTACTGCTGCACAAAATAGTCAAAATCCTAACACAGGTTCTAATATGTATGCGTCGTACATCATTACTTAAAAATAAAATTCCTTCTTCATAGAATGAGTGCGTTGTTCATGAAAATTGCTATCCAGGGACTTGCATTTCGTGTAGAAAAGTTCAATGTTGTCTTCATTTATATTCAAGTCAACTTTACTTGTGAAGAAAACGCAAAAACGAGCTAATTTCTTTTCATTCTTTTTGCTCAGGTTTCTTTTTAAAATGTACTTTTCTCTGCAGCTCTACTTTGAAAATCATTTATGATTTATTATTTAAAAATTTGCACCTTGCTAAGAATACCCATCTTATGCTTCATTTTTCTTTTCAAACATTAGATTTATTTCTTTAGTTTATGAATCTTTGCTAAGTTCACCTACTTCGCCCTCCAATCTTCTGCTTCGTTGTCTTCTTTCTTTCTTCTTTTACAACAGATTCCCTCCTTGATCATAAATTACTTTGCAATTTTGACTTTCTCTTTTACCTTCTTTCCCATTTCTTCTTTCCTTGCTTCGTGTCTCAGCCGAAGTGCTAAGGACTTTGACACACAAACACACACACATGTATACAGACACAATATGTGATGTTACTTTTGTGTGCGTACGTTCTGTGTGCTATCTCTGCAACATTTATAAAGACTTTTTAATATTTGCGTCACGTTGTACTTTAATTACGAAAACTTCAAAGATGTTTGTTCTTAATTTTTCATCTTGAAAATTTCCTATTTTGTTTTATCTCTTCTTTATTCTAATTTTCTCTCTTCTCTTCTTTTCCCTTCAAAGTTTTATACCAACGTTAATATTTTAATAATTTAAATACATTTTACTTAATATATTTTTAATTTCATCTCACATACACGAATTATCATGATTCTGTGTCTACACATGAACTTTACCTATTATGGGGCCCCTTATTTAACTAACTGTTTAGTCCAATTTTGTGCTATGACGGAAATATATTTTAATTCTATCTGTCAGAAACATCTGCCCTAATTCACTCACTTATTTATTTCTTTTATTAAATGAATGAACAGTTGCTAATAGGTATTCAAACTATAGTCGTTTATAACCATAGTTAAATTTCCTAATCAATTATTAATAGAAAGATTTGGGCAACCATATTAAACTTTATTGCCACCATTTCTTTTATGAGATATGAACCAAATCACCTAAGTCATTTCTGAGAAAATAGTCAAAGGAAAAAGTAACTGCAAGAGTTAACTATCCCTTATAGACTTTTTTCAGAACAAATGAATTTTGCCATATTGTGTTACTAATTAAACATATAATTATATGAAAAAAATATGCCTGAGTCATTTTTGAACAACTCGTCCAGTAATGAGATCACTCGAAGAGTAAACTATACCTCGTGGATTTTTTCAGGGCAAACGAATAATGAAAAATTGTCAGGTTATTAATAAAACATTTATTTATGAAATATGAAGGAATTCACCTGAGTCGTTTGATAAAATCGTCAAAGAAGAACTCATCCCCAAGATTATACTATACTAATCCTTATGCGATATTTTAAAGGATAAATGAGTTATGCCACATTATCAGGTTTCCAATGAGATGTTTATTTGAAATATGAAATATGAACAAAATCACCTGCGTAGTTTTAGAGAAAATAGTTTGTAAAAACTCGCCTGAATGGAGAAAACTACCCACTCTAGATTATTCTCAGAGAAAGGACTCCTACTACACTATAGGGTTGCTAATAAGAAAGTCGTTAGAGCCGTTTTGGAGAAAATGGTATTTCTTTATTTTTGCCCTTATTAAACTACGCTTAATCTTGGGGATATGAAAACATGCTACAGAAAAATTTAGAGGTAAATCGACGGTAGTTCGCTACCAAAATTAGTCTATATGGAGTATCCAGACGAAGAGTGTTATGCGAGAAGGCAGCAGTTTTCCAGTAGTCAAGTTGGAGGAAATCATAGTGATTGGACTAATAGCTCGGGCATTAGACCCAGGTGTGGTGAGGATGAATTTAACAGCTGGGACAGTGCGGGTTGAAAAGCAACGGAAAACCACCATTCTATTTTTCAATAATTTGCTGACCCAAGAAAGAGAACACATGTACAGTGGTCTTTTGCAGTTCAACATATAATTCCAGAAATATCCCCTATTCAGATCTTCAGGAGGGGATGGCTTAGAAAGCACTACTGGACGAGAAACTAACAATGTCAGGAAGAAAGGGAAAGAAAGAAAGGGATATTGAAAGAAAGACATGCAAGAGCAAAAGATTCATGATAGAAACATGGAACGTACGTACCATGTTACAGAAAGGGAAATTACAAAATCTTAAAGAGGGAATGAAAAAAAATCATCTAATTTGGTAGGCATTCGTGAAATTAGATTGGACTGTAATGCGATGTGGAAGAGCGAAAGGTATAGAATGTTTTACGCAGATAATGAAAAAGGCGTTCATAATGGTGCAGAAATAATTCTTGGTAAGCGCTTAAAAGATAAGATAGTGAAAGTAGAATTTGTTGAAGACAGAGTTGAGATGCTAGGAGTTAAAGAAAAACTAAGGACTAAGGATCTAGTGGTGACAGACATTGGTATCGACGACTTCACATTCACCTGAAGAAGTAGAGGAAAATTATGAGAAAATAGAAGAAATTATACACAAGGAGAACAGAAGCGCATGTGTAATATGAGATTTCAATGAAGTTGTGGGAAAAACAGCAACGTAGTGTCGTAAGCAAATATGGTTTAGACGAAAGAAATGAAAAATGAGAGCGACTTGTCAAATTCTCTAGACAGAATTCACTAGTAATTGGAAACAATTGTTTCAATCAGCAGCACAAGAGAAGATATACATGGAAAGCCTCAATATACTCAATCAAACTATGTTATGATTCAGAACGGTAATCGGAATAGCTTGAAGAACGCGAAGACAGTTCCCCAGGCTGACATTTTCTCTCATCATATCCTTGAGCTAGTTTAAGTGAATATTCAACTGAAAAATGCAAGCAGAACAAAAGTAGGCAACAAGATATTGAATACTGGAAAGTTAAAAAATGACGAACTAAGAAATCTTTTCGTTCAAAAATTGGAAGAATACTCAAACGAGAATAGGATAGGTGTAGGCAGTAACAGACGGTGGGAATATATAAGCTTTGCATATGGTAGGCAGCTGGAGAAGTAGTAAGTTATCGCGAACACAAAACGGCTAATAAACCATGAGTTGCAGAACAGATGTTACAGATGGAAACAGGTTGATACAGGAGATGGCAGAAAGATGTACAAGTAGCTAAACACGAGTTACGAAGTGAAACAAACAGAGCAAGGGAAGAGTTTTACGAAAAGAAATGCAAGGACATAGAAAAATTAGAAAGATTGGCCTAGATGTTGAAGCAGAAAATAAAGTACGCGAGGATGATGAAGGGTTTCGTATTCTTTGGGACGAGTTTGATAAAGCTATATTTCAGATTAGGAGTGGAAGGGTAACCGGGATAGATAAGATACCAATCGAATAACTTACGAATATGGGAGACTAGGGCAAGGAAGAATTGTTCCGACTTTGCAGGGAAATATATGAAATAGAAGATTGGCCAAAATACATCCTGAAGATGATGATGATACCGATGACTGAGAAATCGGACCTGGAGAGGTGTGAGGATTATAGAACTATTAGTCTCGTATCTCATGCAGCAAAAATTTGCTTCGAATTCTAAACAGAAGGTTTTATTGAAGAATAAATGAAAAAGTTCGGATTCAGGAGAGGTGCAAATGAGATGCAAAGGTACAGCAGATGCAAATGGATTCTTAAAGGTGATTGGTGCAAGTTTTATACAAAAAGGGGAAGAGGTGTATGTAGTATTTATTGATCTTGGAAAGGCTTTTGACCTTGTCAACTGAGAATTCTTGCTGGAAGTTTGAAAGAAGGTTAGATTGGAATGAAAAGATCAGAAATTTGTAAGTAACTTACGTATATACCAAGAAGTAAGTGTTAGAATAGGGGAGGAAATGAGAGAGGAGAGTGCAATCGGAAGGGAAGTTTGACAGTATTATTTAATACCTAACTAGAGAGATAATGAGGAAGAACATACATGATGAAGACGCCATTTCGGTAGAAGGTAAAATGATTAGAATAGACGGTTTGCAGGTAATATGGCGCATGTTGCAGAAACTGAAAAGAAAATCAATAAGATGTTAGAATACTTAAACGGCAGTGAAGATTATGGGATGAAAATAATGTTAGACAAAAAAATCGTGATTGGAACGGAGAAATCAGTGTCAAATATAGAAGTAGCAGATAAAAAAAAATTGAACGGGTGACTAGTTTCCGATACATACACTGAGAAAAGAAATTGTTGGTGGCGTACTTAGAAAGATAGGTTACATACGTAATTCCTGTAGTTTTTGGACTTAACGTACAGCAGACATATAACTGAAAATGGATGTTTTATAATACTTTACGTATAAGTGTTTCATCTATACATACTTTCCGTATGAAACAGTATAGGCTGACAGGATCTAACATACAAATCGACGTATATGATATATAGCTACAGAATGTAACATAAGTATATGCATGTGATATACGGAAAACTGTTAGATGTCAGACATTCTGCAATTGCATAATGTAACATCTAAGGGCAGTGCGTATGTAGCATATGGATAACGAAAGGCTTCATACTGATTTCTGTAGTAAGCAAGACGATTCCGTATATTTGTACAATATACAGCTGTCCGGAGAACGGATTTTTCTCAGTGTGGGTAGTATTATTAGTGATGATATGAAATGTGAACGTGAAATAAAAGCATGGAAAGGAATGGTGAAAGAAGTCTTTAAGAGGAAGAAAAGACTATTTTATGTGTACTGAATAAAGAGTTTAGAAAAAGTCTCATAAAATGATTCGTGTAGATTATTGTACTGTATGGGGAAGAAACGTGGACTTTACATAAAAATGACCGGAAGCTTTCGAAATGTAGGTATAGAGAAGAATGGATGGTATTAGGTGGGTCGAACAGAAAACGAATGAGGTGTTATAAATAGTTGAGAAGAAACGAACAATTTTAGATATTAAAAGTAGGATGAGAAAGTGGTTGGGACGTTGGCTAAGAAGAAATTGTATCATGACGGGACATGCTAGAAGGTATGGTGTCAGGATAAAGAGGAAGGAGGAAAAGGAGACCACAATTAATGGATGATATGAAAAGAGGAAAATCGTACATGAAGACGAAGAGGCCAGTGGAAGATTGAAGCATGGAAGCTTCTCAGTTGCGGGAAGTGGTCTGCCAATATTGGAAGAATACGTCTGGTGATGATGATGGCACTTATAATTCGTTACGGATATTGAACGGTACGGCTTCTACGCGAGTAAGCACGTTTACATCGGGAAGGGCGAATAGATATCGATTTTTTTTCAGTTTGGAGAGAGACTAAAACATGTAAATATGGCGAAATCTCGAATTCGATTTTTTTGTTACTATCACAATACTTTCTTCCCTCTCCTATAGTAGCTCTAAAGTAATAAAAGATATAAGGCACATAATTGAACTTGTATTGAAAAAATACAAGTTTTTGTGAAAGCTTTGTCCAAAAATGTTTACTCCATCATTAAACTACTCTTTATGAGTTTCTTCGCCAGAAAAAGATTAGCAGAAATTATGAGGAAGGTAATTAAATATTTACTTACAAGATATAAAAAAAAAACATTGTAGAGTGTTTTACGAAACCATACATAGAGCTCATGAGTCCTACCATAACCTAAAACCATTAAAGTATTTATTTATGTAATCTGTAGAAAATTAGTAGTTTTGGAAGAAACATTTTAAACAATAGTATCGACTATAACTACATCATCTACATTTTTGTGAGGATGAAATAGTATGTCACATAAGAGTCGTCGGTTGAAATGTTGTGAAATATATTTCTTTTAAATATCACATATGGTATTATAATATTTAATGAAATATACGTTTACGAAATATGTAATAAATCGCAATGGGTTTCTTAAAGACATCAATAAAATAATTATTCCCATCATCCTTTCTGTTTTTTTCAGAAGGAACATTACTGTAATTTGTGGAATTGTAAATGAAGGTTGTGTGATGTAACAAAATCAAAATACAGTTTTCTCGAAAAATAAATATAGTCATTAAATATTCAGACATTCGAGTGAGAGTCCGAATAAAATTCATCAAATCAGCAAAGTATAATTTGGCTTTTAATGCAATATTTATGAGATACAATATAAATAAAATTACTAGAGTTATTTTCGATAACCGAAATAAACAAATTCTGAAAATACGTCCTTATAGTACTTTGAGTTCGCACAAATTACAAAATTTATAGTACAAAACGTTCCTATTATTGTTCCTATTGCAATGCATCTTCGTTGATTGTTTTAGTATTAAATCTACATATTGCTTCTTTCTAATCCAATAATTAATAGCATCTGCAGCCTTTTCTCTTCAACTAAACAACTATTTGTCTTCTTATCATATTCTGATTAAAAACACAATGGAAGAAAAGAAGAAAAAGATTGTGTATGTGTTCGTTTGTCTTGTTAAACACACAAAATGATTTGGAATATATCATTACAAAAACGAAATAATGTTTTACAATTATAGAATAATTTGGTTAATATCGAATGCCGGAAACTGTACTGAAACTCTAAACTGAAAATTATGTGCCAGAACAATTGGTGTACTTGTGGATGAAGAACTTCGTTATAGATTAGATGGAGACATCTATTATCGTCAGTCTTTACTATTAGAAATCGGTGTGGCGGGTTGAGACTTTTGCTTTTTTATTATAAGAATTTTTTATTGTGCCCCTTGTTTTCCTATAAACAACGCTACAAATATCCAGAATATAGTGACGTACAGATTGATAAGTTTTTCTTTCTTAATTAGGATTTGCTACAAAATATAAACATGTTAAAAGTATGCAACATAAAATAAGACTTGTATTTGCCAGTAGCTAAATGAATTAAGATTAATTAACATCTCGTATTGTACTAAAATATTTATGCTTAAAAAGAAAATCAGTTAAGTTTCAAACAAACAGCGTTGTTAATCCCGACTTCGCTGCTTTAATGACGGAGTTACAAGATACTTCAGTTTAATGTAGGTATGAAAGAAAGAAAAGGAAGAAAAGTGATTGCATTCTAGGCAGGTGTTAAAATAATACATTAAAACGCTACGATAAGAATCTTAAGACAAGATCATTTTCTGCAAAGTAGCAGTTAATACTTAGAATTAGCACAGTGTTTACATCGAAAATATGATCTATGAAATAGGTAACAAAGAAATGCGTTCCTTATTCCAAAAGACAAAAATGTAGATATCAATACATGAATTTTTAACGAAGATGTTACGTATTGATGAAATAAAATTTTAAGAAGTATTGTGCATCATATACACGAGAAACATTAAAGATGTAACGGCAAGACTGGCATTTATTACTATAATTTGAAAAGGAGCGAATACTTTATACACTCAATGTGAAAACATCGGGAGCCAAGATAAGAGATATATAAATAAAATCTATATAACCACCGCACAGAGAAACTCATCCATATAAACAGTGCATATATACTCCCTGATCTGTTTTATGAAGTTCGTCCCTTATATTTACCAGTAACTTGCTATAAAATTGGAAGTAATTAATCGAAAGCAGGCATTCTAACCGAGCATCTTTAATGTTTCTCTCGTATAGTTGTTATTTAATCTTACAAGATAAAAGCATTCGCAGAAAAGGATTAAATCTCTTTCATTTTGTATTAACTATGAAATTTACTTTTAATTTTTTAATTCTTCTGAATTAATGTGCAATTTATATGAAAAGTAAAAATATCTTCTATCCCCATCAGACGATCTCACTATCTTTGGCTATAAAGAAATGGGTAAGCAAATTTTCGAGTAACACTTCAGTGATAAAATGACTATGTGCAATAGGTTGGACGAGTTCAAAGTTTCATACGAAAAGTCTTATAATATGGAAACTTTGATCTCTCCTTTTAAATACCCACTTGGCGTTCCAATTTTGCACCTTCGTTCCCCATTCAAGTAATAAAGGCGGTACAGTTTAAAGTTAACAACTATGTACCGAAAACCTAAGAATGCAACACGTAGTAATGACCAACCTATGCCATACCTATGTACCGGTAAACCTAGAGGAATCCTTTTTAGATCCCAATCGTTTAAGAGTCGGCGGGAGTCAAGTGACCTTGACAAATCGAAGATATCGCAGTGCAAAGTGTTTCCTTATTTTGGCAACAGATGGGGTTGTTGCTGAAATGCCGTCAAAGCAAATGGCACCCCTCCTTTTCCTTCGTTTTCCCCTGCATGTGGTCAAAGTTGGACAGCGCAGGAGGGGGATGGTTACGGATGTAAATGGGACAGAGGAGTGAAATTCCTTTCTTTTGGCTAAAAGAGAAACAGAACTGAAGAAAAAAATAAATACAGAGATATTGTAAGAGGGACCAACATGATATCAGCCGTCAGCCACTCAAATATCTACAACGGTCACAAACATACCATAGAGAACTGAAGCACTTGTCGCCTGTCTCTTTCTCAAAGGATTCTACCTATGGTAAATAACGCGGGAATAGTGCAGGAAGAGTCTGATATAAAATTTTTCTTATTACAACAGGAAAGGGGCGCAATGTTACATTTAGCCTTGGGTACCGGCTTAGAAGGACAGGAGGGAGCATATGCCCTGCTTGGTATTGGTTTTTATTTGGGGAAATAGACCACTTCATTAACAATAGAATTAAAAGATGTCACCTTCTTCAGGACGGTACACTCATGTCCAAAATTATTGTCGCATGTCTATAAATATGTTGTTGTAGGAATATAATTTGATAACGAATTCACCCGGTATTTCTTATAATGTTAGTATGTGTACAATCGGCAGAGACATGTATGCAAATTGCAAATTTCATGTCAAAAGAGCAGTAAATAAGAACAATAAAACGAAAATAAAACTTTCGTGTCCATTTAGCAACATTATGATTTACTCATTCTAATTTTCGTATTTATAAATATTTTCCTATGAAATTTACCATATATACATTTCCCGATTATACACATAGTATCAGTATTAAAAGTACCCAGCAAAATCAGTATTACATTATATTCTTACATGAAGACAGTTATAGATATGCGACAATCATTTTGGAGATGAGTGTACAAGGAAGTAACAGGTGTTTGTTTCATACATTGAATAAGTGTTCGTATACATTGAACTTATTTCCTGACGTCATAGAACTAAGAACTGTCAGAGAGCGACGTAAGTCCGGCGACAATACAATATTTCATTTTTACTTTCATACTTTGCAATATATCTATTTATTTTAAAAGCAAATTTTAATATGTTTTTATTTTCAACTATTTTATCCTAAAATAAATACTAGCCTTTAACCAGCCATTATTTCCCCGGTTGCATATCACTTTAGGATTTGGAAAATGTGTCCAACTAATAAAAAAAATGATAAAACACCTTTTAAAGACATTCTTTTGTTAATCAATTCGCACTAAAAAGTTAAAAATAATTTTATTTATGGAAGCCTAAATAAAAAGAATGGGGCGCGTCATTTTAAGAATTTATAAAGTAACTGTATGTAAGCCTATATTAGAGCGCATCCCATTTTTTTTTTAAGTCATGCATAACCAAAATTGTTTTTTACTTTTAAGTGCGACTTGATTAATGAAAGAATGTCTTTAAAATGTTTATTAGTGTGTTTTTTCTATTATTATTGTTAATGTTTGCATCCTTGGCATAGGATGTTTATTTGGTAAGGTACCGTATGGTGCGTTTCTATACTACTAGGGTATATTAAAATTTAGTTTCCTATGCGATACATTAAACAGCACTTTTTTTAAATAAAAATTACTACCGAATATAGAGTATTTCTCCGCTAATAAAAGGGAGACAGATTGAGGATACCAAACACCCCTACCGTTGATTCGGAAATATTTCGGTGTCGACACTGATGAACAACATCTACATTTGAATTTGAATGTTTTATGGGCTTTAGGCAATTGATTCAGACCGGGATACATGGGGGACAGAATGTTGGAAGCAAGTACTCCAGTCCCTAGTTTGAATGCCTGGAATGAGTAAGGACTCTTTCCCCCTTGGTAAAACCTGCCGGAATTGGAAGCAATATCAAAGAAACACTGCTTCGAAAAGAGAGGGAGCAAACATGCATAAATAGATAGTCAGAGTCGGATTTAGGTTTAGTGGAGCCCCAAGCTGTTTAAGGTAATGGGGTCCTTTATGTGTCCAGATGAACATAGGCACCCTACATACAGAAATGAACAAACTAGAGATAATTTAGGAAGCAGACTAGCAGAGCCATTAATTAATTAATTAATTACATGACATTAATTACATAAGCCCCATTAATTACATGAACGTAGGCTACACAGCAGGAAGCATTGTTGCTACGTATATATACATTTTATTTTATTTTTTAATTTTCTTATATTTTAGAAATGTATATCCAGTTTTTCTTTAGATTTTTGGGCCCCAAGAGAGCAGGGCCCTAAGCTATAGCTTGTTTAGCTTATACGTAAATCCGGCACTGTAAACAGTATACACATACAGGCGCGGATCCAAGAGTGGCTATAGAGGCTATAGCCCCCCCCCCTTGACGTTCAGGTATACACTGGATAAAATGGGCTTCAATCCTGTTTACTCTGGATAAAGAGGCAAACTATGGTTTAGCTCCTCCCTTGATCATATCCTGGATCCGCCACTATATATATATATATATATATATATATATATATATATATATATATATATATATATGTACATGTATGTATGTATATAAATGTGTGTGTCTAGTATGTTGTACGATGGAAGCTGATGAAAGAGCTTTATATTACTCTTGATTTTTTGACAGGTAAACAAAGAATATTTCGGGGATTAATCTACTCGATTATTATAATAAGATTATAATAATGTATTTTATCTTTTCTCTTGTATGTATATTCTCAGGCCTGCAGGAAGTTTTCATTTCTTTCTTGGAATAGATAAACGAAGACTGGTTCGGCTTCTCCTTCACAAATCTCTGTCGAAAGGTTGACTTTATCGCTACAAACACAAATTACTTCTTCTCATAGAAACCATCTACAAATACACTGTACTGCTGAAACAGAAACCATCAACTAAAGAGGTCATAAATTTTGCCATCTCTTGTGTTTGAAGTTCCCATTCTTCACAACGACTTCCTTCCTCCCGCCCCTGTTAAGAAGTTCAAAGTAGGTTTTCAAAAGGACTGGCTCCCGCTGAGAAGGAAAGTGGGATGAGGAATGACTATAGTGCCATCTAGCAATTAGACGGCCAAGTACGTGAACACGAAAAAATCTGATTTCTGATTTCTGTAGATTCAATAATGAAGGATATAATTTTTCATCGATTGTGTAATGAATGTCTTTGGAAACAGCGAAAAAATAGTACAGTAGCGCACAAATACAAAGATAGTACTCCATTCTCAAAAAAGTCCGAAGCTTTTAGCTCTTTTCCTTACTGTAAAAAATCAGAAGACATTTTCCTCTAATTTTGATCATTTTCTTATGGGAATTTGGATTATAATTATCTGTATTTATAAGAAGAAAATATCACGCACAGCGTTCAAATTGCACCTTTAAAATGAGATGCATCATATTTAGTGCGCTACTGAGACATTTTTGCGAAAGAACAAAATGAAACCATGATTTGCCCAAAAAATGGTTGAGATCCCATGTTAAATTGAACACCAATATTCCGACCGCTGTGGCGCACTCCTTCTCCCTCTTAAGGGAGAATTTTTAGAATTTTCAAAAGTGTATTGATAGAAAATATGTCGCAAATAATTGAAGACCTGAAGGAAATTAAGATCTAAGTGCCATTTGAACAGTTCTGAGATAATGATGTTTTCCCTCGAGAATTTGTACGGTGCGCATACACTTCATGCATTCTATTGGCATTGATCTGGACTACTATGCATAGGTTTGGCACTTAGATCCCAATGTACTTAAACTGGCTTGGCCCATAGAGCATCATTCCGGTTATAACTCGAAACTTCAGAAAATGACACTTAGATCGAAATTTACTTCAGGTCTTCAATTACATATCTTAATATCCCTGACACTTCCTCACATTGAAAGAAATAAAACAGTATTACCCATTTTTAAACATATTTTCTGGAGGAAATGGGTTAAACAATATTTAGAAACTTATCTGGTTACCCAAAAGGCACCAATTCTCAAAACTTGGTTCCTGTAGGGTAGGATATATTTGAAACACTTCCTGTCGAGGATTTTATAAACAAGGTTATGTTGCAATTTTGCAGACATCGTTGGATATATCTGAGAGATACATATGTTTATGATAGATTTTATTTTGGCCTAACGATATAATCATATATAGATGGTAATTCACTTTACTCAGATATCCAAACTCACGAGTCCGACTCTCATGCTCAATCGACCTCCAGTTCAAGAGCGCTCAAGAACGTTTGAACATAAGCACTAAATGAGTTGATAGCGGGCCAGAAGTCCGAGCGAAACGCAAGCCCCAATAAAGATAGTAAGCGTGACCACGATTGAGGCTATCCTTACTGAGAGCAAGCCCGAGTTCTTGGCGAACGTGAGCCTACTGAGATTAATGGATGTGACATCGAGCTATCATGAGCCTAACTGAGGATAGTGAGCCCAAGTTTTGGCGAGTATAAGTATGAGCCTCTGGGCACGAGCCTCTTTAAAGGTAGTGAGAATGAACTCAGACAGCCTAATCCTGAACCAAAAGACAATAGAAAACTTTAAAGGAAATAAGTACATATTTTGTTGCGAGAATACAGTGCTTCCATCATGGCTTTGTGCTATCACTTTTTGCTGAACGCAACTGTATATTTAAATACTAATGAAACTAAAATACAGTGTGTTTAAAAAGAACTCCCTAGTTTTAATGTATCCTAGAATCTGTACAAAGTGACAACCACTATTCGAGATTGTGGTATTTGATTCATCAACTCTCCAAGTTTGGTTCCCCTGCAGTTGGCAGGTCTGCTTGACCTTTAGACGGCACCAGTGCTGTTTTTCCCTCTGTTTCCTCAGTTCAGTCCAGGCAGGCGTGAAGTGCAGAGCAACTCAGCAACAATGTGTACTCCGCAACAGAAAGCACAGTGTGTTATTTGGCTTGTGAAAACTGAGTCAGTTATAACAGTGCAACGTAATTTTAGACGTCAGTATGGTGGTGAACCACCTACAGCAAAAACTATCCGCCATTGGCTAAAGTCTTTTAAGGAAACCGGTAGAAATAGAATATCGCCTCGACGTGTGCAGGGCCACAAATGGATCCCATGTTAAAGTCTGCCAACATTAAACTTAAACTTGAAGGAATTCTCTTTCATGATATGTACTCATTGATGTAAGTTTTCATTAATTTTCCAATTAAATTTATACTTAAAACTAGGGAGCTCTTTTTCAAACAAGTATATTAAAATACAAGATATTTTCATTACTAGCAACATTAACAATGAAATGTTGCAATGAAAGAATATATAGTTAATTCTGATTCCACTATCTTCCACAAGCCGCATTCGCTCAGCGGTCACGTATAGATATCGTGCTTGAGGTCACTGATTAATTTATTCTTTTTAGGTGTAATTGCATCTCTCGCCATTAATTACCGTATTTTATGGACTATAAGATGCACTTTAATTTTTAAACAATTTTGTAATGACGGGGTGGGAGGGAGACAGTGTCAGCAAGCTTGTGAATCCCCGCAACTTAAGTTCGTCATATCGGTACATTGCTTCTCCCAGTTAAATCTGTTCCTCTTTTTCGCCTTACCGATTGTACGGAGTGGCCGAAGGGCCGGCGCGAGGAGGGTAGACAGGTCTAATCAGCGGCAAAAGTTGAAACGTAAAAGAACACTATCAAAATATAATGCTTCGTAATAGGCCTACATGGAAAAATAGAATCGTGTTCACCTCAGAAGGTAATTGAACTTCATTCACATTCAGGAAAATACTCACTCACGAAATTCCATTGAGATAATATAAATGCCTAGACGTGCTCTGATGCAAAATCTTTGATGGTATCGAACTCGCATATATCGAATCGATCCGCCATATTGGAACTGGAAAAGAGGTATTTTCACGTAATGCTCAATATGTAATTTGTCTGTTTTATTGTTAAGTGCCTGTGTTCCTAGGAAATAATGTAGGACGAAAAAAACAACGTTGTTTGAAATTTCATAATATGTCAAACATAAGTCATTTGCTTTCTTCTTTTACCCTATAAGTCAATAATATAATGTGGTTGTGTGCTTGTAATAACATTGGGTGAATAGGAATGTGTATTGAACTTAGACTGTCAAAACACCCGTAAAGACTACTGCCGACATAATTGTCAAACTATTATTAAGTTTGCATATTTATTGCACAATATGTTTATGAGTTGCTATAAGTTTTCCAAAATTATGTAACTTACAGTGTTCTGTTACACCTTGGCAAGGCAACTGTTTGGTTGTGGAGGGAGTAGGCCTACTTTGCCTACGTTAAACAATGTCAATGACGGCAATTACTGCATAAAATAATCCTCACTCGCTGTTAAAAGGAACAATAGACATATAGAAGTCGCACGTTATTTATCGATATTATGTATAAAAAAGTATATTTGTACATGGGTTCACATTCACTTTTGCAGACGGTTCTACCAAATTGAAAATTTATATTGGCATTACTCAAGCAGACGGCTCTACCAAATTTTCACACATTTCGTACATTATCAGGGTAGGTTAGATCTTTATATTTCTTTTAGCAGAGCATGCACAAAATGAAGAGCTCCATTACTACTTGAAGATTGACCTCAGGAGGGCTCTGTATAAATTCAGTGTGGGCGTGTGGCATGTAAATTACAGTGAACAAAATCTGAAACAATTTGTGCTAGATGGCCACTAAGAAGCACGAATGCTATGCAACCAAGTCAGAGCAGGAGTCTGGAAGGCGACCCGAGTGGTTAGCGAACGAAGGGGTGCATTTGTAGGGAGCAGGCGTGTCAGCGACGGAGGGTATACGCATAAACGTGGATAGTGGAAGAGAACAGTTACACATTCAATACTTTCACTATCACTCAGAAATCATTTCAATACACTGTATACTGGTAGTAATTACTTATATTCACACTCACATTCATTCCCGAGAAATGTTTCACATCGTATTTCACGTATGAATTTTCTGTTTGGTAGAACCGCCTGCTCGAGTGAACCCTTTATATTTTGTATATAATTATTTTTTGTTTTGGTGGCACTTGTTAATAAAAAATTACAGGCTCTACGATTTACCTTTAAAAATACGAGGGTTGTACCAAAAGTAAGATTCCCATATTTTACCAATAAAAAATATTGTTTATTGTTATTAATTTATACATCGTTCAAAAGCTTACACTGTTGTCTATTTTTCAACCTAGTCTCCATTTTTTCAGGTCGCTCAGTGTTCGCTTGGCAGCCGTCAGAGATGGAAGAGTTGATCGCTGCTCCCGGCAAGTGCGAGGTTCGAGCAGTAATCAGGTTTCTCCACGCAAGGAAGTTACCGCCCTTGGAGATTCGTCGGCAACTGACTGAGGTTTATGGTGAAGAGAGCATGTCCGTGCAGCACGTCCGCAAATGATGCAGGGCTTTTGCTGAGGGTAGCACCGAAGTTCACGATAAAGAACTAAGTGGAAGACCACCGGTGTCCAGAAGATCAACAGTGAACTGCTTAAAGATCGGAGGGTCACTGTCCGAGGGGACTTAGAAATACAAAAGCTGGAGCAGAGTCTTCAAAAATGCGTTGGAAAAATGGAGACTATGTTGAAAAATAGACAACAGTGTAAGCTTTCGAACGATGTATAAATTAATAACAATAAACAATGTTTTCTATTGGTAAAAAATATGGGAACCTTACTTTTAGTACTAAGCTTCGTTAGATGCGACAAGAGCACAGCGCTTTAAAACATGACAAGTAATACAATATATGGCAGAGGGGTAGATAAGTAGCCAACCATGTGTACAGCCACCAGTAAAAATATATCCCTCATTAGTGCTCGTTCCAAAAATCTCTTTTTCAGAAACGTGTCAACGTTTTTTGTAAAAGTTAAATATAAAAACTGATGTTTATTAGTTGTCTCAGTTTTAAAAGTTATTAATTTAAAACTTGACTCGCTTGAAATTTATGTGGAAAAATGACAAATTTGAAAATATCCTTGTTTTAACCTTTTTTTCTATCATACTGGACATCATTAATGGCTAATTCCGTTTGTGACTTACACGACAATAGACGTCAGATGGCAGTAAATATTATGTATTACAAAAATTATAAGATATATTCATGGGCAAGTTTTAGGTTATAAATAAGGGGCAGTAAGTCCTTCATTCATTTTTATTTGCAGCATTTAAATATGTAAACAAAATGGCTGAAACAAGTCTCTAAATATATACGTGACTTACACGACAGTAGGAGACATCGTGTTTTGAATAACGGTTAACTATATGAAAATTCTGTTCTTCTATTGCTGCAAGAAAACTAAAACTTTTTACATATATTCAGTAGATACCAAGCTATAAGACCAAAATAAATTTATTATATTTTCTGTATTTATTTTAAAATATATGCTACAAATATAACGTGACTTACACGACATAAATTTGTGACTTACACGACAAGTCTAACATCATGTCTTCGTTTAATTACACTTTCAAAATCTATTGGCGGATAGAGTGGCACTAATGATTTAGAGAGATAAAAGGAAGTTAACAAACAAAACAAGAAGTTAACAGTTCTTTTATTGGAGCAAAATTTGTTAAATTCTAATTTATGTCTGTGATCGACGTCTGTTAATGCAACATAGGCCTAATCTTTCTGTTGCGGCCAATAAAATTCTTTATCTTGATGGTAATGGCGAAGAAATGTTACATACAGTTGTTCTGATTCTTTTCTCCACATCTAACAAATATTTAATAGTTCTTTTTCGGCGAAGTGTAATAATACCCTGTCTCCAGTAGAGTATTTCCATCACTTCTTCGCTGCGTTTATTCCCTTCACATGCGCTAATTAACAGTTCTGGAATGAAATCCAACTTCCTTCGTGGTGAAGAAATATCTTAGATGAGACAACATTCAATAGTATACGCTGGAACACTATGAAAGTAGTGCTAGTTTCGTGTTTTTGGAATATTGCATATTTCTTTCTTATGAAGTTTCCATTGGCGCATCAACTTAAATTTTTGAAGTAATACTCTTTACTGTAGTATATTACATTTATGTTCGGACATAACTTGCGTGCTCTCTCAATAAATTCTAAAGCAGATTGAGGATCAATTTGTCTTTTTAGCCTTTTCCATAGTTCGTAGCCGAAAAATGCCAATACATTTCAACTTTCTGCAATGTTATTGAACAAAGTGAATAATGTTGTGCACCATCATCCGACTGATAATTCACATTGTTGATCGGAAAACCCGGATGACACCCTTCAAAATCTTCCATAAATAAGCAAATGGAAACATATCTTGATGCATACAATCAGATATAATTACGCACGATGTGGTTTCCTTTCCTTCAGGAAAATATATTATTGCAGTTTATATAGTACAACTGTGTGATATCCAGTGACAGGTTTGTATCTTTTCTTGGTACATAAAACAGAATTTCCACTAAAAATCCATTTGATGTAATATCATTCTTTTCTACTTCTCTATCTATTTCCGCTTCCATTCAGCTTCTGAACTAGGCACATCTGAAAATGCAATAGAAAAGACAAGTGTTACATATTTGACATGTCCTAATTTCATAATCTTAAAGTAAACTTTGTTGTGACTTACATATTTTCGTTTGAGTAAGCATGTTTTCTACCAAGGAAGCGTGACAGAGTAGTAGCGTGCTAGATTTGGCTCGGTAGGTTGCGGGTTTAAAACATATAGCTGGCAATCCTGACAGGTATTCCTCATTCATACCAGGCAAATGCCGAGATGATATACTTTCAATAGATCTGAACGAATCCTTTCCCACATGCCCGCCTCCGTCCTATACCGGGCTCAGCTTTAGATGCCTAAAGGCAATAAATACCAATTTAGAAGCATGTTTCCAAAACAACGAAAGAGTACGAGAGAACCAATAATGGCATTAGAAGTAGCTGGGCTAGAAACTTCGGAACCACATATGCCGGCATTGTTCCAGAGACAGTAGATACTTATTGTTACGTTTTTAAAACTTCTTTCTAGATCACATTGATTCATATTGTTTAACTTTTCATTCATTTGTTACATTTATAGTTCAGTCAAGTACATTTTGCATCCATACTTCATAATATTGCTTTTATCCTCCTTATCTTTCATTCTCTTACACTAAACATGGCACTTAACACATTAATTGAGTTATCAATTCACTATTTATACGTTTTACTGCAGTTAGCTACTATTTGCAATGTGGTAACACTGCAACAAAATGTGACTTACACGACACGCATAATGTGACTTACACGACAGGGAAAGAAATGTGACTTACACGACATATTATATTTTGTATTTAAAAGAGTTACACGTATTATTTCAGGACTTTCTGCACGGCCTTTGATTACCGTCTATCCAAATGAAGAAAATTTAGAATAACAGCTTGTTTGTTTAATTATGAATATAAATACATAAACTTATTTATGTTTTCTTGTGACTTACACGACAGCCTACTTGAATAAATCAATTATTACAATTTTCATGCTATTATTAAATTATGTGCAAAACAATGTCACTGATGTAAACACAAACATTACCTTAATAAATACCATACGCGATCTTCACTTACCTACAGGAATTAGCAGGAAAAAACTTTGTGTTAAAATCCAAACGTAGGTACGATATTCTGCAACATGAAAGTGGCCATATTTTACCTCCTGCAGAGCCATCTACAAATCAATGTTGGTATTATCTTGTTCATGTATGAAAAATTCAGCATTCTTAAAAAATAATTTTAATACTTATATAAGCCAAGATGAAACTTCAAATTTTTCCTTCGTAGGGTCACTTACCGTGGAATTGACCTAATACAAATGTTAGCTTTTCAAAACTATTTTAGCTTTCCTTGCGTTGTAAAAGCCAATGGCTTGAGTTTCAGATTGCTTACTTTAAGGAGCACTTTGATTGGCCAAATTAAAAAGGCCTCAACGATTTATTTCTCTACATGCGAGTCTAAGTTCATCCCATCCGTGGCGAAGTCGGAAGAGCACCTACCTACTGATCCAAAGGTTGGTGGTTCACGCAAACTCCGGAGTAATTTTCTGAGCGTTTTTAGACTCATTTTAATGTAAACAAATCACACATATAGGCGATTTAACATATTGGGTGAATAAATTTGTGGTTCATTGGCGTTTTGCCGCGCCACTGCCGCTGGTGGAAAGATGGTGATATAATTTCCAAAACGCAAGTGGAGCCACGGCGGATCGTCGTTGCAGAGTATCCAATTTTTGCTAAAAGGTCGTTGTTTACCCCTCACTTGTCCACCGACGCTTTCGGAAAGGAGTAGCTTAAGTTTCAGGTTGTTTACATTATAAGTTTTCTTTTTCTACATTTCACAAAAACAAAACGTCCATACAAAATAACGTAATGAACAGAAGATATGTATATAAAGTACGTTTGAATCCGCGGGTCACACATCACGTCTTTGCGGGCCAATGGTTAGAGGTTTTGATATCCCTGATATCGGGTGGACTGGATAAAATGTTGAACTCGACAGTCTGCTATGAATATTAATGACTCGTGTAAGAATATAAATATAAAAAGTACCCGAAGAATATATAACAGTCTCTTTTAGCTTAGCCTGCATAACCATGAGTCGTAAAACTAGAAAGCCTTCATTTCATTTCATTTCCGAAGAGATTTAGTTAGGCTGTAGTTTCACGTAACATATAGCGTCATTGCTCAAGCAGTGCGTTAAACTTTCTCATAACTAAGTGCTGCAACAACATCCACTAATACTACTTCTATCACTCATTTTCTACAATTTATGTTGACAATTTAGATCTGAATTCTTTTGATTATTGTTACTTCATAACACTTTCTATTTTAGTATGACGGAAACATGAGTTTTACAAGATTGGAATTGTAAAAGTGTGCACTTTGCTGAAGACACTTAACACAGAGCTTCCCCCTTATTAAACAGCCATGTATTAGAGTAGTGCAATAAGCGTTGGTTTCATACCCCGTTGGTTCTGGGTTAGATTCCCGTTGGGTAATTAAAATATTTTTTTATCATTTGCTTTTTGACACTCCTAATGTAAGATAACATGGAAAATATTCAGTTTCTCTCGGTCGTAGTGTTGAAACGACTTTCTTCAGGCAACTCGTAATAGAAAAGTGAACTGTGAAAGAAAACTACAAAATAGTGCGAATCAAGGTTGACATTGCTAACATCGTCTGGGAACGTAACGTGTTTAGCGAACAATTGTTGAGTACGTAAAGCATATAGTTACTATGGGTCAAAAGTACGACTGATAAAACATAAACGTTATTGTTTTCCCGTCAATGGCTTGCAAGTTTCTACTACATCTTCTACTACTGCTAGATATATTAATGTTTAAAGCAATTCGCCATTCCAGATACGTTCCATATACTTTCCATACCAACAAAAGACTTGAAATTCAATGAAAACCTTTAAAAAACATAAAATATGTAGCCAAGTCTCGACTCTCCAATAGTAATAATAATAATAATAGTAATAACGAAATAAAAGACTTATAATATCAATAACGTAAACGATACCATCAGTAAAGAAAAATTATTGCCACGATGGGATTCAAACCCGGATGACTGCCATACGAGTTTCATGCTTTAACAATCTGTTTTTTCTTAAATCCACCCCAACAGTCGTATTGTTAGCCAGCTGCACCTCACGTCCCTTTGATTTATTCCAAACACAGAAATATCCAGGACAGTTAGAAAGTTTTATTTGTATCTTCCGCAACTACTAGTTTTGTTTTCTTTGTATTCGGAATTTGTGGTAGATTACTGACGATTGTGGGATGAAGCCCATTGGGGTTCCAATCAGTATAAAGAGCAAGGTCGGGATTTTATTTCTACTCGCGTTGATACAATTCAAAGAATGCGAAAATAATACATGGTGTAAGAAAGTAGACTGAGAAAGAATAGTAATGTAAATCGGAACCATCCTTAAAAACGATGAGGTAGCATCGACTTGAAGAACCGTTTGTGATATTTTCCTCACTGACGAAGTTCTATATAACTTCTTTTTGAGGTAAAGAAGGAAATCTCCAGTAAGTCATTGTGACTCACATAAGGAACGTCCCCTTATACGAGCATTCGTATCTTTTGTATAAACTTACATGTAAAGAATTTAACTTGCTAATAATTTGATTAGCAGCTGAAGTGACGCGGTAAGTAAGTGTTAGAACATTGAACTTCTATTTGGTGTACCCGGGTTCAAATCCCAGCCAGGTTCAAACTTTTCAAATGTTTCAATTTCAATACATACTCAGTGTGACAAGCAAAATATCGTCTCTAGAAAGAGAAAGATCTTGGAATTAGGAGAATTGGAGAAGTTCTGTCAATGGAAACAATGATTTACACACTTATTTCCAGCAGTGTTCTAGAGTTGATATTTTTACCTACTTTCAAGCATTTTCTGATTCATGCGTTATATTATATATATATACACGAAGTGTATTCTATGCTAAAGTTCGGAATATTGTTTTTAAATTGGAATAAAATAAAGAAATATATGTACTGTTTAAGCCCGTAAATGTTAATATCAGCAAAAAGTTGAATTTCCTTCAGTACGTTTTGCCACTGCATGTAATACGATAGTATCATTAAAAATAAATAATAGTCGATCATGTAGAAAGCAATTGTTTCTTAATGAGATGGAAACCATTGGTCCTTGAACAAAAATGTACCTTTGTAATGCATGAATCAATAGAAATTCAAATAAAGGTCTGAGCACCAATTTAAGTTGGTTATTTGTTTCTTCTTTTGTACTTACCAACAAAAATGCAGTACACATGATGTGATGTTTATCGATCAAATAACAGAAGTTTTTACCAGCGTTCTGAGCAAGTATAGATTTAAGTAGTGTAAACCGAAGACTTGGCCATTACGGAAGTTAGGGAAGAAATATTTAGAGAGCTTCGAAAGTGGTGTTGGAGGAAGATGGAGAAGATAAAATGGACAGAAAGAGTAACAAACGAAGACGTTTTAAAACGGATAGGAGAAAAGATGACGCTTCTAGCCACCATTCTTCGTAGAAAAGCCAATTGGATTGGACACATTATGCGAAGAAATTGTCTTCTTCATACCACCATAGAAGCAAAGATGGAAGGAAAGCGAGGAATAGGAAGAAGAAGAATACAAGTGATCAATGCTTTGAAAAAGAAAAGAAAATATTGGGAGTTAAAAGAGGAAGCTGAAAAATCGAGAAACATGGAAGAAACATTTCCAAATTCAAACTGAAAATTAAGCAGAAAGAAGAAAAAACACTAGTCCCAGATCTGCCAAAAGACAGAGTACTTAATAATAAACAGAAGTCAGATTATATATATATTGGTGTAACACCATAAGAAAATTTCTGGCAGTGATGCATGGATGGTATTTTATATCGTCAATTATTATACCTATTTAATAATAATTTACGAACTTATAATTCCATTAGCCTTTCAATTGATTCACGATGTTGTCTGACCGAGAACAGATTAAATGGGATACCTACATGTTTTAGCTTAAAACTTACACTGAGGTTTTGTAGGATAGTTAACGGTAGGTTTCATTTGTGGAAAATTATTAGTTTAAAGAATTTTAATTTAAGAAGTTCATAATTTTAAAATTTATTGAAGTAAGTACGTAGTTATATAACTTCTCTATAAATATCATTTATTAAATAGAGGAAACTTTCTTTATATTACTGATCATTGAGTATTAATTAGTTTAATCTATTACAACTTACTTGACAACAAACGATAGACTGACAATGAATGGAAATAAGAAAAATATTCCTCATTAATGACTTAAATGTGGTTCAACTCATTGACATCAAATGATCTAAAGAAATAAAAATAATCGTCTGAAGAAATTGTATGAAGAAAATTGACGGTATATACATGAAAATATTATTCATTAAATACATTATTAGAGAGAAAAAGATAATTCGCTGTAATGAAAAGAAACTATCCTCCAATTCTTTCAAAAAGAAGTAATTTGAAAATTTCATCAACACTTAATTATTTTCAAGAAATTAGCAACTGTATCGTATTAAAAGGAAGTTACATTTTCTATTCATCTAACTTTGACTTTTTCTGTACTAACTTCTACCTATTCACGTGTTTCATAATAAAGGTAGGAAACCTGACTATTTTGTTTAAAGAATCAGCCACTCGATCTGTGTTGTTTTAATGATAATTTTCCCAAGGTTTTCAACACTTGAATTTTTTTTAAGTACCGGTACTTTACGTTCAAGCTAGCGTCTTGCTTCAACTATGATGTACACTCATGTCCAAAATTATTGTCACAAGTCTATAAATAGCTCATTCCATGTCAAATGAAAAAATATCAGATTTAATGATTGCCCTTACATCATGGATTTTCTTCATATTTTGTCTGTGGGTAGATACCTATGAGAAATGACCACAGAAATATTTGCAGATTTTTATCTCTTAAACGGACCTCAGGAAAAATAAATGAAAATCTGGCATTTTCCGAGACTTCTGCCGCGGAAAAATCGACATGTAATGTTAAAAATTCTGTAACTCCCTTATTTTTCGGCCAATTGAAGTGTTTCTGGTGTCAAATTAAAGCTAATAGTCTCTACTATTCAGAACTACTGTTGAATCAGAAAAAGTGGTTCATAGAAAAGAGATACAAACTCTGAAACACAATTTGTATGATTTATATGTTATTTTTGTAAAACATCATATCTGCTAAATCACTGAAAACACAACCTCCATATTTTTACCTCAGATTCACCTAAATATATATGTTCAATAGTGCAAAAATGAAAAGGGTGTTTTTTGTGGTTTGTCAGTAAGAAATTATAATGCAGGGACACGACTTATGGCACGTTATTAACATTTAACATTAACATGTTATTAACTATAGAAATGTTGCATTTTGTTGGAATGTTTACTACATTGGTTACATTTGGCTTGGTTAAGATGTACGCGTAACGTGCAAAAATTAATATATTGAAACATTATTTTATGAATACGGAAGGATATCATAAATATTGAAGGAAGTCAATTGCAATGACATTCTCGCTCACTCACTCCCCATCACACATACCCACGTTACTATTACTAGTGGGTCTAATGACCAGGTGCCTCACGTGAATTTCAAAAATTGCGACGTATAGAGTGGATGGCCGCCATTTTGAAAAAGTTTGCCGCCATTTTGAAACTGTACATTGGATCACTTGATTGTTAGATACACTAAATTTTATATGTCTTTTGCTTCTATTCTCAAAATTTCAAGTCAAAATACTGAAAATTACGACCTGGAGTGTAGATGGCCGCCATTTTAAAAATCGACCGCCATTTTGAAAGTTGACATTGCTCCACTTTAATGGTACGCACAGTAAATAGTATATGTCTCATTTTCTATTCATAAAATTTCAAGTCGAAAACCCTAAAACCGCCCTATATCGTGGATGGCCACCATTTTGAAAATCTGGCCGCCATTCTGAAATTTTACTTCTGTTCTATTCTATAAAGCAAATTTCGAGCGTCTCACGGTTCTTACCTCAAAATTTCGTGTTAAAAGACTGGAAATTGCGCCGTAAAGAGTGGATGGCTGCCATTTTGAAATTTTACTTTTGATCACCGCCAAAATCTAGACAGCAAGTTTAGGGTATCTCGTAGTCCTATCCTAAAAATTTCGTATTAAAATACCGAAAATTGCGCCCTGTAGCGTGGTACAGACAGACATACAAACAGACAGACACAGGAAAATCCAAACGCAGATCGAGTCCAAGTAGGAGCCTCACTGACGTTCGGCAATTAGTTTATATATATATATATATATATATATATATATATATATATATATATATATATATATATATATATATATATATATATATATATATATATATATATATATAATGTTACTGAGTGACTGTTATTTGGTATTTTGAAGTTACTCTAACAATGTTACAAATGGAACCAGGTGACCGGTGTTCGGTTTGCAGGCAGTATGAGGAATGTGAGGAAGTTCGAGACAGGAAAGTAACTTCCGTGTGTGATATGAAAGCAAGTGATGTGGAACTTATCAGACTTAGAGCCAAATGTTCTGACTTGAAATTTATTTGTGATTTCTATTTAAAGCAGTATTTATCTCTTTATGAAGACAGGCAGAGAACATACATTGATCCTTTTCAAAAGCATAAGAAAAGGGTAGTGAAAAGTTTAAAATCTGTTTCGCTGGCATTTTCCAGAAGATTTACAGATATTGAACTAATTCCTGGCACAAAATTGTGTATATTTTGCAGGAAAGCAGTGATAGCAAACAGCAGCAAATCGGACCGTGTGTGATATGAAAGCAAGTGATGTGGAACTTATCAGACTTAGAGCCAAATGTTCTGACTTGAAATTTATTTGTGATTTCTATTTAAAGCAGTATTAAATCTCTTTATGAAGACAGGCAGAGAACATACATTGATCCTTTTCAAAAGCATAAGAAAAGGGTAGTGAAAAGTTTAAAATCTGTTTCGCTGGCATTTTCCAGAAGATTTACAGATATTGAACTAATTCCTGGCACAAAATTGTGTATATTTTGCAGGAAAGCAGTGATAGCAAACAGCAGCAAATCGGACAGTGAAATCAACTTCGATTCTGATGACGCTTACGAACCAGATGAATCTGTCTCAGAAAAACTTAATAAAGCGTGTGAATTACTTAACTGTTCACCACTGAAAGCTACCAAAAGAAAAGTGGACAGAAGAGGCACATACTTAACACATAAGGCTAGTCGTCTTGCTGCCAGTTTCACAGGGTTAGCAGCAAACGCTTTTGGTACTGAAGGGCCCCAGTCCTGTAAGAATGAGGTGGATGAAGACAAAAAATGCAAGGATTGTGAAAGTCTGATGGAGAGACTTTGCGCAAAGTTTTCTGCCAGCAGTGTTGATGAGAAAGTCCAAATATTAACCCTTGTCCCTGAATCATGGAGTATCCAAGACACAGTGTCTTATTTCAATACCACTGTGTATTTAGCAAAAAAAAAAAAAAAAAAAGCAAGGAAAATATTACAAAATATCACGAAATTTTGAGGTAAGAACCGTGAGACGCTCGAAATTTGCTTTATAGAATAGAACAGAAGTAAAATTTCAGAATGGCGGCCAGATTTTCAAAATGGTGGCCATCCACGATATAGGGCGGTTTTCGGGTTTTCGACTTGAAATTTTATGAATAGAAGCATGAGACATATACAATTTACTGTGCGTACCATTAAAGTGGAGCAATGTCAACTTTCAAAATGGCGGTCGATTTTTAAAATGGCGGCCATTACACTCCAGGTCGTAATTTTCAGTATTTTGACTTGAAATTTTGAGAATAGAAGCAAAAGACATATAAAATTTAGTGTATCTAACAATCAAGTGATCCAATGTACAGTTTCAAAATGGCGGCCATCCACTCTATACAGCGCAATTTTTGAAATTCACGTGAGGCACCTGGTCATTAGACCCACTAGTAATAGTAACGTGGGTATGTGTGATGGGGAGTGAGTGAGCGAGAATGTCATTGCAATTGACTTCCTTCAATATTTATGATATCATTCCGTATTCATAAAATAATGTTTCAATATATTAATTTTTGCACGTTACGCGTTCATCTTAACCAAGCCAAATGTAACCAATGTAGTAAACATTCCAACAAAATGCAACATTTCTATAGTTAATAACATGTTAATGTTAAATGTTAATAACGTGCCATAAGTCGTGTCCCTGCATTATAATTTCTTACTGACAAACCACAAAAAACACCCTTTTCATTTTTGCACTATTGAACATACATATTTAGGTGAATCTGAGGTAAAAATATGGAGGTTGTGTTTTCAGTGATTTAGCAGATATGATGTTTTACAAAAATAACATATAAATCATACAAATTGTGTTTCAGAGTTTGTATCTCTTTTCTATGAACCACTTTTTCTGATTCAACAGTAATTCTGAATAGTAGAGACTGTTAGCTTTAATTTGACACCAGAAACACTTCAATTGGCCGAAAAATAAGAGAGTTACAGAATTTTTAACATTACATGTCGATTTTTCCGCGGCAGAAGTCTCGGAAAATGCCAGATTTTCATTTATTTTTCCTGAGGTCCGTTTAAGAGATAAAAATCTGCAAATATTTCTGTGGTCATTTCTCATAGGTATCTACCCACAGACAAAATATGAAGAAAATCCATGACATAAGAGCAAATGGCATTGGTTCATTTCACATGGAATGAGCCAAATACGTTGTTGTAGGGATATAAGTTGATAACAAATTCGCCCGGTATTTTTATAATGTTAGTATGTTTATAATCGACAAAGACATATATGAGGTAAATTTCATGTCAAAAGAGCAGTAAAGAAGAACAATACAACAAAGATAAAACTTTTTTGTCCATTTAGCAACATTTTGTTTATTCTTACTAATTTTTGTATTTATAATTCTTTTCCTCTGAAATTTATTACAAATATACATTTTCCGATTATACGCATAGTATCAGTATTAAATTACCCTGCAAAATCATTATCAAATTATATTCTTACAAGAAGACAGTTATATATATGCGACCATTATTTTGGATATGAGTGTGCAGTAATGATCTCTGCAAATAATAGTTGCAAACCAGAATAATCATTGTTGTTATTTCTTTACAAATGACATTTCAAAAAAAAAAAAAAAAAAAAACTGCAAATCCCTCCACAATCTATGAAACTAATCCTCATTACCAAATTATTCCAGCCAGTGGCGGATCCAAGATCAAGGCACAGGCTAAACCATCCAGGCTTATCCTATGTAAAGCAGAATTGAGGTCCATTTTATCCAGTGTAATATACCTAAGCGTCAAGAGGGAGGCTATAGCCCCCCTTCGATCCGCGCCTGGTTGCAGCCAGGGGGCTGATTCCAACGTACGATGAACACTAATATTCTCTGCAAATAAAATGTATAAATCAGAATGGTGACCGTTCTCGTTTTCTCACAAATGTTATTTAAAAATAAAAACCTGAAAATCAGTTAACTTTCTGAGATTATTCTTCCTTACACCTGGGAGTAACCTAAAGCAGATCTTAACTCCGTTTGTAATGTGAAGTCTGATCTACCGTAATCTCATCTAGGTGTAAGGAAAGGTGTATCGGCTGTAAAACTCCGAAAAGGTGTCTCTATGGAGTTTTTAGTCATCTTCATAAACATATATTCGGTTGGTGCAATTAAAATATGAGAGCTGTGTTCGGTTGGAAAACAATCTCTGTGGAGATGATCTGAGTTCATCCATTCATTTCATTACAGTCATTCAGAAAATAGACTGGGTTACCAAGTGAGTTGGAGGCAGTGCGTTGTTGTATAGGATTTTACGGAAGTGAATCGTCGAGAGCGCAACGACTGGTGATATTCTTTTACGAGTTCAAATGAAACATTATATCCAGCCGTGAAATGAAATGAACTCTGCATTTTAGTCCCACGGTTATGCTGGCTAGGCCAAAGGAGACGGTGATGATGAGCAATGAATGAATTCGGGGAATGAAGAGAGTGGGAGGAAACGGGAGAACTCTGAGGAAACCCACGCATACGGTGTTTGCCCACCATAAAGCTCACTTGGCACGAGCTGGAATCGAACCAGGGACCCATGCACTAGAGGTGAACACTCTTTCACTGAGCCACCGCGGCCCCTACATGTCGAGCCATGAATAAAACATCAACAGTCCATTTTCCGTGTCATGTGAAGGTGTGAAGTTCTCTGAATATAAGGAAAGCCTAGAGATTTCTTTTGTATCGGATAGTCACTTCGGATGAAAAATTTACATGTTACGACAGTTAAAAACGATCAGGACAATGGTTACATCATGATTAACATCCAAGACGATATCAAAACCACCCTTTTATACACAGGTGTTCTTGCTGGCACGGTCTGTGATGGGTGGGATTCGTCAAGTGTTTCTTCGTCGAGGCACATTATCTTGTTGGATTGTTACAATATGGAATTCCACGAAATACAATGGGAACATTTCTAAAAGCTTTCTGCAACGATCAATTGGCACAGTGTCCTCATTTTATATGAAAATACACGCCCCTATCACGTTTAAAGTTCGTGGAGATGATATACAGACCAAATCTCGCATCCAAAATCGCGCAGGTCAAAACCTCGCGTCTTGAACGTTGTGGACGAATTTTTTCTGCCAAAACTCACATGCTGAAATCTCGTATGGACGACACCTCACCATAACAATATGTATGAGACAGTTTGAGGTTGTTATAATAATAATAATAATAATAATAATAATAATAATAATAATAATAATAATAATAATAATAATAATAGACGAACGAAACAAATTGTTTAAAGTGAAGGGGTATAATTATAATTTAAAATGAACCATAATTAGGAAAAATATTATCCATTGAATCTATTTTAGGTAAATTATTTTCTGAGAGTGAACTGCGAAATCACCGGAGATTCAAAATTTATACAAAAGATGTAATTTTCAAGAATCCCTTAAATTAAAAAAAAATGCAACTCTGTATATGAACTCCACATTAAAAAGTATTGAAAATGTGTACCAGCATTTTCGACAATTCAACTTTCGAATGAAATAAAATCCTTCAGTTTAACGTCCCATGATCATGCCTTTAAGGCTAAGGGAGATGGATAATTAAGGCAAGTGATCGATAGTAGAAGAATTGGTGGAATGAACATGTGGAAAGAAATGGGAGTACCCCAAGAGAACTCATGCAAACGATGTTGATCACTACAAACTTAGTTGGAAGGGAATTACAGCTTATAAGGTGGGAGGGAGAGATTTCTATAGATCTTCCTTCCACATTCAATCGACATTATTTATGTAATCATCACCTAAGAATGGCTGAATTATTTCAACTGAACTTTCTTTCTACTGTACTCTTCTCAGATTTCCTTTCCAATTGTAGAAAGAAGAAATATTTTGTGCTAAAATACTCCTGAATTGAGAATGGCTCCTATCCGTTATAAAGAGGTAAAAAATAGCATATTAATAACAAGTTGTAAGAGCGGGAGGGAAGAAGGTTGTCCGTGTAAATATCTGAGAATGTAAGTGAAATAGAAGGACTTATACCATAATAATACACACATTCTTCCCGGCACAATAAATCAATCCATATATCCAAATTGCGAAAGGGTCCGTTACTGGAGGTTTAACTATACACGCTATACAGTATCTGAAACTTTTATATTAATATATATAAAACAGCAAAAATTTCAAAATTCTACACCGAAGAAATCGCTATGGCGAAATTTCGTTCCAGAATATTTTGGACATTGAGCTTTTGACTTAAGGGAGACTTAGGACCGCAGGATTGCATCTGCGAGATTTCGGTTGCAAACCTTTCTTCATTTATAATATTCTTCTGACGTCTCTTTCGATTATTATTACTTCTTTCTGCATCTTGATAACTTCTTCACAGGGAAGAAATTCTTTGATGATTGAAAAAGTTCTCAGCCATACGTAACACAGCGCAATCACATGCTTCATACTTCTTTCCCTGTGGAATCCAGTTGTTAGTTGAGAGACGGCAAAAATATATGGCTGCACTCGAAGGCAACTTCGATCATTTTCATTTGGGACTTGGAGAGAAGGTTTTGAACTTCCCACGTAGTAGACATTTCAGTCGCACAAACCCAATATTTTATTCTGGAAAGTAATGTTACTGCGAGAAATAGACAGCACTTGAGCTAAACCTATACAGCGTAAGTAAACAGCTGGCCTATCGTAATGCAATCCGATTGTAGTAGGCAGTAACACTGTAAGGCCAGATATGCATCTAAGACGATTACAACAAATTTTGTTTGTTACCGAGTGGAAGCTTATGTGGCTCGGATGGCACATAAGCTCTATGTCTGCGTCTTACAGAGCCTTGATGTTGAAAGGAAAGCGAAACTCTATGCAACCAACTTCCTTTGGGTAACCTCTTTACGTAGTGAACTAACACATTCTATAGTACAAAGCCAAGTACGACTAGTTTTCTCATATTGCCCAGTATTGTGCGAAATTCAGCAGTGACAAACTTTACACTAATTCCATATCTTACGAATTACGTAATACGTAGTAGACCTAATTCAATCAACTATACTTAAAAGTAAAGTTGATATTATAAAACATTGAATGTAAAATTAATGATAAATCTCAAAAAACATTGTTTGATCTAATCTTATAAACGCTATGATCAGTTTCAGCTTATGGAATGCTGTGAAAACAAAATTTAAGAGCTGTGTTGTGTAAGCTGTTAAAAACTAAACACGATGTTTCTCTCGCCCATGAGCGGTGTAATTTATTACCATGAACTTTCACCTCATTTTGCGTTTGTTTCTACGTCAAATAATGTGTGTTTATTGTTTTAGGACAATTAATTTTGACCGCACGTTGAACAAACTTTTACATTGACACGATTTTTTTTTCTTGTCATTCGAGGTTTCTCTCTCTTGTATATTAGGTTTATTTTAATTAGTAGCATTATAACAGTTCCCCCATAATCATAGCGTTGACAGACGCCGAAACACAAAGTACTGCATGCTATAACAAAAGAAAACAGTTAATTAAAACAGTACAAGAAGGCGGAAAATGAAGTTTTTCGTGATTTAGCGGGAAGCCAGCAAAATGAATCATGCAATTTTATTGCCAAGCTATTCTGAAATGCAATTAACGTTCTCTAAATAAATACGGCGCACAAGTTGACTTGTTTGGAATTCTTGGATTGACGCAGCCGTTGTGTGGAACTGGTGTTTCGCAAAGATTGTTCGAATGCGTGTGTATGTGAATGTATTTATCTGTTTGTATGTGTATGTTTAAATAATCCCTGTACAACAACATCATGTACTGTCTGATGATGTATGATTCATGTCAACGGCTGGATTAGCTTCCATTGTTCATCATGAGAAAACGCAAATGATGAAGCACTTATTGAATTGTTTTATGAAATGTAATCCCAGGAAATACTAAAAGTGTTTACATTATAGAGTATCAACAAAGGAAAAATTTTTGCATGCTGAAGTGAAATCACATTAACTATTCACTTTGTTAACTGGGTTACCATTTGCAAAGTGAACTGTATATGTATATTTCAAGTAAACAAAAATAGATTTAAGTTTCAAAAGAAAGAGAGATCATTTATGGCTTACGATCTTCAAAACACAGACTACTACTGGACTGAATTAAAACGTTCGTATAATACGAATACTATCACGAAAATACCTCTATCTAAAACAGAAAAAGCACAAGAACAGAAATGAAATACTTACTAGAATGCAATATCATTGATCTTAATTTTATTTTCAAATTAGAGAATGTTTAAAACAACTGATAAACATCATGTTTGTGAGTAACAAGGTATTAAGATAAATGTATTTCTAAAATACCAATAAATACTATATAGGATTACAGTAATTATAACAGTAAATTCAGTAGTGAAAGTGAAGAGGAACGCAGGTGGACGCCTTTACTACTTCCAAAATTATCTATGGCGCCCCTCACTTGCTTTAAAATTACCATGGGCAAAGACAAGCACAGGAAACGGCGTGACGTCATAGGTCCCCTTACCTTTTCAAATCCACTTTTACCCCTGAGTAAATTTACGCATAGAATATAACAACGATAAAAAGAATGATTAATTCTAATTAATTATTTCAAATGATAATTTAAAAACGATAATCTAATATATATCCATGATAATATGAAATAGTAATTACTGAATATGAGACGTGAAATAATACATTAATTATTACACGGTGATACTGTGCATTACAAGGTGATACTGTTTTCGTCAGTACACTTATCATCCCTGATAGAAAATAGACAGTGATTGCATAGTGGAAAACAAAGAGGTATTCCAAGGACTGTACTATCGTATGGCTCGACAAGAAATGCAGTGGAGCGAAACCTGTTTTGTTCGAATTAAGTTCATGCAGTCCAATAACTGAAACAAATGCAACCTCACGGCAAAAAGAAATGATCGTATTTGTGTTGTTACGCATTTCACACGCCTGAACATTAACGGACTTGGTGGCTCATTCTTTAAGGGGTCTTCTGAAAATTAGCGGATTGATTAGCGGAGCGGGCAACTGACAATATACAATCTTTCCATGAAATTTGGCGAAATATATATAGTTGTGCCATATCTACGCGTAGACTTGTAGCACCCATACTTCGACACTACAGTGACGACTTAGTTTTAGTACCATGTTGTGAGACAACAGCTTTTCTAGAAACTGAATAAAGCTAGTTGGGGGTTTCAACAATCTTATGATCTTATACTCATGGATTTTTTTCTGTGGAGATTTTTAAAGAATCGGGTCTATCATCAAAAAAATATTATTTTCTATGATAAAATAATTCTTGTTATGCTGTTAAAGATGTTTCGTAACTTGTGTAAACGTGCTCTCTGTAAGGGACAGCAAGATCATTTACAGTATTTACTATGAGCATAAAAACCATGTAAGTGCATGTATTGAGATAATAAATACGTATCTGTATCTATAAACGTATTAGTGTATACTGAGACTCGTCCAGCTGGTCTAGTAGCTTGCGCGTGTGCACGTGGTTCTGGATTCGATTCCCGATGGGAGAGCACGAAAAATAAATTTCACGATCTCGATTTCCTTTAGCCTTAAGGACATAAACTTGGGACGTTAAACTATAAGATGTTGATTTTATTCCGTCTGGGTGAACGGACTTTTGGAACACACTGTATATGCTTGAATAACGTAAAGTACGCACTCAATGATACGAACAAAGTCCTATGAAATATACAGATTGTGAAGGCAAACTCTTAGGCTTTATAGAATATTTAAGAGTGAAGTAATTCATACATCAAAACCATGACACAGTACCTCCACATTAGCATTTTGTCTTCATCCACCGCTAGAAGACTGAACTAGAAAGAAAGAGTAGTTTCGTTAGCAACAAGAAAATAGTTTTGATTTGCTAGTTGAAATACTCGATATTATTGTGTTTTATCTTCAAGTAATGGTTACAATGCGTTAAAAGATAATGCACAAAGTATTTCTCGTTTATCAGCAGAGGTTGGATAATTCGAAGGGTTTTCCGATCAATGAACAGGCAGGAAAACACTGAAAATATTTTAGTAGAAAACAGAAGGCAAGTTTCAGTTTCTAGCATCTTCAGAAACGGTACCTGGGGAAGAAATTCATTACCGCACAAAGAAATAAATTACAAGCGCACAAAAATGTGATGCTGCATTAGCACAATTTGATTTTCGACAAATATAGATAAAAAGTTAGGTTCTTTTTGTTGCATAAAAAGTAAATATCAAGAAGTATAAAAGACATTCTTTATCACACAACTAATGTATTTATTGTATTTGAAATTAAATAGTTTCTTCTCCAATGTTTGAAAAAAAGGAAGTCTAATCTTTAAAATTATTTCAAAAGATATATTCTATCTTGAGCTATCTATCTTGAAACCAGTATCCGAATTTATTACTTTAAAGGGTAGAGAATTTTCAAACCTAAAAGTTATGGTTTCGAAATCAAGCACTATTAATTATCGGGTAACTGAAGTGAACTGTGCGTACATTATTTAAAATATACGCATAAATGATTAAGTATTATTATTATTATTATTATTATTATTATTATTATTATTATTATTATTTAAAATAATAATTAAATTGGATATTTGAGCAAACCTTTGATAAAATTCTGTGTAAGCCAATGAAATACAGTATAATATGTAAATCGATTCAAAATCTCATTTACATGAGATATTTACGTGCGAAGATCGATCATCTACGTCTCTATCAGTACAGATGCTATGTAACATTTGGGTCTGAATCCGAATCGTATGAACAAACAGTGTGTACTGAACGCCGGTCGCATACCAGATACAGAGCCATGAGGCCACTGTGAGTCGATATCAAATGTATATATGCTAATAACCCAAAAGCATGCCTATTAACTATATGAAGCATTGCAAAAATTGGCTACAATTATTCGTGACACATTAAGCGTACTCACATGGAACTTATTCGCATAAAACAAACCGAGATTAATGTCTTTGTAGCGACATATGACTTAGTTTTTAAATTTAGGCACTTATCAGCCTCATCCTCATTTTTCCTAATTGTAATTTTCTAGAGAACACAAAAATACTACTTACTAAACTAATCAATGTTTCTGCGGTCTTGCTTAGTTCATGTAAGGCAATCTAATCATAACTGAAATTAGTTTTCACTAATTACAGCAACATCCATCACAAAGTGTCGTATAAAATTTATTTATTTCCTCTCTTATATCCCGAATTTGGAACAAAACATGGGGTCTCCATTTAAGATTTTGAAGTTCTCTTCACATCCTCACCCAGTGACGAAAACTGCAAACTATCTTTAACAAAGATAATTTTTTCCTTCCAAAATATTAACCTCTCTTTTCGAACATTTTTTTTTGCACTACACTTATTTTTCCCGATTTTTTCAGTGTCAAGTAAAAAAAACTCATATCAACCTTTAAAATCAGAAGTCCATATACACCTAATTTCACATTTCTACATTCAGATTTAGGGATTTGGACATTTTAAGATAACTGCTATCTGCTCTTTTCCCCTTCACCGTTGAATTTCCACAAAAAATATCTTCATTAATGGGACCTTGTATCACAAATCCTATGCCACGTCCAAATTTTAAATTTCTAGCTTAAAGGGCTTGGCCTAGACTTTGATTAGTCAGTCAGTAAGGACTTCCTTTATTGTATAAATAATTGCTAAAAACATCCAAATTTTACAAAGCCCTTAAGTGATAACAACGTTGAGTTCAGTTGATTTTGAGTTTAACGTCCCGTTCAGCAGCGAGGCTATATGAGACGTGGACCTACTGATTAACGTGGAATCCGAACCACATGAGCTCCCGCCGGGAATTGAACCCGGGTCTCCCGCGCCAAAGGCGCGTACGCTAACCGCTTTTTTTTATTATTTTCATTTGATTAACTTAGCCACGGAGGAGCTCTGATAACAAGGTGTCAGCAAAGCATTACACATGTGTCATTTATGGAAGAGATGCGGCAAACAGAAGATTTGTTAGATTCAATGCTATGTTTTAATAATTATTTCCTTTAAAACATGATTAACAATCAGTTTGTCCCAATAAGACAGCATGGCCAATTGAACTGGACTGTATGTTTTAACATGTAACATAGATAGTTAATTGTAGAATAGACCATCAGTTTAGTTGTACTTCAGTTACTAATAAACCTGAAAAATGTAATGTAATGTGTACGTACGTACGTACGTACGTACACACACACACACACACACACACACACACAATAATAATAGTAATAATAATAATAATAAAAATTAGCCAAGTCTCAGTGATCAAATTTTAGCCACAGAGATTGTTTTGTGATAATTTGAGATTTTTCAAGTCTCTCTCTTTTGAATTATTTCAGATGGAACATAACTTATTTTTTCGAATAAATCAGAATGTTTGAAGACCCATCACAAAGTAAAGATTACTCACGTGCCAAATTCTTTAAGGATGTAATGTATAATGAAATCTCTAAATAAAAAGATATTAACAATGACACTTACTTTTTTCCTTGAAACTTTTAATATCAAAATGATAATTTGTGGTTTTCAAATTTTGACTGGCAACAAGCAAACAGACACCATTTCACGGAGAATTAAATTAACAGGGGATATCTTGAGAAACGACGTAGGCACAACAATTTACCACAAACCTTTGTAAAGTGGAAAATAGTTTTATACGCATACACAAAATGACCGCTAAAGCATCTCAAATGTGATACAACTTTATGTACAAAATAGATACATATTGTCCCCACTTCCATTTTGAAAATTATACCACCAGCGGCAGAGACGCGACGAAACGCCAGTGAACAACAAAATTACTCCCCCAAAATATGTTAAATCGCCTATATGCGTAATTTGTTTGCATTAAGGAAGCTCTAAAAAAAACTTTTTTTTAAAAAAATAGAAACACATAAACCCGACTGGGCGCGGACCACGAACCTTTTGATTACTAGGCGCGTTCTGTTGCAACTTGGCCACGGAGCCAAAGAAGAAAATGTCCTTTGTAGAGGGATAAATCGTTGAGGTCTTTTCAATTTGGCTAATCTGAGTGCTCCTGTAACCGTGTATATTCGACCATTTGGGATCAAATAAAATCCCCTTGGCATGTAATTTTATAAGATAATTTGAACTGATATTTCCATTCAGGTATCTTGTGGTTTCTTTTCGGTATAAATGCGCAGTATTATTTAGTTAGGACTGCGCTTTACCGAATCTCTGATCAGGCAATATTTCCGGTAGTATAGATTTCTGAATAGAAAGTGGAATATGGCCTGATATGGAGAAGTGACAATATTCTCCCACCGAGTTTTTATATATACACAAGGTGCTTGAAGTCGCTGCAAAAGCCATCGTGTTTAGAGTCTTGAAAGAGAAAATCTAATAAACGTAAGAGGGAAATTTTGTTCCTTTCAAGATATACACTTCCGAAAAAGTCGGAAAATGTACTTGGGAACTTCGTAGCTTCAAAACTAGTTTTATTATATGTAACCAGTTCAAGGAATTGCTTAAAAACTATGAGCTCTATCTAAATATTCATGTTTTATAATTCTGCGTTCCTTGCGTAATGAATATTATCAGCTAAGTTGAAGTATATGGAGACACTTAAATACTACGTACACGTACATAAACATAAATATTAACTTTTTAGTAGAGAACACAAATGACAATTCACTTCTCTCTTGCAGGCACAATGAGTTATAGTTATCACTTAACTATAAACATTATTTTCAATTGTTATGATATCATATATTTTCTCTTTAGATAAAAGTTTCATAGTAAATTAAAATAAGTAATCGTAAAATATTATATCTTGAATTTTGGAAATGCTGTATTTGTACTAGTGAAAACTGCAAAAAAAAAAAAAAAAAAAAAAAAAAAAGTACACCCCTGTCCAAAATTATTGTCGCATGTTTATAAATATGTTGTTGTGGGAATATAATTTGATAACGAATTCGCCCAGTATTTCTTATAATGTAAGTATGTGTATAATCGGCAAAGACATGTGTGTGGCAAATTTCGTGTCAAAAGAGCATTAAATAAGAACAATAAAACGAAAAAAAAAAAAACTTTCTTGTCCACTTTGCAACATTTTGTTTTACTCATTCTAATTTTTGTATTTATAATATTTTTCCTATGAAATTTACCACAAATATACATCTTCAAACTAGATATGCGAGTCCAGTTCTTTTAAACAACAGTACAAAGCTGATTCCTGCCAGTTCAAGAATTACATATTTTTATATGCTTATTTTCTGACAATCGCTTAGATTAAAATCACACACACCCATCAACATTTACAATCATTCGTCGAACAGAAATAAGAGCACCCTCGTGACTATATGGTTATAGTGTTTGGAAGAGACGCGCATCATTATCTTATAAAATTACATGCCAAGGGGATTTTATTTGATCCCAAATGGTCGAATATACACGGCTACAGGAGCACTCAAATTAGCCAAATTGAAAAGACCTCAACAATTTATCCCTCTACAAAGGACATTTTCTTCTTTGGCTCCGTGGCCAAGTTGCAACAGAACGCGCCTAGTAATCAAAAGGTTCGTGGTCCGCGCCCAGTCGGGTTTATGTTTTTTTTATTTTTTTAAAGTTTTTTTAGAGCTTCCTTAATGCAAACAAATTACGCATATAGGCGATTTAACATATTTTGGGGGAGTAATTTTGTTGTTCACTGGCGTTTCGTCGCGTCTCTGCCGCTGGTGGTATAATTTTCAAAATGGAAGTGGGGCCACCGCGGATCTCGCTGTGAGTTTACCAATTTTGGGCGAGATGTTGTTAGTTGCCCATCGGTGGTCCCTCGACCCTTACGTCATAATAATTTGATGACGTTTGGCGTATCAAATTTTTCACTATGTTTCAAATTTTTCTGAGTACTGCATATTAGTTGTTGTTGTCTGTTGGTTTCTAAATGTTCCTACTTCAATTTAAATAACTCATACAACTATGCTAGAAACTCTTCACGTAATCTTATTTCATTGACAATTCATCTTTCAAAATAATTCTGCAACCCATTTTCTGATTTTTAATGACACTCACATAAGCAGTAATATGCCGATAGCAATAATAAAAAAAAAAAACAGCTTTCAAAATTTCATTTCTTATTTGGAAGAGAAAGATAAGCACCAACAGAGATGCAAACTACCCAAGGGGAGTATCACGCATTTGAAATATGTATCTACTCAACATGCAATTTTACAATATAAATTCTTGGTGTCAAATGACATCAATTATGATCAAAATAGACAGCTGCCAATGCTGCCAGGTATGTTTAACAAGAAATGAATTTTTCGACCCAACATGGTTAAGATGATAAGGTATGAGTCGTTCCAGGAAGTGAGGGCAAACTAACAAAAACTTACGTGCAATCTGAACGCTTGGAAATTGCATTTGAAGTTTTCGATTTTTAATACTAAAATGTTCTGTGGCATCCAGGTCTCTTATCTGTATATAATATATGGAAACCGTTCTTCTTTCCCTTAGAAAATAGAATAAATGAACTATTATTCTGACCGTTCATAGAGGATTTTTAGAACTCAATCGGTGCAAATTTTCACATGTAAATGGTAGTCATTTCGTAAATGGTGGCTCACATGAAGAAAGGATTCCCTACAAAAGTTTTCTCATTATTTTTCCAACGATATGTAGAATAACATACCTTCCCATTTTAAAGTTTTCGATTGAGCGACCAGTACCCAATGAAAAGATCTTTGAGAGAAAAACAGCATGGTCCATTCAATTTCCCCTATAACATATTCCTCTCTCGTTTTGTTTCATCTCTTTATCTTAAACCTTTTGCGATTTGTAAACACTGGACCAACCATCCTAAATAGTTGTTAACCAAATTACTTGGTGTCCTAAATAAATTAATGTATTGAATATTAACTGGGGATATTTGAAACCTATGAACAAGACTACGCATAATGTAAATCGTATTAGTTAATATAAAGATTATAATAGAACATTAGTTTTATTCCAGTATGAATACTAATATAAATGATCATCATCTTCTTGTCGTTTTTTATTTTAAATAAAAACTTAAAACTGTTAGTTTCTGTCTTGATGGGTTGGATATCTTCCATCCCCTAAAGTATAGAGTATTTGTAAAATTCTATGTCAACATATGACTGTAGCACAAACTGCTAGTGTCTTATCTAAGTGACAAATTACTATTCTTTCATCAGTTTTGTTCGTCGTGGACTTTTACAAACGACAAACTAATCATGTTCTCCCACTGTGCATTGACTGCTTTCAATGTTCGGTGAATAAAATAACCTTGTCTCTCTGTATCTTCTCTGCCTCGGATTAGCTGTCCCACACTGTGGTCAGAATGCAGCCGACTTAACATTGAATCCGAGCAACATGAGCTTCCATTAGGAACTGAACCTGGGACTCCTGCGCCAAAGGTGCGTATGGTAATCATATAGCCACGAAGAAACTTCATAATACAGTCCCACATAGCACTTGACGTCACTGGGACGTCCAATGTTTATCCCATTTATCCCATGTAGTTTCCTGGATTATCGGAACAATCTGTAGACATCGCATGGACCGTCCCGCATATGATGTTCTAAAGGAATTCCAGGTAGGATGGCCATGGGAAGTCCTGGATGGAACAGGAAATGCCAAGGAAAGTCCACGCCGGACATATCTAGGACTACATTATCACATGATTTACCAGACTACATCCCTTTGAGGTCCCGTTGAATATCCCGTTTTCCGGGATATTGGCGAACATCTAGATATCCAACAGAGGCCCATGGATGTTCCGGGAGAAAATTCGATTGATCCTGGCTTGTCCCGTTGTCCATTCCGGATCAGTCTCGGACATCCCGTGGACTTTCGTGTGCTATGTGGGTTGCCTGCTTTCGCATAGATATACCTGATCGATGTGCATTTTTTTCATACACAAAACTAAAACAATTTCGTTACTACTATATATAAATATAATGGAGAAAAAGAATATTAAAATATAATAAAAATATAAATATTTAGTTGCAAGTTATATCAGGTATGCTAGCGTATGTCATAACGATAGCTATTTATCTCATATTAGTTTTACAATGTTTATCTTGAATATTTGTATGTAGAATTAGCCTATGATTCAGTGTGGTGTATATCGTCTGTTTCCCCTCGAAACAACCTTCTCTTGCCCTTCTGTCTGGTATGAAATTACAGCGAAAGTAAATAAGCTTGACCTGAGAAGTTGCTAGTACTAGCAGTTAATTCTTGTTAAAGATTGATTTCTTAAAAATTTTCTCTTGCTCGCATCCCCCATACATACTGTTTGTGAGTAATGAACGTCCTAACTAAATTAACATTCATTTTTCTTAAAATCATTATAGCATAAATTATTCACTCTAGTCACTATCTAGTCTGGTTATGTATTATGCCTTATTCACATTCACATTCAACCTGAATAATGTGATAAGATAGATAACACAGTATTACTTACAAGGTAGCACTACTCTTATTACAACAATAGAACTCGTGGCTAACGAAAGTAATTACTTAAATAATATGATATTGCGGCGTTTCAGATGATCGTTCTCTATCCCACATGAAACATTGGTGTGTAGTTGAAACACTCTTGTATGATATAAGGATGTATCACATGGTACATGTTTCATAATAAAGGTATTTCACATATGGTGGATGAAAGGCGTTTCATGACTTGGCTTATATATATGTCATGTGTGTGTGTGTTTGTGTGGATATAATGAGGACGTTTTAGAAACTTGTTCATTGAAGCAATAATATCGACCCCGCGCCCTTTTGCATTGATAGACTATATGGAGTTTTCAACGAACGAAAAAACTACGTTTCAGATTGGGGATTTCATTGATGTGACAAAGGGAGATGCTGGAATTAATGAACTACTTTCTTTCATCTATTGTTCATTCCCCGTGACTATGTGGTGAGCGTTATATAGTATAGATAGTATATGCTTATCTTTTTATTTTCTCTGTTGTACCGCTGTGTCTATCAAAAATTTACAGAGCGTGTGAATTAAACTCATTCATGACAAGTGAAACGCTGTGGTATATTTTCTCCAAACTAATCACAAGAAAATAGTGTGGAAATGTGAATAATGTTTCAAATAATGTTTTTGACCATATTGTAAACACATGTTAAAAAGGAATCGCGGCAGTGTCTTCGGTTTGCTGTACACTATAGGTTAAACTCTGTTTCACTAAGTGCTGTAATTGTTTATATTTAACTTTTTACTTTCAATTTACGTTTTATAGTCCTTACATACTAAAAAGGTAAGTTTTAAATATCCGTCCGTCCATTTCGATATACGTGATATGTATTATGGTTATACCACTTAACGTACGCACTAACTTATAAACTTTTATTTAAAAAAAATAATATTCTCTGGAGTGGTTGAATTTTCTACCTATTCCCTAAAATGAAAGTAGTTTACTAAATTCTAAATATTCTTAAAATGTACTTATTTTTCAGAAACTACTTAGGTGATTATGATTATATTTCAAAAATAATTATTTCATTAATAACCTGACAATATACCATGAGGAATGTCTTATGAAGAAAAATCAGAAAGGTTCGTTTACTTTTGAGAATGTTTTCGTCAGACGAAAATTTTCGAAAATTCTTATAAATGTTTCTATATTTTACAATAAAATTTCAAATTAATAACTGCGCCATAGGATGATTGAGTTGAAGAAATTAAAGCGAGAAAGTTTATAGCAGTCACCAGGTCATATGAGTTACTTTTGTGGACGCTCTGTATATTTTGGAAAGACATAAATATTTCTTCGATTTATACTTTATTTTTGCGACGCAAATAATTTCTTTTCTTCGACTGTAACAGCTAATAACTCGATTTCTCTCACACGAATTAGAACAATAGAGTTTTTCATCGTTCACCAATACTTATATGTGAAACGTTGTTTTGCAGTAAGAAGATTTTAGTGAGTAACAAAGACGCTATTCATTTCCTGAACTATATGTATGAAAATCGTATTTCAATTATTTGGATACTTCAGTGTTTCTTTCTTTCTCAATATGCAAAGACTTACCGTAAGTAATTGAAGAAAACACTTAATGCAGTTCCAAATAGCTATATAACGTATACTTAGCATGGCAGGTGCGACCTGGGCGGGCTGTCGCCTAGCTATATTGTTCAGCCAGTTTTTATCCTGAAGTTCTCATAATCGAGTTCTCGTAGTCTTTTTTTTTTTTTTTTTTTTTTTTTTTTTTTTTTTTTACATTGTGCCCAGTGAGCTGTAAATTAAAGAAATTCTTTTAACATATAATTTGCATATCCATACAAGTATGTTTAACCTGATCACATTTTAAAATGAACTGGCAACATTGACCAGTTGGTGAACTGAGCTCGCACCTAGAGCACCTTAACTCTAGGAGTTTTCTCCGTGTGTCAATACAGCCAACATGTTCATTTACTTCACTGTAAAATTAAGCAAAGGTCATAAGCCAGTAGCAGCCCAAAAGCTTAAACAGCGGCTAGCTCCCATTTATAACTAAGTCCTGGGGCCTGAGATGCAGTTCGAACTAGTCGACGGTTCTCAGTAATTTTTCGATTTTATACCGTGCCGACAGACATTCATTTCATGGTTATGCCACCTTGAGTTTTTGGTGAATTGTCAACGTAGCCGCAAGGAACTTACGTCGTGCGATTATATTCAGTGTTACCCCACAGTTTTAAACCCAATGTGCATTATTTAGTGGTGTAAGAAAAGTGCTTGTGGAGAACCCCAAAACATTTTATTCATTCATATATATATATATATATATATATATATATATATATATATATATATATATATATAGATGGTGATCAGAAAAATGAAAACACCTGTAGTTGGCAACATGTCAGATGTATGGGTTAGCAGTGCTGTCGTGGCGCCCGCAGTGCCAGACCGCTGGTGGTGGTGTGTTAGGTCGGTCTCCATACTACGTCAGGCGCAGTGGAACAGCAGTGTCCAGTGGCTGCAGCAGACGGAGATAGTATAAAATGGGAGACCTCTCACATTTTCAAACAGGGCAAATTGTTGGTGCGCGGTTATGTGGAGTGAGTGTGAAAGCAGTGGCTACTGTGTTAGGTGTGTCGCGTGGAACAGTGTCGAAGCTGATGACGACCTACACAACAGACGGGAAAACCACATCGCGGAAGCGGAACAGTGGGCGGAAGAAAATCATGAGTGACAGGTCACGCCGGATATTAAAGCGCATTGTCACGCAGAACCGTCGTGCCACTGCGGAGCAAGTGACGGATGAACTCAATCAACACCTCCCCCACCCTGTTTCGACAATCACAGTCCACCGCGAATTACATGACATGAACTTATGGGGTCGTGTTGCATGGGCCAAACCGCTCATCAGGGACCATAACGCTTTCGCACGCCGCAAATGGTGCCGCGACCATGCAACTTGGACCGTTGAGGACTGCAAACGTATGATATGGTCGGATGAGTCATCCTTCACCCTATTCCCAACCACGGGCCGTGTTTATGTGTGGAGAACGCCCAAAGAAGCTTATGATCTTCAGTGTCTCCACCCAACTGTCAAACATGGCGGCGTCGCGGTGATGCTGTGGGCCGCCATATCATGGTTTTCATTGGGTTCTGTGGTCACACTTAGCGGACGAATCACTGCCAATGATTATGTCGCAATTTTAGGAGACCAATTGCATCCTATGGTCCGGATGTTGTTCCCGGACAATGACGCCATCTTCCAGGATGATAATGCACCCATTCACACAGCTAGCGTTGTTGCAGCGTGGTTTGAGGAACATCGGGATGAAGTTCAACACCTCCCCAGGCCCGCCTAATCCCCAGATCTCAACATAATTGAACATCTGTGGTTCGTCTTGGAAACACGACTCTGGCGACGATTTCCACCTCCATCCTCTCTCACAGAACTGGCCGATGCCCTGCACGAGGAATGGTGTAAAATTCCACTTGCTACCATTCACGACCTCTATGCCTCCATCCCACATCGCATCAAGGCTGTTCTGAAGGCGAAAGGTGGACCGATACCATATTAATCTGGTAAGTTGCAATTTCGTTCAGGTGTTTCTATTTTTCTGATCACCATATATATATATATATATATATATATATATATATATATATATATATATATATATATATATATATATATATATGTGTGTGTGTGTGTGTGTGTGTATGTGTGTGTGTGTGTGTGATATGATTTTAAAGGGCTATCATATCGTGAAATGTGAAGTGTAATTTTATGTTTGTAGAAATAGTTGTGTTTACATCCATATCATTGTTTACTATTGTGATTATTTTTCTTCCAGATAATCTTTTACACATAGTGTATTTAATATATAATCATTTAATTATTATTTATTTAATGTGTTTTCGTTGCATGTGTGAATAGTGTTTTGGGTATCGTGATCCGAGCGATCATCTAGATGTCCATGAGGATTTTCGAGACGAGACATCCGAACTTCGTTGCTATATACTCATTTTATTGTTGAGACCTAAGAGCGATTCGGGAAAAGTTCGTAATCTTTTTTCCTTTTTGGAAATGTTCTTTAACATTTTAATCAGGTAAGTTCAGGTCTCTTGAAAATTGCCGTTGGTGGGACGTCAGGAACGCATCCGGAAAGGGGTTACAAGTTAAGGGCGGTGGCCCGTACTAACCAAGATAATGACGTAATAAGTATGGCTACGGCTCTTGTCCTTATAATAAACCGCAAAGCACGTATAGTTCAGTGTATCATCAGTATCCATTTGGAAATAATTTATGCTGGCTAATCGGTTAGCGTACGCTCTTTGGTGTGAAAAATCTGGGTTTAATTCTAGGTGGAAGATCATGTGGTCTGTATCCCACGTTAATCTATAGGTACACGTTATGTTGTAAATAGAAAAAAACGGTTCGTATTTTTTCAGAAATGTGCGTTTTTTTTTAAAAAAAAAAAAAACATTGCCTCTCGTTTTTTTCTAAATTTCGTTTTTTTTTTCAAATAGTCATTTGTAATGCATCTTATGTCTATTTAAGTATGAAATATTTTTATGTAGGGGTAATCACCGTAAAATGCAACATAAATTAAACGCTAGATACTGATACGCTACAAATATTTTACAATTTACATGAATACCATACCTATTAACAATTCGGGTTTCAGCAGTTTTAATCAATATCAACTAAGAAATAAAAGTAGAAATGAAATTTTATGTTTTCGTGAAAGCAGGCTTTTAATAAGTACGAAAATAATGTCTCGAACAGTATAAAATTCCAATAACTTGTCTAAAGGTAAAAACTAATACTAATTTGCCTAATAGTATTTTTCTAAATGTCATATATAAATAATTTGTCGACTAGATATATATGATATGCAGAGCCGGCTCTACCATATATGCAACACGTGAATTTGCGTAGAGCGGCAAGCTTGGATGGTCCGGCAAAATCTGTCATAAGTATATTATTTAGATTAAATATTTCTTGTTCGAAACAGACTTCATGATGAGGGTAGTTACATTTACTAAGCGGACCTTCTATTTGAATACTACATTCATAAATTATGTTTAGGTTGCATTAGTTTAAGGTCACATGGACAATGCTAAAGCAAATCGTCGAATAAATCCGAGCACAAATTGCTTGATTGTTGTCAAATGCAAGAATTCAATTCTCGAATAGTAGTGAATATCTGTTCCATTCAGTAAGTTATCACAGTTTTGATATGAAACTAGTCTTGTTTTGTCAGAAACAAGTCCCTTATCATTGAAGATAGAAACAAGTTTTTTTTTTAAAAAAATGGTTTGATGTAGAAGAAAACTCAATAAAAATAAAAGAGCTAGTTGCACCAGAATTGCAAACTGATACATTGAGATTGAAGCTTGATAGTGAATTCTATAAAAAGGATTACCATCTCTCCTCTTCAGGTGTGTGTGCTTTATCTTTCACTAATATAATAGATTAATATTTAAAGAAAAAAACAGTCACAACGGGATTGCATTTTAGTAAGTATTTAAGCCTTTCTGAGTGCGACTGCACTTACCCTCAACTTTGTTATTCATGCTGGAGTAGCATACTTAAAATCATGACTTTTAAGATTTGTTCTGTCTGGAGAAAGGGGGAGGCGGCAATTTATGCCACTGCACGAGGCGATAAATTGACTAGGACCGGTCCTGATGATATGTGTATAAAAAGCATGAACATAGGATGACTCAATTTGAAGTAATGGAGGGTGTTTCAAAATTAATATTAGGGTTTTGAAACTTTGTAGTATCTATTACAATTAACTTAAAATACAATTATAAATATTATATCAAATGAAAGAGCAACTCAAACAGTTTTGTACGCACGCATGTACATGTATTGTTTCTTCTGTCTGCCGTTAGAAAGAGCAAATAGCAAAGATGGAGACTAGAGAGCAGAAAACTTTGTGTTTTAATAAAAACTGAATCTGTACAGTGCAACCGTCTGTGTGAAGAATATTAAGGAGACGCTTACAACTACGTCTTTATCGTTTGCAGTTGCTACAGGTCTAAAGCCTACAGACTACGGTTTACGTGCTAGTTTCGCAAGTGAAATATTCCTGCATAACAATGAAGATTTTCTGGATCGTGTCGACTTCAGTGATAAATTGACCTTTCACCTAAGAGCTAATGTGAACACTCACACTCATAATGTTTGCATCTGGTCGTCAGCAAATCCTCAGGAGATGGTACAGTTGAAACGAGACTCCCCTAAATTGAATGTGTTTTGTGCCATATGGCGTAAAGTTTATGGTCCTTTCTCGCCTATCGACTAGCTGTGTGCCGTGTGACGAATGAATCTCACATTGAACACTTGTAGCAAAGACTGTTTAAGGTGCTCTTTTACTTGATGCATTGCTTATAATTGTGCGTAAAATGTAATAATACTACGAAGACTTAAAACCGCGATATTCATTTTGAAACACCCTGCATTTCTCACCAACAGTGTTGGAACTAAGATGTAAAAAGGAGAGAAAATTTTCCTTATAAAGTCATTGTTTACAACGATATTATTATTAGTCGAGACTATAACTACAACAACAACACGAGTTAGTAGTCAAAAAAATGTAATCAAATGTATACTCGGTGGCCCAGGTGGCCAAAGTGGCACACACGGGTGTCACTTGTTTAATCCGCTCCTGTGTGGACACTAATTAAGATATCTGGATATTATTCTTACAAAATATGGTTGGACTATAGTTTATCATATTAATTTCTTTTCCTTCTGGTGTCGAATTTCCTTCTCAAATTTCATCCTAGTCAAAAATTCGAGAATTTTCTAATTTCGAATTTCCTTTACTTCTTTTTTCCCCTGTAGCTTCCTTCGTTGTAGAAAGACATTCTTAAGACTTGCCAGGTTGATACCTCGGATGGATGCCTAACTGTTGACATCAATTGGACGGATCTGCGAGCAGTGTTGCCAACTAGGGAAATTAAAATTATCCTATATTTGGGCAAAAAATTAGAAATTTTTGTTTATAAATCCGTACCTATACGTCCGAGTGCAAGTCAACTTACGCCAATCGAACATTTGTCCTTACTTAACAAACGCAAGTACAGATCGTTACAATGGGGTAGTTAGAGGGCGCACGTAAAATTCGTATTTAGGTTCTAACCCTTGATTTTTCTAGTTCTTCCTTATTTTTCTGTTTACCGTAATATATTTTTGGTAAATAGAAGCTTTGGTCCTTATATATCGCCATAATACTTGTAAGATATATTAGTGGTGTACCAATGTTTAATTTAAGATAGTGTGCGTCTGCCTGGTAGCAGTGTTGCCAGCTACAGAAAATTTTAATTCCAGATTTTAGGGGGAAATTTTGGAAAAAATCATTTTTTATTTCTATTATTTCCTTCTTGTTGGCTACATTCGAACAAACGTACGAGTGTCTAATAGCCTAATCCTTAGCCTACACAGTGCACCATAAATAGTTTCACTAGAATAATTAGGGGACGTACAGTTGAGGTTTATAATAAACCATGTTCTGGAAATGGTAAGAAAATGGTGAATTTCTGAGGTAGAATAAGATTTTTTTTTAAATTTCATGCTTACTTTGTTATATATCGCCATGATACTTATGCGATACATTCTTGGAGTACTACGGTTTATTTTCAGATAGTTTTCGTCTGTCTGATGGCAGCGTTTCCAGCCAAAACAATTAATTCCCGCTATTAGGTGAAAAATTCGGAAAATTTCCTTTTCCCCTCTATTATTACCCCCTTACCGGTTACATTGAAACAAACGTACCACTACCTGAAAGCTTCCTCCTTACCCTACAGAACGCACCATAAAAAGTTTCAATAGGATCAGTAGAAAAGCTGTAGCCCCGGCATATTTGATTTTTGCTTCTGAGGCGTAAAACGTGCAAAATTTCATGTGTATGACAGAATTTTTTCTTTCCTTCTTTGAATGGAAGCCAGCGACTTCAGGATTTCACTGTACCTTGTCAACACACCAAAGATTTGTTTAGGTGACTTAAACCCATATAGCAGCAGTGGTGCTAGATACAAAAAAAAAAAAAAAAAAAATTGAAATTCGGTTAGGGATTTTTTTGGTAAATTTTCACCCCTACATTTCCCTCAATAATTTCCCACCCGTTGACAACACTGCAATGCAACTTACACACAAAAAAGCCACGTTCATTTTCTAAAGGACAAGGCCTTAACCACATCAATCGAATGAATAGTTTTTGAGCAATAAGTCACTAACTGGAAATGTAGGAAAACGCCAAAAATGATCTGGGGCCGAAAGGAATAATCACACAATTTTGCTCGTATAGGTACAAAGAAACAAACGATTTGTAAGTTACGAGGGCTTCGACTCAAGTTCTGTTGATTATTTCAATAATTTGCAACATAAATCAATAAATAATAGTTGCCAGAAAAAAAAAAAACAGACATTGGGAAAAAACATGAAAAAGAACGAGGTTTTTTATTGAGAAAAAACTTCACAGAAAAAAAACTTTTTTTTTTTTTTTTACAACACTAGGTCCACGTCTCATATGTATTGACATCAGGCAAGCAACATTTGCCATTTATAAATAGAATATGAAACTATTGTTGGTGTTATTTTAAATTCTTTATTTGTAATCATCTTTCCGTCGTGGGAATGATCTAAGTATGGGAAATTTTTAGATTTTCTTTTCGCGATACGTTGTTTCTCTCAAATAATAAAAATTTCTGCCATTTACTGTAAATCTACTAGTATATAATTCTCGTTAAGCATTCATTTGTTAAGAATACAAATTACGTGTGTAACATATGACTCAAAACATCCAGGAAAGCAAAGCTTATTGCAAAAGTACTAAATCTTTATCCATAGATTGAATTAAGCAAATTAAACTGTTTTTATGCCAATTAAAGTTTTCTCAAAACACAATATCCAGATTCCTTGAATATAGTGGGAAGACGCTCAGACCACGAAACACAAAAACACTATTCATACATGCAACGAAAACACATTAAATAAAATAATAATATGATTATTTATTAAATACACTAAGTGTAAAAGATTATATGGAAGAAAAATAATCAGAACACTAAACATTGATATGGATGTAAATACAACTATTTCTAAAAACATAAAATTACATTTCACGATATGATAACCCTTTAAAATCGTATCACACATGTATATCAATGAATTAAATGTTTTGAGATTCACCACAAGCACTTTTCTCACACCAATAAATAATGCATATTGGGTTTAAAACTGTGGGGTAACACTGAAAATAATCGCACGACGTAAGTTCCTTGCGGCTACGCTGACAATTCACCAAAAATTCAAGATGGCGTATCCATGGAATGAATATATGTCGGCACAATATCAAATCGAAAAATTACTGGGAACCGACGACTGGTTCGAACTGCATCTTAGGGCCCATGACTTTATTAAATGGGAGCTAGCCGCTGTTTAAGTCCCTGGGCTGCTACTGGCTTATGAACTTTGCTTAATTCTACAGTGAAGTAAATAAATATGTTGCCTGTATTGACACACGGAGAAAACTCCTAGAGTTAAGGTGCTCTAGGTGCGAGCTCAGTTTATCAACTGGCCAATGTTGGCAGTTCATTTTAAAATGTGATCAGGTTAAACACACCTGTATGGAGATGCAAATTAAATGTTGAAAGAATTTCTTTAATTCACAGTTCACTGGCCACCATGTAAAAAAAAAAAAAAAAAAAAAAAAAAAACCTACGAGAACTCGATTATGAGAACTTCAAGAGAAAAACTGGCTAAACCATATTGCTAGGCGACAGCCCGCCCAGGTCGCACCTGCCATGCTAAGTATTATCGAAGAAAACAATTTAGTTAAAAACTATATGATGCAGTCTTTACATATTGAGTAAGGAAGAAACACTGAAGTATCCAAGTAATTGAAATACGATTTTCATACATATAGTTCAGGAAATGAATAGCGTCTTTGTTACTCACTAAAATCTTCTTACTGCAAAACAACGTTTCACACATAAGTATTGGTGAACGATGAAAAACTCTATTGTTCTAATTCGTGTGAGAGAAATCGAGTTATTAGCTGTTCCAATCGAAAAAAAGAAATTATTTGCGTCGCAAAAATAAAGTATAAATCGAAGAATGGTTTATGTCTTTAAAAAAATATACACAGCGTCCACAAAAATAACTTATATACCCTAGTGAATGTTATAAACTTTCTTCTCGTGTCACTTTCTTAAACTGAATCATCCTGTGGCCCAGTTATTAATTTGACAATTTATTGTGAAATATAGAAACTTTTATAAGAATTTTCGGAAACTTTCTTCTGAAGAAAACATTCTCAAAAGTAAACTTACCTTTCTGACTTTTCCTCATAAGACATTCCTCATGGTGTATTGTCAGGTTATTGATGAAATAGTAATTTTTGAAATATAAACAGAATCACCTGAGTCATTTTTGAAAAATTAATACATTTTAAAAATATTTACAATTTAGTAAACTTCTTTCATTTTAGGGAATAGGAAGTACATTCGACCACTCCAGAGAATACTGCTATTTTTTTAAAATAAAAGTTTATCAGTTAGTACGTACGTTAAATGATATAACCTATAATACAAAGCAAGTACATCGAAACGGACGGACGGATATTACAAATTCACCTTTTCAGTATGTGAGGATTATGAAACGTAAATCGAGAGGAAAACGTTAATCATAAACAATTACAGCACTTAGTGAAACAGAGTTTAACCTATAGTGTACAGCAAACCGAAGGCTCTGGCGTGACTCCTTTTTTAACGTGTGTTTACAATATGCTCAAAAACGTTATTTCAAACGTTATTCACATTTCCACACTATTTTCTTGTGATTAGTTTGGGGAAAATATACCACAGCGTTTCACTTGTCATGAATGAGTTTAATTCACGCGCTCTGTAAATTTTTGATAGGCACAGCGGTACGACAGAGAAAATAAAAAGAAAAGTTTACGCATATACTATCTATACCATGTAACGCTCACCTTATAGTCACGGGGAATGAACAGTGGATGAAAAAAAGTAGTTCGTTAATTCCAGCATCTCCCTTTGTTACATCAATGAAATCACCAATCTGAAACGTAGTTTTTTCGTTCGTTGAAAACTCCATATAGTCTATCAATGGAAAAGGGCGCAGGGTCGATATTATTGCTTCAATGAACAAGTTTCTTAAACGTCCTCATTATATCCACACACACATCACATATATATAAGCCAAGTCATGAAACACCTTTCATCCACCATATGTGAAATACCTTTACTATGCAACCGGTCTCATGTGAAACATCCTTATGTCACACTGGAGTGTTTCAACTACACATCAATGTTTCATGTGGGGTAGAAAACGGTCATCTGAAATGCTGCAATATCATATTATTAAAGTAATTACTTTCGTTAGCCATGAGTTCTATTGTTGTAATAAGAATAGTGCTACCTTGTAAGTAACAATATGTTATCTATTCTATTCACATTATTCAGGTTGTATGTGAATGTGAATAAGGCATAATACATAACCAGACTAGATAGTGACAGATTAGATAGTGGTGATAAAGTGAATAATTTATGTAAAAATGATTTTAAGAAAAATGAATGCTAATTTAGTTGGGACATTCATTACTCACAAACAGTAAGTATGGGTGATGAGAGCAAGAAAAAATTAAAAAAAAAAAAAAAATAACAAGAATTAACTACTAGTACTAGCCACTTCCCAGGTCAAGCTTATTTACCTTCCCTGTTATTTGATACCAGAGAGAAGGGCAAGAGAAGGTTGTTTTGATGGGAAACAGACGATAAACACCAAATTGAATCATAGGCTAATTCTATATACAAATATTCAAGATAAACATTAGAAAACTAATATGAGATAGATAGCTATCGTTATGACATACGCTAGCATACCTGATATAACTTGCAGCTAGATATTTATATTTTCATTATATTTTAATATTCTTTTTCTCCATTATATTTACATATAGTTGTAACGAAATTGTTTTTACTTTGATGCGCATAAAAACCAATTCACCAATGCACAGGCATATCTATGCGAAAGCGGAAATCCACATAGCACACGGACGTCTACGCGATGTCCGAGACTGATCCGCAATGGACAACGGACAACCCTGGATCATCCGAATTTGCTCCCGGAACATCCATGGGCCTCCGTTGGATATCCAGATGTTCGCCAATATCTCGGAAAACTGGATATTCAACGGGACCTTAAAGCGATGTCCTCTGGTATATCGTGGGATAATGTAGTCCTAGCTATATCCGGCGTGAAATTTCCCTGGGATCTCCTGTTCTATCCGGGACGTCCCATGGCCATTCTACGTGGAATTCCTTTAGGACATCATATGCGGGACGGTCCATGCGATGTCTACTCATGCGATTGTTCCGATAATCCTGGAAACTACATGGGATAAATGGGATCAAACTGTGAGGTCCCAGTGACGTCATGTGCTATGTGGACTGTATTATGGAGTTTCTTCGTGGCTATATGATTAGTATACGCACCTTTGGAGGAGTCCCAGGTTCAGTTCTTAATGGAAGCTCATGTTGCTCGGATTTAATGTTAGGTCGGCTGCATACTGACCACAGTGTGGGACAGCTAATCCGAGGCAGAGAAGATACAGAGAGACAAGGTTATTTTATTCACCGAACATTGAAAGCAGTCAATACAGAGTAGGGAAACATGATTAGTTTGTCGTTTGTAAAATCGCACGGCGAACAAAAGTGATGAAAGAATAGTAATTTGTCACTCAGATAAGACACTAGCAGTTTGTGCTACAGTCATATGTTGAGATAGAATTTTTCAATTACTCTATACTTTAGCAGATGGAAGATATCCAACCCATCAAGACAGAAACTAACAGTTTTAAGTGTTTATTTAAAATATAAAAAAACGATAAGCAGATATTCATTTATGTTAATATTTATACTGGGCTCAAAAAAATTCTATTATAATCTTTATATTAACTAATACGATTTAAATTATACGTAGTCTTGTTCATATGTTACAAATATCCCCAGTTAATATTCAATACATTAATTTATTTAGGACACCAAGTAAGTTGGTAAACAACTATTTAGGGTGGTTGAGATAAAACGTCCAGTGTTTACAAATCGCAAACGGCTTAATATAAAGAGATGAAACAAAACGAGAGAGGAAAATGTTATAGGGGAAGTTGAATGGACTATGCTGTTTTTCTCTCAAAAATCTTTTCATTGGGTACTAGTCGCTCAATCGAAAACTTTAAAATGGGAAGGTATGTCATTCGACATATCACTGGAAAAATAATGAGAAAATCTTTTGTAGGGAATCCTTTCTTCATGTGAGCCACCATTTACGAAATGACTAACATTTAAATGTGAGAACTTGCACCGATTGATTTCTAAACATCCTCTATGAACGGTCAGAATAATCGTTCATTTATTCTATTTTCTAAGGGAAAGAGGAACGACTTCCATATACTATACATAGATACGAGATCTGGATGCCACAGAACACTTTAGTATTAAAAATCGAAAACCTCACATGTAATTTCCAAGCGTTCAGATTGCAAGTAAGTTTTTGTTAGTTTGCTCTCACTTCCTGGAACGACTCATATCTTATCATCTTAATCATTTTGAGTCGAAAAGTTCATTTCTTGTTAAACATACCTGGTAGCATTGGTAACTGTTTAATTTGATCATAATTGATGTCATTTGACACCAAGAACTTATATTGTAAAATTGCATGTTGAATAGATACATATTTCAAATGCGTAATACTCCTTTTAGGAAGTTTGCATCGCTGTTGGTGCTTAATTTACCTTTCACAATAATTCTGCAACCCATTTCTTACTTTTAATGACTGTACTCCAGGACTAATAAACCGATTGCACTAAAAAACCTTTCAAATATCTCATTTCTTATTTAAACGTGAAACTTTTCAATGAAACCAGATTCTGTGCATAGGAAGAATTTCTGACATAGTTGTATGACTTGTTTAAATTGAAGTAGGAACATTTAGATACAAACAAACAACAATAACAATATACGGTAGTCAGAAAGAATTGAAACAGTTTAAAATGTTGAGACGCCAAGCGTCATCAAATTGTCATGCCGTAAGGGTCGGTGGACCACCGATAAACAACTAGCAATATCTCACCAAAAATTGGCGGCCTTGCAGCGACGATCCGCGGTCCCCCACTTCTGTTTTAAAAATTATACCACCAGCGGCAGAGATGTGACGAAAGACCAATGAACAACAAAATTACTCTCCAAAAATATGTTAAATCGCCTATATGCGTAATTTGCTTGCATTAAGGAGACTCTAAAAACACTTTTAAAAAAGTAAGAAAATATAAACCGTATTGGGCGCGAACCATCAATCTTTTGATTACTAGGCGCGTGCACTTCCGACTTGGCCACGGAGCCGAAGGAGAAAATGTCCTTGGTAGACAGATAAATTATTAAAGTCTTTTTAGTTTGGCTAATCTAAATGCATTAGCGTGTATATTCGACCGTTTAGGATCAAATAAAATCCGCTCGTCATGTAATTTTATAAGAAAATGACGCGCATCCATTTACTTTATTTCATGGTTTATCCATATTCACTTTCAAATGATCGGCGACAGTTGCCATTTGAATTCATACATATATACGCATTCATCTCGAGAATTTTTTACTTCATGATGTAAAGGCAGCGGTAACTTTTGACCCGTGGAGCTTACTTTAGGACAAGTCAGAAAATATATAATTATAACCGCATGCACATGACTGGCGATAGTTCGTGTTCGTCCTTTCGCGATTCTCCGCATGAATCAAGGGAGCGCGGATCAAAATTAAGCCCTCGCTGCTACTTGGTGGTAACTTCAACATCTCGACTCTAGATATATCTTTCGACTCGTCGAATCCGTGCCACCAGGGCACACTAACGGCAATCCTTCGACGCATCGCTGTAGCGACGATCAACATTTACCGGCAAGTGGGCCACAAGGTGTTGGCGACGTTTATGGCATGGGAAATGTTTTGCATAGTGTTCCTCAGGCTCGTTTTAACGCAAGGGGAAGATGCTTAGTTGCCCGACAAGCCACCGAGCAGAATTACCTGTATTAACAACATGTAAAATTCAGTTTTAGGAGTTCCAACACACTGGTTTGCCCAGGGACCCATAATGCTGTTAAGATGTCACTAGTGCTGCTACAAGAACACTGCGGTGTCTTGGCAAACTTTATTGTCACCCTTCGTGCGTAATTGTGAAATGAAATGAAATGAAATCTTTGAGTTTTACGTCCCACGGTTATGCCGGTTAGGCTAAAGGAGACGGTGATAATGAGTAATGAATGAAATGGTGGAATGCAGAAAGTGGGAGGAAACGGGAGTACCCCGAGAAAACCCACGCACACGGTGTTTGTCCACCACAAAGTTCACTTGGCGGGGGCTGGGATAGAACCCGGAACCCCAAGCACCAGAGGTGAACGCTCTAGCACTGAGTGCGTAATTGTATATACGAAGGAGAGAGTCGCATTTGGTTCCTGAATGATATTGCAATACTGTAAATATAGTTCTCAAAATTACTTCTAAGTATTACCGAACTTGTAACTTAAGAACAAAATGCGTTTATAAGCAGGGAATATTCTGCGATATCTAGATATGCGATGTGTGACAAAAAAAAAAAAAGAAAAAAAAGAAAAAAAAGAAAAAAAGAAAAAAGAAAAAAGAAAAAAACAGTATCAGATATCCATATTAATTTGGAAAGTAGGCCTCGGATTCGAAAGGGTTTTGAGTTAAACGTATAAAAGTACTGCACACACATTTAAAAACTTTTCTGTACTAAATACCATCGTGAATATTTTATGAATGATCTTACTAAACATTTTATCACTTCGTATGCGTTTAAAATGTTCCTTTTGTAGACGTTTCATCAAACAAAAGTGTAGTTAATTATAACTTACATGACAATTGGTTAAATGTCTCTATGATTAAATGTTTAGTTGTAAATATTAACCTAAATTCTTAACTGTGAACGGGTAAACTCTAAGGAAAACAAACCTTACGGTAGTTAAACCGATTATCATTAAGTACAGCTTAGCATGGATCTCCAAGGGCAAATGAAATGAGGTACTTTTCGTAGATTTGTTAGATTTATAGTGTAGGGTTGTTAATGAAATGTCGATATATGAAATATAAACAAAATCATTAGATCTGTTTTCGAGTTAGTTTTGGAGAAAGAAAATTAGGCTCTTCCCTAGAGAATCGTATTTTAAAAAAACTTTAGTTTAAACTTTGATGCGGACACGTTGAACTGAATGGCCTCTAATCGACTGAGAATGTTTCCAGACATTCGACAGTCACTTTTTCGGCAGGTAGAGGCTATGGAACATGTAAATCCGTTGGAATATCAAATTTTTATTTTTTTTTCACGATCATCAAACTTTCTTCTTTCCAACTGTCCCTCGAAAACAGAAATGAGAATAGAGAAGTTCTAATTTTGTTCACTCTCCTGCAGTTGTTCCTAAGTTATTGTCATACCCACTTTACGGAAAGAAAAACAGTTTTTAGAAAGCCTTCTTTCGAACTTGCTTTTAACTTACTGATTCTAACTTAGGTACTCAGCATTCGGTACGACACTGTTTAACACGTGTTAATTACAAATATTTCACACACATTTTCAGTCACTGATTGTGTTAAATGATAAATAAATTTCTCTTCACATCTTTAAAACTTCAGTGGCTCACTTTGGGTTGTGATTTGTCCCTTTATGGACACTTCTGTATTCTGGCAATTTCATCAAGTTTTCTGATGTCCAGGAAAATAATTCTGCGTGCGTACAAATACTTTCCCAATTCATTCTTAATTTAATGTTATTATTATTATTATTATTATTATTATTATTATTATTATTATTATTATTATTTTGTTTCGTAACTCCTGCAGTAATTTGTCCTGTGACAAATTTGTTTTTCATTCTTTATTAATACTAGGAAAATGATCTACGATCACATTATCATTGAGGGGGTCTAATTTCCTTCCTTTCCATTTTAAGTTATCAAACGCTTTCAGCAATGACACAATACATTCTGAAGAAGCAATAATAATTAATCACCTAGTAGCGCCACTAGTGGGAGGCAAAAGGGGCAGTTCCCCCCACTAGATCTTAGCAAGTAGTTCAGTTAATCGAAATTCGTACATGACAAAACATACATGCTTACTCATCCGCTACCGAATTTAATATTTTACGATAGTTAGTTAAAGGTCTGCAATGGATATCAGTAATAAAGGTTTTACTGGAGTGTTATGTACTCGTATGTGGATCTATACCCCCCGCGAGTAGTTAAAATACCCCCGCGTAGTTAAAATAGTAAAAAAATGAAATGAAATCTTTGAGTTTTACGTCCCACGGTTATGCCGGTTAGGCTAAAGGAGACGGTGATGATGAGTAATGAATGAAATGGTGGAATGAAGAAAGTGGGAGGAAACGGGAGAACCCCGAGAAAACCCACGCACACGGTGTTTGTCCACCACAAAGTTCACTTGGCGGGGGCTGGGATCGAACCCGGGACCCCAAGCACCAGAGGTGTAGTTAAAATAGTGATGGCTAACTTATAGTGCACACAGTTCAGGAAAGTAACAATCATATTTTGGGGACGTATTTTATTTCTTTGGTCCTCCCTCTCCCTGAAATAAGGGTTCGTTGAGTATGAGCAAATCATGGATTTTCGCAACGTATGTTCTATTTTGGGAACCCTGATTCTTATTTCATGAGTCTAGGCCAATCAAAATTCAGCATCGAACATTTCAATATTAACTGTGAAATCTGCATTTTCAAAAAAAAATCGGGAGAATAGGTTTGCTAAAAGGTTAAAGAAAATAGACATTTTCAAGGCAAAAAACAAACTTTGATTTGAGTACGACTAAATTATAATAGTCATCTTGTTACCCATAGAGCTAAAAGACAAAAAAGTCATATATCTTTGCGGGTCAGATGAACCATACTCACGAGTTCCCATTTGGCCATTCCTGAACTTAAATAGAAGAACGAAAGAAGGTAATATTTTTATTGACCTAATGTATTCTCTGGTTCGTCTAATTTGATCCATTTTCAACGAAGAAATTGAAATTGAAATAAAACGACACAATGCAATAAAAATACTCTAAGTAAAGAGGGAAAGTATTGTGTATATATAGCTATCTCTTTTGTCTTCTACAGCACGAACTGAAGAATTCAAGAAATCGAACATCAGTTTGTGTCTGAAAGAGGGGGGGGGGGGAAGAGAGAGAGAGAGAACTATGACATTAGAGAGAGGAGGGGGGAACAAAAGGAAGAGTGAATTTGTAGGATATCTAACGTGACACAGCTATTGAAAAAAAGACTCATGTCACTCCAAATGACGTTGCTTCTGAATTAGCTCGGGAAGAGATCGACTGCAATCTTCATGTAAGACGTGACAAAAGAACCAATTTCTGTTTTCTTGACACTTTTACTCCTTTTTTCCTCCTTTTTCTTCCCTCTCTATTTTCCGCCTTTAGAAAGCTGTTTCCTTTCATTTATTTTCCAGACAATATGGTGAATTACGTATTTTTCCCTTGTTTACGTATAATACTGAAATGCTTTTATTAACATGAATATACATATAAAATGACGTTTAAAGAGGCAAATTTAATTAAAATTTATATGTATTCGTTTGGTCAAAATTACCATTTGCAATGAAATAAATAATTTTACTAAAGTAATAACAAAGACATTTCTCAGGGAATCAGATTCGGATACATATAAAACTGATTCAATATGCAGACGAATCTATTTTTATACCACATTATATTGCCAGTATTTTGAAAGCCGGTACTGATTTCATGTTAAATTAGATGACATTAAAAATAACCTTACTCCATACACTTTTTCAAGCTTAAAAGATTCAAAGGAATTTTGTATATACAGGGTGTCTCAAATATCCCCTGACATAAGATAACTTTGTTATTATCTGAGTTACAACAAAATGTAAGAGAAGAAATTGTCTCCAAATATGAATCTAAAGTGAAGGATTTTTTTTAAATCTAGCGATCCGTTTGAACTATAAACTCTTTATGCACCCAATGTTTATTGAAAATGTAACGTTGCCACTTACATGGACCTACAAGTTAAGTGAATGAAATTACTGTTTTTTACGTTAACGTGCCGGCCCAAAACTGTACCCCATTCAAACATGGCCACATTCACTTTATGTTGTGGGTACAGGTAAATTGCAACGTTGCATTTTCATTTAAGATTGGACGCATAAAGAGTGTACAGCCCAAAGTGCTCATCCGATTTAAAAAATTCATTTACTTTAGATTAAAAACATACTTGGAGACTCTTATTATCAGAGTTACAACAAAATGTAAGAAGGGAAACCGAGTTACCATAAATTGAACCACCCTGCTAGAAGTAAATGTTTGTCGCCTCTTGCGTGTGTCAGTGATTGACGTGAGTGCTTAAGTTATAAATAACGTTTCTTAGTGTAGTCGAAAACATAACTATACTCATTATGAGTGATCAACGAGTAAGACAGTGTACGTTAATGTATTCAGGAAAAAAGTGAGAGAATTGTCATTGATGAGCCCAGTGTTCTGTGTTCTGTCAATTCTAGAGATTTTCTTCGTTCATCCAATGATCCTGAGGCATCGACATAAGTCAAAAGTGCCGAATTATCCAGTGAGTCTTTAGTTGTAACAGCGAACTCTCGTAAGCTTGAGATTAGTAGCAGTGTTAACGTAAGTGTTATTGAAGAACACAATCTAGTGTAGAGAAACACAAAACGCTGCAGAGCGACAGTACAAATTGCAGACGACAAGAAACAAGAGTCACCCTAATGGTGCGGGATAACAGTACTAAAATTCAGATGTAATAAAAGACATTATTTCCAAAGATATGAATGGTAGCTAAGGGTATATAAGGGACTCAAAGGTAGAGCAAGGTTAATGGCAGTAATGGTTTTGTCTCACCTCGTTAAATAGAAGTTCTATTCTCCCTCCAATGGTACTGGAACAGTGGACGATGCAGATGGGCAGTTTCGGATATCTAGAAGTTCTTCATGAAATATTATGCTCCCGCACAAGTAGCCGAAGGACCAGGGTCTTAATAACGACGACCTTCCATCCAACAAAGACCAAGATCACAAGACCATTCGATCGGCTCTCCGAAAAGGACCACCGGCAAAAGATCTGGCCAAATGACCACGATAATGCTTTCTCAAGTCTATTTGTTTCGACTGTCTCTCTGGCGTCATGAAGGAAGCAAAGGTAGTGACACTCACTCGATGACATGCACATTCAATTCCCAAATTGGTACAGCCGAAGTACACATGTCCACACATCGATAATAAAACATAAAGCAGCTATACTTCCTACTAGGCTGCTAACATCATCAGGATCACATAGACTAAAACCAGGAAGAGAGAGACTTCCGAGAATCAAAGTACTTACTACTCATCAACAATATTTTCTTATTGTGTCAATGTTTATCAGGTAGATGATCGGAGCGAGCATTGATTCGACGTATGTGCATGACAATGAGAGTCCAGTGAAAATAAACTCAAGGAGAAAGCATCTGATCTAAACAAAACTGAATTTCAGCTAACGCGTGTGAGACTGTTTGGTAGGCAAAAGGTAAAGGAAGTTACTATCAGTGTTTATTACATATCGTTTACAAATACAAGGACTTCCTTGTAGTAGAGCAGACATAAGGTAATTAGTTATTTCCGCGTTGAAAATTTGTCGTCAGCTGGTGATGTCGATTGTAGTTGTGAATGACATCTAACAGGCAATGAACTTCCTCCCAGCAATAGATGTTCCACTTGTAATGAATGGATGGCAGGTTCCCACTTCCAATAAAGAACATGGTCCTTGGTTCGAGCCATGCAACACTTGGTTCGATCCATGCAAAACTAGTGTTAAGTACAGACCCAGTACTGTGAGAAACGATGAACAAGTTCGTGACTACGTAGCTGTCCATGATGTCAAACAGAACTTGAAAACATGTTTCAGTAAATCTTATGGTGATACGCTGATAAAAACAGGTTATCTTTGACTAATCGAGGAAAGTAAATGAGAGACTAGCTGGTTTACTCGGAATCCACGAGTTGTATTTCTGCATTCCATGTTTGTTATTTGGTTACTTAAGACTTGATTTTCTTCAATATATATAACTGAAGATATTAAAATCGAAAATAAATGGTGCAAGAGAATAAAATATATTTCACACGGACTAGGACTTTGATTATTGCAATCAAAATTTTACTTATTACCAATCCTTTAATGGTGCATACAAGAGAGGTAAGATTGGTATTGTTTATTTTCCGAAATGGGGGAAAATAGTAGATAATAGTGTACATTAAGTAAAATGTCCTAACGAAACAAATACACATTTTAAACAAGACAACAGAAATCGTTAATTACGTTAGGATTTAATATTGGAAATCTCTTTGTAATTCAAAATTGCAATACAGTTTGAGGCGGTCACGTTGAGTAATAATACTGTATCTTACACCTTAAACTGAAAATAGTACGCGAGGGAGCCGCCACGAGGCTGGAGAATGTGATATGATTATTTTAGCTATCTTGATCTAAAATTGAATCTGGGATCAAATACACCATAGTCACCTATACCGAGTGAGCACTGAATACGTTAGAGTTTAAAAAGAAAGACGTCAGGTGACTTCCTCCAATAATGATCAAGAAATCGGAAGAATTACAGTTACTTTTGTGTCTGACATACGTGAACGAAGCACATAAAATGGTTCGTAATTCTTCTGTTTCCTTCTAGGCCATAGCTTATATCTAATTTTATACCCAAAGCAGACACAATTTCACACAACTGTCAACAAATTGAACCAATTATCAAATATAAATCATTAGAACCAAAGCCATAGCTGGAGTTCACCATAAATAGATTAATATTGAGGCGATATACTTACTAATATACTATATGTAAAATAGTCTTCTATTACCATATATTTCTCATACCTGAATTTCAGTGCACAAAGACATAAATTGACAGTTTGCTTTCTCAGCGACAGAATCAGATATTCCATTATGTTCATGTAGAGTTTGTAGGATGCGTTTCATCCTAGTCTGAACAAGTTCTGGATTGTTGTTCTTTAGCCTGGAGTCCAAAGCTGACAGAGTACCAGTTTGTACTTCAGAGTGCTCCTTTCCGCATCTTCTTGATTGTGCCCCCAAAAAAGTTTCAACAGTCGAGCCTGATAACTAGCTTATCTTTGTCTGATGCTTTCAGTTCTTTCAGCAGTTTTTCTGTCTTAAAACCGGTGTTCACGAAGATGGCAAGTCATACTTCGGTTTCTGCTTTTACTTGATCAATTATCTCCCTCTGTCTCACATACAAATACACACACATACATACACAGCACCTCACTCCCTCAGCACCAAATAACAACACTGCATCACTGTCATCATGTGAACGCTATATCATTTTGTCTCTCTTCATATGTCAATCTGTACAACTGATAGAGAGAAAACAATGGTAGATTGAAACCAGTTGAGAATGCTCCAAGAGCTTTGCCAGAACGAATTTAAAAAGAATAGAGAGAGGAAGCGGGAAGGGTAACTGTGATTGTTCCAAGATGTAAAAGTAAATCTGTTGTACGCACCACGTTCTGTTCCTCGCGAAAAAAAATTCGCAAAATATCATATCTCTATGACTTTCTGAGATATGTCTCCTTAAATCTCCCGAAATTCGAACTTTTTGGGCCAATATCTAGGGAACGATGACAAGTTGGCCAGTAGCCAGTGAATCAGTGGTCACTGGGTTACTATTTGGTACCAAGATGTTCACCTCCCTCTTAGGTATTGATCAACGACAATATGATCTCTCTGTAACTTACGATTCCCAACATATGGCTCCTTTAATCTCTGGAATCTCTTTTAAATTCGTTGAAAAGGAATGTTGAACTTACACAATGAAAGTTTACTGAACAGAATTAAGAGTTTCCAATAACAGGGTTACCTTATTCTGGAAAATTAGGGAAAGTCAGCGAATCTCAGGGAAATCATGCATTTTGTGTAAAATGTCATGGAAAGTCAAGGAACGTAAATGTGCATATCACGTAAGCAAGATGACCCCATATTTTTGGGCACCAAACTGCGGTGTAAAAGTTTGTCCTGAATTTCGAAATAGACGGTATATGATAGAGATTAATAAATACACTGTATATAGTTAAATTTTCACGTTTATTTAGGTGTATTGAAAATATTAGGTAGAACTCAAAACGTAACATTAGAGTTTTGGTTAACAATCTCTAATTTCATTCTATTAAGGTACCTACCATTTACGAAAAAAGAAAGCACTACCTTATTCGTAGTTGTTTTGTGTGTATGTATGTGTGTGTGTGTGTGCAGTGTAAGTTGTGTAAGATTAAGAACGTTGAAAACTGACAGAAGGTAAAGAAAATCACAAGGATAGAAGACTCATTTTCCTTATACGTTTTTCGATAATTAATATTCCCTTCTCTGTATTTCTTTCCGGCTTTGATTTTTAAGCTTAGCCTATTACATTACAAAGTTCTGGATATATACTATGATCAGAAAAACACGTTCTTGTGACATTCTCTCTTGACTCTAAGCTGAAAGGAGGAATTTCTCAAAACCTTCAGAAAGAGCCTCCATCATCGTAAGACCAGCGCTTGAGCTAGATGTCATCAGTGTGACTCGATTTCACCTGTTACTGATCCGATCTACGTCAACGAGCGATGATTCCACGCTGACCTAGTTGCTTTCTCCAGAGACTACGGTCCATCCCGGGGGTATCGCAATTCTCAATTTCTTCGCAGCACACAGAAAGAAAGCAACAAAACCGAGTATTTTTCTCGATCGATCCAACTAAACAGAGAAAAAGTAAAGAACTACAACTCCTATCAGAGAAGGGTTGATGTGTAGCGAACCAGTAAAAAAGGAATAATAGCTCACACGATGAAATAAATATGATTTACAAACCATGGAAAGTGATCTGAAGTCAAGATAAGATGTCTGTTCTTCTTTAAACATTTATTAACATTGTAACGGAAGTTGCTCTTATATGCTAGGAACACGACAGCATTGGTACTTAGTTGTGTAGAAAACGTTCAGTAAAATAACTAAGTTTGTCCTATTCTAAAACATTTCTTTTACGAAATGCAAATGATAGTTCAAAAAGAATGATTTTTTTTTTTAAATGTGGTAATTAGTAGAATAACGGAACCGATACGATGCAGCACTGCTTGACACTTGTTATTAAGGCACGAAATTATAAATTAGCATCTCTTCAATGATTACTAAGTGTCTTGTGTGCACCAGAATAATATACATGGTGTTTCAAAACAACACCGAGAACATTTGGGTGGTGATTCCTTACATCAAGATAAGACAAAAAGTATACATCAACCTATGTGCAAAAATGCTTCCTTTTGGAGTTAGAGTCTGCCGGAAACGTGAAAAAATAAAATATAAAGGTCCATAGTTCCAAAACTATCGGATCTACCTTAATCGGATCAAAACTTCACTTAGAAACTAATATGTGCCCTATCCAAAAATCCACGTTTCAGAATCCTAAGGTATTCACGCAATAATTTTCATAAAGGGAGTTTGGCTACGGTTTGTATAACTTGATGTATTCACAAACAACTTCTATAAAAATTATTGCCGAAGTACCACAGGATTCTGAAACATTGATATTGGATACGGCACATACTAGTTCCTAAGTGAAGTCTTGACATGACTAGGGCAGGTTCAAATAGTTTTGGAGTTATGGACCTTTGAAGTTTATTTTTTCAGATTTCGGCAGCCTATAACTCCGAGAGGAAGCATTTGTGCACCTAGGTCGGTCTATACTCTTTATCTTATTTTGGGATCAGAAATCACCTCCCAAACGTTGTCGGTATTGTTTGAAACACCCTGTATAAAGGTAACCAAGAAAGTTTATTTTTTCACCCATTGGATGGCATTTTTTCACCCACTACCTTCGAACATCGATATATCACCTAAGACGTACCTAAAAGATCAAAAATAGTCCCCATCAGCACCGACGACCTTTTCCCAACGTTCTAGAAGGCCATGGTTTCCTTCGCGATAGAATGTAGTGGGCCGTGAAGCGATGAAAGTATCAAGTGAAGTTTTCACCTCTACTACGGATTTGAACTAGCGTCCTCTAAGGTGATTATGCAAGGAATTGAACAGGTGATAATCGGATGGTGCAATGTCCGGCGAGTATGTTGGATGCAATAGTGTTTCTCATCCAAGGTGTAGAATGGTGCCCCGAGGCATCCTAGCCACGTGAGGCTTAGCGTTGTCCTGTAACAGGATGACCGTTTTGCAGAGTTTTGAGTTTTTCTGGAATATGGCTCAACTGCTGACAGTATACAGTTGTATTGATGCTCTGACCAGCTGGTAGCAGTTCTTGTTGCACGATACCGCGAGCAGTCCACCAAACACATAGGAGGACCTTCTGGTGCAGTGCTGTTTTCGGCTGTTTTTTTTAACCAGTTCTTGCGATGCTAAGCAATGATGACAGCGCTGTGGAGCTTCGTACAAGACCCACTCGTCATCACGTGTCAACACCCTATCCAGAAATGGTTCCTTCCTCAGACGAGACAGCAAAGAAACACAGGTATTTGCTCGCGTTGTCTTCTGGCCCGGACTCAAATCATGTGGGACCCATCGGCCCAACTTATAGTGCTTCCCAACTTGGTGCTGCCGAATGCTTTCTCCACACACTGAATTGTAGTCCTCATATGTCTGGCCTCTGTTCATTTCAATTGCTGCCTGGAGATCTTCATTTATAACATGTGTTGATCTTCTGATACGTGGTACATCTTCGAATATTTCGTCACCGTCCTTAAACTTGTTAAACCACCTCTGCATTGTCCCCGTAATCACTACACCCTCACTAAAGGCCTGGCATATCTTCCGTCCCGCTGGAGCGGCGTTTGACCCCAGTTTGAACGACTATAGCATTCACACCCGTATGATACTCTTCGAAGATTCCATGTTCACTCTGTCCTTACACAAGTTCACAGTGTAAGTGAACTGCTACAACCAGGTAGTACGTTGGATACACCCACACCAACAACTGACCTTCGACTTATCTCCACTCACATTCAATTCTCGCTGTGAGGGCCAATTGAACACAGACCACAAAAGGGGACAGAACTTTTTAAAAAAATTCCTTTACAGAGTCTTAGCAATAAAATCCTACTTGGAAATCTTCAGCAACGTCTTCACTGTATCAAGCACCACTGTACCTCGCCAACACATAAACAGACGACTGCGTCGGAACGTCCTGTAGGCGAACATACTTGGCTTACAGGAAAGCAGATCTTGTAGCACCAAATTAGTGCGTATACAACATACCACTCTGATAGTGGTGCGCGTTGAAGCACTGCATAGAAGAGAATCATGGGCAGCGGAGCTCGCAATACGACAATACCAGAAGACGAGAGAGTCTTCTCTGCAACAAGCAGTGAATCATCGTCCAGTGTTGATTTGATGCTAAATCGTGGTAACAGGTGTGAAATTACTGCATAACGGCCATTCCATCGTAATAGGTGTTACATTTGGACGAATAGAAGTTGTTATTGTAATGTACTTACTAGATCAAGATATATCAAACTGCCTTGAAACATCGCTGTTTGTCTTTTATTTTAGTAAATACTAAATTCATTACATGTATATGATATCAGAACTCAGTGATAGTGAAAAACGTGGCGTAACGAGCATTACAGCAATTGGACATGCACTTTTAGATGCACGTAATGTTAAGTCAAACTCTGCACACGCCCAGCTTAAAATTTGATTTTAATTATGTGTGCACTTTTCTGAAAGTATGATGATGTGAATATTGCAAACAGAAATTTCATAAGTGTAATGGCTTTTATTTTAAAAATTGTTCAATACTGTAACCAGGCACGTAGCCAAAGGGGGTACAGGGAGTTCGGACTCCCCCTTCGAAACCAGAAATTAAAAAAAAAATTAAGGAAGGATTCACGAGAAAAAGAAGAATACGTTAAAAACAAAAAGCTGCAGCAAGCTTTTGGTTACTCTTTCTTATGAGGAAATTTGTATTGCATGGTGGCGAATGAGCGGGATATCCTGAAAAAGTCAGGGAATTTGAATTTTTTAGAAAAGTTACTGAGTTCTTAGGCTTTCTACAACTAGCCAGGGAAATTTCAAGCTTTCGAAAACATAGTGCTGTTCTGTTATAGTGTGGACATTTTTATCAATTTTTCGCCATCACTTCTTTGCAGTACCAAACACATTATTTCAGAAACAGTTTTCTACTGCTCCTTTAACCTGTCATTTGGAATAGACAGGAGTTGACGTAATAATAAAAACAAAAAGTTATGGGGAAGGAAAGTTCTGTTAACTTTGATTCAATAGAGAAAGGAACGTAGATATTGTAAAATATTTTACAAGACATTATTGGATGTATACTTTTTATAATAATGGATATGCACTTTTTTTTAAATAGTTGAGGTCATAATGAAAAAAAGAAAATTGTTATATTTGAATAAACAGAGGAAGAAACAGATATTAGAAAATAGTTTTCAATACTTTTTTTATATTCTTTTACTAGAGATTTCTTCATAGTTTGTTATTAAAATACTTACATTTCCTCATTCTATTCTCCTAACAAACCAATATATGTTGCCAGTGAAGTACTTTAGATTGATCGAGCTTCTGCGCCCTCGGTATTTCCTCCCCCCTTCCCCGATTACGAAATCCTGGCAAAACGAACCAATATATGTTCCAGTAAAATAGTTTACTAAACTATTGCCACACTTGGTACAATTGTACCAAATTCAGCCCTTTTTACATTCATCGGCCCGTTAGTACCACGCTGGCATTTTCAGCCCCTTTTGTGAAAAAGTTGGTACAGTTCTACCCAATTCAGCACCATTTAACAAATACTTGTCACATTTTCAAAAGTGTCAGTAAGACTTTTCCCACATCTCACGTTACTCTGTATGATGTCATGAGAAGTGAATTCGGAGATGATTGATTTGTTTCTCGTTTTATATATATTTTTTTCATATATGGCCATAATACCGTTTTGATTTATGATCACTTTGAAATAGAGGCGCGTTAGGTTTCCTTGCACTACATACGGAAGATTATAACTGTTTTCTCTTTTAATTTGCGGCCTCTGTTTCACTTCCTACATGCGAGAAAAGTTTCATCTACTTCCACGGTTGTTTAGGATCCTCCCAGCGGCGTAGCAATAGGGTAGGCAGGGTAGGAAGTGCGTACGGCGCAGGACGTTTCCCAGGAGCGGGCGCCCCAGGTTTTTAATAAAAAAGAAACAATTTATATAAATGGAGCCCTAAGTTTTCGTGGTCTTCATTTTCAAACATGGTAAAAATAAAAATTTCTTCCCCCTTCTCTCGCAGTTTATTACATTTGCGTATCAAATTATTGGCATTACTGTAAACTTGTCGAGGTTACAGCACTGTATGATTAAGAAATTAACCCTCCTGGTAATTAATTATTACCGTATTAATACGATACCAGAGCTTACTAACTATAAATAAAATTCCCCTGCGCAACAGGCTTTCAACAATAACGACAAATCCTCCAAGCTCCAAAGTTTGGACAAACCGGGCAACTGCCCGGGACGGTAACGTCAGGGGCGCCCAAACGAGCACCCCAAAATAAAGTTTCTAACATCACTGTAATAAAATGTAAAATATAGGCTAGGACTAGGTGGGGGGAGGGCAAAAACTCATTGGCAGGGTGAAAATTTTGCCTTCCTCCGCTCCTGATTTTGATTGAGATGACGTAGTGTTAAATGGATGAGATCGATACTGACCTATTTAGGCTCTAATCTCAACATTATTGGAGAGTAATAATTTGCTGAACTTCTTAAATACCGATTGCAATATTACTTACAGTATTTTTGTAGCCGATAACTTTTTTTTTTTTTTTTTTTTTTTTTTTTTTTTGCAGTTAGCGAATTTTTAGCCCTGTTTTAGCGGAAAGAGAAATCTTATGTTAGCAACATTGCCCAAAGCCAGTCAGATGTGGGGTGTGGCGCATACGCGTAAGTTACAGATGGTCATACATTGGTCTTAAATGGGTGAGCGGGCGCCCCTAGGTATTTTGCTTAGGGGTGCCAAAGGCCATTGTTACGCCACTGGGTCCTCCTATTTGGATGTTTTTGAAAAATAATTTTTAAAAAGAGCACTTTCTTGATTTGGACTCTTGGGAGAGGGGGGAAGGAAGTGTTCTAGAACATTACCTCTTTTAATTTCGTGTTATAGAGCCATGTATTACACTGATATAAAATAATGAATTCAGCCCTTTTTGGTTCAATTTGGTACTATTTTTCAGCCCACTCCAGAGCGAGGATTGTGGCAACACTGTAGTTTAGAATGATCGAGCCCCTGGATGATGACCACAGTATTTCATGTCACGGACCCCACCCTCTTTAGGGCTACGTGTCTGCTGTAATGGGTGTTACACAGTGCACATGAACTTAAACCAACTTCACTGCTAATGAACATATTATGTAAAGAAAAATATTACAATGCTAATAGATAAAATGTTACACATATAGTACAGTGTAGGAAATGAAACAACAAAATAATAAGCATATAAATCAGAAGAATGTGGAAAGTTTCAGTATTAAACATGTAGGTCTGTTCATACACTGATCATCAACAAGTCAATACTGCTTCAGTGACATTAACTTTGGAACTAAACTGATACACAACTTTACATTGTTCTTAAATTTTCATAATTGGAGTTGGCAGTTTACCAATCACATCATGGAAATGAATTATACTTTCCAAACCTCTGCGTAGTTCGAATTTCTTTTCGACAGAAGACTTTAAGAACATAACTCGAATATCACTATTTTTATTCACAAATCCTTTGCAGATTCAAACTTATCGACAGTCTTTGTTACTGGTTTCATTTTTCATTGCCGCCAAGACAAACATTCCAACACAAACATCTTTTTTCCGCAAGGGGCTAATTACAACATCATTTGTGGAGTGTATGTAATCTTTGGAGTCTGTGTACACGTCACTGTAATTTAGGGCTTTTCTGGTTTCTTAATGAAAATGTGTTGCACTGCAGTCCCTAATGATTTACTAAACAAAGACTTCCAATAGCAGGGTAATGGACTTCTGCTGAAGAAGTACACTTTTAGTATGTTATGAGTACTCAATTGAAATACGGCGCTTTTATGCTATTTAATCACTACCATCAGTGTGCGACTTAACGGAGGGAATAGAGGCAGACCCGTGCTGGCCCACCGGGACGTGTCCCGGTGCGCCCTCCCAAATATCACAGTATAAATAAAGGTACAAGTTTTTAGTAATAAATTCTTACAGTTTTATTGGTAAAAAAACCCGTGAAAGGCGCAGTGCGCCCTTTACATTAGGCGCCCTTGCGAGACCACATCAAAGATGAACGATTTTATTTACTCTTATGTATAGCACAGTTCTGTACAATAAATACATACAGTTACTGTTGGTAAAGAACCGGTGAAAGGTAGAGTGCGCCCTTTACATAAGGCGCCCTACGAAACATTACATTATAGATAAGTTATTTTAGTTATCCTGTATACCAGCTTGATATAACAAATTCACATACTGACTGTAGTACAGAACCTGTGAAGAATACAAGGCGCCCTTTACATAAGACGCCCTGCGAAATATCACATTATATGTTTTTTTATTTTATTTTATTCTTCTGTACTTCAGTTTTGCATTATAAATTCATACAGTTGCTATTGGCAGAAAACAGGTAAAGAGTATAATCACTTACAAAAATATTATAAAGTTATGTAGCTTTAAAACGAAACAATGTGATACATCAAGAATAGTTCGGATAGTCAAACGTACGATGCATTTATGTAATACTACACTGACACATTTTTGCGGCATCGAAGCTTTCACAGTCTTAATATGCATCCATATATCTGAGCATATTGATTGTTCCTGTGTGTTTTAAAGCAGTGTTCGGATAATCAGTACCTATTGTAATTCTAAAATATAGCTATATTAATTTTCCTGTCACCACGACACGGCGCGTTCTCAGGTTGTGGATCGAGGAGAAGGCCTCTGTGATATAGAGGTTAGCTGCAAATGTACTGAATAAGCAGTCGGGGACAGACAAGGGCGGATCCTCCAACTTGGGGATTAGGTGTGGGGCTAACAACCTCATCCTGTAAAAAAAAAAAAAAAAAATGATTGTTCAGATAAGTTCGCAGAATCCTCGAATCAGAACTGATAACTTGGCACGAACTCCGCAAAGTAAAATCGACATGAGATTTGGAACATGGAATATGAGAAGTCTCTATAGGGCAGGCGCGTTAATATTTGTAAAGAATGAGTTTAGAAATAGAGGATGGACCTAGTGGGATATCAGGAAGTTAGATGAGAAGGAAATGGAGGAGTCAAGTCGGGAAATTTCACGTTCTTTTACGGGGAACGAATTAAAAATTACCAACTAGGAACAGGGTTTTTCGTTTACAAACGAATACGCAATATCAGCAATTACATGGGTTGAATTTGTTGATGATAAATTTTCTTTTACTTCTCTTAAGGGTCGATGGTGTCATATTAACTATTGTTTTAAATGCACATGTACCAACAGAAAATAAGGAAGGCGATAAAAAAATAGAGTTTTTACGAAAAAATAGAACGGGTATTTGATCATCTCCTGCAATACCATATGAAAATTCTGTTAGGCGGTTTCAATGCGAAGGTAAGACGAGAGGATATATTCAAACCGATTATAGGGAATAAATGTTTGCATAAGGAAGGTTGTGACAACGGCGTTAGACTCGTGAACTGTGCAACACCCAGAAACATTGTCGTGAAGGTTACAAAATTCCAACATCGCGACATTCATAAATATACTTGGACTTCATCAGATGAAAAATATATATATATATTCAAACTGATCATGTTTTAGTAGACAGAAGAAAACAGTCTAGCACAACTGATGTTCGGTCGTTCAGAGGAGTTGATTGTGATAGTAAGTGAGACTATCGTTGAATAAAGGAAATATTCAATACCTGAAAACGGAGCGGTTTAATTAACAAAAAATAGAGAAAAGTCAGGTGAGAGGGGAGCCAGATTGAAGTGTCGAATAGAATCTCGATTTTAGAAGATTCGGAGTGAACTAGTGTTCTCAGGATACTTGGTTGAAATTAGAAATAACATCAAAATTTCAGCAAAAGAAATATTGGGGCACGCAGAAATACGTAGGAACAAACCATGATTCAACCAAGAATGCGCTAAAGTAGCAGAGGAGAGAAAACAAGAAACAGTCTTGGCTACAAAATCCGAACGAAATAACTACGTAAAATTTCATTGTCATCTGGCAGAAAACTTCCAAAGATTTTAGAACAAAGAAACGCGACTTTTGAAAGTTAAAATCAATTAATTTGAAGATAATAGTGTAAACAAAAACATTCGGGACATGTATACGGGGATCAACGAACTTAATAAGGGCTATCAACCTCGTGCTTATATATTAAAGAAAGCTAATGGAACAGTTCTCACTCATCAGGATAGCATCTTAAACAGATGGAAAGATTTCTTTGAGATTTGCTTAAAACATAGCCAAAAACTAATGTTCGTGGAGAAAGTGAAATGCATACAGTATAACCGTAGAGTATATATTCCAGAACCTAGCCAGACAGAAATGGAAATTGCTATTTAAAAAAAATAAAGAAACACATCTCTGGGTGTAGACGAAATTCTGGTTGATTTAATTTTAGCTGGAGGGGAAAAATTGTAGAACAAGATACACAAACTCATTCTCCTTATCTGGAACAAGGAGGAATTACCACAAGAGTGAAAACAATCAATCATTGTTCCAGTTCAGAAGAAAAGCAACAAAACAGATTTAATAATTATTGAGGCATTTCTTTTCTGTCAACATCCAATAAAATCTCTTGAACATTCTATTTGCAAGATTGACACCATACGCAGATGAAATTATTGGAGATTATCAAAGCGGATGTAGATAAAATCGAGCAACTATCGACCAGATATTTACCATTCGATTAATACTTGAAAAGAAATGAGAATACAATATCCTGACACATGACTTTAGACTCGGGTAGGAGGGAAACATTGTACAACATGCTTACAGAATTTGCAATACCGAAAAAGGTAGATTAAGAAATATTTAAATGAATCCCAAAGTAAGGTGTGAGTAGAGAAATTTTTGTTTACGAGCTTCGCGTTGAGAATAGCCTGAAACAAGGAGATGCGTTGTCGCCATTATTATTTAACTTTGCTCTGGAGAACACTATAAGGAAAATCGAAGACAGCAATCAGGATCTAGAGCTGAATTGTATTTGCCAGGTAATGGCGTATGCTGATGATGTAAATTTAATAGGGAATGATAGAACAATAGAAAGGAATGCAGAAATCTTAATTAACGCTCGCAGCGATATAGGCTTAAAAGTAAATGCAGAGAAAACTAAATAAATGGAAGTTTGTCGGGATCGTAATACTGCATATTATGGATGCGTTAAAATATCAAATAATATTTTCTTTCGACAAAGTGGATACTTTCAAATATCTAGGATCATTATTAACAGACCAAAACCATAATCACTAAAAAATTTGATGTATATTGAAAGCAGGGATTTCGTGTTATTATTCAGTTAAAAATCTTTTGTTGTTGCTAATTTTGTTGAGGGATTTGTAGCTCAAAATATGAACTATGATCATGCTTGTTGTGCTGTGCGGTTGCGAAACATGGTCACTGACTCGGAGGAAAAATTGCAGACTGAAAGTATTTGAAAACAAGATTCTTAAGCCAATATTCGAACTCCAAGAGGAACGGGAATGGGGAAAGGCGGAAACTTCATAAGGAGGAACTGCATAATTTTATACCTTTTACCAAACATTGTTAGGATCATCAAGTCTAGGAGTCTCAAATGGGCATGTTAGGTAGGCAGAATGGAAGAAATTAGAAACGCTTTCAAAGTTGTAACTCGAAATCCAAATAGGAAAATGACCGTTAGTAAGACCGAGGCGCAGATAGGATGACAATATTAAAATGGTTCTCGCAGAGATTGAAATATAAAGTAGAAACTGGGTCCAGTTGGCTAAGGACAGAAATCAATGGAGAGCTTTTGTAAACACGGCACTGAACCTACTGCGTCCATAGGCCATAGAGCTATTTTAAGTTGTTGATACATTAACTTTTTATTTGACATATATATATATATATATATTCCCTTTTGTATGGGCGCCCTTTTAGTAGACTTGTCCACCGCCCTCATTAGTATCCCAGCACGGCCCTGAATAGAGGGGAAGTTCCCATTCCACGATGTCTCCTAGATGTAACTTTTCTCCCTTAATCACCTCCGGTACAATCTTCCTTAATTCTCACACTGCTCACCCTTACCATAATTCATATCTTTAAAAGAGAACCCTTAATAACTTTACTAAGTTCAAATTCCTCTTTAGAGCTTTAGAGTTAGCGTAAGTGCACAAAATATCACTGTCAAACCAAGCTAACAATTAACATGTAACACTTGTTACACTGGCAATGTAACACCCATTACGCAACTTCTGCCTATTAAATTAGAAATATAATGATATTCACTCCCTTGTTCTATTACCCATGTGCTCAATTTTACTTTTGCAAGACAGACTACTTCTGATTTTTAGTACAAGTTGTATAGAAAAAAACATTTGTATTGTAACGGGGTTACATAATTGCATTGGTGCCAAAAGTAATCAAACAGTAGACTCCTTAATATACTACCAGCTTTAAAACCGCTGACTTCCGGTTCCTAAGATGTATGTGCTTGTTTACCCCGCAGTTCCACTGACTCAAATGTTTATCACGTGATAATGAGGGATTGTCCAGCATTGCTAATGAGGGATTGTCCAACATTGCTGCTAAATTCTCTTTTCGACTGACTTTGTGCAGCATGGAAATTCAATCGCTCAAAAAGACAAAAACTAAAACTTTTTAAACAAGAAATTGAACTGCATAGTAAATTTTGAACCTTTCTGATCATTTTTATATAAATATTGAGCAAAATATATTCAAAACAATTTTCTATTCTTAGCTTGAGAAAAGGAATCCGTTAGAAACGAGAAATCGGCCAACGAGTTCGAGCAACATTCAACGCACCATTATCTAAAAGAAATTGTTGGAAGTAAATTCTAGATCGGATGACAATAAGACTGAACTATTTTAACTTCTAAGAAGAAAAATAACGACAATCGGTTGTCAAGGGAAAGAAGCTGGCTTCATTCTCGACACAGAAGTAATTTGCTTCGAAAACCGTCGAAACCTCTCTCCTATGAATCCCTTTAACCACGAAGAAGCAAATACGAGGATGCTTTTGCAAACGGCCGATGCCTCTACACAGGATATGAAGATTCTCATCCGTGCAACGGACACAGATGTCATAGGTATTTCGTTATTTCATGAACTAAATCTTGATGGACTCTGCGTTTATTTGGAAAAGAAAAGCATCTTACGTATCTCGCACTTCACGAGATGGCAGCATCTATGGGTCCGGAGAAGAGTCGAGCACTTACTCATTCCATGCCCTAACAGGGTGCGATATGGTGTCCTTCAGTAGGAGAGGAAAAATTAAAGCTTGAGATGCATGGACTACTTTCGCTGGAGCTACTGAAAACTTTATCAGCCTTAGATGTGGAAACCTTGAAGCTAGCATGGAGGGAGCAGATAAGTTTCTAATCATCTTAAATGGCAAGTCGTCACAGAATGCATGTACCAATGACACAAGGAAATACTTATTTACGAAGAAAGGTAAAACAATGTAGCAAATACAACCAACTTTAGGTTCCTTGATTCTCCACACCAAGAGAACATGTTTGCAGGTCAAACCATGGGCAGAGTCTCTCGTTCCTCTCCAAGACATACCTAATCATTCAGATTGAGTTTGCGAAAAGTAATTCAAGGACGAATCCAGTTTGGATCACACTACCTCCAATTTCGGAGTCCACTCAGTTTATTGTATGCGCATGCAAAAAGGATTGTCTAGGGTATTGCATATGTAAAAAAAAATATTGTGTGTACTGAATTCTGTGATTGCAATAGTGATTGTCTTTAAGTGGGCAAACTACTAAATATTTTTCGAAAGTTAACAATTTTTCTTTTGCCTGTTTTTCGTAAATGAAAAGAGATAATGGATGGTAACTTACCATAATGATAAATAATGTTATTCTACACCTGAAAATACGAATCGGAAGAATAATCAGTGTTACCATCCATAGAAATGACAATGTAGCCAAAAGTTGAATTACCCAAAAATCTTGGTCAAGTCAGACTGCCTATGGTTTGACCTGCAAACACTTTCTCTTGGTGTGGAGAATCAAGGAACCTAAAGTTGGTTGTATTTGTTACATTGGTTTACCTTTCTTCGTAAATAAATATTTCCTTGTGTCATTGATACATGCAATCTGTGACGACTTGTCATTTAGGATGATTAGAAACTTATCTGCTCCCTCCATGCTAGCTTCAAGGTTTCCACATCTAAGGCTGATAAAGTTTTCAGTAGCTCCAGGGAAAGTAGTCCATGCATCTCAAGCTTTAATTTTTCCTTGCCTACTGAAGGACACCGTATCGCATCCTGTTAAGGCATGGAATGAGTAAGTGCTCGACTCTTCTCCGGACCCATAGATGCTGCCATCTCGTGGAGTGGGAGATACATAAGATGCTTTCCTATTCCAAATAAACCCAGAGTCCATCAAGATTTAGTTCATGAAATAACAAAATACCTATGACATCTGTGTCCGTTGCACGAATGAGAATCTTCATATCCTGTGTAGAGGCATCGGCCGTTTGCAAAAGCATCCTCGTATTTGCTTCTTCGTGGTTAAAGGGATTCATAGGGGAGAGGTTTCGACTGTTTTCGAAGCAAATTACTTCTGTGTCGAAAATGAAGCCAGCTTCTTTCCCTTGACAACCGATTGTCGTTGTTTTTCTTCTTAAAAGTTCAAATAGTTCAGTCTTATTGTCATCCAATCTAGAATTTAGTTCCAACAATTTCTTTTAGATAATGGTGCGTTGAATGTTGCTCGAACTCGTTAGCCGGTTTCTCGTTTCTAACGAATTCCCTCCCTCAAGCTGTCATTTCAGCAAGTGTCCCACACAACGTCTAGTCTCTTCACAGACTCCCCCTGTTTTCCTAAGTATGGAAGGAACTTTTCGTCTGCATACTCCTCAAATATTTTTGTATCTCCCGGCTTTATTATGTGAACAAGGGCAAAGCCATCAAACATTTTAAAATCTACGCCAGGTTCACACGAAGGGAGCTCTGGAGATGCATATTCTTTCAAGAGATTCAGAAGATCAGACTTGTTGCATGTTCTTGGTTGTCCGTAGGCACAAAGAGATGGGAGGGAGCTAATTTTCATGCCGGAAAAAGTCACCCAAGTTTCCCTCTTTTTCCTGGCCTAAATAACGCGCAGTCATTTTCAGCAACACCTTTTACGCTGTAGTCTTGGTTGTATTTTTCTTATTAGTCTTCCAAAAAAATAGAGAGTGCTTTGCACTTTATTGGATCTATGACCATCTTTGAGGTGGTGACTAGGCGCTCGTCAATAAAGTTTCTAAATCTTGTTTTCGAAGGTCTTGTTTTATACTTAATACAACATTCTCCACATTTCACTCATGACTACACGATCATTGATTTGAAAGACATCTGCCGAATCCACAGGACGCCGGTTTACTGAATGTTCAAATGTACAAATGACAGCGTCTAGGTGTTCCGTAAACTTTTCTCTGCATGCTGCAGTTTGTTCATGCTGTCTAGACTCTCATAGAATCTGAACATGCGAAATCACTCTGAGCCAGTCATTATGAAACGGCGTAGTTAGTCTGGAGTTTCAGTGATGTCGATTATATCTCCATTTTCTTTGAGAATAGCATCCAACAGTTCATGAGCATGGTCCAGAACGATGGCTGAGAATGTTTTATTTGGGTCTTCCGTGCCACGAATGCACCTTCTCGAAATGCAGCCGCGACGTCTGGATCCCTCTTCTCCAGTGAAAGAATATATCTAATGTGCACGCTGATGCATCTTGCAGAATTTATATGGTCGAGGATAAAGTCCATGGTGCAAGGCCTATCAAAGACTGTATATAAAACTCGAAGTCTGCTTCTCTGAAGGAACGTACAGGTGATAAAATGTGAAGTTCAAGTCCGAGTAGGATGTACAAAAGTTGAATATTGGTTGTTCTAGGCACGTTTATCGTCTTCATTCATGCATTGTAGTACTTTTGAAGTCATCTACGTCTTCATACTCTTGGAAGGCCTTTATCTGTAGAGTATATACCATGACTTGTATAGCTGACTTGCTTCTTACATGTGCAATACTTTCAGCGCAGCTTTAGCTTTTCCTAGTGTTGTGATTTCTGCCTGAACAATTGTTTCCGACTAACTGCTTCACTCAAGCAAATGTCCAATTATGTGCATAGCGGCTTTCTCAATATGTAGCTCTCTCATCAAGATTACAAACTTTTGTTCCGCATGTGATTGGGGAAGGGAAAATTGAATCTGTTTTATTATAGCATAAATCGAGTGATCACTGACAAGCACTGGAACCTGATTGACAGAATATTACATTCCTTAATCCCATGCCACATTCATGGTGTGAAGCATCATAGCAGAAGAATTTGAGCTTTCTTGAAAGACTGGCAAAACAGACATAATGGTGCTTCTTTAAGGCGACAAAATGACCAGGAAACGCTGTCTAGTTCAGTCCATTTCGTGATTTAAAGATTGATCTAACCACAAAAGTTTTGAACTGCTAGGAGATTGCTCCTCTAGGGGTAGAGATAAGCAAAACCCTAAACCTGCAATTAGAAACACAATTGCATGAAAAATAAGGTATTGCTATCAAAATTTAAATATAAAATGAAGCTATTCGCATATGGAAATAATGCATTGCATGCATTTCAACCGGAGAAATCTTACGCGAACAAGTAAGATATTTACTTAAGGATTCTTTCCCTAAGCCTCCATAAATATAGCTGCAGGAGAATGATGTTAGTCAACCCCATTCCGATTTGTAAGAAAAATCCAATCCAATAAGAACATAATGAAATATTGAATGTTGAAAATATAATTTTCTCCTGGCTCATACCTTTACTACTTACTCCCTCCCCCTTGAGAAAGCTCTGTTCACGCCCCTAGACCTCCAAGATTTATGTAGCTCCCTCAGCACACTTCACCTATGCCTGTTGAGTGAATTGGAGCATAATTTGAAAGAAGAACAATATATATTTTTTTCTAATCGAGAAAATAAGAAACATTAAATAACTTAATAGCAATTTAAGGACGGCTATATTCCCTCTTCCCCTCCGATCCCTTCCGGTATGAAGCGGATATCTCCAATTCTCAAAATGTTCAGGAGGGTCCAAGGGACCTATGTACCAAACAACACCTTTTAATCACAAAGTGCATTGTTCATTAGAAATTTTGCTCTTAGTGACCAACTATAGTAAAACGCAAAGAAACAAAAGGGAAGAGGAGTTTGAGGGAAAGCCGACACTACACGGAACCGTAGCTAATTCAATATGCAAATAGGTAAGAAAAATGTGATAAAATATGAAATAATTATAAATTATCATGTGCCATAGTAAACTTAAATATCTATCTTAAGTTACAATATCAAGTTTTCATCATGCTTGTCTTTTCTTCGTTATATTTAAAGGTATATAGTGTTACCGAAACTGTTCTAGTATTAGGTGCATGAAAAGAAATACACACTAATCAGGAATGCATATAGTAAAATAGATAACATCTGTATTAAGGAGCTAGAAGGCTATTTGTAAATTATTTTCATCTTTTTCCTTATCTTCTTTGACATCATGTTAATTTTTGATTGAGATTCCGTAACGACACCTACCATATAAAATGGAAATTCAAGGTATAGCCCTACTAGTTGTTCTAGTTCATGTTAAATTAACATGTTCCCTAATCACTGGCACAAATCCCGTTGAGATGAGAGGGACATGTCCCGTCCAGTCTTGGAATCAGGGGACTGTCCTCCTGAATATTCCAATTTGAAATGTGTGTTTTTTGGAGGGGAGGGAAATTATGTTGATTTTAGTCCGATTGCCACAATGGAAAGTGATACGAAATTTATGTCTTCCCAGAATAAGCCTCAAATCTGCCCGCCTCACAATGTTGAAGACAACTCTGCTCCCTGATACTCTACAGTGTGTTTGGAACTTCAGAAGTATTTTGAACATCACTTAAAAAAAGATATTATGAGAACGGTTTTACCCGCCCTCCCCCCCTCCATGTTGAAGATACATTTGCTCCGCTGTCCCTAATCAAACTCTTCCACGCTATTCTAGATATTAAATAATGTTACTCAAGGACAAAATTTTTCTCGAACACTTTTTCAACTTCACTATTCTATATCATTTTTTGTATTTCGACTTCAGCCATATCTGAAAAACTATCTTGCTCACAAGATACGCACGTGTGCAGATTGTCAACGTCTAAAGAAATTACCACAAAAGAACAAACCGAACTATTACATCACCCGGTGGGAGAGATAGCAACAACATGGATATATGACGAGCTATGGCCCTTCCCAAGCAGAGAAGGAAGAAATAAGTACATACTGGTAGCCACGGAACTAGCCACACGATATGTGATTGCAAAGACACTAGACGCCATAAACGAGAAAAACATAGACAAATTCTTGGAACACGATATTATCCTCAAATTTGGAGCTTTTTCAACATTATATTGGGACCGACACCCAGTACACGGAGGAACTCGTTTACAAAATTAGGCGCTGAAGTACGATTTCGTCTATAAGTACTCACCCGCATATAATCATGCTTCTATAGGGTTAGTAGAACAAATTAATAAAATAATACAGAATTGTCTGAAGTTTTTCGCACAGGAACACCATACGGACTGGGAAAGATGGTTACCGCACGTTAGTTTTGGCATCAATACGTATGTACAAGGAGGGACCAAATATTCTGCAAGCTTTCTATTATTTCGTTACGAACCAAGGACTCGGCCAGAATGTGCACTCGAATCAAAACAACGCATACAAATTGACAGAGATAAACTAGCGGCCATCAGGAAGAAAGTACGAAACAACCTGGAACAGGCGTATAACAGACAAAAGCAGTTTACGATAAGCGCCATAGGCAGACAACTCATAATCGAGGGGACCTTGTTTTGGTATATTATCCCACAGGGAAAGTAGGTTTTCCCGAATACTTTACAGTTCACTACGACGGCCCGGCACGCATCCTGGAGAAGATTAATTCAAATTTATATCGAGTAGAATTACCGTCTATATTCAAGGACAAAATTCAAGAAATTGGGATCCACCGCTTAGAACCATTTTACGAAGACCAAACAGAGGGAAGACAAAATTAAGGGGAAAGAGGCACAAATCTAAAAAGAAGAATTTAATAAAATTCCTAGTACTTACCAGGAAAAGAAGAGGAGCCAACAACAGAAGAAACGAAAAAAAAAAAAAGATGCACTGACATAAATCTGCCCTTCTTTATTTCAATTATAAGCTGTATCTGATTTTATTATTCAACTTCGTTACATTTGTATTTCTGTTCTTGTCGCAAAATGCAAGATCAACATTTTTTCTCTTTCTTTTTTAGTTTTAAAAGTCATAAATCCTTGCAAGGTCAGAATACAACGCTTTTCTTCTTCTCGCATCGCTTCTTCAATACGAATACATGAATGGTTAATACGTCATTTTTGTCCTTATACAGGATGTTCATAAAATCAAGCCCTTTACAACATTATACAGAGTGACCAAAAATTCACATTCTCTATCTTTTCTTTTTCTAAGAAAAGAAGCTATTAAATTCCAAAACTGATTCTTCTCTTTTCATTCGTTCTAATAATAATTAATTTGTGCCCCACCTTTCATAAGTCCCGTTACAAAACAAAATTTAACCAATTGGCTAAACATATCTTCACCATTAGGAAGACTCAATTCATTGCCGCCTACTAATACCACGAAAGAGACTCCACCGATATAAACTACTCATACCGGATGTGACCGATCCTTAATAAACTGATATATTTATTCATCACAGTGATGACACTTCTGCACATTTTGAAGGAAATGATAAACTGTTTTTGATCCTGCTTAGTTGGGACGGAACTACAGTGTTATTCCATTATGTGTATATTTCACAACAACTTTTTTTATAGTGATCTTGGTGTATCATACAGTTTATAGTGTTTTCTAGTGTCTACACGAAATCCCCACAGGTGTCAGTGTCGTGATGCAGTTACCTTTCACTAATTACAATTGTGTATTTTCTCAAAATAATCTTCCAGATTATTTTTTTTTCAGTGTGGGGGGTGTAAATATTCCCACATCACGACGGACGCACGTGTCAACTCAACGCGTGCTATTGATTATAAACAACCTAGCAGAAAAGAAGCCGACACGAAAGACACCGAAAAACGCCGAAAGAAGAAGGACCTCACGGAAGGACCCGAAGAGGACAAATAAACGAAGGACCACTGAAGGACCCTACTGATCAAATCACCTACCCCGCCCTGAGGTCGCACTGGACTAGGGGTCCTTTCTACAACCAAGCCTCGCGAAGCTACCTTGAGCTGAGGGGGCTATCCTTCAAGACTCACCGGAACCGGCAGGCGCCTTGGAGACTGCCTTGAGAGGAGGGGCTCCGTGCAAAACACCTATTTTCCTCTTACTTGGACATTAACAAGAGAAAACACTATTTACTTTTTGTAATCAAAGACATTTTGTATTTTACAAATTTTTATAATAAATTGGTGAAGGGGATAAATCTCGGTCCATTATTGACTCTACCAAAGTCATTATAATATTCATACTATAGCAATAGTAGTCCCAAGAATCACAAGTAACTTACCCAGAGTAAGTATTCAAAATATCGTGAAACATGTAAAGGTAGCAGATCCACAGTTTAATAAAAGCGGCCCTATTGATGTGTTGTTAGGTGCTGATGTTTTCTAATTATTATTGCTCAGTGGGAGACACGTAGGTACGAATGGAGCTCCGTCTTCCATTGAAACGGTGTTAGGTTGGATATTTTATGGTCAGATTAGCTTAACGAATAACATATCAAGTGTTCAGTCATATTTTGTTTCTGTTGATCTCAATAAAACATTGCAAAGATTCTGGGAAGTAGAGGAGTTGTCAAATGTACAACATTTATCCATTGAAGAACAAAATTGTGAGCAGTGTTTCGCTGAAACTTACAAACGTGATGTTGATGGTAAATATATTGTAAAATTGCCTTTTAGAGAAAATGTTGAGCCTCTAGGTGTATCACGTGACACAGCAGTAAAGCGATTATGTCAGATGGAACGTAAGTTACAAAAAGATCCTGATTTATGTAAACAATATTGTGATTTCATGAAAGAGTACTTAGACTTTGGTCATATGGAAAAAAATCCTAATGTAGAGCTTGATAAGCTTGTATCTGAATCTTATTATCTGCTGCATCATTGTGTCCTAAATGAAAGTAGTTCTACTACTAAATTGCGGGTTGTATTTGATGGTAGTGCTAAAACTAGCAGTGGATTATCTCTCAGTGACATCTTAATGGTAGGTCCAAAATTACAAGATGATATTATCCCATTAATATTAAGGTTCAGAACGTATCCAATTGCATTGTATGCTGATATAGCAAAAATATACAGACAAGTAAGGTAAGGTCTAGTCTGCTACAAAACTACACCTATCCTATTTTCTGGCTTAGGCTACTACGGGGCTCTGTTAGAAATCCTAACCTCAGCCGTTTAGCCTCCTACGAGGCTCTGCAAAAATCCTATCTGCAACCTTACGGTCCAAAACTGCCTGTAACTAACCTTGCAACTTAAAAAAATATATATATATATATTTGTACAGTATTTTATAAAAATACTTTTCATAGTAAAAATTTTATAATAAAAGCCGGTAGTAAAAGTTAATTCCAAACACACTTTTTATTAACTCTCTACTTATACCTACATGAAACAAAGTTTTACAATATATATATATATATATATATATATATATATATATATATATATATAACGGACCTTGGTGCAAGTTAGTTGTAAACCGTGGATCCACAAAGATTCCCAATCGGGCCCCGCACCATCTAAGGCCGGCCCTTTTTATACATTTATATAAGATAATTCTTTTGTAACTTACTTTAGGTACATTAATTTACTACTTGAGATAAGTTATAACCGTAATATATATATAGAGTATTTTTCATTTTTCTCTGGAATTAACTAGTATTATGTACAGTCTTCTTTATTCATTACGCATTATAATGCAGATAAAAATAGAATGTTTGTTACAGATCTCTGATTAATCTTCTTTGAAAATGTTAAGTACGTAAAAAAACGAGAGCACGTGTTCCTTTTATGAGAGGAATTAGTGTCATATCTTGGGAACTCTCTCTCTCTCTCTCTCTCTCTCTCTCTCTCTTTTTTTTTTTTTTCTTCATCATTTTAAAGTAACAGAAGACATTAATTTAATGAATTCTTTTTTGAAGAAAGGTAAGCTCACCCACGGAGTCCTTATTGGTAATGATTATCTTCCATCTTCGTCATTTGGTGTGTGTTCTCCTGTAATGAGCATCAGTGTGCGTTACTTGAGGAAAAAGCTAGAGTTTGGATGAAATCCACGTCGGATGAAGAGATGAAAAGGAAAGCAAAATATATATATTATATATATAAAATGCACACACCGAGAATATAGCTATAAAAAGACTAAGGAAAAAAACCTGAAGAAGAGCGTGAAACCGGTAGCTATGAAGAACACTGAAAGAACGTATCAACGCTACATTGAGAAGCCTTAAAGGAAATGAAACGACTTCAAGAAAGAGAACCGTAATGTAGGGCGCGAACAGAATGAATTCTCTACAGTCGCGAAAAAGGCGCTAAACTTTTCTAACCACTTTTTTCCCTCCACCTTTTTTCTTGCTTTTTTTCTTGTGATTTCGTTTTAGTACGTGCCGACAGTCGTAGTTTTTCAAAAAGAGAAAACAAGAGAAAAGGACAACTTGTGCGAAAAAAAAAAAACTGTTTGAGAAAGAGTGACAACAGCCTTTCGGTAGGGTTCCGACTACAAGAAACAGGAAGTGTGCAGATTTTTCTTTTAACTACGTTGCCTCTCCCAAGTTCAGTCTCTCGCAGTCTTATACATACATATGTCAATATTTCTACTAATTCTAAATGGTGTGTTGACTTAAACAATTATACCGTCATATTTTCTGTAGAATCAATAATGGACCGAGAATCTAGTCCTCCACCTATTTATTTATAAAAATACAAAATAGTCATTGTGTTTTTGAAAGTCAATATATCAGAACATCCTTTATGACCAAGGTTGAAGGACAATACGTTTCGTAGGGAACCCCTTTGGTCATGGCAGCCACCGGGGTCTCTTGTAGCGACTTCAGGTTACTAGTAGGGCGGTTTAACCCGAAAAATCAAAGGAAAACTGCATTTAGTGAAAGAATTATGAAACTTTGAACACTTGTAAAGTAATGCATGGGAAACATTTTAAGATATAGAGACATTCGAAATTCGTTCTTGTTTGGCCGCCATCTTGGAAATCAATATGGCGTCCACGCGAAGGCACAGACTTAAATAATAATAATATCTCCTCACAAAACTACCCTAGAAACCTCCTTCTTGCGTCAAATTAAAGATAATGAAAGAGTTAAGAATTTAAACTTGGTACATGTTTGTTGTACAGCCACCCTATTTAAATATACCGACTGTTATCAGTAAACTGTAAAAAATCGTTGTGTTATTTCAACGACGTGCCTATGTGTTAACACAACTGTGTTAAAATATAGCACAAACAGATGGTTAGAACAACTCACTCTCCATTTGAAGTTGTGTGTCAAATGCCGGTAGTTGAAATGACACACAGCCTGTGTGTTAAATTAACACAAGTGTTAAATATTCGGTGTTGTTTTCTGCGTGATTGCCTAATATGTTTGGCATCTAATTATAAAGGCTTATGTACTGAAACTAAAGACAAACACAGTAGAAAAATACTTAAATGCAGGTATTCGCAATATTTCAACGTGCAAACCGCGCGATGAGTTCTCAATTGTTTTACATAATGTTTCTGAAGAGATATGTCAACAGAGAGAAACAACACTGTATTACTGTGTCACTTTTACAATGCACTAGAACCTACCAGTCAACACGGGGGACTATGGTTCAGAAATGGCGGAAAACAAGAAGAAACACGATTAAGAGGCAAACATATTACAAACATATACAAGTAGGTTAGAGTTTTCCATCATTCTCCAACAAGATATTGGTGAAGATTGTGTTTCGCACCATCAACAAATACTTCACAATAAATGTTGGGGAGGACGACAAAATTTTTATGAAGATTTTCTAAATGAAGTGTTCTGTAGTTTACTATTCTTATTTTAAAATTAGAATCTTCTGTAAGCGTAATCATGCACACCACATGGTTTTCCAATACAGAAAAATGGTTACATCAACACCACACACTGAGTTATTTCAATACCGAAATAGGTGTCATAGTAACACAGAAGTGGAGTCGAACACCAAAAACGGTGTTAATCTGGTGATCTGACCTTGGATTTTAACACAGCGGAGTGTTGAATTAACACCAAAACGGTGTTTCTTATACGGGTTTGACCTTGAATTATGACACGGATTGTGTGTTGAAATAAAAAGGAAATAATGTTGAAATAACACAGCGACTGTGTTATATTGATACTTGACATGGTGTCATATTAATACTAAATAAGTAACACACTACACACTGTGTTACTTTCTTCGTGTTGGTGCAACACCAACACAAGTAACACTCAACACATTCCCCCACACTACCAACCCTGACATGGTGTCGAATCAACACGGAAAATACTAACACAGATCTGAACTTAACATCGTTCAACACCGGTTGTGTGTTAAGAACGTGACACACACCCTGTATTAAACGCCAATACCGCGGGATCTGTGTTGAATTAGCACTGCTGGAACCATTGCCATGTGTTAAATTTGAGTTGAATTAAGACAATCATTTTTTATTGTGTAAATGTTAGTTGTACTTGTTACTGAATATTGCTATAATGGCAAATAACTTTAAAACTATGAGATTTGTAGAGATAAACCTGATAGCGCATAATCTAGCCTTTCCAACGATGTCAGTATCTTTGCTCTATCTTCAAAATGAAGGAAGCTAGTCGACTTTGTGAATTACAGGGTGTTGTGCTTTGAGATCTGTAATTTGACACCAACGTGTAATTATGTTGTCAAGAAATTACGATAAATACTTCTTTCTCAACTCAAAGAAAATTAATTTTTCAAAAATATCAGACAAGCAGAATATATTTCCTCGTTTAGTCGCATGCTACACTGATTTGTCTAGATTTACAGTGAACGGTGTACAAAACTTATATTAGGAGACAACTATTTTGAAATATTATTATTATAAATTATATTATATGAGACTTTTATTTTTTTAAAAAAGAAGTGAATAACAGAAGTTTCAAAGCGTCAAGTCACTTTAGGAGCAAGCTCCTGCACAATTTTTGCACATAAGCGTACACAACAGTCCTTTCTTTTTGCACTTGCAAGCATTTTGCTAGCATCCTTTCTTGCAGCTGCACTTAATCACTTCTCTTACTGCCTTAGAAATTTCCAGTTGAGTTGACCATTTTGGTGTTGGTGTGGTTTTCTCATCTAGCAAACTTTATCCACAATCTTGTAGTAGTGGAGTATTATTGATGTTAGTTGTGGCTCGTCCCCATATGGGACCACTTTGGTAAAGTGCCCTTAAAACATGCTGCTTCAAAGCATCAGCTGTTGGGAAAATATTGAACATCGCTCTGTTAAGGAAGTAAATAGTTGCTTTCGAACCTCATTTACAGTCATTAAGTCACTCGTCTGAGCATAACAGAGCACGGTATATCGTTGGAGTAGATCAAATACATTGTCTGTGATTGTACCTTGAGGAAACGACAGAAACTCAAGTGCTTCCAATACTTCAGAAAATGAATTCCATCGCTTCCACATGGTTGCTTTTCCACGCTCGAAAAAAAAAAAAAAAAAAAAAAAAAACGAAATACTGTCGTATCTACTGAAGGCGTGAAAACCGCGAAGTGCGACTGACTTTCGTTCTCCAAATTTTTCAGCAATAACATGGATATAGAAGAATTTGGCATGATTTCCACTATCAAACTTTATGAACAATCGTTTAAGACCGTGACTTTTCAACTCAAAATATATTGCCAAAACCAGGTACGGCCAAATGGATCATTGTCAAGGAACTGGCAAAACTCCCTTAAGACTTCTCCTAGGAACGGAAATAGTTATTCCCCTTTTCAGATATTGAAGTAATATCTACTCATTGTTCAGGAGTTGTAACAAATCGCTCTTGTCTTCGCGAAAATTCTCTTGAAGTTTGCATCAACGAAGAAGCCGATACCCGCATTATTTTGCTGAGGATGCTTTACTTCATGCTAAATATGACATATGTATCAGAACTGTTGACATCGATGTTGTGGTTTTGGCAATATTGCACTATTTGGAGTTGAAACGTCAAGGTCTTAAATGGTTGTTCATAAAGTTTGGTAGTGGAAAACGTGCCAGATTCTTAAATACCAATATGATGTGTACCAGAATATTGCAAGATTTATGAGAGATTTGTATACGTATATTTAAAAGGTAAAGAAACAGGTATATTGTAAATACAGTACATGGGTCAGAAATTAACAGTTCGGTTAACATTTATTATAGGTTTAATTGCGGAAGCTCGGATAACATGGATTGGAATTTTCCACGATCCGTGTTCAAAGAATGTATCATGCGTACTACTTACTTTACCATGCTGTTAAGCAGTTTTTTTTTAAAGTTACATGTTACTGCGAAATGAATGTGTAATTTTTTACGTTTTGTGGGTTGGTGAACATGAAAATGATATTTAATTATTATATCGGGGGCGAACATTCCCAGAATACTCCCTAGATATCAGTTTTTCACATTTGATGAATGTTCCTTGAATATTCTTTGTGTCTCACAATGTCATTTAGACTACAAGAGATGGACAATTAATGGAACTAAATGATTAGGGAAAAAATATGGAATGAGAATGTTAGAATACTTAACACTAGTGTAAAGTTTGTCCTTTTTTTTATTGTACTCCATATAAGATTATTTTAGGCGTCATTGTGTCCATGGATTTTCTTGAGGATCTTCCGTTTCTTCCATTACTGAGCAACCGTGTCGTCTACTAGTTCAACAAGTATTATTATTATTATTACTACTATCACTGAAGACTGTGATAATACTAAGTCTACTTTGATCAGAGCTGGGTTCACGTATATAGATTATACATTTACTTACATTTATTTACGGTCTGTGTGTGGTCCATTGTAAATTATTTGCAATTTGTTCGTGGAAACAAAGTAAAACTTTCTGCATGAAGTTTAATGTTTGATTTCATCTCTAAGATCACGTTAGTCTTGGGTCTACAAGATTTGTATTAGATGCCAGACTTCAGTACACTCATCGGTAATGAAAGGAACATTGATATTAGTAACTATAGAGGCACGGTTGAGGTACCTAAAAAGGATATTGATTGATTGACTATACCTAAATACAAAGATTTCGGCTTATTCTTCCATTTAACCCAACCACTTTCCTCTGCTGAAAAAATGTAACCACACTGTAAGTTCACTTGCCCTATGTGGAACTACACCATCTGGTTCATATACGTTGTAGCGCTTGAATACTGTAGTGTCTTATGTCTTAAAGAACTGTCTTGCGTCTGTCATTGATTTTGCAGCCTAAAAGAACACTGAAAGCAGCAAAACTAGAACATAGGTTCTCTTGCTCTTCCCACATCATTCCTCATTTTCACCACTGTAATATCTCCTTCCAACCAATACTTCGTTCTTTCCGCTAGCTGCTACAAATACTCTCACACTAAACCTTTTTACCCGGTTGCGCATTCCTTCTGCAAAGCTTATTCTTCATCCCTTTGATGGGTGAGAGAGAGAGAGAGGAGTTTTCTTTACTTCAAAGAATCCATCATGACAGAAAGAAAGATCCTTCCGTCTATTCTCACTACAAACACACAAACATATTTCAAGCTTGAAACACAAACTGTCTGCAGGAAACAAAACGGGAAATGTATTGGTGCACAAAGAAGGCACCAACAACGGATATATTTCCCACTCACTAACCTACAAGACGGCATACTCCAGAAGGAATAGACATTATTTTATCAATTTAGTCCTAAGACGGAATTCAACAAAAATGTTTTTGGTATGAACATCTCTCTTTACCATAATTATTGCTAAGGAATGTTAATCAACACGAAGTTATTTAATAAGTAAATTCATGGAACTTGCTTTGAAACAACAACATTCAATAATGGTTCTGTTGTATTGTTGTACCAATAAACTGGGAACTGGAATGCTGTTTTCGTAAGTTTTGTGCCATGTGCAGTTGCAAGTAGAATACGACACTGAAAACTACCAAGTAGCATGGAATATTTGTTCTTAAGAAAACTCAAAGAACTGTGACTTTAAGAAGCACGAGTGACTCTTTGTGGTTGAGTGGATAATTCGCATTGTATCAGATTCGATACTTGTTGGGAGTTCTTGCCTCTAATCCAAAATCGAGTAGTGATTCGGATCACACTTTAAACAGGAATAAGTCCTGTTGCGTACAGCCTCAATACTGTAAAGGAACGCTAATACCAACACAAAGAGGACGATAAATCAGAAATGGTAATCCGAACGTTAAAAACGACTTAATATTACACTAGTTGGTGTGTGTATTTTACATTTAGAAATTAAAACATTTTGAGAATATACCTAATTGTATTTATTTGCTAAGTTTATACAAATTTCAACTTCTAATTTTACATTTGAACAAGTTCAGTTATTTTTGGTTAATATTCTGGTACGACTATTTGACACGATTCAAGCGTTTGACAAGGGATATGGTGGCTCAGTGGTAGAGCGGTTACCTCTAATGCATGGGATCCCTAATCCGATCTCCGGCCAAGTAAGTTTATGGTGTAAAACATCGCGTCCGTAGGTTTTCTCGGGGTTCTCCCGTTCCCTCCCACTTTCTCATTCTACCAATTCTTCCATTATCATTCATTTTCTTTAATCATCATTCCCCTTAGCCTAAAGGACATAATGTGGGACGTTAATCTCAAAGATTTCATTTCAAATGCTTGACATGCAAGTAGATCAATTAACTTCAACTAACTAAACATTTGCTACTCAAGCATTGTAGAAAAGTCTTTCCCTTATGATGACTCGTAAGTCTCAGAGATGAAATATTCACGATTAGCGTCATTCCTAGTGATTCCTTAGAAGTAAGGAGTAAACTTGGGTATACTCTAGTCCCATGTTCCAACTTTGAACATTCACATGTTAGACAATTTTACAATATAAACCCCTCAAAATATTCGAATATGACAAAACATAGTGTATAGTTTCTTTACGGCATTGTCATTATCCTAAAACCTATACAGGTAAAATCTACCATGAGTAAATTTACCTCCTCCTCATTTAAAAAATATGTTCCATGGTTGTTTTAGTTACAAAAGCGTTAGATTTTGGTGTAATATGCTGTACATTGTCTGAGGCTTTCCAATTATAATCTCTGTATGATGCTAAAATCATTCAAACGGCATAATTTTTTAGTTCAACGTTAACTTTCGTAAAACTCATTCAGCTTTGATATCACAATAATATGTATATTTTCTTTAACCTTTTCTTACTTCACTGATTTTCATTTAAAGCACTGAGTTTTAAGAGTGAAGAATTGAGCCCCGTCATGTGTGATGGGCTATTCTCTCCCCTTTCCCCGATTAAAAAATATTATCCAAGATATATTTCGTTAGAAAAAATTGTTAGATTTTCATGGAACGTTGCGCATATTTCTAGAGGCTTCTCAATCATTTCGAATACTTGGATTTAAATTTAATCGTGAACGAGAGTGAGCTTTTCTTTCGTCACCACCCTTGCCATAAAACTTTGGTAAAATGTTGGGTTTGACAAAATCTGGTGTATGTATTTATTAAGGTTTACACAATCCCCACTGCTGGGAATTGAAATCAACCAATGTGAGGACTCAATTAATCCTATCTTTCATTACTTAAAAACAATCTGAGAGCTTCCTTTTAAAATATGTGATAAACTTTGCTAAAATATCATGCACCTTTTCTTGAGAATATCCAATCTTTTTATCTTCTTTCAGCTGAAATGGACCATACATGAGAGAGTGTATTCACTCTGACTTTATGATATATTTTTAGCGAAATTATTGAAAAAACACAATTTTTTATGGAATATATTGTGTGTTTTGTTGGAGATATTAGAAACATACTATAAAGTTTGAGGTTGAAATTCGTAAGAGAGAAGAGAGATGGTCGCTCTCTTCAACAATCCACAGTATCACTAACAACTAAGTAGACATAGGAATAGTACATATTAATTCTTCCTGTTATGTAGCAACAATTGATTGAAATGATAATCAATAACATCTCCCGGATGGACTTGAAGTTCGAGTTTTTCAAAGCAGAACCACTTAGAAAGATAACATTTGCACAGAAGTATGCGAATATTGTTAAACTGTAACCTCTTCATGGTGTTCAACAGAATAGAAATTCATGTAGTTAATATAGGTTTAATCCGCAATGAATAATATTAAACTATTATGTAGCTGGTACATTATAATCTGCATCCTTTATTTTGTTATGCAATAACCAATAATGTTTCTCATAATGTTTCTACCCTTTACTAGCATTGTAGTGATTATTTTAAAGTATTATTGAACAAACGTAGTTGAATACTATGACCAGGAAAACTGATGCGTAAGAAATCTAATCCTGGACATGTACCAAATAACGGTTTATTTAACTAACAGGTTGTCGTCTAAGTACAGCACTTCTCGAGTTTTGCATGTTTAACAGACATTTTGTTGTATTAATTCAACATTAGGATATGTTTTAAAACATTAATTAGAAAAAAAAACTTATACTTAATATCGGTTAAATTCCAAAGTTGATTGTCCGTTTCTAACACAATTTTGAAAATTTACCGGGCAAAATGGATAATTTGCTCGTTTGTGCGCTTGATAATATGTAAGGAGAGCGGAACTTGTTAATTCTTTTTATCAGTAGCGTTAGGCAAGCGGAGAGAATTGCTTCGCGCAAGGTTACCATGTGTTAGATTTTACGAAAGTAACGAGCATTTGTATTCTGAACGTGGCTACAGGTGTACACGTTAACAAAATGGGTCCAAACTTCCCTAATCCGACCCGACCCTACCTTACCCTACTTATTCCTACTGTACTCTATCCTACCCTACTTTATTAAACTTTTTAAAACCATCCTAAAAACAGATGATTTTTAAACTTTCATAGCTGTTATTACACTTTTTGAGTTGATTTTGAGTTTAACGTCCCCTTCAGTAGCGAGGCTATACGAAACGGGACCTACTGATTAACGTGAAATTTGAATCACATGGGCTCCCGCCGGGAATCGAATATTACGCTTTTTGTCAAAAGCCACTAGGACAACCAACTTCGGGATAAATATCCTTAATATTTTAATTTATTCACTTATATTGAAGACATGTATCAAGGAAATTGAGTTTCGTAAAGTTGTGCATCTTATTCAAGAATTTTGTTCCACATTATATTTTTACATTTAAAAGTACAAATGCAATGGGGATATCCCAAAGTCATTTTTTGATGTATTGAACTAAACCAGTAATTTGTTTGAAGCTAGCGGGAACAAACAGTACCGGAAGCAGTGGTTGAAGCATGACATACCCAGTCCCAACATGTGACACATTTCATACTATTATTCTTGGAGTACTGGCATGATGTTCTCCTCCCGGTCTTTATTTCATTATTTATTTCCCAACATAAATACTTACTACTATCCATTTCATAAAGATAGGCCCCTGACTTCGCGGTGCTGCCGTGACGTCCAATCAAAACTTATATTGCATTGTCGTACCTCGTTGGAATTGTTGGAATGTTGTCTTTTCAATGCTTAAGACATAAAAATTTTCTTTGCACTGTATAGTCAGAAAAAAATAGAAATTAATGAAAAAGTGCGTATTTTTTCGTACTTTTTTGGTAGATCAATGTTTATAGGACTATATCTCGGAAAGGAGATAATATGAAATAATTTCCTGTGCACGATATGTAGATGCATATGTTACCTGTAAGTTCTGAAAATTTCATTACTCAACATATAGTAATTTTCTTGCTATTCAGTAAAAAGTGAGACACCATTATCTCTGAATTGCTGCGGTGTATTAACAATCTGAAAAAACTTTTAGAAAGACCTTAAAGTAGCTTTTTCAACCAAACTGTTTTGACTTGTTTTAAAAGATAAACAATCACAAATATGACATTATGATTTTCTCTGCTTTGCGCCCTTCGCTATCGTAGTTTATACGGAGTGCTACGTTGCCACATTTTCCTGGCGCTATACACTCTCAGCCGGACGGGTATTTAAACTTGTCACGCACACTGTCCGGCTTTTTTTAGAGATATTTTTAAAATGTAATGTCTCCACAGATTTTAAACCAATTTCTTAGAAATTAACAGGATATACAGTAAATGTGCCAAATGTTCAAAATTAGAAAAGCGAACTCTTATCTTGTTTGGATTTGCATGTGATGGTCCTCGAAAATTTGTTGCTTTTTGTCAGGTTTTCACTTATTGCTCGCAGTACAAAATACATTTGCACAGAAACAAATACACGCACAAAGTTTATTATATGATACAACCTTAGTTGATATGTAATATTGGGTTTACACTCCACAGAAAATCTGTTTTCAGATCTAAGAGTCCCAGTACTTCTCTTAAGTGTTGTACATTTCGAAGCACTTTCCCACGCAAAGTCCAACTTTATATATCAGACGATAAACCAGGGATGCAAATAAGCAACAAAAGTTTACTCGCCCAAGAAAAAAGTTACTAGCCCACATCACATAATAAAAATAATTTACTTAACTTCCGTACGATATTAAATACTCGCCCGCACCGATGAACCACACGCCCCGGGCGAGTTGTTTGCATCTCTGCAATAAACGCTAATATTTATTAAAAAAACTTCCTTACACCGTGCGGATGCTACGCACTTTGCATCTCCTTTGTCCTACTGTGTTAGAATTTGCAGATATTGGGGGGAAACTCTCTAATGGCCCCTTGCTACCAGAATTCTACCAGGTCCCTGTACTTCAACGCCTGCTGAGTGCAGCAGTTTATCTGCTACATTCGCATAAAAAGTTCGAAGTGCGATATGTTTTCCTGCTTTGTTCCTGCACAGTATGTGAGCATTGATATGTGTGATAAGTCAAACAGCAGAAAAAACAGCTTCTTCCACCACTTGACAGACATACTAATAGCTCTGGCGTAGTTGATTTGTAAAAATCGCGTAAAGCTGGCTTCCGTACAAGGCATATGTGAATAATTAGTGTAAAAAGTTCATTGTTTTCAATTGAAGTAACACGCTTTCATTTAGAAAACAAAGATTTTTGTTTTAGTAATTTTTCTTTTTCTCAATCTGCTGTTTTGCGTATTGATTCATTTCTTTTACTACTATTCCTGGCGGGAGCTCATGTAGTTTGGATTCCACGTTAATCAGTAGGTCCACGTCTCATATAGCCTCGCTGCTGAACAGGACGTTAAACACAAAATCAACTCAACTTTTCTTTCTACTATAAAACTTCATCGGTAAAAACAGCTGAAACACTTTATATGCGGAATACCCTGTAGATAGCCCAGCATTTTGATCAATTCCCGGGACACCACTAAACAGGGGTTTTGCATTTACTTGAATTTTATCGCTCCAAGCTACATCAGAATCTGCCTTTGAATAGGAATGACGCGTTTTTATCTCTTTCCCGGCGCAGCCTCAGGTTTACTTGAAACAGAGTTACTATCTTGTTCACTCCCGGATACGCCACTGAGCACAGAATAATCAATGTGATTACTATTAATTACTAACTCATAACCAGTAGTTTATTTGTGGATTTTGTAGAAGGGGGGAATATTTATAAAGAATTGCTACTAAAACATGCAGTTGCATTATTGTACTTTAAAACAGATTATGTAGCCTATGAAAGGGGGAAAATATCTTTCTAGGCTGGGAAGACTGATTAAGCTTAGAGACAAGGAAGTCAAGACTTATAAAGGGGGAAATTCCCAGGCTTCCCTGGCTACAAATAAATCCCTGCTCATAACCGTCTGAGTCGGAGTCATTCATCAGTTCTGCAATTTCATTATCGCTAAACATTTCGCCTCTTCTTTCTGTAATACCGCCGCTCGTATAGGAATATCCATATATATATATATATATATATATATATATATATATATTCAATCAAAAAGCACAAGATATACTCAGGAAAATATAAATGCCCATTCGTCCGTCTCATTGCAATGAACCCATATGATATGAGTGCATGTGTAAGTTTTTGACGCCTACGAACCGAAGGGAAGTGTTGAAGACTTAATCAGTGCGACGTGATTTGACGCAAATACAGACCTCGTCACCTACTCATTGCATTGTTTACTTTCGTTGAAAGAAAACAAAGGACCCATTCTGTGTTACTGTACTGTACATTCGGCAGGGGAATTGATCGCAGAACTTGGGTGAACATGTGATTGCCAAGGCTACATTTCTTTTTAACCTTTAACATGTTCGTAAGCTGGTTAGTGTGTATACTGATAGATCTTTGAGGTAGAAATGGAGCCATTGTTAATAAGTATTCAGGAAGATAGCAGGAGCAGCGATGAGTCAACAAAGCCATGACGAAAGTGAATGAAGTAAATAGATTAAGAGATGAGTTTTTGGATGTGTTACTTCAACGTTTTATTTCGATTACATTGAGATGTGTACACTCATGTCCAAAATTATTGTCGCATGTCTGTAACTGTCTTCTTGGAAGAATATAATTTGATAATGATTTTGCAGGGTACATTTAATACTGATACTATATGTAGAGTCGGGAAATGTATATTTGTAGTAAATTTCATAGGAAAAGAATACGAAAATTAGCATGAGTAAAACAAAATGTTGCTAAATGGATAAGAAAATTTTATTTTTGTTTTATTGTTCTTATTTACTGCTCTTTTGACATGAAATTTGCCATATAGCCTACATGTCTTTGCCGATTATACACATACTAACATTATAAGAAATACCAGGCGAATTCGTTAGAAAATTATATTCCTACAATAACATATTTATAGACATGCAACAATAATTTTGGACATGAGTGTACATGCATTATTATTTTTATGATGATGTGAAAGATTATAATAAATACTTTTTCCTATTACATTCTTATGAAGTAGGCTTCGCGCTACAAGCTTCCTGAACGCGACAACACTGCAGGACAGCGTTGCCGCACTTCCACTTACTGTATGCTGTTTCTTCATATAAGCGCGGGGAATTTAAAGGTTGGGCGGCAACATGGCTCATCGCTTAACGCAGAGAATATGTTGAAGTAAATATTCTTTTTAAAAAAATAAATACTCTACCAACTAAACCCTTTTTGTTAATAGTTCCAAATATTTAGAACACTAGACTTCCAAATTTTCGAACAGTGTTTTGTACGTTTCTCTACCTACCATGGGAAAGGAGATAAGAGCGTCGTACATTTGTTTTAATTACACAAAAGATATCAAGTGATGAAAATTGAACTTTTCACAACTTATAGTTAATGGATGCATCTACATATTGTACACAGGAAATTATTTCACGTGATCTTTTTTCTGAGATATAGTCCTATAAACATTGATCTACCAAAAAAGTACGAAAAAATATGCACTTTTTCATTAATTTTTATTTTTTTCTCACTACATAGTACAAAGAAAAATTTTATGTCTTAAGTATTGAAAAGACAACATTCCAGCAATTCCAACGAGGTACGACAATGCAATATAAGTTTTGACTGGACGTCACGGCAGCACCGCGAAGTCAGGGGCCTATCTTTATGAAATGGATCATCAAGTTACTGACTTTGTTTCTTAGTTTTATATATATTATTTATTTCTGCTTCCAATTGTTTGTTTTCCAGTAGAAAGATAACAATTATACCATATATCAAATGTGTATGTGTCAGTACGCATGAATAATCATGTACTAACGAATTTCCTTTTTATACATTTTTTTCTCTTGAAGTTACTCTTTCTATTAATATAGATGACATTCAAAACACACAATTGCTTTATACACCAGCATACGTGTGTATTGATACTCTTCTACTTCAATGTATATCATATATCGTTTTATATTAGAAACTAGAAACTTTTACAACAAAAACATCACGACATTCGCTAGTTTATACTTTAAAAATGATGCATTGCTTTCGGTTCCCAACTGCGTAATTCGCTTCATTGTGTGTACATTTTTTCCTCGAAAATTCTCTTGCTGCTCCGTTCTCCCTCATTTTGTTCATGCTTCACTTTACTCGCCTCAGAGATATTTCGACCTCATTGGTCTCTTTTTTTAAAATAAAGCCCTCTCCGTTACTGGAAGGTTTGTAAATAAAACATTGTGAAGGACAGAAGCTGCAGCCACTACAGATATTTGTTCCAGTAGTAATAAATACATATGAAATTTCAGCGAACCGGAAAGTTTTTGGACTATGTGGAAGCATACATCGACCTGTATGTCTCTTGTTTTTTTTTTTTCTGAACAATTACCTTACAACATATGGATAATTCAAAATGAATAGTGCAAAAAGAGAAGTTACCTGTGACTACTGTAATGAGTTTACTGAGGAAATACGGACGTAAAATGGAGGTCGGTCTCTCTCTCTTTAAAGGACATTTACATTCAATTACAGATATTTATAGATATTCGAAGTGTACTCGTTTTGTGAAGAGGCAGATGATCAAACGATAATCAAGTTATATATAGACACTACTGTCTCTTGCAGGGATTTCGCTACGACACACTAACCAATAAATAATAAGAAAAGCTGTATACAGATTGTTGGAATTTTATGCACAGGTTCTGATCGAATTTCTTCAACAAGTAATTCACTTTTTATTGTCATGTATATCTAGGTGAAAGAATGCCGGAAAGATAAATGTTTTGTGTAAAATAGCTTCTTTTGGCTGATTAGAATTAGTTAATAAACAATGGTGTTTTTAAACTAATTTGAGCGGTTATTAAAATTTCTTGTGGTAAAATAAAGATCCGTTAATGCTAATGAAGCATGCTTTCAACATTTCTTGAAATATTTCAATAATGTACTAATATTTAAACGATTCAACCTTTCATCTTGGAACTTTTAACAAGTGGTAATAGAACATGTTTCCTCTAACGGTGCCCTGATTAGGATGATTCCTTGATTAGGAGTAACCTTGCTTCGAACTAGAAAAGTCAAATACAGGATAAGAAAACTAAAAGAAAAGGTCTGTTGAAATACGAGTATCTTGAAAATCTATCAAATTCACACAACAAATCAAAATAATGAACGTGAAGGAGATAAAACCCACTTGACCCATACGATGTTGAATCAAAGTTAAGCAGCAAAACAGGCATGATTTGTCACGGAATTGCAGCATAACTAATGAATGGTTCTCAGAGGACTATTGCATCATAGTCTAGTGCATTAGGCAGATTTTGAACCAAATCTGGAAAAATAATAACAAAGCGAAACCATTTGTGTTAGGTTCAGTATGTTTTTCAGAACATATTCTGAAAATTCTCACCTTCTCCCACTTTGGGAAATACCGTCATCTTGGATTCAATATGGTGACCAGACCGAGACGCGTATTTTCGAAATACACTGAACTCTAGCTATAAGGCATTGTGAACGAGGTTACGCTTGGCAATAATGTAGGAAAAATGAATGACATTTATATCGCGATCACGAGTCATGACCTACATATAGCACAAAGTAAAGGCCAGATGCTGTCGGCTCTAGTAGCCGAGTGAGCCAGCGCAACATGCTAGTAAGGAAAATTGTTGTTGGCGTGGGTTCAAATCCTGCGTTAGGAAAGTTTTTCTTATTATTTTTAAAATTTGTTATAATACTTCTTTCCTTAAAATAATATTAAAATAATATTCAAAAAGTGACTTAACGATTATTTTTTAAAATTTTCATTAAACTTCTTTCATTAAAATAAGATTGCCCTTGTACTTATACAGATCCATAGCAAAAGTAGTAGTAGTAGTAGTAGTAATAATAATAATAATAATAATAATAATAATAATAATAATAATAGCCAAACCTAATGCCTTCTGGCTAGGGCTGAGCGTATTTCGAAAATAAGCGACCGAGACATCGACTTATTTAAATAGAGCCTTTCTATCTCAACTGTGCCCCTGCTGGCGCTACTGTCAATATGTGATTTCCCGTACCTCCTTCGAAAGTGGAGGGATAAGTTGCTGCGACTGAGATATTTCAATTGTTGGATGCAGAAGCGTTGCCACAATGAATTATTTCACGGACTTCGCTTTCCTCTATCTTGTTAGCCATTCTAAGTAGCTTACGATCTTCACTCGTCAAGATCAAGCGACTGAATGGCAAATTGGCAACACAGCTGAGGTCATTCACTTCTTTTCCCTAAGCAAAGGGAGAGTTTCCTTCGGCAGAGGGCGGCGCAGGTTGGACCGAAGTATAGTTCGCATAGTTTTCGAGGGCACAGGTGGAATAGGCAGGCTATAACAATATCTACTCACAGAATTAAGCTAGAAGCTTCGTTCTTGTGTTAGTTTCAAGATAATAGCGTAGATTAACGAATGGAAGTTTGCACGTTTCTATGTATTGCATCAATACTGTCAAGTGGAGGACATTATGTGAAAAATGTGGGCGGTATTCTCATTTTCCAATAATGTTTTATTGGAATATAACTCAGAAACTAACCGGGATATTAAAAAATGCTTCGAAATAAACGTGATAGAACACAATCGTAGCTTTCAAACTATGCACCTTGTATCGATCTATCTTAAACAGTAACGGAGCTAGTCAAATTTTTGTGACACTGGGTGTGCATTTTTCGATAACATTATCTTTAGGTGCCTCCTATAATGGTTTCGTGTGCGCTCACATGTCTCATCTATTTGACTTATGATATTTGCTTATTGTTCTTAGAGCATAAAAAAATATTTAGTCAGATGATTTTAATGTGGTCAATAAAGCGGCCATTTTGGATCCAGTACGGCGTACAGATAAAGAGGCCAATTGAACACTTAAATAGCAATATCTTATTACAGAAGTAAGCTGAAAACTTTGTTATTTTTTGTCACTTTCTACATAATAGTTATTTCCTTCTTACCTATCGTTGCCATATAAAATATGACCATTGTTGTTCCAAAAGAGTATTTTTTCTGGTTTTTAAGTGCAGTATCAATGCTATTCTTTCTGCTGTAAAATACATTGAAAAGCTAAATCAAAGAATAGTTTTCGTAATCTTTGATCAGCCAATTTGTCATAAAGCCTTTGAAATTCTGTCGTTGACTGCTCCTGAAAGCTCCTTGTCTGAAGTTGAAGTCCGCCGGAGAGACTTTCACCTCTTAATGTCTTTTCTGGAATCAATCTCTATGCTTATGGGGAAGTGGCTTAGAAGATCCTCGGAATACAGTGTATGCAAGGAACAGTATAGTTCAAATGATTAGCTCTCACCAGTACTCAAGAGTCTTACGTGCACATTTTCCTACACAGCAAGCTTTGGCTAAACTAAATTTTGAGCTAATTTAAGGAGATGTTATCGACATTCATTTGGAGGCCTTATTTATTTATTTATTTATTTATTTATTTATTGGTGTTGTTGTTGTTGTTGTTGTTGTAGGTGTACAATTACTTCCAAGTTGTGCCAATAAAAACACAAATATTCAGACAGCTCTAACTGTATTCTATGAAAAAGTAGATCAACTGATAAATAACAGTCGAACTACAGAATTGTGGGTCGAATACTACCATCTTGTACAAATTGAGCCACTTTATATTGTTGCAGAAGGTGCTGGTGAATGGAATTTCATACATTCGGTAGATGGGTAGATAGGTGTGTGTGTGTGTGTGTGTGTGTGTGTGTGTGTGTGTGTGTGTGTGTGTTCGTTCGTTCTAGAACCACTGTGAAAACAAATATGTAATGTCTTTGGATAGCTGAAATGTCCTGCAGCATGAAAAAAGCACATCATTTAAATGGAACGCAAGTGAAAATTTGTAAGGAATACCTATTTTACTTTAAGAAGAAGAGATAAATATTGGACTGAAACTTAGTTAGACGTGATCATTGAGCAGTTTCTTATACACTCGATGAAATACTATACACTGGTCCATGGAAGAAGGTTAAGTACTTCTACTGTTGATAGTTAGATAATCTCTACGCTAGCTATAACTGAGGTTGCTGATAACAGAAAAAAAGTTGTGAAGGGTTACATTCGACTTCAGATCAGCACGTAGAATCCCGAGATTCAAATAAAAAGCAGAGACGTCTCTGATGTTAAGAAGATCATTGAGTGGTTACACGTACACAATCCCTCCCATAAAGATAGCCTGATTTAGTGTCTCTTGCTAATGGATTGGTTGCTACAATTGGTATAAACTGTGACTCGGTTAAATAAGGTGGCATCCATGCAATGAAATCTATGACAGGCAAATCATTTAACAATATTTATCTTAAAAGAAAAGACGCGGTCAAAACTTTCGGAATTATGACTAAAGGTATCAAAATCAAAGAATACGTCGTAGATGTTAAATCAACATTTTTATCACCTACTCCGCGATGTGCACTCTGATGAACAACGTGCAACATATCTTCGATTCGAGCTTGCGGTTTGTTGTCTGGCACTTTTCGAAGAAATATTGTCAGAAAAGAACCGGGAAAATCTGCTGTCATTCCAGCCCTGGAGAGTTATTCAAAGTCAGAGCATAGCTTTGATATGTCCAATTTGAGAGTTACTTACACCATCGACGGAGGATACTAATTGCATACAGTAGTTTAGCAACAAAATGAAACACAAACAAACAGTGAAGAAATATGCTACATACGTTACGAGCAATTGCAGATGTGACAGTTGTGTTTGATGATTACAAAAATGTACTAAGGATATTGAACGCGCACATCGTGGAATATCCTCCGAAGTATTTGTATATGAAAATCATATACTGTGAGTAGTAATCGCCCCACTTGGTCTCACTTTTTGGCCCCTGGGTCCCTGCCTCAGGACCCATGGTCCCTGGCCCAGGGTCAATGACCTAGGGGTACCATGGCCAACCCCCTAAAATTTGGCATGGGTACATAGGACCACCCCCAGGACCCATGGTCCCTGGCCCGTGTCAATGACCTAGGGGTACTTAGGACCACCCCTCTAGATTTTGGCAGGGGTACATAGGACCACTCCCCCTTAAATTTTGGAAATTGCCAAATCTAAAAATTGGGTATGGTAGCCTAGGACCATAGTATGTACCTCTATCAGTATTGGATGTCTATGTCGTTCCCTTTCATGGGTAAAAAATTGCCAAAAATTCAAATTTCGGGGGTTTTTGACCTAATTTATCCCCTTTGATGAGGTATTATTACCCTATATGGTTATATGGGCGTATACAGGGATTCATTCCCTTTTATAAGACATGGGTATATTAATGCACCCCTTGAAATTTTTGGGAGGGGTACTTTGGCCCACCCCTTCAATTTTGGAAATTGACCAATTTCAACATTGGGTATTATAGTACAGGACCCTAATATGTATTATGATAAATTTGGGTGGTCCACCTCGTTCCCTTCTAGGGGTACAAAATTGCCAAAATATAAACGTAAGCAATACGTAGTACCACGTGTTTGGTTTTTGGTCGATTTTATCCCCTTTGATGAGGTTATTATCCTATATATATAGTTATATGGTCATGTATAGGGGTCCATTACCTTTCATAAGATATGGGTATATTTGTGCACCCCGGGAGGGGTACTTTTGGCCCACCCCTTAAATTTTGGAAATTGCTCATTTTATATATTTGGTATAATAGTATAGAACCCTAATATAGATCACTATAAATTTCGGTGGTCTATCTCGTTCCCTTTTAGGGGTACAAAATTGCCAAAATATAAACGTAAGCATTACGTTGTACCACGTGTTTGGTTTTTGACCTAATTCATTTCCTTGGATGAGATCCTATTACCTTATATGGTTATATGACCATGTATAGGAGTCCATTCCCTATTATGAAACATAAGTACATATGTGCACCCCCGGGAATGGTACCTTGGCCAGCCCCCTTAAGTTTTTAGAAATTGCCAAATTTAAACATTTGGTATCATAGTACTGGACCCTAATATATATTACTACAAAATTTGGGTGGTCCACCTCGTTCCCTTTTAGGGTGCATTTTGTTCCGCTTTAGGAGTGAACCTTGCAATCGTCCCGAGTTTGATTCTTGGAAATGTTGAATTTAACGTCCCCGCGAAAACGGTGAGAGATGATAGGACGAAACATGAACTTACTTGACTGAGGATTGAAGCAGTGACCTCATACAGTAGAGAGACAAGCGCTGAGCCATCGTACACGTGTGTTGATTACTATGCAATAGTCCCGAGTTTGATTCTTGGTGCTAGTTTCAGGAAATGTTAACGTCCCACTTGAAACGATGATGAGAAATGAGAAAACATCATAAACTTACTTGCTTGCGGATTGAAGCAGAGAACTCACACATCAGAAAAAAAAAAACGCTGAGCCACCGTACTCCATTCAGTGCGAGCAGTTTTGCGTATGAAAAGAACATGAACAGATTATGTTACATTACTACACATTTCTGCTTGTTGTTACGCATAGAAGCTTGTTATTGTGAAATTGCAGAATCTGCTTTTACTACATCAGCATTTTTTCTCAGCTGACGGACTTTTAAAAGCTCAACTTTACATTTATGTCAAAGACAGTTTCGTAACATATCGATGAGTGTTACATTTTTTCAATCAAGTTTAAGAAAAATGAATCACATTTTAGATGTGTTAATTTGAATGTCGTAAGAAACTAACGAGTCAACGGTATGATGTCATTATCAAAATTGCGATACTAGATGTCGTAACGATTGATGTGTAAGGAGAAAAAACGTGAATAATGTCACAACCAATCAGATTGCTTCTTACATCACGTTTCGGCTCATGATGAAAGCTGTGTTTTCATTGGTTCTCCGTGATGTCATTGATTCATTTTCCTCGTTTCTGATTGGCTGATAGTGATGTCACTTTATAGTTGAACACGTTTTAGACCTAAATAAATTTCTTAATTTCATTTTGAAGTTCTACTTCCACGAAGATCTTGAATGAACGTAGGTGTACCTCTAGTGACAGCGTGACTTTACTCCGTTCCTTGAATTTGAGGTAAGTATCGACTGCGTTTTCTTAACATCAATGGAGTGTTTTTTTGCATGAGGATAACATTGTTATCATTGTTTTATTTTAACACGAAATATTTAGCAAATGGAAGAATAACTTGACCGGGGATCGAATTAGGAATCCCACACATTAGAAGTAAGCACAAGAAATTTGTTGATTTTGGTTTAGCGTCCCTTCAGTAGTGGGGTGCTAGGAATACAGCTTAATGTTGAATCTGAGCGCATACTGGGTGTTGAACCCGGGCCACATCCCACACATTAGAAGTAAGCACGAGAAATTTGTTGATTTTGGTTTTAGCGTCCCTTCAGTAGTGGGGCTAGGAATACAGCTTAATGTTGAATCTGATCGCATACTGGGTGTTGAACCCGGGCCAGAGTTGCGTAACGCTAACCACTTAGCTCAGTTTCTGAAAGTAAACAAAGAAACTACGCACGAATTTGTTCCCTACAACGTGAGACGTGGACTTGCAGTTTAATGTGGGATCTGATCTCCCGCCGAGTCTTTCTTGCCTTAGCTCGAGAAAAGCAAGCGCATGAGATTTTGTTTTCGTTTCATGTTCGTCATATGTTTTAAAGTTCAGTGTCAGAGGAAAAAATGCTTACTACAATGATTCTTTCAGCACAGTTAGAAAAACAATTTCATTCATTCTTTTTTATCACTACAGAAACTTAGGTCATTTACATGTTGATGTTGGTCCGGGTTTGATTTCCAGTATGACGACAATAAAAATTTTAACAGTAAAACTATTTGAGATATGATCATTCTTTTAGGATTGATCGTGTAGTCATTTTGATAATGTAGTGATCTCTGAATTCAATTTTAATTCGTGCTTTTTTTCTCTTTTCGTTTTAGATATTTGTTTTTCTTTGCCTATTCCTTTTTTTGCTTACCTTACCTTTTTTCCCTATTTGAATATGGCTACTTCTGGCTTTACTGTCTTGCGAGAAATCAATAGACATTATCGGCGTTTTAATCTTGAAGGACGAATGCTGGAAATTCAAATTAATGCTCCGACCAGTGGCACCGATATTGTGGAGTGGGTTCAGGCCTCCTTTCAACAGATGTTGGATTATTTATTGGAAAACGTCGACGAATCATCGATGGTTGGATTATCGATTTTATCCCACGATGAGAAGAACAAGCCATTTTATCTATCTTTCCGGCATGCAAGTAATTTGACACTGGAGACTTTATAGGCATCCTTTGATCGCATCCTTCAAAGTAACGATAGTTTTCTCATGAACGAACCGTTCATTGTCCATTTTCATCATGTGGATGTGCCCCGTGGATTTGGATTGGTGCGTCGAGGTCTTTTATCAAACGACGAATTATTAAAGTGCAAGAAAGGCATTTTACGTGTAAAAAACACCGACAAGAAATGTTTAGCGTATGCGATTGTGATTGCTATTGGCCTAAAGAAATATAAGGATACAAATAAAAAAGTTTACGATCAATATCACAACCAGAGAAAGTGTGTTGTTATTCCAGCCGTACATGAACTTTTGTCCAGATCATCAGTGAATTTAGAGCATGGGGGATACGTGGAAGAATTACGACAATTGCAACGCTACTTGACAAATTATAAACTTACCGTATACACTAGCTTTTCAGGAGAAGATATTCTGTATTAAGGGCCTGGTGGCGAAGACAAAATTCCAATCAATTTAATGTGCATCAATTCTCATTATGACATCATCACGTCATTAACGTCGGTTTTTTCTACTAAGTACTATTGTGCTGCATGCCATAAAAAATATGATCATCGTATTGCACACGTCAAGAACTGTTCGGCCATGTGTGAAAAATGTTTGCAGAAACCGCCATGCAGTAAGACCAATACGGAGAAGCAGTGCCTAGAATGCAATCGTGAATTTTATGGTGAAACATGCTATACAAATCATCTGACTGTACCATACCATAAAGGCCAACCAATATGCAAGATGGTGAAACAGTGTTCCAAATGTCTACGCATTTATTCGTTTGTCCATACAGGGGAAAGAAAACATGATTGTACTGATTATTTTTGTAATGTGTGCCATAAACACGTTACGTCTACCCACCAATGCTACATGAAGCCTGATACGACTCAATTAAAGCCTGGAGTTCCATCAGTGTTACATGCCAAGAAGGCTATGATTGTCTTCTATGATATCGAAGCCACACAGGATACTTTCTTCGATGAAGACACGTTCATTCATAAGCCCAATTTACTGGTGGCCCAACAAGTATGTTACAACTGTGTTCAAGATGAGGATATACATCATCCGTGTGAAGTTTGTGGACAGCGAGAACATATGTTTCAAGATGATCCGATCAATGCCTTTCTTGCGTATTTACGTCAACCACGACCCAACATCAAACTTATTGTATCTTTGGCACATAATTGTAAGGGATATGATGGTCATTTTATTCTTAAATCTTTAGTGGAAGAACATGAATTGAAACCTACTTTGATCTTGAACGGAGCAAAAATTTTAAGCATGAAAGTGAATCACTTATCGTTTATTGACTCCTTAAATTTCATGCCAATGGCTTTAAGTAAATTATCCAAGGCATTTCATTTACCAGCGACCAAAGGATATTTTCCACACTTTTTTAATACTGCTGCAAATCAAACGTATGTGGGAAAATTACCGGACATCCATTATTATGGTGCAGATGAAATGAAAGTGGATGAACGAGAAAAATTCATGACATGGTATAACGAACACCAGAACGATACGTTTATTTTCCAAAAAGAATTGGTGAACTATTGTATCCAGGACGTCAACGTACTTCGATTGGCTTGTATATCTTTCATGACCACTTTTGAACAAGAAACTCACGTCAATCCTTTCCTGGAGGCTATCACTTTGGCGAGTGCGTGCAATTTAGTATTTCGACGAAATTTCTTAAAACCTAATACTATTAGCATTCTCCCTGCACGTGGATACCGTCACAGAAACAATCAGTCACGGATTGCTTTGCAGTGGCTTGCCTACATGGAGGAAAAAGAGGGTCATTCAATTCAACATGCTGCGAGAGGAAAAGAAGTTTATGTTGCTGGTTTTCATCTGGACGGTTACTACAAAGATCCTGACACTAAAGAGGAACACGTGTATGAATTTGAAGGGTGCAAATTCCATGGCTGTCCTCTATGTGTCCCTACAGGCCGTGATCAACCCATTTATGAGAACTCCGAAGAAACAATGAACTATCGCTACGAGAGAACACAGCGTAAAATGAAGTTATTACGATCCATGGGATATAAAGTACATGAAATGTGGGAATGTGAATTTCGTCAAGTGTTAAAATCCAATCCAGCATTGGCCTCTTCTTTAAGCACACATCCTTATACTAATAAGACACCATTAAATCCAAGAGACAGCTTCTATGGTGGCCGTGTTAATGCCATTAAATTGTACCACGTCGCAAATGAAAATGAAGGCGAAGAAATAAAATTCTTGGATATCGTTTCCCTGTATCCTTATGTCAATAAATGTGGACGGTATCCAATAGGGCATCCACGAATATATCTACAGGGAGATCCAGAAATGCCCGACATTCAAGATGTCAACGGATTGGTCAAGTTGAAGATTTTGCCTAGCAGAAATGTGTTTCATCCAGTGCTGCCATTTCGCTCAAATAAGAAGTTGTTGTTTCCACTTTGTGCTGCCTGTGCCACAGCATTAAATCAAGATTCTGAATGTACACATTCGGACAGTGAACGAAGTCTAACAGGAACATGGGTGTCCTATGAAATTCAAAAAGCCATTGAACTTGGGTATCAAGTCATTGAAATTTATGAAATTTGGGATTACGACATCACCGTATATGATCCAGAAACCAAGACTGGTGGATTATTCAGCGAATACATTAATACATTTTTGAAATCTAAGCTGGAAGCTTCTGGATGGCCTGCCAATTGCGTCACCGAAGAAGAAAAGCAGCAGTATATTCAAGTGGTACAACAACGGGAAGGCATAACTTTAGATGCAGCAAATATAATGACAAATTCAGCACGTCGTAGTCTTGCAAAACTCTGTTTGAATGCCTTCTGGGGACGACTCGCTATAAGAGACAATTTCAGCCAAACGACCATCATTAACGACCCCAAAGAACTGTATCAAAAATTAACTGCTCCAGACATAAAAGTCAACCAAATTTTACCTGTTAACGATTCGATGTTATACCTTTATTGGCAGTATGAAGATGATGTTCCAGTACAAAATCACAATGCTAATGTTGTCCTTGGAGCATTTACAACGTGTCAAGCTCGTCTGGAACTCTACAAATATTTAGAACTTCTGCAAGAAAGAGTATTATATTTCGATACAGATTCCGTAATATTCACGCAGCGACCATCACAGCCCACAATAGAACCAGAAGTATTTCTTGGTTCAATGTCAAATGAACTGGAATCAATTGGACCAAAAGCATACATTAAAAAATTCGTGTCTGGTGGCCCAAAACAGTACGCCTTGGAAATCTACAACCCCGACACGAAATCAACCAGTTATGTATGCAAAATTCGTGGATTCACACTCAATTATACTGCAAGTCAAAAGTTAAATTTCAATAGTCTGGAGCAAATGATCATAAATCAATCGAGTGAAAAAATCTCCATTAGCACGCCGCACAAAATTTACAGAACCCACGATCATCATCTTGTCACAAAACCTGAAGAAAAGAAGTACAGTTTCAACTATAAAAAACGCCGATTAATACCAGACACATACGAGACATTGCCCTATGGGTATAAAAAAGCCAGAACAGAATAACAGCCATATTTTCCCCTAATCCCACCAACATCACCTCCCAAAGACGGGCAAAGAATCAACGCAACACGGGACATGCTTCAACAAGGCCACAGCGAAGACAAAAACTCAGATGACATCACCTTGCAGAAACCCGTGGAGAAAAAAAAAGGAATTCAGGTACGTCACATTTGCGTTTCTTTTCTCACCTCACTCTCTCTTGATCAGTTAGTTTGATGTTAATAATCTGTTTTTCTTCTTTCACAGGAAACAAAATAAATACTACCATGTATATTCATATGTTTTATTTTCTCTTTACAGAATTTGTACCCGTCACGGACACGTCTTCCTTTGAAGAAAAAAGAAATTCTGTATTCTATTTCACATGCTAAAAATAAATGTACAAAAACATGATTCTGTGTTTTTATTTCACATCCTAAAATCAAATTCTTTTTCCTGTACTGCGATTTCAATTTCTTTTTTCTGAATCAGTTTACCGATAAAATAAATCAATGTTTTGCGAAAAAAAAATCAAACTAAATTTTTGTTTCAGAAAATTTTTTGTGTACGAAAAAAAAAACTGATTCAGAAAATTTTTGTGTACGAAAAAAAAATGTTTTCAGAAAAATTTTTTGTGTACGAAAACAAAATTCTGTTTCAGAAAATTTTTTTGTGTGTACAAAACAAAAACTGTTTCAGAAAATTTTTATGTACAAACAAAATTCTGTTTCAGAAAAAAATTTTTATGTACAAACAAAATTCTGTTTCAGAAAAAATTTTTGTGTGCAAAACAAAATTCTGTTTTCGTCACGAAACTGCTCCGACTAAATGAATCGATTCATTCTGATAGTGTTGGCAACACTGGAAAAATTTCGGTAAGTATCGCTCAGGCACTGAGTTACAGCGAACACAACTAGATTCGAACCAGCAACCTTACATGTCTGATTCATCTCTAAATACAGCCAACTAAACAATAAGATTGTGTGTATACGTCAATGCTTTGCACTGAGTCAACAAGGTTTTCTTCAAGGTCAAAGTTGCACACGAAGTAAAAAGATGACAACGCAGATCTTCTATCTTTCTATATGAAACATAAACCTAGTGTAAACTGCTCGCACTGAAATGTGTAATGTAACATAATCTGCTCGTCTTCTTTTCATACGCGAAACTGTTCGCACTGAATAGAGTACGACGGCTCAGCGCTTCAATCCACAACGAAGTAAGTTCATGTTTCCTCCTATCATTTTTCATCATCGTTTCAAGGGGACGTTAAACTCAACATTTCTTAAACTAACACAAAAATCGAACTCGGGACCATGACATAGTAATCAAAAAACTGAACTTCTCAATGGGCCATAGTGGCTCAAATATGTGAGATCTCTGCTTCAATCCGCAAGCAAGTAAGTTTATGATGTTTTCTCATTTCTCATCATCGTTTCAAGTGGGACGTTAAATTTTTCTAACACTAGCACCAAGAATCAAACTCGGGACCATTGCATAGTAATCAACACACGTGTACGATGGCTCAGTGCTTGTCTCTCTACTGTATGAGGTCACTGCTTCAATCCTCAGTCAAGTAAGTTCATGTTTCGTCCTATCATCTCTCACCGTTTTCGCGGGGACGTTAAATTCAACATTTCCAAGAATCAAACTCGGGACGATTGCAAGGTTCACTCCTAAAGCGGAACAAAATGCACCCTAAAAGGGAACGAGGTGGACCACCCAAATTTTGTAGTAATATATATTAGGGTCCAGTACTATGATACCAAATGTTTAAATTTGGCAATTTCTAAAAACTTAAGGGGCGGGCCAAGGTACCATTCCCGGGGGTGCACATATGTACTTATGTTTCATAATAGGGAATGGACTCCTATACATGGTCATATAACCATATAAGGTAATAGGATCTCATCCAAGGAAATGAATTAGGTCAAAAACCAAACACGTGGTACAACGTAATGCTTACGTTTATATTTTGGCAGTTTTATACCCCTAAAAGGGAAACGAGATAGACCACCGAAAAATTTATAGTGATCTATATTAGGGTTCTATACTATTATACCAAATGTTTAAATTGGGCAATTTCCAAAAAATTTAAGGGGTGGGCCAAGGCACTCCTGCCGGGGTGCACAAATGTACCTACGTCTTACAATAGGAAATAAACACCTGTATACACCCATATAAGGTAATAGGACCTCATCCAAGGGAATAAAATAACCAAAAACCAAACACGTGGTTGTACTAAAATTTGGCAATTTTGTACCCCTAAAAGGGAACGAAGTGGACCACCCAAATTTATTATAATACATGTTAGGGTCCCGTACTATAATACCAAATATATAAAATGAGCAATTTCCAAAATTTAAGGGGTGGGCCAAAAGTACCCCTCCCGGGGTGCACAAATATACCCATATCTTATGAAAGGTAATGGACCCCTATACATGACCATATAACTATATATATATATAGGATAATAACCTCATCAAAGGGGATAAAATCGACCAAAAACCAAACACGTGGTACTACGTATTGCTTACGTTTATATTTTGGCAATTTTGTACCCCTAGAAGGGAACGAGGTGGACCACCCAAATTTATCATAATACATATTAGGGTCCTGTACTATAATACCCAATGTTTAAATTGGGCAATTTCCAAAATTGAAGGGGTGGGCCAAAGTACTCCTCCCAAAAATTTCAAGGGGTGCATTAATATACACATGTCTTATAAAAGGGAATGAATCCCTGTATACGCCCATATAACCATATAGGGTAATAATACCTCATCCAAGGGGATAAATTAGGTCAAAAACCTCCGAAATTTGAATTTTTGGCAATTTTTTACTCATAAAAGGGAACGACATAGACACCCAATACTGATAGAGGTACATACTGTGGTCCTAGGCTACCACACCCAATTTTTAGATTTGGCAATTTCCAAAATTTAAGGGGGGGGGACCATGGGTATGTACCCCTGCCAAAATCTAGAGGGGTGGTCCTAAGTACCCCTAGGTCATTGACACGGGCCAGGGACCATGGGTCCTGGGGGTGGTCCTATGTACCCCTGCCAAATTTTAGGGGGTGGTCCTAGGTACCCCTAGGTCATTGACCCTGGGCCAGGGACCATGGGTCCTGAGGCAGGGACCCAGGGGCCAAAAAGTGAGGCCAAGTGGGGCCATTACTACTCTGTGTCCTCTACAGCTAGCAGAAGTTAAAGTGCTGCAAGTAGGAGCCGATGCTGATACATTAATTGTGACGGCTGCAATTGATACCGCACATACCGAAAAGAGATCGGTTATAGTTAAAGAGGATACAGACCTCTTTATTTTTACTAATCGTGCATGTTCCTTCTCAGGATGATATTTACGTACTGATGACAAGGAAAGAGTAATATCCTCAAAGAATATACAGTAGTAAAGCACTTCAATAATGCAGAGAAAGGACTTCATGCTCTTTCTTCATGCTGCTACGGGATGTGACAGTACTTCGACTCTGTATGGAAGATGGAAAACCAAAGTTTTTCATAACCTTATAAATGATTCAGAACTAAAAACGAAAGTTAATCTTTTTAATAAAAAAACAATCATCACCGTATGATATTGCAGAGGATGGAGAAGATATTCTTTATGTAGTATACAGTGGAAAAGTTACTGATAATCTGAACCAGTTGCGGTGAGAGCTCACTTGAAAACTGGAGTGGAACAGAATGCTACTAGAAATTTCAATCTAGCTACTTTTCCACCTACTTCTGGCGCAGCAAGACAACACTGATTAATAATTTTCTTACAAGTACAACAGCAAAAGGCAGTAAATCTACATTCCACTCAATGAAGAAAGGGGATGCAAATATTACCATGTATAGCTAATTCCAATACCAACTGCAAATAAATCTGCTTAACGAAACTTTATGCGCCTCTTATCTTGTATCTGTAAAAAGGAAGTAATAATAATAATTGTGAATGCAGAAAAAGTAGACTTTAGTGCTCTAACATGTGTGGATTCTGTACAGGATATGGTTGCAGCAACTGTTTCACTCTAGTATATGAAAACGATATAGAAGATCCTTCCAGTATATGCTAATTTTCATAATTCGAAAGATCATACACATATTTCTTTACAAACATTTACATAGAATATTCCTTATTTAGCATTCTGTTGTATGTTGTAATCAACAAACATAATTTCCACAAAATATATGTTTGTGTATCCTAGCTTAGTTGCTCTGTTTTTGTCATGATAAGAAGTTATAATTTCCGTTAAATTTTAAGTTACCAAGTGTGCAGTTAAAAATTTTTGTTTCTTTCCAGAATGTTCATGAATCGTTGTAGTTTCAAATTTATTTGCGATTGATACAACATTTAGAAACAAGAAATATCACTGTTTAGGACAATAACAGCCATATTTTAATATGACAACATGGGTAAGAACAAAATAACTATATTCTAGAAACTGACAGAAAGAAGAAGATTTCCATATTACTTCTGTAGTAAGATATTGCTTGGCCTCTTCATCTGTGCGCAATATTGAATCCAAAATGGTGGCCTTATTGACGATATTAAGGTCATCTGACTAAATATTTTTTCATGCTCTGAGAACATTAAGAAAAGATCATAAGCCAAATAGAAGAGACATATAAGTGCATAAGAAACCATTATAGCAGGCACCTGAAGATAATGTTATCGAAAAATGCACACCCAGTGTCGCAAAAATTCAATTCTCTCTCTTACTATTTAAGATAGATCGACACAAGGTGCATAGTTTGAAAGCTACGATTGTGTTCTATCACGCTTATTTCGAGGCATTTCTTAATATCTCGGTTAATTTCTAAGTTATATTCCAATAAAACATTATTGAAAAATGAGAATTACTATAATTTTCACATAATGTCTGCCATTTTTCAATATTGAGGCAATACATAGAAACATGCAAACTTACATTCGATGATCTACGCTATTACCTTGAAACTGACACAAGAACGAAGTTTCTAGCTTAATTCTGTGAGTAGATATTGTTATTTAAATGTAAGTCGATGTCTCGGTCTGGTAGCCATATTGAATCCATGATGGCAGATTTTCCAAAAGTGGAAGAAGGTGGAAATTTTCAGGATATATTCTGGATGTCCTACTGAAAATAACCCAAGTGGTTTCGATTTATTATTATTTTTGTCCAGGTTCAAACCTAAATGCACTGGACTATCATTCTTCTTGTTGTGGAATTAGATCAGCGAGGATGAAAGAGGATATCTGCTCTGGAGTCCGACCAGCAAGAGTGACACCAAAGTCCATAATGTTCAAGTCCTGGAATTTAGTATGCCAAGAAAGGTTTTGTAATGTATTGTAATGTATAATGAAATCACACCTTAAAAACTGTAACAATGTAAATTATGCGCGCTGTCACGTTGGAAAACTGTCATTTACCGGAATAACATTTGAATCATGAGATGCACATGGGTCAGTTCAGATGCCCACTGGCAGTAAGGAGCCTTCTGAGTGTAATTTCAGGCCCATAGACCAGCAGTATATTGTGCCTCATAGCATCACTGGGCCGCCGTACACGTGTCACAGTAGTCAGTAAAGAGTTCCGAGTATAAACTTACTTGGACGGCAGTCATACATTAATTGGGCCTTTTGTTGAAAATAAAGTGAAAGAGAACACATCGGAACACATGCGATTTCAATAATCGACGGTCCACTTTGTACATTTTTGGTACCACTTTTTATCGTACTAAAGCGTTGTTGGCTGTGATCAGTGATTTGAAATTTTCAACTCGTACGCAGATGTTAAAGTTATCTCGCTACACACTGTCACCAAGAACTAAAGAGCAAATACGGAATAAGTAACTGAGGAGCGCAATCATCACCTCGAACAGATTATCGCTAACAGATCACAACCTACTTCAATGCTCGGTGAACTATGTTACTATAGCTTATCTTAAATCTACTATTATCTTCCGACAATGTGTTCCTTCATGATTTCTGTAGAAAGCCATCACTTTTGATATTATTCTTCGCGACACACCTTAGACATACTTGCGCGAAGTAACCGAGCACTGAGAGTTTGACCTTTTTTAAACTCATACCATAATCTTGGTAACCATCCGTATGTTGAAGAAATTCAAAACAGATTTTTCAAAATAGATTTGTAAGCAGAAAATACAATTTTTTTTGCATCATTGGAAGATTTGTACTCATACGTAAAATATGCAATTTTAATATTGATTAATTCATGTAAAACATCAGGTTACTCATGTGTATTATTTCATGGTTATTTGAATACGTATAACTTACGTTAGACATGTATATTTGTGTAAATATTTAATTATGAGAAAAACATGCACTAAAAGACAAGCAGCAAATGAAACTGTTTTGTACGGCATATTCCTTTAAATATACACTTCAGTAAATTATCTTGTATACAGAGTTTTATAAACCTTCGCGACTAGTACAGATCCTTATATTCCTTCTCAATTAAAATTAATGTGAAATTTCAGTACCCCATTATCAATCTTCAACTGAAATACAATTAGTCGAAAAAGTATTTGGATGTATATACACAACATATTTATATATATTTTATGAAAAATGTTGAATAAAATAACACGAATATATCTTCATGTTATCTTCAAATAATTGAAAATACCGGACTTTGTTAAGAACAAATACAGTAACTTTTAGAAAACAGGTTCTTCTCAAAACATGATTGTTTTAATTTATTTTCGGCAATGAATCAAGATCATACGTAACTTTATTTGCATGGTATAAACACATAATATATATATATTTATGTTGATCTAGTCCTATTGTTTCTATATAACAACTATGAAGTGACTATGTGCTGAACTAATCTTTCAATCTACCTGACCCGTATTACTTCCATAGGAGTTCAACTTCAGAACTGATTAACTAAAGACGTTTCAAGAAATTCAGAAAAGAAATTGTTTTAAAAATCCATAACGTATTAGAAATTACTTTGAGTAAAGTTTGACTTACCTTTGAGCGGGACCGTAAATGGTAAACCTCGGCCATTGCCATTAACTGACGATTCACCACTGGAACTGTAAAGATGAATTAAGATTGAGTCAGAAAATGTTAAATGTTACCATTTGTTTTGAGAAGCAAGAGTATGAAAGAAATAACATTATCAGGAAGTTCACCATTGAACAATCCAGACTGTTCAGTACTTACAAGGGATGTACGCAGACCGTGAGAGCTAGATATTTATGGACATTGGTACCTTGATTACTTGTAGATCGTTACTTGTGGTGATAGTCATTCAGCACGGAAATGCCTTGTTTACCCACTACGTATAATACATATATCAGGCAGTGACCGGATAAGACTGTGCCAAGTTACACCTAAAAAACACCGAAGAAAGGCAAAGAAAAATGTGTCCAGGTAACCTGATACCTAGAGAAGAAGACACGCGACCAAGAACATGGCAGTAGTGTCATACAAGCAGTGTTGCCACCCATCACAAACTTACAGATTTTGAAATAGAACGTATATTATTTTATGGTATTTAAAAAATCGCCATAAAAAGTGAAAGAAAATAAGCAAAAGGTGGGTAACAGTGATGCCAAATAAGGGAGAAATGAGAGTCAAAAGTTGAGAAATTATGGGGTCCGTACAGAGAAACGAACGAATGTATCCTCGTCGCCAAAAGTGTCTTTACATCGCCGTGACGGGTATGTGACTGCCCAGTACTCTAAGGAAGGGACGTTTGCATAAGAATTTGTGATTAATTTTGAAGAGTTTTTATTTTGACTAGGGAAATAACGTAGGTAAAGAGAGTAAAGGCACAGATTTCAAGCATCAGTGCACTGTCATCTCTGTTTTTCAATTTATTGCCTTATATGTTAAGTTAAAAATCAGAACATCTGTCACTTATGGCGTAGATCATCTTACTTTTTAAAATTGTCACTTTAGCTTATTTGTCCAAACACTAATCTCCAGACATGATGTAGAGAGAAGAGAAAGAAAGAGATACAACATCTGTAAGATTTATGTAATTCACTAAGGAACTATAGGGACTGACTGAGCTAATTACTGCTACTAGCGCTTTTCACTCTTCAGGAATTTACTACGATATGTTTCCTAAGTCCTAAATCTGTGCATGAATTATATCATTCGCTCACTGTAATTATTTGGGAATGGAAACTGATTACGCTGAACGTGAATGTGTTTCGCTGTCGTAAAGCAAGGACCGTAATAAATGTAAATAAGGTTCTCATTATTATATAAAACACAGAAGTATTTATTCCGTGTATAAAACACTATAATACAGTAACTAAGCAACACCATAATCACTAACTCCCGCAGAATTTATTCCAACGGGGGGAGGGGAAAGACCCATAGAAAAATCTTTGAGTTTTACGTCCCACGATTTTGCCGGTTAGGCTAAGGGAGACGGTGATGAGTAATGAATGAAATGGTGGAATGAAGAAAGTGGGAGGAAACGGGAGAACCCCGAGAAAACCCACGCACACGGTGTTTGTCTAACACAAAGTTCAATTGGCGTGGGCTGGGGTCGAACCCGGGACGCTGTACCACTGAGCCACCGCCTCCCCTGAGTCAAACGGCCACGCGTCAAAAGGTCTCCGCAACAAAAGCATGCGAGTCAAAAGTCCCGAATCGAAATGCAACTCACCAAAAGGGCCCGGGTCAAAAGGAGCCGAATCAAAATGCCCCTCATAAATATAGCCCGGGTCAAAAGGGTCCCACGACAAAATGACCCAAGTCAAAAGGCCATGCGTTAAACGGGCCCGGGAGGAAAGGAGTCCGTTTCAAAAGGACCAGAGTCAAACGGCCCTGTGTCAAAATTTCCCGGTTAAAAGGGCCCGAGTCGATAGGTGACGAATCAAAACGCCCCTCATTAAAAGAGCCCGGGTCAAACGGGTCCCACAAACAAAAGTGATCCAAGTCAAAAGGCTCTGCGTCAAACGGGCCCAGGAGAGAAAGGGTCCCGCTACAAAAGATCCCTAGTCAAACGAATCCTAGTCAAAAGGCCCTTCATAAAGAGAGCCCGGGTCAAAAGGGTTCCACGACAAAATGACCCAAGGCAAAAGGCCCTGCGTCAAACGAGCTCGGGTGAAAACGCACGCAACGGTGTTTGTCCACCACAAAGTTCAATTGGCGTGGGCTGGGATCGAACCCGGAGTCCCAAGCAGCACAGGTAAACGCTCTACCACTGAGCCACCGCGGCCCCTAAGTCAAACGGCCCCGCGTCAAAGAGCCCAGGTCAAATGGTCTCCGCAAAAAAAGGGCGAGAGTGAAGTCCCGAATCTAAATGCCCCTCATCAAACGGGCCCTGGTCAAAAGGAACCGAATCAAAATGCCCCTCATAAAAAGAGCCCGGATAAAAGGGTCCCTCGATAAAATGACCCAAGTCTAAAGGCCCTGCGTTAAACGGGCCCAGGAGAAAAAGAGGCCCGCTGCAAAAGGGCCCGAGTCAAACGGCCCCGGATTAAAAGGGCTCGAATCGAAAGGACCCGAATCTAAACGCCCCTCATAAATAGAGCCCGGTCAAACGGGTCCCACGACAAAATAACTCAAGTCAAACGGGCCCAGGATGAAAAGGGTTACGCTACAAAAGTTCCTAAGTCAAACGGGCCCGAGTCAAAAGGCCCCTCATAAAAAGAGCCCGGGTCAAAAGGTTGAGTTGAGTTTTAGTTTAGCGTCCCTTTCAGCAGCAAGGCTATATGAGAAGTGGACCTACTGATTAACGTGGAATCTGAACCACATAAGCTTCCGCCGGGCCGGGTCAAAAGGGTTCCACGACAAAGTGACCCAAGTCAAAAGGCCTTGCGTCAAACGAGCCCGGGTGGAAACCCACGCAACGGTGTTTGTCCACCACAAAGTTCAATTGGCGTGAGCTGGGATCGAACCCGGGATTTCAAGCAGCAGAGGTGAACGCTCTACCACTGAACCACCGCAGCCCCTGAGTCAAATGGCACCGCGTCAAAGAGCCCGGGTCAAATGGTCTCCGCAACAAAAGGGCGCGAGTGAAGTCCCGAATCAAAACGCCCCACATCAAACGGGCCCTGGTCAAAAGGAACCAAATCAAAATGCCCCTCATAAAAAGAGCCCGGGTAAAGGGTCCTTCGATAAAATGACCCAAGCCAAAGGGACCTGCGTCAAATGGGTCCAGGAGAACAAGGGGCCGTCTGCAAAAGGGCCCGAGTCAAATGGCCCCGGATTCAAAGGGCCCGAATCCAAAGTAGCCGAATCAAAACATCCCTCATAAATAGAGCCCGGTCAAGCGGGTCCCATGACAAAATGACCCAAATCAAAAGGCCCTGCGTTAAACGAGCCCGGATGAAAACCCACGAAACGGTGTTTGTCCACCACAAAGTTCAATTGGCGTGGGCTGGAATCGAACCCGGAATCCCAAGCAGCAGAGGTGAACGCTCTACCAATGAGCCACCGCGGCCTCTGAGTCAAACGGCACCGCGTTAAAGAGACCGGGTCAAATGGTCTCCGCAACAAAAGGCCGCGAGAGAAGTTCCGATTCAAAGCGCCCCTAATCAAACGGGCCCTGGTCAAAAGGGGCCGAATCAAAATGCCTCTCATAAAAACAGTCTGGGTTGAAGGGCCCTTGATAAAATGACCCAAGTCAAAAGGCCATGTGTCAAATGGGCCCAGGACTTAAGGGTCCCGCTGCAAAAGGGCCTGAGTCAGTCCGCCCCGGATTAAAAGGGCTCGAATCGAAAGGAGCCGAATCAAAACGCACCTTACAAATAGAGCCAGGTCAAACGGGTCCCTCGACAAAATGACACCAGTCAAAGGGACCTGCGTCAAAAGGGCCTTTGTCAAAAATGGGCCCGCTATAAAAGGGCCTAAGTAAAACGGCCCCGCGTCAAGAGGGTCCGGGTCAAATGGTCTCCGCAACAAAAGGGCGCGAGTGAAGTCCTGAATCAAAACGCCCCTCATCAAAGGGTCTTGGTCAAAAGGAGCCGAATCAAAATGCACCTCATAAATAGAGTCCGGTCAAACGGGTCCCACGACAAAATGACCCAAGTCAAATGGGCCCAGGATAAAAAGGGTCCCGCTACAAAATGTCCCGAGGCAAACGGGCCCGAGTCAAATGGCCCCTCATAAAAAGAGCCCTGGTCAAAAGGGTTCCACGACAAAATGACCCAAGTCAAAAGGCCCTGCGTCAAATGAGCCCGGGTGAAAACCCACGAAACGGTGTTTGTCCACCACAAAATTTAATTGGCGGGGGCTGGGATCGAATCCGGGATCCCAAGCAGCAGAGGTCAACGCTCTACCACTGAGCCACCGCGGCCCCTGAGATAAACGGCACCGCGTCAAAGAGCCCGGGTCAAATGGTCTCCGCAACAAAAGGGCGCGAGTGAAGTCCCGAATCAAAACGCCCTCATCAAACGGGCCCTGGTCAAAAGGAACCGAATCAAAATGCCCCTCATAAAAAGAGCCCGGATTAAAGGATCCCTCGATAAAATGACCCAAGTCAAAAGGCCCTGCGTCAAACGGGCCCAGGAGAAAAATAGGCCCGCTGCAAAAGGGCCCGAGTCAAACGGCCCCGGATTAAAAGGGCCCGAATCAAAACGCCCCTCATAAATAGAGCCCGGTTAAAACTAAATGCTTAAGTTAAGCCAGAAATTCGTGTAGTGAAAGGTGAAGTTAAATATATATATATAAATAGAAAGTCATATAGGTGAAAAACAAGTGTCAGTGATTATTAGTGTTAGTGACAGCAAAAGCATACATTGTAGTGTAGTGTTAATAATATATTTTTTGGTGCACAAGTGTTAGTGTGGAAACACAGGTGGAAACCATTAGTGCAGTGAAAGAAATAAGTGAATATCGAAGAAATATATTTAAAAATATGTATATATATGTGTATATATATATATACATATATGTATATAAAACATATGGGTGAAAATACCTAAACACACAGGAAAAACCTGCAAGAAACAAGAAGAAGCCTAAGGTAAAAAGAAGAAGTAGCCAAAAGGTAAAAACATAAAAACATAAATACGCAGAGAACACAGATACTAAACACACATACAGAAATACACAATAAACAAGCAATCTAGATTCAAACTCTTTTGTTAAATTTTTGTAGCTTTTTTTGTTTCGTTTCGTTTTTGTATATTTTCCCTCTTTTTTGGTCTCTTTTCCTCCCCTATCCTTTCCCTCCCAAATTTTCCTATTTTTTTCTTTCTCACGTATGGAAATAAAGAAAAAAAAACAAAACTACCATAGAAATCATTCGCAATGATGATAACTCGTCGGTTTTCGAATGCTCTAGGTAACCGACTAAGAGTAACGCGACTGAGCTAACGTAAAATAGAGCCCGGTTAAACGGGTTCCACGACAAAATGACCCAAATCAAAAGGCCCTGCGTCAAACGACCCTGGATGAAAACCCACGAAACGGTGTTTGTCCACCACAAAGTTCAATTGGTGTGGGCTGGGATCCAACCCGGGATCCCAAGCAGCAGAGGTCAACGCTCTACCACTGGGCCACCGCGGCAACTGAGTCAAACGGCCCCGCGTCAAAGAGCTTGGGTCAAATGTTCTCCGCAACAAAAGGGCGCGAGTGAAGTCCCGAATCAAAACGCCCCTCATCAAACGGGCCCTGGTCAAAAGTGGCCGCATCAAAATGCCCCTCATAAAAATAGCCCGGGTTAAAGGGTCCCTCGACAAAATGACCCAAGTCAAAAGGCCGTGCGTCAAACGGGCCCAGGTGAAAAACGGGCTCGCTTAAAAAGGGCCCGAGTCAAACGGCCCCGGGTTAAAAGGGCCCAAATCGAAAGGAGCCGAATCAAAACGCACCTCATAAAAAGAGCCCGGTCAAACGGGTCCTCGACAAAATGACCCCAATCAAAAGGACCTGCGTCAAACGGGCCTTTGTCAAAAATGGGCCCGCTATAAAAGGGCCTAAGTCAAACAGCCCCGCGTCTAGAGGGCACGGGTTAAAATATCTTCACAACAAAAGGGCCCCCGAGTCAAAAGTCCCGAATTGAAACGCCCATCATTAAAAGGGCCCCAGTCAAAAGATCTCCGCAACAAAAGGGCCCGAGAATAGTTTGTTGACGCAAAAATTTGTGATTTAGGTAGCGATAATAAACATAACAATTATAATGACTGTCTGCATTTTTGCATTACTTTACTACACTCAGAATTTTTGCGAAGACTGTTAAGGAATGACAACCAACGTCAGTAACAGAGGCGACTTTTGATGGAAGTTACAATTTTAAAAATTAACGTTTTTGAATGTAATTCACGAGAACTGCGCAAATGTATGGTGGAATTTCATTTACGGTGGAAAACATTAATGGTCTCAAAACAAAAACACAACCACTTTTTGTTCATTGCTATGCAAATTTTATTATTATTATTATTAGTAGTAGTAGTAGTAGTAGTAGTATTACTTTTTCTATTATCATCATTAATAATAATAATAATAATAATATACAAGGTCAATGGTAGCCCATGCTTTCAAACCAGTATATGCCACTGCTCGAAACTATTAACTCTATATTAACATCGGTCGTCTTTCGATCATTTTATGTTACTCCGTCCCATTCCCCAAGGTGTGCAAGGGTGCCTTCTTAATCCTTGCCCCAAGGCAAGAAAAGCAAACAATATTTTCGCAAACACAGCCAGGCTTAGAGAGGGAGTGACACACAACGCACACAGCTCGCTGTATAGCTGCAAGAGACCTATGGGTAATTAGTTGCCCTCTTGTTACAAGACGTTTAGTCAGTACCTATCAAGGTCAGTTCTAGTAGCAACAACTAGTCCCTTCTGTTTACTTTTCACGAATATTTTTCACCTTCATGCGTACAGGTCACGTATTGCGTAGATTAAATGACATGTGTCAAGTATATATTCTCAAAAAGATATGAGTACTCAAAAGGCAAAAACATGTAGCTATTTTTGTTTTCCCCCTTTCTATTAGCCAGTGGAAGTGTGTATGGTTTTCGCGGTGCCTTCAGGGCCGCCTTTCATCTTAGCCCAGGCCCAACTTAAAAATTTTATATGAAAATATGGGTCACGTGATAACTCGTTCGATAGGTCTTCATACACTAAACAGCGCTGTGACAAAAGATTGTTCATATGGACCACCGTTTTCAAATGGCCGCCAAGACATCTTGCCTGTATCAGATAAAACGGCCAGTACCAGTAATATGAAAACGTTTGAAGATAATGACGGATGGACAGAATAAAACTCCTATAGGAAATCACAGAGGGTATTTATCATTCCACGGCTCGAAAATGTTGCAACGGAGGAGATGATTAGAGTAAATGTGCCATAATGCAAAGGAGGAAATCTAATTCCTTGAAAACGGTCCAACGATAAGTGGGTGAAGGGGACGGGAAGGAACGGTAAAATTCCAAACGAGCACCTTAGTTTTTGCAAATTGCATCTAAACAACAAAATTCTCTGTTACGTGATTTTTATGAAATATATGTCTGTAATGGAAAATAGTAGGTAAAATTCTTGTTAAACGGTACCTTCCATTTTGATTGCAGGAAATAATTTGTGCAAAATGAATCAACTGAAATGCGAAAAAAAATTTGTCGAACAATGTAATTTTAGAACAATGTGTAGAAACGTTGGTTTTCTCAAAAGTCGTCTGCAGAATATTGGTTCATTACAGTACCCCAAGTGTTTCAGGAGCTCCTCCGTGGCTAAGCAGTTAGCGTACGCGCCTTTGGCGTGGGAGACCCGGGTTCCATTCGCGGCGGGAGCACAAGTAGTTCGGATTGCACGTTAATCAGTAGGTCCACGTCTCATATAGCCTCGCTGCTGATCGAGACATTAAACCCAAAATCAACTCAACCAAGTGTTTCAGACAAACCATACCTATTGCAAGTAAATGTGGGGCTTCTCATTTGAAATTTTACCATTCATTTCCGCTTAACCCCTTACGGAAGGAGATCGGAAAGATAATTTTCTAAGAATTAAAGTTCCTCTTTAGCATTATCACTTATGCTTTAATAATCTTTTTCTCCATAGGATCATGATCGAGGCGTGCAATGAATAATACCCTCTGTGATTTCCTATAGGAGTTCTATTCTGTTCATCCACTATTATTTTCAACCGATTTCATATTAGTGATACTGGACATTTATCTGATATGAGAACATATTTTGGCGGCCATTTTGAATACGGTGACCTATATGAAAAACCGTTTGCCACATCGTTTTTTAGTTTCTAAAGATCTACCGAAGGAAGTGTCACTCGCCCCATGTTTCCATTTAAAATTTTTAAGTTGGCCTCGGGCGCAGTTCAAGAGCGGCCCTGGGGGCACCCTGATATCATCATTCGATTTGCCCCATGGTATTTCTTATTTGAGTTTTTGTTCAGTTTACTTATGTTCAACCGTTCTTGAGATACTTCCGTGGAAAGATTAAAATACGCCACAATGTATATATATATATATATATATATATATATATATAGTAAAATCTGTCAACTTGGCCACCTGTCTATCTTGGAAGTTGGTCACATTGAAACGATGTTTACCCTATGATGATAATGATAAGGGAATTACTCCAAAAGGTCTACGGGTGAGAAAGAAAGGATTAGTGTGTGAATCAGTGAGGTTCAAGAAACTAATTAAGAAAATTGAAAAAGAAGTTATCTGGGACGTCATAAGGAAAAGAAGTAAGGAAGTGAAAACAAGTGAGGAAGTGTCTAACCAACTTATGGAACATATAAAGGACGGTGTTAGTATTTTTATGAGAGAAGCAGTGATAAGAGATCTAAGAGAATGGGAAAGGAGTTTTGAAGAAAAAGTTAATACCAGATTAGCCAACAAAGGAAGATTGTTAGGTTGGAGAGAAGAAAAGGACAATAGGAACAGAGTGGTAGTGATAGGTGACATAGCTTTATCGGAAGAAGAGGAGAAGTGCTTAAGTCTAGGACATAAATTTAAGGTTAAAGAGGAAGAAGTGGACAAGAAGGAATTGGTGTACACAGTAGAACAAGCCATTGTAGACATAAAAGATAAGGACGAGAGAGAGAGAATAAGGAAAAAAGCATTGTCGATTGTTAGACAGAATATGAACAAGAAGGAGAGTAACTTAAGGAAAGAAGAGAAGGAAGGACTGAAAAGATTAAGGAAAAGAAAGGATATCGTAGTGGAACAGGCGGACAAAGGAGGCGCGTTGGTAGTAATGGAGAAAGGATGGTACCAGGAAAAGCTAGAGGAGTTATGTGATCAGACATATGAGGAAGTCGGTAACAAGGACATGAAAGATGAAGTGTTGAAAAAGATAGTACAAGAAGGGAAAAAGGCGGGGATTAAAAAGATGATCAACGAAAAAGGAAGGATTCCTGTCATGAAAGGTTTTCCGAAAATACATAAGAAGGACGTGAAGCTAAGACCAGTACTGGACTGCAGAGGTAACTATTTTGAACCACTAGAGGAGAAATTAAGAGAGATAATGGACGAAATCAGACAAGGACAAAAGACATGCAGAGTGAAGAACACGGAAGAATTGAGGAAGAGGATAGATGAGATTAAGTGGAATCAGGAGAAGGTGTTAATGTTTAGTGTAGATGTTAAAGCCATGTTCACCAGTATAAGAAGGGATTATGTCATAAAGGCAATAGAAGAGGAGATGGAAGGGAAAGTTATAAGTCAGTGGAAAAAAGAGAAAGTTATAAGAGCGCTTAAGACTATGTGGGAAAATAGCTATTGCATAATTGGAGAAAGACTAGTGAAGATAAAAGAAGGTTTAAGCATTGGATCCAAGCTGAGTCCAGTTCTAGCGGAAATAGTAATGAACAAGTGGGAGAAAAAAGTGACAGAACAAGCAGGAGGAAAGTTACTGTTCTTTTGCAGGTATGTTGATGATTGTTTAGGCATATGGACAGGGAATAGAAATCAACTGGAGAAATATGTTGAAAGTATAGAAGACCAAGAGAAAGGCATAAGGTTAGAATTAGAAGTTGAAGAAAATAACTCTATCAATTTCATGGATATGAAGATAGAGAAGCAAGGTGAGAAAGTGACTACTAGTTGGTATCAGAAACCGTGTTGGGCAGGTATTTATTGCCACTGGAGAAGTGATGTAGACAAAGCAACTAAGAAGAATTTCATTAGGAACATGGAAAGGAAGATAGAAAACATCAACAGCGAGGAAGAGGGAAAGAAAAAAGATTTGGAAAAATTCTACAAACAATTGAACAATAATGGATATAGGATAGAGCAGTTTAGGAGAAAGAGAAAAGAAGATAATATGGATAGGAAAGAAGAGGAAGACAAGAAGTGGTACGGCATTCAGAGCATAGGCGAAAAGACTGAAGTGCTGAAGAAGTTATTAAGAAAAGGTGGTGTGAAGACTTATAGAAAAGGAGGAGAAACTTTGTTGAAGTGCATAAGGAAGAAAAGGAAAAGGAAGGAAAATCATATAGAGGAGCAGGAAGAAGGAGTGATATATGAAGTGAAGTGTAGTGAGTGTGACATGAAATACATAGGGGAGACGGGGAAAAGGCTTATGGACAGATTAAAACAACATAAGGATGATGTTAGACTGAAAAGGGATAATAATGCTATATACAAACATGTGAAGGAAACGGGACATAAAATAGACTGGGAGGGAGCTAGGGGTTTAGAGAGAGAGAAGAGGAAGATTATTAGAAAGTGGAAAGAGGCTAGAAGAATAAAGAGAGAACAAGAGGAGAACCTAATGAATTGGACAAGCGGTATGAATATACACGAGCAATGGGAGAAATTGTTGGATGTGATAGAAAAGGAACAAGAAAAGTGCATATAGGCTATTAATATTTATTTATTTAATTATTTAAATTTATATATTTATATATTTAGTTATATATATATTTTTTTTTTTCTTATTTAATATTTTCTATTTGTTATTTACTTTCTTTGTATGTCATCTCATTAAGGAACTGTTAGAAAAAGTGAAAGGGCTCATTATATTTTTCTGTTTGCGCGTAGTAACTTTATCCTCATTGGTTCCCTCCGACCAATGAGAGAGAAGAAGGGACGTGGCCTTTCACTTTCTCATGTATATAAGATCTGCTGTCACATGTCTTTTCTCAGTGTTTGTGTCTGATGAAGAGGACGTTAGGTCCTTGAAACTGTAACATTGTAAGTATAGTTTTTAATATATTTCATTCTGCTCTGGTCAGAACTGTGTTTTATTTGTTACTCTACTTATCCAGAGCCATGGAGTTTGTTCATTACCTTACAACACCTAACTTAATACCTAATACCAAATACCTTAACTAATTCCTTACAGTTTTGTGAATGAGCTTTATACCCTGTTCTTCATTTCGGCGAAAACATTAATGACTCTTTTTTTTTTTTTTTTTGAATTCAGGTTCCTACAAAGCTTCTATACCAAGTTCTTTATTGTAAGTGTCCGTAATTCAGAAAGTTTGTCATGCTGTTTGTTAAGTAAGTTACACTCTTTTCAAGGCATTCATTGAATGTTTACAAAATACTGGAGTTGATGGAATGCTCAATACCATATTTAGCAGCTTTGTTGTTTCCTGATATACGCTTTGAAATTCATTACTGAGAATATATTTCAAGTATTTAGGAAGAGAAATGTGTTTGTTCTATCGGAACATATGTTGATAAGTTCATTCTTAAGCTGATCTGAGCAAAAAGTATTAGGAAAGGTGGATATCAAGTCATTCAGTTTGCCGTATAGATTTTTGTATTTTGAAATCTTTCATCTGCACAATTATTGAGCGAAGAATCTAATATAAATAGAGTTTCTTTGTGTGTCTATCTAAATATCTTTGTGTCTGTGTGCGCCAGCGGACCAGATGAGTAGATCGAGTTACCAAAATTTGGCCACGGGTACCTTGATCCAGGCCCCAGACCAAGACAAAAAGATTTCTCGTTTTCAAAATTCGAACCGGGGGGGGGGGCATTTACCGGGACATGTAAAAGTACTGGTCACTCTCGCGAAAAATATAAAAGTGATAGAATTGCCAATACATCTAAACTTTTCGTTAGGGAGTCTTCTTTTTTTATTCTGATGTTGGAGACATGTAGGGACAATATATATATACTAATGTTCTTCAAGGATACAACAATTTAACATTTTATAGAGGGAGCTCGAAAAATGGTTTAAAATAAAAACAAATAAGAAGAAATAGCGGTCAGTTTCTGTCACTTACAAATCCAGCTTAAAATGAAGATAGGTAACGTAGTCAGTACAGCAATTGTCTTTTCGCAAGTACTACAGTGAAACCTCTACCAACGAACACTTCCCGTAACGGACATATTTTTTAATCCCCAAACACTGTAATGGGAAAAAAACATATTGATAAACCTCTCTAAAGCGGACACTCTCTAATACGGACACGGACAGTCTTTCCTGTCTCTCATAGGTATTATTTACCTCCGTATTACGGACACTTTCTCTAGAAACATGCTGGAAAGTGCAGTAAAAATACATTTTTAGTAATTCATACATGTGTCATCAAGGAAGCATTGTGACATTTTGCCTCTCAACTGGCTGCTCAGCAACCCAGACGAAGTCTCTGTTTAACAACACTCTCATGTCCTTTGCATACATTTACTCCCACCCAATCTGTTTTAGACAGAAAAGTGTTTGACAGTTACCCACAATTTGGGATGACATGTTTGGTACTGTTCCGCTAGAATCTGTAAGCAAGCAGAAGACAAGTTTGGTATTTTTGGCCCGCGGGTACACATATTGTCTGAAAAAAGACACTACTGAACTGCAATTAACTCACAAATTACACTTGCTACTACTTACTACATTTTCGGTATGTTTTAAAGAGCAAAGAACTATATCATCTTATTTCCATGTTCTGCCTCGAACATAGAGTATTGGGTGGCGGAGGATAATTCAGGCATTTTTGTAATATTCGTAAATACAAGATTCATGCAAAAGTATTTGTTTTCTAATTGTGTATTACCTTGCTTACTAATTTACGTCATAAAATATTGAAACCTCTCTAAGGCGGACACCTCTCTATAGCGGATAATTTTTGATTCCCCATGGCTGTCCGCTTTAGAGAGGTTTCACTGTACTACATAGCACGAGTCTTTGGACTTCGCACGTGGTTGTTTGTTTCTCCTACGCTTCTATAGGAATAATGTTCAAGGTTTCGCGAGATCCATTGCTTTCTGTCTTTCATGCGCAAGCATTAAAAAAAAGCTCAGAATAAATTATAGGAAATTTTAAGTTCAGAATCTAAATTGCAAAATTTTAAGTTAGTAATTTAGGCTTAATACATATAACATTCTAACGGGTAGAGGCTGTCTACCCTGTCTCCCCTCAGGCCTTGCCACTGCGTTAAACTCAAAATCAAAACTCAACACATACCTCTTTTTATTTAAAAATATTGTGTGGTATACAATATGCGGAATCCAAGATGGCTACTATGATGTATACTAAATCATTTAACACAGTTTGTACACCAATGCCAAATTGTAACATTTGCTTTTCATCTGTCTATACATCTCTTTGTTACTGCTCTATCATGATACATTTTTTCTATTAGATACATATGTCAAACATAGCACAGACTGTCTCAAACAAATGATGTGTAATAAATGAGTTCACATTCTCATTTGTGGGAATATTCAAGCCTAAGTTGAAGTGTAAAATTATAACCTTTTACATTTAAAACAATATTGTGTGATATGCAATATGGCGGAATTCAAGATGCCTTCCATGGTGACCACACTCCAAATCAATGCAGGTTTTGCAATAATACCATTTCTAACATTTATTTTTCCTCTGTCCGCGCATATCGTTATTATTGTTTTGTCCCAATACTTTTCACTAACCCTGTATGCAGATCCACATATGTATTCTCACAGTAAAATTAAACTAATCTTTCCCACAGAATATTTTTCATACTATACTTTGATCCAGGGGTAGAAATGAAATTTTAGAAATAAGGGGAAAATCAGCAATAGATAAAGTTTGATTGGGCTATGTCACGAGAATACAAACTCAGAAAGACAGGAGTCAGGGGTAGACTGGCCAGAGCCGTTAGGCCGCAATCGCGGCCTAGGCCCTCTCAAAAAAATGAAACAATAAAGAAAGAAAGAAAGAGAAAGAGAGAAAAGCTAAAACAGAAAAAACTAAATAATTCGGTAGATCACTGTTACTATGCTGCCAACACACACTCCTCTTCTATCCTTTCATCAATCAGTAAGTTGTCTTTTTCAATAAGGTCCTTTTGTTACTGGATTTGTGGCTAGATCCATCTTTCACTGTGGTCTTTTATTATCAGAAACTGTGATTTATTTGAACCTGGGGCCTTGGACCCTTCTTTCAATATATTGGACAGTTGGGACCTTGTTAAATTACATTAAGCAGTTGTGGCCCTGAGTCCTTTATTCATTATATTGGGCAGTTGGGGACGTTCTTTCATTTCATTGAGCAGTTGGGCTCCTAGGCACTTTCTTCATCATGTTGAGCTGTTGGGACCTGGAACTATTTTCAGTATGTTGGGCATCGTTGAAGACTGGGGTCTGGTTTGTAGCTGGGTCCATATTTAACCATAGGCTGATTGGTCCTTTATGGATGTTAATACATCTTGTAGGTCTATATTTGATAACTCAAAAATGGAAAAACGGCGTATTTTTTAAAAAATATTTTCTATCAAAAACGTTTACAAAATTGCAGGAGAAAACAGTGGAAGACGGCAAGAAAGCGGGCATTTTCAGCATAATGGTTGATTCTATTTAAGATCTTTCAGTGCTGAATCAGCTTACTATAGTAATTCTCTGCGTTATAAGCGGTCAAGTATTTGGGCGGCTGTTAGCAGTTGTAAAGAGTGACACTATAAGACAAGTAACTTAAAATGGAAACAAAAGAGAACTTTGTGCCAACAATGTTTTGATCTCTGATATTGTAAGTTGCTCTTTTGATGGAGCTGCTAACTTGAGTGGATGCTATAAAGAAGTTAAAGCATTACTGGAGAAGAATAATCCTGAAATCATTTACACCCAATGCATGGCTCATGCTCTTAATTTGGCTATGACAAATTTGACTGAGTAGATCCCTGAAGCTGCAAACTTATGTGGTGTGGTTGAAACCAGTACCGTGTTCTGTCTGAATACTACAAAAGAAAGAATGTTTGGAAGAAAATGATTGATGCAAGCCACGAGGAAGATGACCAACTACGAAAAGTTCAACAAGTTGCTGCAACACGATTGTGGAGCAAAACCAAGGCACTGAATGCGGTAGTCGACACTAACGAGTTTCGCTACGAAACATGAAGCCAAGACGAACACCGTAATGATGTGCTCTGTGTTTCAGGACTTGTTTACAGAAACGAAGCATGTTTCAAAATACCTACAGTCTCACGGATTGGACTATCGTACAACCTGGAGACTTTAGGACAACTTGCTGCAGTAGCTTCAGAAGAAAATAGAGGCAAAAGATGTCTGTTTAAGCTTTACGAAAATACAAAAATATTTTGTGTGAAAAAACAACAGCTTGTGCAATCTGGTGTAGAGATAGCAATGGAAAAAGACTTTCCGCCCAGACGCGGCAGTTGAACTGGGAAAGAACTTAAATATAAGTGAAAATGATTTATTCAGAATAAGAAACTTCAACGAAAATTCTGAATACAGCTGTTACATGTGTCAGTGATAGATTTCAGCAGCCAAATGATCTCCAAATGCTGGATCCCAAGCACTTTTCGGAAAGCGGGTAGAATGGTGTGTCTGCAGGAGCTTTGAGAGTTCTTGCGAAAAAACTAAATATAAAATAGGAGGAAATATACAAAGATCTCCAGCAGTTCTTTGTCGTATATTCTGTCACAAAACGTTCTGGTTTTTGATGATCCTGAAGAGAATGATGCCCCTGAATCCATAGATGATGATGATGATTATGCATCTGAGCATGCTATGGGAGATTGAACATTTTGGACGGGATTCACGGCAAGAGTGATAATGATGCTGCAAACAACTTGTGTAAAAAATTTTTGTCATGTGCAGGGAAAATTTTGTACCAATTTCTGTCAGTCTAGTTGTTTTAATAATTTATGCATTGCATACAAACATGCGTTGTCTCTACCATGCACACAAGTGACATATGAAAGGTGCTTCTCAACGTTAAAGTTAGAGAGTAAACAAATCTCAGAGCTAATTTGTGTGAAGACATTTTGGACACATTTTTACTAATGAAAATGGAAAGAGGTATGTTAAATTTATTGTCTGTGAATGAAGTTATTCAGGAACTCTGCCATTCATTATCTGAACCGAAAAGAATCTTAAGGTTTTAAAATTATTAGTTTTTTAGTTGTTCAGCAGTGTTTTTTCATTTTCAGTAAAACGTCGTGTTCATTCCAGAGTCAAAAGTTATTATTAGTTGTTTGTTACAATCTTCAGTAAGCTTATCTGTACTTTCCATAGTAAAAAGCTATTGGCTACTATTTGTTTAGTGTTTCAGCTACTATACAGAGTGTCTCAAAAGTCCCATGACATACGGTAACTCTCTTATTATCAGAGTTACCACAAAATGTAAGAGGGGAAACCGTCTCCAAATATAATGTTTTCAATCTAAAATGAAAGAATTTTTCAAATCGGACAAGCCGTTTGGGCTGTACGCTCTATATGCGCATAATGTTACATGAAAATGCAACGTTAGCATTTACCTGGACCCAGAACATAAATGAATGAAGTTACTGTCTATTAAAAACTTTATTTGAAGACGGTATCTCTTACATTTTGTTGTAACTCTGATAATAACAAAGTTATCCTAAGTCCAGAGGACTTTTTAGACAACAAGTTTTCTCTGTATATTTCTCTTTCGACAGTGCTTTGACTTAATTCAATATTCATTTATGCATTGATCTATTTTGAAATTTCACTGAAATTTGTCTGAAGCGCGGCTGTATAAGATAGACCAGGTTTGTTTCGGGGAGGCATGAGCCCCCGAGCTCATAGCTGGTTGCGCCACTGATTGTACGATATTTTAGAAATTGATAGTTTAGTCTGAGAGCCCTCCATGGTAACCGCGGCCTAGGCCCTAATACACCCAGTCCGCCTATGACGGGAGTGCAAGCAAACTTTCATGGAGAACGACTTAAGCGAAAGCGATTGTTGCAAACCAATCAATAAGCAAACAAAACTAATATCACCATTCAAATTTCCTTTATGTTACTAATAACCACAGATATATTTCCTTCTTTTGTACAATACGAAGCAAAAAACCTGCAACATGAAAGTTTGAGTTCCTTGTGAAACCACGCCTAACAACATAGGCAACCAACCTAACGTCTTTGTGGCACTCATCACGCCAGGATAACCTTCGGCTTCGTCCCCCTGCACACTTCGTTTGGAGCAAGAAATGCATAGACCACGTGACTACAAACCACAAATTTTTCACAAGATGGAGTAATAGATTGAGGCTCTTCTCATTTCTCTTCTCATTTTACATCTTCAGTTTTAAAGAGAGAGAAAGAGAAAAAGGCCAACGTGATAAAAACTAAATAAAGAGGAATATGCGAATTATAAAGGAAAAGAAAACATACGCATATATTGACAAATGACACATGCACTTCAAAGGAGACCACCACAAATTTTGTTATGAACCATATATAATAACTGTGAGAATCAGCAAACCACAAAAACATAATTACACACAGTAAGTGTTATATAACACATATTTATTTAAACAAATAAAAATGCTCGCAGAAAGCTCAAAATTTCTTTAAAATCTCAACCATAACTGAAAGAAGAGATTACTTCTGTATTGTTTTTCCTTCGTAGCATCCATCTACATGGAGAAATGAGAAAGAGAGAACATCTTAAGAGATTCGCACTATAGAACATCGGAAACTGCTAAATGGAAAAAATTGCAGCCTTTGAATGGGATTCGAACGCAGAACCGTAGCATTAGAAATCCCACACCCTACCGATGTAGCTAATCTGACACTAATTCCCTGTTCCTCCATCATTACCTATGAAAGATGGAATGGAGTCTGAAGAAAACTGCGTCTAACATGTCCATGACAAACCGCCTATAACCTATGTCTAATTGGTACTTTAAAAAAAACTAGCTATACACGTGCATAGAAAAGTAAAATCAAATGAGCAGTTAGTACACATCACTTTGTCTGTCTCACTCTATCTTTGACTACAGAAATCGAGGAAAAAGAAAAAATATAGAGGTGAGAACACAGGAAGAACAAGTAAAATTAAAAGTTGCAGGAAACTGAATATCAAGGAGAGAGAGAGAGAGAGAGAGACATAGAGACAGAGAAAAATAGAAGGAACGGAGCAAATGATTTAATATACATCCGAAAAGAAGGTTCACAACTGTGCTATACATTTAATGTATTGAATACTCTGTTTCTTCTAAATTGCTTGCTAGATGACAAATATTAGTTTGTAAGAAAGTAACAAATGCCCGCGTTGTCTTGTTTTCTTACTGTTTCAGTAATAGTGAAAAATGTGGTTTATGCAACATAATAAATTACTAATTTTCCCACAACAACCATGTAGTTGTTGTTGATGATTTTGAGTTTAACGTCCGTTCTGCAGCGAGACTATATGAGACGTGGACTTACTTATTAACGTGGAATCCTAACCATATGAGCTGCTGCCGGGAATCGAAGCAACCATGTAGTGTTGGTAAGAAATTTCTAAGCAAAAGAAAAAACTGATCAGCAAAATACATAAAACGACAGTCGTGCAAATCAGGCCCGTAGCCAGCCCAAAAACGTAGGGGGGGGGAGCGGCGAAGTTAGGGGGGCCCGATCCAATCATATGACAGTTCATCACCATATTATAGTTCTTTTGCAAGCCTACTGTAAAACTTTTAGGGGACCAGCAAAAATTTAGGGGGGGCGGCCCCCCTAGACCCCCCTGGATACGGGCCTGGTGCAAACTATTACTTAAAGAGAATTTATTGTAAAATCAATACATCCATGTGGCGGTATAAAGTCGTAAAGTGATTAGAAAACTTAATATTAAACAGTCGACCACATCGTTTTACTTATTTGAATTCAATGTCGTATAGGTTCGGTTTTAGCTCTAGATTTCAGCGTTCTCACTTCAATTCTTAACTTATTGGAAATATGCATTAATCGAAATTATAAAAGTATACGAAATTTAACTAGCTAAAAGAAGAGAATAACATAAAAATCCGGATTAGACTATTACAATAAACATGTGTATTTTGTTTAGGGTTTGCAAGTCATAGCTTATAGGAATTATAGAAGAAACGTTCGTTGTGAAAGCACAAGAAAAAAAAAAACAAACAAACAGAGAATAGACACAAACCTCAGGTGGGTATGAACACGAGAAGGCGGAGGTAGTAGACTACTCTACTAAACCGCTCGGCTATATCTTAATTCTCTAGTACGTTTTGATAAATCTTGTCTAGAGTATTTGCACTTTACTTGTTTCTGTTTTGTTGTTTTTTTCTGTTTTGCTAGCATTTCATCGCTAGCCACAAAGAACACGCTCCGATCAACCCTAACGTTATCAACAGATTCTAATAGTAAAAGTATTGCAGCGATACCCAGGAAAGTACGCGTACATATTCATATATTTGGTTGCAATTAAGTAGCCCTGAAAATGGCTGGGAAGGGTGTAGAAGGTATTATATTTAATATCGGGTATATTCGCCATTGACTTCCCTTACGGCTTCTAATCGCCGACCCATTGAATTAACAAGGCTAGCGATGAAACGTTGAGTGCAACAAAGTCCCCAAGCTTCTTCAACTTGCTCCCATAAAGTTTCAACTATTCACGGTGGATTGTCCGACCAACGTTTACGAAGTATTCTTACAACAGCAGCCCACATGTTTTCAATGGGATTCAAATCAGCTCCTCAAGGTACTCATTCGACTAGCTCGAGATCAGGTTTCCTCTGGATCCATGATTGAACCACAGCTGAATCATGCATGGAACTATGGTCCTGTTGTAGCTGGAGTATGTCGTCACCAACATGTGTTTTTATTTCAGAGAGCATAAAGTCGAGAAGATCAACATATTTTTTAGCATTAAGTCGGCCTGTAATTCGATTGATACCACCTCCACCTGCAGCCTTGCATATCCACCCCCAACAGTGAATCGTCACATAACCCATTCGCGTTGACCGGGCCATATATTGTGGATCAAACCGTCTTACAGATGGGCGATACACACGTGTCGCCCCAAAGTTTCCAGTGGAAAATATTTTCTCATCTGTAAAGACAACAGTGTCCCAGTGACGAGCAATAATTGGATCTGCAAACGCCAGTCTATCGAGTTTGTGATCTTCTGTCAATCTCTCCTTAACAGCAGCCTGGAAGGACCTTAAGCCTGCGGTCTGAAGTCGCTGTCAGACTCTATTTACATCACCTGGAAAGGCGGTAGACTGCTGCAGTTGTCGGGCACACATGAAAGGCTGTCGACAGCATTCACCAACTAATCGTTGGTCTTGTGTCGGTGAAGACACTCGTGGCCGGCCACTTCCAGATTTTCAAGTTAGACTTCCAGTTTCCTCATATTTTTTCCACCTCCTGAACGCTGCTGCACGATGCACGCGTAATGCACGATGCTTCAGGAACACTCAATCCTGCATGTTCAATAAGAGCAATAACACACTCACGTACAGAATGATCATATTGCGCCATTCTTACACACCAAAGAAAACGTGCTAGAACGTCTTTAATTATAGGATAATGCACAATATTGCTATACATGACGTCGTATTATGAAAGGCATGCGCAGAAGAAGTAGATGTGTCTGTAATCAACTGTTGTTACACGCAAAAATACTCACTCACTGTTAGTAACAAAATATTTTCAATTTTTTTAAAATCCAATACATTAGAATATAGTAGCAGTTACTATCTTTCAAGAACATAACTTCCATCGAGTGGTGAGCATAAACACAAACTCGTAACTATGCTACAGTTTACCTTCATCAAAACTCCCAAAGCACTTTACAGATTTAGTCTGATTTATTTGTGCAATTTAGATACATATAAGATTATAACTTGTCCGAGAAATTTGTTCAAACTCGTCTAAAATAGTTCTATTCTATTATTCGCGACTCGTATACATTATATGACAAACAACAAAACAGAAACAAGTAAAGTGCAAATACTCTAGACAATATTTATCAAAACGTACTAGAGAATTAAGATATAGCCGAGCGGTTTAGTAGAGTAGTCTACTACCTCCGCCTTCTCGTGTTCATACCCACCTGAGGTTTGTGTCTATTCTCTGTTTGTTTGTTATTTTTTTTCTTGTGCTTTCACAACGAACGTTTCTTCTATAATTCCTATAAGCTATGACTTGCAAACCCTAAACAAAATACACATGTTTATTGTAATAGTCTAATCCGGATTTTTATGTTATTCTCTTCTTTTAGCTAGTTAAATTTCGTATACTTTTATAATTTCGATTAATGCATATTTCCAATAAGTTAAGAATTGAAGTGAGAACGCTGAAATCTAGAGCTAAAACCGAACCTATACGACATTGAATTCAAATAAGTAAAACGATGTGGTCGACTGTTTAATATTAAGTTTTCTAATCACTTTACGACTTTATACCGCCACATGGATGTATTGATTTTACAATAAATTCTCTTTAAGTAATAGTTTGCACCAGGCCCGTATCCAGGGGGTCTAGGGGGGCCGCCCCCCCCTAAATTTTTGCTGGTCCCCTAAAAGTTTTACAGTAGGCTTGCAAAAGAACTATAATATGGTGATGAACTATCATATGATTGGATCGGGCCCCCCTAACTTCGCCGCTCCCCCCCCTAGGTTTTTGGGCTGGCTACGGGCCTGATTTGCACGACTGACGTTTTATGTATTTTGCTGATCAGTTTTTTCTTTTGCTTAGAAATTTCTTACCAACACTACATGGTTGCTTCGATTCCCGGCAGCAGCTCATATGGTTAGGATTCCACGTTAATAAGTAGGTCCACGTCTCATATAGTCTCGCTGCAGAACGGACGTTAAACACAAAATCATCAACAACAACTGCATGGTTGTTGTGGGAAAATTAGTAATTTATTATGTTGCATAAACCACATTTTTCACTATTACTGAAACAGTAAGAAAACAAGACAACGCGGGCATTTGTTACGTTTTTACAAACTAATATTTGTCATCTAGCAAGCAATTTAGAAGAAACAGAGTATTCAATACATTAAATGTATAGCACAGTTGTGAACCTTCTTTTCGGATGTATATTAAATCATTTGCTCCGTTCCTTCTATTTTTCTCTGTCTCTATGTCTCTCTCTCTCTCTCTCCTTGATATTCAGTTTCCTGCAACTTTTAGTTTTACTTGTTCTTCCTGTGTTCTCACCTCTATATTTTTTCTTTTTCCTCGATTTCTGTAGTCAGAGATAGAGTGAGACAGACAAAGTGATGTGTACTAACTGCTCATTTGATTTTACTTTTCTATGCACATGTATAGCTAGTTTTTCTAAAGTACCAATTAGACATAGGTTATAGGCGGTTTGTCATGGACATGTTAGACGCAGTTTTCTTCAGACTCCATTCCATCTTTCATAGGTAATGATGGAGGAACAGGGTATTAGTGTCAGATTAGCTACATCGGTAGGGTGTGGGATTTCTAATGCTATGGTTCTGCGTTCGAATCCCATCCAATGATCCAAAGACTGTAATTTTTTTCCATTTAGCAGTTTTCGATGTTCTATAGTGCGAATCTCTTAAGATGTTCTCTCTTTCTCATTTCTCCATGTAGATGGATGCTACGAAGGAAAAACAATACAGAAGTAATCTCTTCTTTCAGTTATGGTTGAGATTTTAAAGAAATTTTGAGCTTTCTGCGAGCATTTTTATTTGTTTAAATAAATATGTGTTATATAACACTTACTGTGTGTAATTATGTATTTGTGGTTTGCTGATTCTCACAGTTATTATATATGGTTCATAACAAAATTTGTGGTGGTCTCCTTTGAAGTGCATGTGTCATTTGTCAATATATGCGTATGTTTTCTTTTCCTTTATATTTCGCTTATTCCTCTTTATTTAGTTTTTATCACGTTGGCCTTTTTCTCTTTCTCTCTCTTTAAAACTGAGGATGTAAAATGAGAAGAGAAATGAGAAGAGCCTCAATCTATTACTCCATCTTGCGAAAAATTTGTGGTTTGTAGTCACGTGGTCTATGCATTTCTTGCTCCAAACGAAGTGTGCAGGGGGACGAAGCCGAAGGTTATCCTGGCGTGATGAGTGCCACAAAGACGTTAGGTTGGTTGCCTATGTTGTTAGGCGTAGTTTCACAATGAACTTAAACTTTCATGTTGCAGGTTTTTTGCTTCGTATTGTACAAACACTTCAATTTACTAAGAGAACACAAACCGCTTGTGCATGCTTGATCTCAAATCTTGCTTTGATCTAAAGCTTTCTACCCGTGAAACAGTATTTACCGGGCCCTTTTGAAGCGGCACCTTCCTGACTTGTGTCACTTTGATGCGAGGAACTTTTGACTCGGGCTCGGCTGACGCCTGGCCGTTTTAACCCGTGCCCTTTTGTAGCAATGCCCCTTTGACTAGGGCCCGTTTGACGTAGTTCCCTGTTAACTCGGGCCATTTTGTCGCAGAACCCTTTTGACCCAGACTCTTTTGACGCAGCGCCCTTATGACTCGAGCCCTTTTTTCTCGACCTTTTACCTGGGCCCTTTCGATCAGGGTTTGTTTTGACTCAGACATTTTGTAGCGGGACCACTTTTGACGCGGGTCCGTTTGACGCAGAGCCCTTTTGACTCGGGCCCTTTTGTCGTGGGACTATTTTGACCGAGGGCCTTTTGATGAGGGGCGTTTTGATTCTCCCCCTTTTGACTCGGGCCCTTTTGTTGCGTAGATTTTTGGCCCAGACCCTTCTGACACCGGGCCGTTTGAACTAGGCTTTTTGTAGTGGAGTCCCATTTCACCTGGGCCAGTTTTACGCTGAGCCTTTGCGATTCGAGATCTTTTGTCGTGGGATTCTCTTGACCCGGGCTCTTTTGATGAGGGGCGTTTTGATTCGGGCCTTTTGACTAAGGTCCTTTAGTTGCGAGGACATTTCATCGGCCCATTTGACGCGGGACCGTTTTGACTCGGGTCCTTTTGTAGTGGAGCCCCTTTTGACCCGAACTCGTTTGAGGCAGGTCACTTTTGACTCGGGCTCTTTTGATGTAAGACCCTTTTGACCAGGCATTTTTGATGAGGGTCGTTTACATTCGAGCCCTTTTGACTCCTGCCCTTCTGTTGCTGAGATGCTTCACCCGAGCCCTTTTGACTCCTACCCTTTTGTTGCTGAGGCTTTGACTCGAGCCCTTTTGTCGCGGGTCCCTTTTGACTCGTGGCCTTTTTAGCGGGCCACTTTTGACTTGTGCTCTTTTGTTGCGGAGACCTTTTGACCCGGACCCTTTTGACGTGGGGCAGTTTTGACTTGGGTCTTTTGTAGTGGGGCAATTTAGACCAGGGCCCGTTTGACGCAAGGCCTATTTGTATCGGACACTTTTGACCCAGGTCCTTTTGATAAAAGGTGATATGACTCGGACCCCTTTTTGCGGAGACCTTTTGAACCTGGCCCTTTTGATGCGGGGCCGTTTGACTGAGCCCTTTTGTAGCGATGCCCATTTTTGATCCGGGCATGTTTGACACAGGACATCTTGACTCGGGTCCTTTTGTTGTGGGAACCTTTTGGCCAGAGACCTTTTTACAAGGGGTGTTTCGATTCGGGCCCATTTGACTCAGGTATTTTTGTTGCGGAGACCTTTTCACCCGGGCACTTTTGACGCGGGGCCGTTTTGACTCTGGCCCTTTTGTAGCTTGGCCCCCTTTACCCGGGCTTGTTTGAGGCAGTTCCCTTTTTACTAGGACTCTTTTGTCTTGGGACCCTTTTGACCCAGCCCTTTAGATATAGGTCGTTTTGATTCGACCCCTTTTGACTCGGGCCCTTTTGTTGCGGAGACCTTTTAACTCGGTCCCTTTTGATGTATGGCTCACTCGGATCCTTTTGTAGCGGGCCCCTTTTTGACACGGGCCCTTTTTATGAGGGACGTTTTGATTCGGGTCCTTTTGACTCAGGCCATTTTGTTGCGGAAACCTCTTCACCCGGGCATTTTTTACGCGGGGCCTTTCTGGTCTGGCCCTTTTGTGGCGGGTCCCTTTTGTCGCGGGCCGTTTAGACTCGGGCCTTTCTGTGTTTGCCCTTTTGTATGCCTTTCTGACATGGAACCCTATATATAAGGCAGCAGCTGAAATACCTGGGACAGGGGGCCTGGTGGAATATGAGTAAATCAATGATCGATCGATCCAGGACGCAGTAAAATTAATTACACCACTGTTCATATATATTTCTTTCTATTCTCTCAACATCATGTCTGGAGATGAATGTTCTGACTAATGGGCTACAGCGGCGAAAGACGATATACGCTATCAATATTAATGTTATGGATTTTAACTTAACATATATAGGGCAATAAAATGAAAAACACTATATCGGTATTTTGCCCTCCCCTCCGTTGGAAAAAGTCCTGCGGGCGTAAGTGATTATGATGTTTTTAGTTACTGTATTATATTGTTCTATATACGGAATAAATACTTCTGTGTTTGTATAATAATAAGAACCTTATCTACATTTATTACGGTCCTTGCTTTACGACAGTGAAACATATTCACGTTCAGCGTAATCAGTTTCCATTCTCAAATAATTACAGTGAGAGAAATGAAATAATTCACGCACACATTTAGGACAGAAAAGTGCCCTGCGAACATGTCGTAGTAAAGTCCTGAAGAGTGAAAAGCTCTAGTAGCAGTTGTTAGCAGTTATTAACTTAAAATATAAGACAGTAAATTGAAAAACTGAGAATACGAATATTTTCAGAGAGGACAGTTCGGTGATGCTTTTAATGTATGTCTTTAGTCCCTATACCTACGTTATTTCCCTAGTCAAAATAAAAACTCTTCAAAATTAATCACAATTTCTTATGCAACCATCAATCCGCCACAATTACTGCGCGGTCACATACCCGTCACGGTTATGTAAAGGCACTTTTGGCGACGAGGATACAACAACAAGGCTGCGGAAAGAAAATCTACAGTTGTACAATATATCGTGGCGGACATAAGTCCTTGACCAAATAATGGCGACTGCTTTGGGACCAAATGCAGAGTATGAGAATTAATCCTGCATAGCCCACGTAGTCAATTGTAACATCAAGGCAAGCGCGCGGAGTTTCACTCCGCAATATTTATTTATCTTATTTTAATGTGTATTTTGTTTTGAAGCGATATTAAATTGTTTAATATTTTCTTTGCAATGTTTTCGACAATTGTCCACGTATATTTTACAGCACAAACTTCTTTAACAGTTTTAAGAAAATTAAAATTTTTCTATCCGCGGAGTGTGACTCCACGGCGCCTACTACGGCGGTTTAAGCCTGTCATATCTGTAGTTTGGTATGGAGCAGAAACAAAATTGTGAACCAAAGGTTTAAGAACAATTCCAGTTATTAACATTAACTATGCCAAAGGTTGTTCCCTTATAGGCCCATCATCATAAAAGAAATACGAAAGACGAAAACAAAGAAACGAAGAAAAATACAGTACAACTTCGTAAGTGAAGGCAAAAAAACTTAATGTAAACACACTAAAGAGGAATCATTTACCGCGTAGTGATCGTAGTTCAGTGGTCAAGGCGCGCGATCAGTGACCGTGAGGTCCCCCAGATCGGACTTACGGCCGGCAAGTATTTTTTTATTTTAGAAATTTTGGTACCGATTGATCGCCTATGACACATGTTTTAATATGTTCAGATATTCGAATACTCGGATGTTTCAATACTTGAAGTGCCAAATTTTCAGGAATAATAGTAATAATAAAATAATAGTAATAATTAGCTCGTAGAAGATTGAAACTTAGGAGCTTATCATCACTCAGGTCATACAATTACAAGCAGAAACGCGATATTTCTCAAGAATATTGCGGTTTTGTTTAGTGTTGCCCACGAGAAGAGGAATTTCTGATCTCGTTTCTAAAACAAAACAAACAAAATCGAGATGACAATTAAAATTATACCTTTGGGATGGGACAAGGGAAAGTCAAATTATCGTCTCGCTTTGAAGATTAGAATCCAGAAGAGACGGAAAAGTATTGTAAACATCTCTCGTCTTATCTCTATTCTCGAAATAGTGTACCGGTATGTCCATTCTTTAAATAACAATTGCTCTGTAGACTGAATCTTATACGCTGTTTTGTTACTTCGTATTTTAGAGCTCATTGAACTATGGTCTGTGTAGGTATTTTTTGTAGCAAAGCTTTTATAATTACCTCTGCATATCCTAAAAGTTAATTCCTTATTTGCCTTACTGTTCAGTGATATTCAGTTATTTTTATTACAGTTATTTTCTTAAAACATAGTAGAATACTTTCTACATGAAACTTTAGTGGAACGCTATCGTTTAAAATTTGGGTAGTTGCAGAGGTGTGTCTTGGAGGTAGTTCCGCTTCCTCCCACTTTCTTTATTCCAATATTTCTTTCATTCTCATCATCGACGTCTTCTGTAGCTTAGCCGGCATAACCATTACTTACAAACGAATTTTCTTAGTGCTCTTGTGAGTTCAGTAGCCCTACTTTCTATATAAACAAACCATTGGTGCATTAATCTTGGGAGTTAATGCCCCAAGAAACAGTATCGAAGCACTAACGATTGTACTAGAAGGGATCATTAGTGCTTTCGAATTTTGCGGAAATTTGAGACAATGAAAAATTTCCCATGTCTTTCTTATGGGAGTTTCGTGACATATAATTGGCCATACTGACAATAATAGTGAAGCACTAACGAAACTATTAGTGTTTTCTAGAAACACTAACGATGCACTATCAATTTCTCTAGGTTTCATCGTTAGTGCTTTCTTGGAGACTAAAGATTTTTGCTTGTAGCGTCCAAGCTATTGAAGCACTCATGCTGGGAAAGCACGAACGAAGAAATAACGTTGCACTAAAAGAGATCATTAGAGCTTCTGAATTTGATTAAAATTTGAGCCAATGAAAAATTCCCAATGCATTTCTTACGGGAGTTTCGAGACATGTAATTGGCCATATCTACACCAATAGTGAAGTACTAGCGAAACTATTACTGTTTTCTAGAAGCACAAATGATGGAATAACGGATGGCGCTAATTTTTTCTTTAGTGCTTGAAGTGGGGGCCAGGGAGTATTTACACACTATCATGTTTTGGCCTTACAGCCTGTACAATGAAGCACTAACGTTAGGAGTTAGTGCACTAAGAAGCACTAACGAATAGAACTACTTTTTTCGTTGCTGTTAGAAGTGGGGCAACCTGTACTTAACCCATACCATTGTTTTTGCTCTAGAGGCTACACTAATAGCACTTGCATTAGTGGTTGTCACATTAAGAAACACTAATGATGCACTAAGAGCAGAATTTTTTCATTAGTGCTTGAAGTGGGGGCAGCATAAACTTGATCCCCAAAGATTTTTTTACTTGTAACACCTACACTAATGAAGCACTAGCGTTAGAAGTTGCTGTGCTAAGAAGTACTAATGATGCACTAACGATTGAACTAGAAAAGATCATTCGCGCTCTTGAATTTGGCAGGAAATTGCCACAATTAGAAATTACCCATAACTACACTAACAATGAAGCACTAACGATACACTAACTTAAGAAAATTTTTTTCGTTAGTGCTTAAATTACGGGCCAAATTCACGCTGGCCCGCCAATCATGATTTACTTATAGCACTTACACTAATGAAACACTAACGTTAGTTGTTGATGCACTAAGAGGTACTAATGATGTACTAGAAGATATCATTAGTGTTTTTAAATTTCGCAGGAGTTTGATGCAATCAGAAATTACTCATGTACTTCTTATGGGAGTTTCGTAGCATTTTATTAGCCACTAATACACTAATAGCGAAACACTAAGAAAACTATCAGCGTTTTCCAGAAGAACTAACGATGAAGTAACGAATGGCACTAATTTCTTCGTTAGTGCTTAAAATGGGGGCCAAGTTCACGCTGGCCCTCAAAACGTGTTTTACTTGGTTTCCTCAACGCACTAAAGATAAAATTACATTCAATCATTGATTCGTCTTAGTGCACCAACCCCTAACGTTAGTGCTTCATTAGCGCAGGTGCTACAAGTTCACCGACGTATAATTTCAATACCACCACTATCGGACAAATGGAGGCACGTCCAAGCCCTAACGTAGCACAAAAGCTTGACATTACAAAAGTACTTCAATTAGGGGGAAAAAAGGGGGACCAACTTGACGGACATTAATTTTGTTATACTGGCGTTATTTGAACAACTAGTCCTTGTCCTGAAGTTCCGAACACGTATGCAAAGTCCATTGGTTGTTTCGCTCAATGTAGCAATCCTACTATCGATTCTATTAATTACTTTAAGTTTGCCTCATTTCCGTAATTAGGTGTTTTAGACCTAAGTCATAGATAAACGTTTTTCTTGCACTGAAGTCCTTAACACACACAAAAAGTTTGTCGATTTATTCCCGGGACATCTTGACATATACGAAGAAAATCGAAAAAAGTCATACAAAAGCTATAATGGACATATTTCCTAAATAGCAAGAAGGACTAGAGTTAAGTCCTCTGCATCATTGTCAACAGATTTTCAACCTAACAATGTGAATGATTTAGAATGCTAGGCAAGCATGTGCCTATTTCACGTTTTCTTTTCTTGTATATGAAACATAAAATGAAATGCTTCAGTTATATGTCCCATGATTAACCCATTTTGGCTAAAAGAGACTGATGATTGATTAAAGTGAATGGTTATGAAAGGATATGTAGAATGAGAATGAGGGACAAAATGGAAAAACCTCGAGTTAGTCCATGGACACGATGCTGTTAACCACAAACTCACGTAGCCTGGGACCAAACCAGAAATCATTCCAACAGAGGTAATCACTTCACCAGTGAGTCACCCTTCCCGCTATGAAAGTAACTGAAGAATATTTTAACAGGGAATTCACCCTTTCATTCTTAACACTATAACCTCAAGCAGTAGGGACAACTGAGAAACCTCACAGAAAATATACACCATGCTGTATCAAAACGAACTTAAATCGTGAAACTTATCGGTAAAAATTATTTCAATAAAAGAACTTTGAAGTATGAAGGAAGTTCTCCCATTTACATGTTTATCCTGACCGATTTCTACCACAGCCAATGGCGATAACAGAGTTCCCGTACAGAAAATATACAATATGATTTATCACAATCGAATAATTATTATACAGTTTATACTTGCTTGAAACTTGAAAATGAAAGGAATTGAAATTATTGAGTTTTACGTCCCACGATTATGCCGGCTAGGCTAAATGAGACAGTGATGAGAGATGAATGAAATGGTGGAATGAAGAAAGTGAAAGGCAGCGGGAGAACCCCGAGAAAACCCACACACACGAAGTTTGTTCATCACAAAGTTCACTTGGCTGGGGCTGAAATCGAACCCAGTACCCTTGTCACAAAAGGTGAATACACTACCACTGAGTCACCGCGCCCCCTATCTTATTCTTGCTGGAATGCAACTCCAAATAATATACGTATATTTCGGAAGGCTGAGGGAAGCTACATATTAAGATTTATTAAAAATAGGTAAGTTTTGTGTGAGTTACCGTGTAAAACAATTCGTCAGATGGACAAACACAAATTTCAGTCAAATCAAATAATAGAAAAAAAATAAATTACGATTATGTGAAAAATATAAATTCGGATTGTAAAAATAAAAAAAAAACTATAAATTGTAATTGAAGATTCGCTGTAGAAAACAATGTAAGTGCCACCTTGAAATTACTTTACTTTTTATTTTTTTTTCAATACGTTTAATACATTTATGCCTGAGTTAGATGTTCATACTTCGTTATATGCTAGATTGTATTTCTAAGCAATCGTATTTCCTATTTTGTGACACTTGGGCACAATTTACTATCTGTTGTCACTACTGTTAGAGTATCTATTATTTTTGGCACTTACATTGTTTTCTACAGCGAGTCTTCAATTGTGACTTACATTTCATTTCTTCGTAACTTTGCAAGCATTTAACTGAAAATACTTCTGGATTAATATAAAATGTATTTCTAGTAGTAACACAGATGCAACACTCAATGTACGTATTATGTCACCCGAAAACTAGTGGCACTCGACGGAATAGAGGAAACGAGACAATAAAGAAAAGTCCAAAGAAAACGGACGTTTGGTCACAAGCACGTGTGTTTCGTCATTAATTGTTAAACAGTCGCTAATTGAGATGAAGAGTCGTTGACAAGTTTACAAGGGTGTAAAGCGTCGATGATTCAAACAAGGGGGAGTGATGTTAAAGGTGATGAGTTAGTGTGGAATTAGAGCGGACTTGACCAAGGCAGGGATATAGGAAACACGAGTAGAAGGAGAGATTGTATTGAAATTTGGGGAGGTGCAACAAGGGGTGAGAGAAAGAGGGTTTCCATTCTCGTTTTACTGTGAAGCGTCATCTGGGAACCACTGCGGTTTACAAAGTTTCGAACAGAATTCCTCTTCCTACACCTCCCTTTCCAGTATATATATATATATATATATATATATATATATATATATATATATATATATATATATATATATATAGAGAGAGAGAGAGAGAGAGAGAGAGAGATTGTATAGCTTATCGGGTCTTGAAAAGCCACAACCTCCAAATAAGTTGGCGGTATGCTTCTGTATATGTGCTCCCACTGTATAAATATGCGTCTATATATAATTACACGTCCGTATGGGAGTTTCCCGGAAGGGAGGGGTATGAATTGAGAATAGAAGCCGCATCTTTTTAGCTTTACAAAAAACGAGAGGAACTTGTTGGGTGTAAAGAGGAGAGGGAAAATTTGTAACACCAGAGTTTTCGGTTTCACTAGAAGGATTAGTATGGTGACGCTTAGCTGTACAAGCTACCTAGTCTCAATTTATAGCTATATTGTATTAATCGGTAAAGATTATTGGACAGTGTTTGTTTATAATATGATCTATAATAATAATAATAATAATAATCTCGATAGAACTCCCACGTGGAACATGGTTAGAGTTTTTGCCTTTGTCGTGGAAGAACCAGAATAGGACCTTTTTAAGGATACGTGTAGTTAGAATTTCACGTTTCTAAGGAACATGTGGCAGTTAATGTTAAGTAGTAATTCCATATTTATATTGCCCCGGTGTTTACAAAGACCATCAAAGTATGAAGAAGAATTCAGCCTCGAGTTTCGTGAATATTAATATGGAATGAACCAGAGGTAAAAGTGAGGATTAACGCAGGGGGTCAGTTTGCCCACTTCCAAAAAATATCTATGGCGTCCCTCTACTTCCTAAAAGATTACAATGAGCAAAGATAAGCACGAGGGACAGTGTGATGTCATGCGTCCCCCTACCTTTACAGATCCACTCTCACCCCTGAGCACGCGTTATATTGTCATCTTAAAATTATTAAGTACAAGGCCACCTCTCTTGGCAAAGAAGCGAATTCATAGGCTTGATTTTAACGGTTGATTAGGTACCGGTACCTTTCGGAAAGTAAATTAAGGAATTTGGGTAGTTCTCACGATCATATGTTTCTTTGAAAGTAACACGATAAGAATTTGTATATGAAGCACACTTAAGATTTTCTAGTTTGAGTCAGATGTATCAACAATTTATACTTATTAACATGAAATTCATACTATAAAAAAGTTTCCTGACAAGTGAGTAGAAGTTCCATTGTGTATAGCTTTACTTTCTTTCTATCATAAAATAAAACACTCTTTAATAACTAGATTACAGTTGTAAACCATTTGAATTGTCAGAACTATTACTTTTGGAACAAAAACAGTCCCTCCGTAAATATCGTTCACACACTTTATAAAATGTAATTATGCACAGTTGTTCTGGACAGATGACAACTAATCACAAAATGGTGGAAAATTTCTCTACATACAATAAATGTGTTATTCTTGAATCTCCCCAGTGCTCCACGTCCTCCCATGACTCTTAACGTTTCCCCACTTTTCTGACATGACCCCCTTCAATTCAAGTAGTGGCTATCTTTAAGGTTAATCAATACTTTTCTCTTCTTTTGTGTTAATATCTCCCCTTGAGCCGCAACCCACAATGAATAAAAATCATTCTTTTAGTAGATTACTAGCATCAACTACCTGATTCGCTGCGTTAAATTAAGGAAAAATAGTAATATGTTTCGTTAGTCAGTCACTTTAAACTATTACTAAACCGCTCTTTGATATCGGTCATTTTCGATGACTTTTACATATCTTTCCCATCCCATGTTGCTGGGCACGACATCGGAAATGTCATTGTTCATCTCAGCGACCCAGAAAACTATAAATTTGACATTAATATTGGTCATTTCAATCATTTTTATATGTCTCCCCGTAGTGATGGGCAGTGGAAATATTCCCGGTGGGAAGGAATTTAGAAATGGGAATATTCCCGGGTTTTTTCCCTGGCCTATAAATTCCTGGGAAGGAATTTATTTCCATTTCTTTACTTTATCTTCCAAATTATAAGGAAAATGTGACTAGTTACTTTATTTTAATATATTATTATTTACTTTTAGGTTTTAAAGAATTTTGAGGTCAAAAAATTTAAAATTATTTGACGGTACTTTATATAACTAATAATATGATTTTTTAAATTCCATTTCCATTTGCACTAAAAAGTAAGGTAATTGTTTAGAATTGGGGGGCACACTAGCAAAAAGTAGGATGATTTACGGAAGAAATGAGTTGATAGTGATGTTCAAGTAGTCAAGAAAGTATCGAACACATTTTTTTTAGGGCAGTAGGGGATTTATACAAAATGGAAAGGTAAGTGGAAGTGATTTATGTGAGAAAAGAAAGTGAATTGTTTGTAACGAAGATAGAAAACAACGTGCCATGCGGGGCTCTAACCCTCCTTCATTCGCTAACGCTCGCTCTGCAACTCTGTCTGAATTTAATGCTGGTAATGTAATTTAACGTATGAAACCATAAATCAACCGCATCGGAATAGAATATCGCACAAAAGTAGGTGCAAAAGCTGGCCGCCAATGCTAAAGAACAGCCAAAATTAGCGAAGTACTAATTTACAAATGACGAAAAGGAACCATTTTGTAAAGTAATTAGAATTACGTAGAAATAGAGATGAAGTACTATTAATAAATCCTGAACCACCACTAGTAATAGACAGTAGCGTAGCGTGGTATTCTGAAATGGGGATGCCAAAGTTAGTCACTTATCTGATACAATACAATGCAATACAATACATGTTCAATGTGTATTCTCCCTAACAAATGAAAAGATTCACTATGCAGCAAATGTTTCGATGACTCATGTTTTATAGCTTTCTTTATGGAATTACCCAAATCAGAAATACCGCTTGAACGCCACTCCGAGTCCTTTGCCGCAAACATAATGCAGACGAAACATAACATTTTATTACCTACAGAACACCCAGAAAGCCAAGAAAACCTATCATACCACGAAGACTGAAATATTCGTGAATGATTGCTAGCTGTCGTTTTTATGGAAAGCTTTGGGGTAGGTCATCTCCCTTTCAGGAAGCAACGGTGCTCGTAAGTCAACCGCGATATGGGAGTTGTTAACAAAAAATCAATTAAATTTATGTCTGATAGTGTTATCGTAGACATCATTTGCTAAAAGTTAGTAAGTTACTCTACCTTATTGCAGCCGAACACTTTCCACAGCTTTGTCTGTTAGTTATAAATGTAATTTTCTTCATACTACAGTAAAACAATAAAACAAATATTCATTTCAAATCACAACGCAAAAGAAACTCTCTACCGCCAATTTGTCTTTACCACCAACGATCAGTTTTGTTAATCAAAAGCATAAATCTAGTACAGAACGCAAGGGCATAGCCAGGGAGAAGTGAGCCAATAATTTATCACAAAAAAAAAAAAAAGATTGTAAAGCAATGTTCATGAAATAACTTTCAGAAGCTTTATATTTAGCACGGCATAATTTGCAACCATCCCAAACGATCACAGAACACAAATAAAAAATTAATAACAAGCATTGTACGGTGAGTCTGCTCATTAAGGCCCGCAACCAGCCATCAAAGTTTTGGGGAGAGCCGTAAATATGCTAGGGGGTCCAATCGTCACAATTGTAGATCTCTTTTATCAATAACTACTCATAATAATTTGGGGGCCAAAACATTTAGAAGGCCAGGCCCCCCTAATTGCACGCCTGGCGGGGCATACAGAAGCAAATGCTTAGATTACGTTAGAAGCCAGCCAATAAGCGATTGTCTCAGCTCCTTTTCTGTCACTATCATTGTGACGAGAAAACCCGGCCTGACTTTGTGTATGAATATTGTTTACAGTACAGTTCCCTTTAATGGCATCCCTAGAAATTTGTCATCTTGGGTCTGGACCTCAGGTTCCCGTTCGTTAATATGGGCCTGAATGTATATATGCAAATAGATGCAAATAGATGCAAATAAATGTAAGATGCAAATAGAAAACACTTAAAACAACTCTGGAGGCCTATTTCTGTGTCTACTTCATTGTCAGATATCCAGATACGGAAGAGCCCAAGTAAACTTTGCGAAGGGCGGGGGGTGCTAGCTCTCTTGGCCTACCAGATCGGTGAACGTGATTCTACAGAATGCATTATATTTATGCTTTTGTATTTGAGACCTCTTAAAGGGTTTCTGGGTACATCCTGGGACATGATCAGGTGAGTCATTTAGGGGGGGGGGGCAGGGAGGGCAATTGTCCCCCCCTGAGTTTGAGTTTTACATACATTTTATCAATAGAAAAGTAGTAAATCAATGAAAGGCGCGAAATTTTACTTATATCAAGGGGTCTTGACCCTCCCCAAGCAAAATCTGAAATGACGCTCCTAGACATGATAAGTATTTGTGTGTAGATTATTAGTTTGCCTTTAATTACGATTACAATTACGATGCATTTAATTACGATTAAAGCATAACTATTTTTATATTATCACTTACATAAGCGACATGCTTCATAATGGCGTTGAACTATTTCTGTTTTGTTCTATTTCTTTGACAGCGCTCGTGTGTTCTATGCAGAAACCATAGCTTAGTTCAAAAGAAATAGAATTGGCAATACTTGAGCATACGCCAGCTTATATCTAAAGCAAATGTTGGGTTGCAAGGGATGACGGGGAGTAGGAAAAGAAGTAGTTGGGCATGCGCGTTCGACAGAAAGCAGACGAAAACCCCGATGCTTGCAGTAGGCCTGGATGTCCAAGGAATATAGCATATCACAAGAGGAAAGACAGAAAATGTTCATCTGAGTGATGCGCATGCGTAGGTTCCGCTTGCCATAGTAAGGCGATAGAGCACATCTAGAAGATTGTAGTGGAAATAACTGTGGTATTTATAAGCAAACAATTTATACATATGATAAAATACGTACTTTTTCTTATTAACAGGGGATGCCGGGCATACAGGCGTTCCCTTACGCTACGCCGTTGGTAATAGACTTTGGTCTGTCTCCTCTCTCTGACTCGAATTTCTGAAGTACTCGGACTTCTTTTACATGTGAATTAACGTATGGAATTTCGAGAAATAGGTAGAATGAAAGGTGGTGTATGGCAATGTTACGTGCTAAAATATAAAGATAAGTAAGTATCTTGCAAATTTTGTGAACATAAATATGTATGCGCAAATGTTGATATATTGGTGAGACATGTATCTTCTAGCATTTACCCAATCTAATTTGTTTATAACATTTATAAATTTAATGTGTTTATAATATCATTAATAGAGTGGAGTTGAGCAAATCCACTTACATATAAATTTAAACTGTTACTATATAATTTACTATATAATTTTTTCACACATATTTAATTGATAGAACATATTGTAAATAAATATACATTTATGCGTACTCTCTAAATATAATAAAGTGTTAATAAAGTAACATAGTACCGTTGAGAATATACATTTTAAAGAATCCTCTGTGGACAACAGTAATCATATGCTGTGATATAAAAATTAATTCAACTTTCAAATCATAATATAGGAAAAGAACGCAATTTTCTTTCTGATTGAACATAAATTCCCGGATAAATTCCCATTTTATCACTTTCTGTAATTTTCGATCACTTTTGAATGTCTCTCTCCTCCCCCACCATTAAGTTACACTGTCAAAGTGATATGACATAAACCATCTCAGATTTAAACTTCATCTAGGTTGTAAATTTGATCGAGGTCGGTCCAGTGGTTCAAGAGTTAAGTTTTATTTATTTGTATATATCTCCCACAACTATCCCTCTCCCCTAAGTTCTCCCATCGAAGTGAATATCTAGAAACACTACCAGGTCAGAACCGCATCTACGTCAGAAATTTTATTGAGATCGGTTGGGTGGTTCCATAGATTAACAGCCACAAACATAGTCACTTTCAATTTTATAATATAGATTATTAAATATTTATATCCTGCTCCTTCCCTCCAATCTCGAATGAAGTACAATATAATGCTTGAGTTTTAGTAGAATTCACCAGATCTTTGTGGCACTTGGAAAGAAAAAAATAAGAAATCAAATTTGCCAGCAGCACCTACAAATCAATCACTACTTCTCTCAGAAAACTTTAATCATTCTCAGAGAGAGAGAGTATGAACTATTTTCGGCGAATTACTGTTAGATGAAAAAAAAAACTAAATAAAATTTTAAATGAAGAAATAAATTGGATTAATATTTTGTTCCCTCCCCAAACTACACATGACGCTGAGCATGAAAAACGGGAAACTTATGAGAGTTATCTAATACCACAGGGGTTCCCCTGAATCCTTGATAATTCGCATACTACCTGTGGATATTTTCTACCGTTAACAGAGGAGCTCTTTCCTTCACTTCCACTACGAAAGTTACACAACAAATGAACTACAGTGCATATTTTATTATTTTTAATAAAATTTATCCCGACATGACAGTGCTTCGGAATCAAGTTAGAGAAAATGTTCGAAGTGATGCATTTATAACACCTTTCTCCCCCCAAATCAAACATTATCATCCATACTCACAAGAGACTATATTAAGTAATTCCAATGCATTGTTCTTAGTTTCACATGAAATTGTAAAGTAACTTTAGAGGGAAAATCAAATTTGTTGGGACACTTTTGTCCCCACAAAAAATTACTCATGATGCTCTGCGAATCATAGTAAATATTTAGGCGTACCTCCTCTGAGCACCGCTGTATCTCGCCAAATATTAAACTGAATTCATATTGAGTCAATTATCGACTATAAGGCAGATTTTATAATCTTGGCTGTTCGTGTTTTGCAATTACTAGAAAGTATTTTAATCCACTTTTAAGTTTAGCGTTCCACAATTATGCTCTGATTCTAAGAGAGACAGTGGTGATGAGGCTGGTGATAATAAGTAATAAAGAATATGTGGGGAAACGGGAGAATCACAAAAAAAAAAAAAAAAAAAAAAAAACACGTACCATGTGTTTGACCACTACGAAGCTTACTGCGCGTAGGCTGGGACTGAGCCACTTTTAATCCTGTACGTGGTGAAGACGTCATGATTTTAATGTGTATATGTAAAGAAACCTTTTAACAAAATGTGGCTTCTGTATTTGGTTGGAGAAAAAAAAAAAGACTTGTATTTGGAATATCGTAACGAAGATATATTTCTTTGGTTTTTGAGGTATTGTAATTCAAGATCTCAACTCACTGAGACATTTGCATTACCTTACTCGGTCACTAACTCGAATAGTAATTAAGATTCTACTTCCATAATAACTCTTATTTCCAATATTCTTGTAATTCTAAATAATAAAACATGTGAAATTTAATTTAAAAAACAAGATATCTATCTTTTAAATATCGAACTATCAGCTAGAGAATTATTAACTATAGTTTGGACTCAAATTATGTTATATTCGTGTGCAGGAATTGGCTTACGTAACGAAATATTTATATCGTGAAATCTAACGAAATATTTATATATCTAAATCCCTTTTTTATGGTGAAATTTTGAAACAATATTATAAACCAAAAAGGTCTATCAAGCTGTGCCTTTTATACTAAAATATTTCAGAATGTACATATCAATATATTAGTCCTCAAGAAAATGTGTTTCAGATCAACATTGTCAAATACATTATATATAAATAATTCATTAAATACTTTGTACTACGTACTACTACAGAATACCAAAATTAATACAGGAAATTACAGCATGAGTAATGGACTCGAGAGACAAACGAAAACTAAAATAGAGAATAGAAGGAAGCAAAAACATTTTCATTTAAGACAATCCAGAGGGATGAAAAATATTTTTTTCGTCCTATGTACGTTTTTTTTTTTTTTTTTTTTTCTGAATTTGCTCTGGCTCTGGTCCGTGGAGGTTTCTTCAAATACCCAGCCATTATTTAAAATTCAAATGAGGATTTAAACCTGACAGAGGTACCACAAAATTTTGCAAATTAGGAGAGAACTCGTTTGAAGAAGGAACGAGCAGTATGTTACATCAATTTATGAATTATTCTCCTTTGTTTGCTTCTTTTTACTGCAAACCTCTTTGTTTCTTTATACTTTTCATTCTTCAGTTAATTTTAGATATACGACCGAGGCGTAGTAAGGTTGTGAATATTCTACGTATATAAACAGTGAATTATTCTTCCATTATACTATTTTCTTAGTCATTCCTATATTATTTTCTTTCAATTCAATTTTCCATGATAAAAGGCTTCTCCGTTGGTAAAATCTTTCTGGAATGGTCAAGAGGAGTTATATAACATGGTCACTTTATTTCTTATTGTCTGTATTATAAACGTAGGTTTTGTAGATTTTCAAATTCAATACTGGTTTTAAAACTAGGATATTAAAAAGCTATATTATAGGTTTAACGGGAAATAATAATAATAATAATAATAATAATAATAATAATAATAATAATAATAATAATAATAATAATAATAATAATAATAATAATAATAATAATAATAATAATAATAATAATAATAATAATAATAATAATAATTATTATTATTATTATTATTATTATTATTATTATTATTATTATTATTATTATTAGTGGTGGTGGTGGTGGTAGTAGTTGCTTGAAAAATATAAAATATAGATCGAATATTGCAAAATTATTAATGAAGCATTGTGCTTAACAACTCAATGTATTCTTGTATTTCATTTCATTTTATTCTTCAATTATTACTCGTCTGATTTTTCTCTGCATGTGGCGAAGTTGGGAACTAACTTTCTTGTTTACAAGTGCTAGGACCAACATGGCAGGGTCGCCAGGACCAGAGGTACTAGTTTCTTGAGATTTCTTTTATGGTCAGGTTTTCGAGAAAATCAAAAGAATATGATCAGAAATATTTTCATTCAGTATCGCTTAACACTATGTTGATGGTGCCAGCAGGAGAATACAATAGGGAAATTATGTGCATGTTGTACTCTATAAGGGAAATGGGGGTGTTTAACGGCGAAAGATCTAGCTGAGGCATAACGCCTGTTACTTTGTAGGAAGACGTCCTGGCAGCCCTGTAAAGGAATACAGAAAACCGTTCCAGGCTTCCCTCTCACCACTCTCTTTGCCCAGTGCCAAAATATAAACACAACTAGGGGTGGCCGGATCCGGATCTGGCCAGATCCGAAGACCCGGATCTGATTGGGTCCGGATCTCGGATCTGGATCCGTATCTCGAATCTCGGACCTGGATCCGGCTTTCGGATCTGGGTCCGGATCTCGGATTTCGGATCTCGGATCTTGATTCTTATCCAAACCCACATCCCACCCAAATTGTGATAAACTTGAATATCAAAAATTCGCCGAAAGTAATTTCACGAAGTTCTGACAGTGAAGAAGAAAACAGAAAATTAAGACGAATATTGACAACTCTATTTGTCTCCTTCATCTACACTAAATATCAAATGCTTGCCTTACTAAAAAATAATCTGATTTGATCCGGATGAGAGTTCGAATGTCGAATCTAGGTCCACCTGGTTGCAGGACCGAGAAGAAATACACACATATTTATATTTGAAACCAGAATACAAAACTCGAATATTTAAAATTCCTCAATAAACCTATTTCATTGACAGTTAAGAAAACAAACACTTAAGACAAGTATTGACTAGTTTTTACGTATATTTATCTTGCTCAGTCTGCTCAAAATATCAAATGTATACCTTACAATTAGATTTAACAATTATTTAGTAAATCACAATATGAGCACCGAGAATAAACTATGAATTTTGGTGCCCCTCATTTAGATTTGAAATTTCGGACTCATTCATAGAATCAGGCTGAAAGATAAATATTTGAGATCTGGAAACCGAAACAAGTGCTAGTACCAAGATCGTAGCCGTTTGTACCTAGGTAATGTGAGCGCAACGCAGTTGCACTAATTCCCCATGTACTTTGGGGAACACGAGAAACTAAAAACAGATAAATATTCTTTTTCAGGGGCAAGTCGCGCTTTAACATGACTTTTCATGAGAGTTGTGTTCAAATACAAAAACTGTAATGGCAACTTGTTTGAAATAAATTCCTTTTCTTTTTTAGCTAAAGTTAGGTACTTTCAGATTGAATAAAAATTAGCAACGCATATTTCACTGATTAAAGTGCTGGTTCTTATGGAAGCTTTCACACTGAACCGAAGATTTCCTCATGTGGGTATCGGATTCATCTTGCTGAAAGATGTGTTTTAGCAGGAGGTCGGCCAAGATTCTTTTGGACTTAGCCTGTAGACTGCTTCTGGTCTCAATTATTCCCATATAACAAGACTAACCACATACGAAGTTGGTTCGAAATGATTTAAATTATCACTAATTGACCTTAAGGGGATAATGGCAATTTAAATATTCGTAAATCAGAAGAAATGTAAAAGTTAAGCGTTAAAATAAATCCGATAATTCCTAATGCGACCTAATGATAGCAATAAAACTCCTTATGTAATATTTTCAAAGCTAAGATTAACAATTATGTTCTTGAAGAGGGTTTATGACAACAGAATATTATAAATCCAATTATCATACGTAGTACCTCTGACAGCCCGGCATTTCACATCATCATCGCCCTTCATCCTGACAAGTGGGCAATTCACTTACCCACAATGACTTTTCAGGCGTTCCAGTGACATCAATATCTCGGTTTGGGATCATGCTTCGGTGAACCTTGACTATCACCATCAGCAGCTATTAGAGAATCAGAACTTATTTCTGTATTAGATAATGTGTGTAACTATAGCTTTTCGTCTATAGAAGACGGAGAGCGTGCCTTCTGTCCCCGTAGTCATGGGTTCAATTTCCGGAGAGGCACTCAACAATTTCGATGTTGACCCAGCATCGTGAGGACAATTAGGGAGTTATCTTAAATAAGAGGTAGCGGACTCCTGTCTAGAAAGCCGGCATTAGGTACTTCGGGTGTCGATGCGTTGACTACACATCCCCACTTTCAACGTAAGCCCGCTGGTAGGAACCAAAGGACTGTCGTGCCAAGAATTTAGTTTGTTTTAATTATCATAAATGCCTTCATTATTATTAAATTTTATCCAATATTTTCTTTTCAACTTGTTTGCGAAACTCAGAGCTAGCTACTTGTTTTCTTTTTAATTCATGTTCATAGTTAGCACAACTAATCACTAAGGAAAAACAATCTTTTCAATAAAATTCGCCTTCCGTCTTTCGTTGCTCTAAGTTTAGTTATTTTTAGTTTTTTTTTTTTTTTTTAAGTTGAAGGGCGGTTTATCATTTTCCCCTCGCTTTCCCTATTTTTTTCTAGTTTTACCTATGTTTCTTTGCATGGTCATTGCGCCTATACGCACGTGCTTAGTGTGTTCGTTTACAAAAGCGGGCCATTTTCCTGCCACTATAGAAAATAAGAGTGCACTGTATCAGAGAAATATTAATTGACGTATGTAAGTGAATATATCTGTGACGAAGCAATAATTACTCAGTTTTTGCATTGTACATAGTTTCCTCATCCTCATTAATCTCTTCACCCCCGCTTCCTGACTTCCAGTTTTAGTATTCTTTCTTGCTGGGGGACTGATGTCTCATGTAGGCTTATTAACTATAATATCAGCAATAAAGAAAGTACGGTTTAATTTGCACAAATTGTGAAACATTACGTTAATTAATTAATAATAATAATAATACGGAGCGATCTTAGGCTACTTGTTAGGATTCTTGCTTCGCAATTGGATAATATCGGGTTCGAATTCGGAGACCAGCCATCCTGACTAAGGATTTTCGAGGGTTGTTCCTCAGTTATACTGGGCAAATGCTAGGTTAGTACCTTGATCTAAGGCTTTGGAGACCTTCCTTCCATTCCTTTTCCAATGTTTTAATCTGTTGATTACTAAAGTGTAAAGTGGCCTCTGAGGATGTATCTGGTAGCTTATAGTAAATAAACAATAACGACGTAATATATCTTCACGAAACGTGTGGGTTAATTTAGCTACAGCCTTACAGTCGCAATAGATAGCTAGAGTTTAAATATCAATTTCCTGACTTTTAAATACTATTTTCATATTGTTTCAGCTTTCAATTTTTTCATGTATGTTCCCACCGAGAATTGAACCTGAGATTACATGAACAAATGCGAATAAGTTAAATATTTTTGAACACTTTAATATACAAAACACAAAACGTTTTAATGATACGATGCATGGATATGTTTTGGTTACGTCCTGCAATGTATGATTAAAGAAACCTGGAGGGTGAAGAAAAATAACAGAAATCTCTTTTATATTTACTCCTCCAACAAACTCCCGACCTCAGAAGGGCAAGCCATAAGTTAGGTAATAAAGTCATACAACGAACACAACCATATCGCTCTCCAGGAAATTCTCGTGTGTGTGTTTAAAAATCTACTGTTGTTCCACGCCAACCAGTCTATATTTTTTGTTCTATATACCTTCGAAGTGAAAGATATTCATTATTACATTTGTTGATGGTTGAACTCTAGCTAGTCAGAAACTACTATTAATAAAGGGTTTGTTCTGTCTAGTATTCCTGCGATTAGAAGGGCCTTATCTAAAAGATATTTCATTTGTATATGAGAAAAGAAGAAAGTTTATTTTCTAAGAATAAAATAAATATTTTCAATGTGAAGGTAACATTAAGTTTCGAAGAGGAGCTAAACAGAAGAATTTGTTACCATTTACATCAGTTTTCAGACAGTTCACTATACTCCGAAATGGGAAGAAATCAAACTTGGAAACATTTTACTAAAGAGACTTCGACAGAAAGTGCAACATGTAAATATTGCAAGGTTAAAATAAAATAAAGAACAAAGGTAGCACAAACGTGTTATGAAAACATTTAAAAGCAAAGCAACCTACTATATCAGTGAATCCGAAAAAAGTGTTAACGAATTCTAGATATTCAATTTTACCATCACAATTTCAGATGTAGGTTTGGATGCGAATCAAGATCCGAGATCCGGATCTAGGTCCGGATCCGGCAAGATCCTGATCCGGATCCGAAAATTTTTGGCCACCCCTAAACACAACAGCAGCGCCACTACAATCAAATGCAGAGACTCATACGACGGGTTATACTTTTAGATACAAAACAGAGGCAAAGGAAGGTTAAGAATATTTTACGTATATAAATAGAAAATTATTTTTCCATGATGGTATTTTCTTAGTTATTTATGTTATTTTCTTTTACTTCAATTTTCCACGATAAAAGGCATCTGCGTTGGAGACTGCGTCTTTCACCAAGTGGTTGAACTAGATACCTCATACAACTTACCTTACTTGTTCACACAGAAGTATTTATGGTTCCACTCTTTCTTTTGTATGTCTCAACTGGTGACTAAATAATTGAAAGTCAGGAGAAATTATCCATATTTCAAGTTATATTCCCGCTACAAAGAAATACACATGAGTTAATTTGTTAACTAACAAATTATGTGTACCTACTTCTTTATATGGTTTGCATATGAACTAGCCTTTCTCCTCAAAGATCAAGCTTAACACTACTATCATTCAAGTGAAGACTAAGCTAGTTTCTCTTGCGAGACTGCTCTATATAAGGCTGGGGTCGTACTCTGTCACGTGATCTGTGACGTATTCGTGACGTTAAGTGGCGACAAGAATCAAGCTAGGGGAGCCGCAGAGCTTGCGGAAGACATTTCCCGCGCCTAGTGAAATACGGAGATTTTACCACTTTGTAAATTCTATGGAAAGAGGATAATAGCACAAAACTTTCGGATGAAAGAAACGAAATAGGAAAAAAAATATAAATAATTTCTTAGTTTGGAGTACGTTAACTTTACAATATTCGCCCAGATCACCACATTTAGTTACATTTCTATTATTAAAAATAAGATGCAAAATACTGGGGACGGGGATCACTTCCTTCCTTCAGCTATCTAAGCAATTATATTTGTATCTTGGTGACAGGGAGGTAGCCAGTGGATAGTTCATGGGGTGTAGATTCCTCCGAAAATTAAGGTGAAACGAAAAAATGCTACCTATAAATAGCATTTTTCACACTAACTTTAGAAGTTGCAACAGTCTACTCCCCCCTGACACACGCACGAACACCGAAATGAATTAACTAACGGAATAAATGTCAAACGAGTAAATAAGAAGTAATTAACAAATCCCTAAAAAGGTAATTTGCGTAAGAAATTTGAATCGGCTTGCTATATTTACAAAAAAAAAAAAAAAAAAAAAAATGCATAAGGTTAAAACTATTCTACTAAAAGACAAGTTTTTCTCTTTTTTGCGAGAAATATAAAATGAAGAACTTACCCTCTCCTGCGACGCTATATCGATACGTTAAGCTTCATTGTGTGACTACTTCACTAACTTTTTCATTTTCTTTTGTTGAGCGTGACTTGGTGAACTAACGTTGTTTATACGCCTAATCCTAATAATAGTTCTTAATCTTATAAATCTTTCGATTACACTAAGAGGCACATGTGGTATCTTGCGCGATATCAATTCGGATAGGGTTTTCACAACTTTTGCCCTTTGATGAAATGATGTTGAACCATGAAACTTCAAAAATTCTCTGTTCATGAGCATCACATCTTCATAAAATTTATTCGACGGGTGCACAAGACTACCTCTAGAGAAACGATAACCATGAAACTTTTCCATCTATTGTTTTCTTGTCCTCTGAGCATAATTCTGGATATTTTTTTACCTTATTTGAAAGCTATATATCCAGCTATATACAACAAACCTTCGTTTGACGTGTTTATGTTCTCATCACTATTTTACTCCAGCGTTTCGTGTACAGAGTTCGGATGAAGCCCTCCATATTCAATTGTATAATTACTACTTGAACATTCACCAGTTTTAAGTTCGAGGTTCTCAACTATACTCTGTGATTCTTTCGATAGTGATACATAAAACTCGGAGGAAACATACGGCTCGTCACTCTCTTCACTCACATTCAAATTTGAACTTACAGCGGAAACATTGCAACTTAAAATTAGCTTTCTTAATCGATACTTAACTTCAACTAGTGTAGGATGATCATACTGTCCACCAGCAAAGCGCAGCTGCGAAAAGAGATTCTCTAAGCAATCCTAGTTAAGTCTACTCGTTAATATATATTGTATACCATATTTACTTTTGACATATTCGAATAAAGATATTAAAGATTTAATAGATATTGCAATACCTTCCTAAAATGGCAAAATATTTTTGCTTCCTACTTGTCTTATACCCAAGGTAAGATTTAGCATTTGCGACAAAATACTTAATTGGGATTGAATAGAATTTCCAAAAGCACTTCTTAAGGGCTTTCTAAAATCGAAAGGTAGGCGCGAATTAAAAACATCAAAAAAATTTATCTATAACTAATATGAAGTTCGATAATGTTTCTTCCTTTGGATACACATACCGCACTGCCTTTGCAACACTTTCGGAAAAAAGTTCTGTTGCATATTTCACGCACTGTCTGTCTGTTCCATGAACGTTAATATGAATGTCACGAAGCTTGGGACATATTTTATTTTCATTACAGTCATATTTCGAAAGAGCTACTAATGGGAATTTTGAAATTATCACTACTGATGGTGATACGTAGCCTTCATCTAAGAAATGATTCCTTAATAACTTAATAATGTGAGGAATATCGGCAAAAAAGAATATATTCCTTTCGGTGTCGAAAGGATTGCGATATTACGTGCTACTCATTGTTATCCCTAACTCTTTCCAAAGACGCCTATTTGATCCTCCAAGATCTGATACTGTAGCAACCACAGTATACCCTATTTCTTCTAGAGCTTGGACAATTGTGTCAATGTTTTTGTAAACCTAATATCAAAATGAAAATATATTAGTTGTTTGCATTTACTCACTAATCCTCGAACCATCACCACTAACACCTGTTTAGAAGGTTCACATACAGTATCAGTCCGTTTGTCATAACAAGCTTTTTGGAGAATGTTCATTTCATCAAACGAGATCACACACAATTTTTCTGAAACAGATAGACCTTCACCTTTGGCCTTCAATATGCATATGATTTGCTTCAGAAGACCTGGTTCACATTTTATTGAACGAAACCAAGGCGAATGGTACTTACACTCGGCAGTGGAAAATGGCACTTTCTTTGACAAAGTTCAAAGAGACAAACACATTGTCATATCTACTTGTTGCCACTTAGTTCTCGTTTACTGATTGAGTAGGCAATCAATTTGGCTATCAGTGAATGACGTTTGTAAAATTCTTCGAACTTCACTCGCAACGAATCTGCGCTGCCTACTGGGATTTATTTTTTTTTACGCAAATTCGAAATTTCAGCTTGATAAGCTCTGTTGCGCCTTTTTTTCGGTTTCTGGTTGATTCTTTAAATTATTTAGCTGTGCACGTAATTCTTCGTTTTCTTTTACTAAGTTATTTTGGAGAACATTATCATTATCATATATATTATCACTCAGTACACTTTTACACTTCTTCTTAGGAGATGATGGTGATTCTTGTAGTATGCTTGCTATTTGTCGTTCCCTCTTTCTTACTAACTGTCGATCACCTCGTTCTGATTTTTGGAGAGAAAAATTAGACGGTAAACTTATTTTGGGGACTGCATCTTCTTTAAAACGTTTTCTGGGAGGGAGGCCTAATAATTCATGTTCCAAGTCACGCTCATAATCATCACTACAAAAATGTGTAGAACAAATTCTACTATTTTCGGGCTTAAAACTGTCTTTTCGTTTGCACCTCACTGTCCACACCGCAGAGACCGTAGAATCCTTTGGGAAACGATGAAAAATAATGTCTTTATTGCAACTTCTGCTGTTGTTCTTAAAAGTTGAAACAACACACTCAGACGGCATTTTCTTTATATATTAGACATGCACTCACTATCAGCATTAACACATGAATATGTGATAATAATGAAAAAATACACACAACAAAACATAGCTCACAACACAATCACAAAACAAACTAATTTCTAACAGAAATGCTTCTCAAATTCTTCTTTTCAGCCACACATGTTTCCCATTATTTTGTATTTGTGTATATGTGTGTGTTTATCCCTTTAGTTCTCGCCATGTGACGTCATAGTTTGACCACTGCTTCCACGGAAAAAAAGAGGCGTGTCTGACCCTAGCCTTATATAGAGTAGTCTTGTTTCTCTTGTGCCTGATGGTGAAATGAAATGAAATGAAAATGTCTTTATTGAAGCGGGCGAGGTTCAGCCATGGCTGCTCTACCACCTAACCCTTGTCAAAAGAATACAATACAAAACATTACACATCAAAAGGAACAGTAAAAAGAAACTTAAAAAAATACAAGTAAAAGAATAAATCAGGAAATAAACAAGTGACATATGCAATAAAAAGTATCGATATTGTTGGATTTAGCTAAGTTCTTACATAAAAGTGTACACGTCGTAAGTGCCAGAGGCCAGTCGCTGGGATTTCATCAAATGTGATTTTAATGAATTTCGAAATGAATTAAATGACTTTATTTCCGTGAGAGCTTTTGGTATCGCATTCCATACTCTCGGACCTGCTCTAGAAAATGATCCTTGCACTATCTTCAGTTTAAGTCTTTGTACATTGAATTTCTCTCTGTTACGCGTAACGTGAGAGTGAATTTGCGACCGCTTTGTAAATTTACAATATAAATATTGTGGGGATTGAGTTTTAAGGATTTTATATATCAGACAACTATAGCGTAGGTATCTTCTTCTCGACATTGTTAAAATGTCGTTTCTATTTAGCACTGGTAGGATATGTTCCGATTTCTTTAAGTTAAAGGCAAACCTAATGCACGAGTTCTGTATTTTCTGTATAGTTTTAGAATTGTAAACGGAGAGAGATGGTCCATATACAGCGTCACAGTAGTCTAATAACGGTAAAACAAGAACTTGTATGAGATATAATTTCATAGACTGAGATAGAAAGTCTTTGGCTTTGTAAAGTCGACGTAATAAAGTAATAGCTTTATTACACTGAGTAGATATATGATTATTATAGTTTAGTTCCTTATCCAATATGAGTCCTAAGCTTTTCACATGGGTAGAGTAAGAGATATAAGTGTCATTAATTTTTATTTTTAGATCCGCTGCCTTGATTTTACTCAACTGTTGTGGGGTTCCTATAATCGTAAATGTACACTTACTTGGGTTGATGACAAGACCGTTATCGGTACACCATTCAGATACAGAGGTCAAATCTCTATTAACAAGTTCTACAGTTTGTTCAATATTTTGTGGTGATGACATGATGCACAGTTGTGTGTCATCCGCGTAGCAATGCATAGTAGAGTATTTAATGGAATCTATGAGGTCAGCAATGTAAATAGAAAATAAAAGGGGACCCAAGATTGATCCTTGAGGTACTCCTTTGTTTATAACGAGTGACGAAGATAAGGGATTTTGAGCTGTCCTAAGATATACTTGTTGCTTCCTGCCTAGTAAGTAGCTTTCAATCCAGTTTATGACGGTATCAGAAAATTTATAATACTTTAGTTTAGCCAACAATAGGTTATGATTAACTAGATCGAAGGCCTTGGTTAGGTCTAAGAGGACTATGATTGCAACTTGAGAGTTATCAACTGCGTTTAATATCCCATCTGTTACCTCGAGCATCGCACTGACAGTACTATGATGCTTACGAAAACCGGATTGAATAATAGGGATAATATTATTATGATTTACATAGTCATATAATTGCTGGTTTACTAATTTTTCTACAACCTTCGACATTATTGGTAAGATACTAATTGGACGTAGCTCGTTTAAGGAAGTTACTCGGGGTTTCTTTGGTAGCGGTACCACTTTTGCTGTTTTCCAGGCAGTAGGAAAGCAGCCGTTAACTAGTGAATAATTAATTATTTTTGTTAGAGGTGATAGTATGAATGGCAACGCTAATTTGATCATTTTAGTGCTTATTGCATCAAGGCCAGTTGAGTTAGATTTTATGCTGTGTACCGCCTTTCTCACATCGGATTCATTTATTGGGTTGAATAGAAAAGTTGTCTGTAGCTGTGGATGTTTTTTAGACAGAAATTTCTTAGTTTGATTGTCAACTCTCTCAGAATTAATAGGAGGCAAACCAGGAAGATTGACGAAATGATCATTAATAATATCTGGATCATTGATTCCACTGGAAAGTGCTACATCATTGTTCCTGTTACAAAGACCCAGCTCTTGTATTACTTTCCATTTGTCTTTAACTGCAGTGCAGTTTTTAATACGATAAGAGAAGTAAGCAATTTTTTCTTGTCGAACCACTGACGTTGTAAAGTTCCTAAGCCTTTTAAACTCTTCCCAATCTTGTTGGGTTTTGGTACGCTTGAACTTGAGATGTGCTCGATCACGCAATTTCATTAATAGCTTGGTATTACTTGAGAGATATGGGAGTTTAGTTTTAGAAAGCTTGATCTTTTTAATAGGAGCATGCACATCGAATATATGTGTTAATGCGTCCTGTACAAAGGAAACCTTACCGTCTATTGTTTCAAATGACTCAATGTTTTCCCAGTGTATGTATTGAGCATCGCTAAAGAAAAGATTTTCATCAAAACTACCATAATCTCGACGGCTAAGAATTTCAGGTTCCGGGCTAGGTGGTTTATTAATATCAAGAACCATGTATATAACACAGTGATCAGAATTTCCAATAGGGGGGCTAACACCATGCAACGCCAGTCTCTCTCTGTTATCAGTAACAATAACATCTAACAAAGATTCACTTGTTTCAGTTATCCTAGTAGGCTCATTAATTATTTGAGTAAGATTTAATCTATTTAATATTGAGTTTAAATATACCGTTTCAGGTTTGTTTATGCAAGTTTGGTCACAGTTCAGGTCGCCAATTAAATACAGAGAATCGACCTGTGGATAGAGCTCGATGACAATATCTTCAATGATTGATAGTGAAGTATACGATATATTGGGTGATCTGTATAATGCAGCAAAACCTATTGAATAAGAGTTTATTTTTACAGTAAAGTTAAGAAATTCTATGTTTGGTCTCTCTAATCCGTCACCAGAGCTGGATGCAAAAGTCCTAAGTTCTAGGTTTTTAAGATAATATACTACTATCCCCCCACCCCTGCCCGTGTCTTGTCGTAAAACGGAATACCCTTGCACATCAATTTGTTCAGTATTAACAGATTTATCTAACCATGATTCAGTTACAATAAATATAGCACATTCATTCGTACCGATAAGAGATCTTACTTCATCAATTTTCGGAAGAAGTGAGCGAACATTAGCATGCATAACGGTAAATTTTCTTTTGACATCTGCAGGTATTGTGCATACCACAGCACGGTTTCTGTTAATAACAGAGAGGTCAAGAATATGAGAATGTCCAGTAGAGTTACCCATAGTCGTACTCATAGTTACATTTATGACATACGGTACGTATTATGTATATTATAATATCTAACCCAGTGATTATCCTCCTGGCACTTACCTCAGATATTAGACACAAATTTGTAGGATATTTTGAAATCCTTACAATTTCCCGAGATTTCATACTTAGTAAGCTTAAGACACAATAAAACGATATTACATAGTAAGAACGTGAAAAGCAGTAATGAGACATTTTGTGAGTATCTACAGTACAGTTGCAGTTAGGCTGCAAATAAACAAGGGCTTCCATCGGTGGCTTAGATTGAGAAAAGGGGCACAGATCATGGAAACCACAAGCAACAACACTATAGCATTTTAGATACAATGCAACACACTCACTAAATAAAGAATATAAGCACACAACGTATAAGATATTCACTATATATAAAACACGCTCCACTTTATTGTCCATTTTTGAGCACACATCATCGTAATAATGTTTTAAGCATGATTGTCTACACATAATGAATATTAAAGAGTAAGTTATTTTGCACAGAAAGTTGCTGGTAATAAAAGCAGTCGAAACGAGATAATGTACAAAGGGGGAGTCAGTTTTTACACAGAGGTAGTACTGCTGCCTTGCACTTTATAAGAAGTACGACACTAACCATTGGTAAAAAAAAAGAAATAAAAATATAATAATAATAGAAAGAAACATAAAAGCACTTCCCAGTTTTGTTCTTCTGTGTAATTACACCGACTGAAGTTCCTTAGCTGTGGTTATGAAATGCTTTACCTTGTCTTTTATGATGACGATTTTCCCATCCTGTGTATATACGTCCCTTGTACCGAATTTCGTTGTCGCCATCTTAAGGAGTTGTAATCTTGACTGGCACAGGTCTTCTCTTATGGTGATTCCGCTGGATTTTAGTTTCCTTTTGTTTCTGAAGACCAAAGCTCTGCTTCTGTAGCTCGTGAACTTAACAATAATAGGCCTTGTTTTGCCACGAACTTTAGGACCAATTCTATGAGATCTGCAGATATCCGTAGGCTCAAGTTTAATTCCTAATTTAGTCTCGAAAACTGACAAGGAAACGTTATCTGTATTTTCTTGTTCTTTTTCAGGCACTCCGAAAATTCTTATACTATTTCTCCTTTGGTATTGTTCAAGTTCAACTACACTTTCTTCCAGAGAAGCGATTCTATTTTCTTTTTCCTTCAACTTGGATTTCAGCTCTGACACTGAGGCCTTCATTTCTTCTACTACTTCTGTATTAAAATCGATAGTGTCTTTTAGTTTCTGCACCACAACTTTCGTTACTGTCTCAATAATAGCTTCTACAATCACATTTGTTACTTCAGGTGTTTGTACTGCTGCCTTCACTTCACTACAAATTTGTTTCATAAAGTCTTCTTTCGATGGACTTGACGCCTTTGTATCGCGTGGAGTTGTTGAGCCTTTAGGTGGCATTTTGTACGTAATAATAGGTATTAATAACAACAAGAACAAAAAAAACTTAGTACACAGCACTTCACTACTTTAAGATTATTATTTGTTTAAAAAAATCAGTCAGTTTTCCTAAGAGCGCTTCATAAACTGATATTAACTGGGAGCTTCACGCACGCAACTACTTAACGTCCGCCATCTTGATTCTGGAGGTGACAATGGAAAGCGGCTAAATCTTGTAACCATGGTAACATCCAACTCATTGACCAGCAGTGTTTGACCAATAGTTCTGTTTAATCAGTTATGCTGATGAAGAGATGGTTTAATTTGAAATTATACTCTAATACTCATTTCTAATCCTAAATTTTGTTTCAGTTTGTCTGCCGTCGTATATTATCACTTCGAAGATAAACATAAAATTCACATTTTTAGTGGAAGTTCATCGGCCTTTTCACAACTTATCTTCCAGTGATTACAATGTTTAGATATAGTCGATCATTTCTTAAGATTCCCATCTGCTACATATTAATTGTTCTTCTTGTTAACATGCTGCCAAATCACAAAAAAAAAAAAAAAAGAAAAAAAAACCTATATGAATTTCTACGATTTTTAAAAATGTACAGGAAACCCTGACTGTTCATTTTAAAACTACATAACGTACTGTCTTATTAGGGGGGATATGACTGGACCAGGCTAATACCCTGCAAATACAAAGTGGATTCACTCCAACTTTAGGTAGAGATTGCCCCATTAAACCTCTGAGAGCTGGCCTGCAGGTAAATGTGTTAAAGGACGTTCTGAAGGAAGAGGTTCATGTTTTTGACGAAGATATTTATTAAGAATTAATAATCTATCTTCTTGTTCTTCAGATTCAAACTAACATTGTTAATTAAATGACAGTGGTTGGTGCAAGTGTTGAAACTGACTGTTCTCACTATTTTGCTCTTATTGAACATTTAGCATTGTGTTCGGTATACACTACAAAATGGAATAAGAGTGTAACTTCTGAAATTAATTACTGACGATAAAGTTATTTAACTAGCACTTTACAAATAGGTTGGAGACGAACTAAGTAAGCTGAAACTCTCTGTTACCAATCGTTGATTTTTTTTTTTTTTTTATGACAGAGAGTTGTCAAATTACGGAATGCAGATACAGCTGGAAACAAAAGCTAATTTGAATGTTCTGTATGTAAATTGTCTGGCGCATTTGATAATTTGGCCATAAGAAATGCAGCAGAATGTAAAAAGCTAGCAAAAACTTTGCTTGCTTTACGTGACAGTCGTTTCTATTTCCGATTCATAGGCCTATAAAAGAATATAAGTTTCTGTAAGTTCAAGGAGGAAAATGCGAAATACTAGACAGCTTCTCCTATGGTTGTAAAAGATAAATCCGATAAAATGGTGATGTAAAATTTGAGTCCTAAAGAGCATATCTGAATATTTTTCGACACCTTTCTGGTTTAGATTATCTAACAGCTTAAAAATGATTTGTATGTTAGAATCAAACTTAAGGTACAAAACGGGAAGAGGTTAATTATACTTTAACTAAAGATATGGAGTTTGATACAGATTTAAAAAAAAAAAAAAACATTAAATGATGCAAGATAGAAAGTTGCAGTTTAAACTTCTGTCCCTGCAAAGAGAATATCAGCAACTTTCAGACGAGTTGTCCCACGATAAGTCAAAAACTTTTCCGATTGTTCACTGAAAGTGTTTAAAACAAACACTTTTCAACCTTATTTTAGATCTGTCAGCAATTAAATTATCAGAATGGAATAAAATGAAATGAAACTTTAGTTTAAGGCCCACGGTTATGCTCTTTAGATTATAGAAGACGGATAATTAATAACAGTGAATGATGTGAAATTAAATTGTTTACTGCTCTCTTACAGGATTCAACTCTGGGACCACGTACAAAAGACACACACGCTAACTACAAGATCAAGGGGAGATCTAATTAAATTATCGATTTAACTGCTATGCAACACTGATAGAGGATATTGCTTTGCTAGATCCTATCCGTTTTAATGAGATCAATTCGCTAAGAGAACTACCTGATTGTGGTCTCAGCACCCTGCTTATTTATTGTAAAGTTGGAACAGAACGAATTCGAGAGGAACTGTTTCAACATGCTCATCATCATAATGGCTAAATTCAACAAATATGTAAAAACCGGGATATTGTAAGTAATGAAGCTAACAACGAACAATATGATCACAGGAGTAAAAAAGGAAGATAATGCAAGTTGGGAAGATGAACGGAAATACAAAGCTGGAAAAGTGTGTAAAGTGGCTCTCGTCTACCTAGTGCAGTGTAGTTAGTTCATGAATTAAATCTATATGTTCCATTGAGACCAGTCATTGCATAGTGAATATAAGTATCTTTTAATTCTTTCCTGTACTCACACATCTTGTAAACAAATTTTCACAATTATGAAGGTAATCAGAAATCGTTTGAGTTTTTCGCTTGGACAAGATTTATCGGAAGATTTTCTTACTTAATATAAGGAAAGATCATGTATTTTTGATTACGACAAAGTGATTAATTATTTGGATCTAGATACAATATTTTCAAACAGACATTTGAAGCTATGAGTAAATTACGAGTTGAATACTAAACAAGCATAAAAATAATGCTAATCAAATCCATGCTCCATTGCTAATTACCGTATTAGGTTAGATTTTTGCTTGGATCATATGTCTGTAATTTAGTAGTAAATTTTAATCTATTTGAAATAAGATCTGATTTATGAGAAAAGAAACAAACTATTAATCGAAATGTTTTAATTATTTATTTTAGTTTCAAAGTGTAGACTAGGTTTATCTTAGTTAAAATGTTAATGTTAATGAGACTAACATTTGAGCTTTTTAAAATGTGAGAGTCCTTTGTTATAAAAAGAAGGAGTGCATAAATTCATTACATAAATAACAAAACGTACGAATTCCAGTATTGCATGTGTTTACAATTAAAAACGACAGTGCCAGTTGTACACTGAATAGGAACATTTTCATACTAACGCGTACAAACTTCTTGAAAACTTCTATAATTAATATTTTACTTTTATAGTAAAGTATGTAATATTTATAGGTTAAAAGATCAATTGATGTTTGATAAAGAATAAAGGTGTATAAGCGACGTCAAATATATTTTATTATTAATACAGTGGGCTTTTATTTTAGCACAATATGGTGGGTCCTATGGTTGCCAGCTCGCCCCTGGTTGTAAACCAGTGTTGGTAAGTTTGTATGATATGATCGAACTATAGTCTCGAAGTTAAATGGTAAATTATGTTTATTGGTTACTAGTACAGTTTATTAATGAATACACTAATCGTACGAACTTCAGAATGAGATGTGTCAATGAAGAAGGTAATTCAATCTTCTTTATTGAATTCATTCTTCATTCAACAGTATTTATTCACCTGACGTGAAAGTTTCCATAAAAAGCAACATACTACGAGACATGCCGAAAATATGCCTTTCTGTTCATTTATTATGCGCGTGAATACAATATGATCCAGATCGTAGTCAATCTAAATCGCACATTACTTCTTTAACTTAGCGACTCAGTTTTTCTTTGTTTGACGTGTTTAACATTCCTTTACACCAATGCTACATGAAATGTTTATGCATGTTACACTTTATTGTCTCAATTGATTGACTGAGGGTTTAAATGGGGACCCCAGCTACGTGTCCATTTGTCCCCTCCAAAGAAAGATCAATGTCTAAAACATATCGATCATAAATGAACTTGAAAAACAATTAACGAAAGCATTACTTTTGAGCGCAGAGAAAAAGTTCGAACATGTATGGAAAAACACAAATATCAAAGATAAAAATTAAACGAAGAGGTCCTAAAATGATCAATATATATAACCAATTAAATGACATTAAGAATAATTTAAACACTAATACCAATAATAATAATACGGTTAAGAGCTAAATGAAAAGCCTCAGAAAACGTAATTTAAAAAACACTAATAAAAGCGAAAACACGATATACACAACGAAAAGAATCAACGTTATCTCTGAAGATTATTAAGGATCTATAAATGATGTCTGAGGTATAGGCATTCCGGATACTCTACCATATAACAAAATACTTTGGATAGTGTAATAATTACCTGTACCTTGGGCAGAAAGTGCTCATACATATGCACTATACTTCATAGAATGTTAATTTAATAATAACAGAAGAAGAATGTTTTTAAGATATGTAAGATATTATTATGGGATAGTTGTTGCTATGTACATGTTTATGGATACCGAGTCAGCAAGTTTGTGTGCTTGACAGTGTTAAGGAAAATATATTATAAAGTATATCAACTAATAAACCATTTTTAGCACTGCTTATCGACGTTATCATTTTTATATAAATGGTGAGAACGATAGTATATAATTATTAAAGACTACTACCACTCGAGATTTGTATATCACATTTCGACGAACCAGGTTGACGACTACCCTCGGTAAGTCGTTATAAAAATTTTGGTGCCGAAACCCGGGATTAGCTAAAAATTTTGGTTTACCTAACCCGGGAAATACTGCAAATTCACATCCCGAAGCAGAGTAAGGTTGAATTTACTTTTTGTCATATAGTTAATGAATACAAATTTGACCATATTACGAAGTGGTAGAACAATTATAAGAAAAATGGACAATGAAACAATGGAAAAGGAGTCCCATAATAGTGACAATGGTGAACATAATGTAGCACCAGAAATGACATCATCAGAAGATCGAATCTTGCTAGTATTACAGCAGCAATTGATGCAGATGTCTACTGAGTTAAAGCAGACGATGAAGCATAACTCTGAAGAATTAAGTAGACGAATAGAACAGAAGTCTAATGAATCTAACAAACAATACGAGGAATTAAGCAAACGAATGGAACAGAAGTCGGATGAAACAAAACAATTAATTATCCAGACGATGAGCGATATCACCTCGCAGTTCGAGGAAAAATTAAAAGGAATATCGGAGCAATGCCAGAGTAATCACAACCACCTGAGCCAAGAAATCAGTAATATAAAAAAGGATTTAGAAGTAACCGAATCTTCTGTTCAACAACAAAAGATCCAAGTCATCAGTAATGCTAACAACATACGTACAAACACGCAATTGTTAGCTACGTTACAGGAAGAAATTAGAATGCTACAGGTTAAGGACCACACATACTACAATAACCCGTGTGATGGTCGCTTGGAGTTTCCACACTCACCAGAGATGAACCCACCTTCGCCAGTATCTGATGAGGATATCATTTTAGAAGAAAGTCATCCGAAGAGTACAGATGGACGAAACATAGATGGTGTAACGACACATCACGTCATGAATAGGAACTGTCACCCAATAGGTACATGGAATGATAAAAGGAAGGTAAAATTAAGTGTTAAGATGAGTGAAATACGAGCCATGAGTAAATTCAGTGGTAAGTGTAACGAGAATGCTACTTCTTTCTTAGAGAAATTCCAGGATGAGTGTAATATAATGTGTATAGATAGATCACAATATATGAAATTAATCCCTCATGTATTACTCCCACCTTGTTCACTATGGTTTAAAGCAGTACGTGATCACATCAGTACATATGATGAATTCAAAGCGGCATTGATCGCGAATTATGAAAATGACTTTTTGCTGGCAAATAGAGATGCCACCATTAGAAATCAACACTTCAATCCTCGATTGCATAAATCTGTTGTAGAGTTTGTTGTAAATACATACAACGAATTAAAGGTCGTTAATCCATTGCAATCGGAATCGAGAATAATAGCATCAATTCGAAATTTGCTTCCATTTAAGTTACAACAGATCTTATTTTCCACACAGTGTATGAGTTTCAACCATTTATTAATGCTTGTCCAATGCTATGAAACTCAATACCATGCTATGAATCAACAAGCAGGAATGGGTAAAAATAAGAATAATTCAGATCATTTTGTGCCTGTTCGGAATTTGAATATCCGAAGTGTGAACAATACGGAACATAACCTAAGCCGAGTAAATTCTAGCAGTCAAAACGAGCAAAATAGACAAAGTTATGTAGGGAATCCGCCTAACCTAATTAATCGTAGCAATTCATATGTTAGACCATATAATCAAAATAGGTTTAAAAATAGACGGAATGTATGGCGAAATTCCAGGAATACAGCGAACTACGTGGATAGACGTAATTGGAGGTCAAGAGATGGCACTTCATATCAAAATCAGAATCACGATGAAATACATGTACAACATAATGTAGAACCTAATCATGATTGTGCTGTGCAATGTACTTTATTAGAATCGTATACAAGTACGAATGTAACCTGATTACCGTTAATGAAATTAGGTTAAATTCATATCAGCTATAGATTTTCATGAACATTTATTTTATTTTTATTCAATTTAATTTTCTTTAATTCTCATTAATCAATGATAATTCTCAAATGTTTTTAATATATGTAAGAATTATAATTCGATTCATAAATGATTAAAAGCAAAGGTTATTTATATTAGATTGATTTGTGTAAAAAAAAAACTTAACTGTCAAAGATTATGTTAAGAAGAAGAAGATCTATTCTATAAAACTAAATATTCGACAACTATCTTGAATGAGATTCTTCTATGTTGTGATGCCTTATTAATCTAATGTTTATTTTAAAATATCACCTAAAATGATTATCATATAATGCGCCCTGACTATTTGTAACTCATGTTTGTCCCTTACGATTTTTGAATTCGCACCCTTCAACGATTAAATAAATGAGCGACGATATTTTTAATAAGAAAATATAATAATAATATAATGAATGTAATTAAAAATAAGTATTGATGAAGTGTAATATTTGTTATAAATATATATATATATATATATATATATATATGAAATGTAATGAAGATATATATGAGGTGCGATCAAAATGTGATGGACATATGCAATGTAAGAACAGTATTGTAAACGGACCAGTGGTTCTTGAACATAAAAGCCAAACTCGCTTATGACTTTTATATTCAGTCCATTTGTCGGGCGACATTTTATATACAAAAATACTTTGGATAGTGTAATAATTACCTGTACCTTGGGCAGAAAGTGCTCATACATATGCACTATACTTCATAGAATGTTAATTTAATAATAACAGAAGAAGAATGTTTTTAAGATATGTAAGATGATATTATGGGATAGTTGTTGCTATGTACATGTTTATGGATACCGAGTCAGCAAGTTTGTGTGCTTGACAGTGTTAAGGAAAATATATTATAAAGTATATCAACTAATAAACCATTTTTAGCACTGCTTATCGACGTTATCATTTTTATATAAATGGTGAGAACGATAGTATATAATTATTAAAGACTACTACCACTCGAGATTTGTATATCACATTTCGACGAACCAGGTTGACGACTACCCTCGGTAAGTCGTTATAACCAAAGTGTGCAAAATGCTCACAGGCCAGTATAGATTTCGTAATACAGACAGTTGGCTTAACACACTAAATAGGAATGTATGAGTGTGTCCGACATGTATCCGTGTTTCCGACAAGTACCCTAGGATTACTTCAGTTCAGCGATAAATTCGCAATGACGTCCACCAATTCCCAAAATAGTTATATAGAACTTAGGTTGTTTTCGTTGGTTTGATAACTCCGCCATAGTCGTTTTCAAACACGCTGAGAAAGAGAAAAGTTTCCCTTGCAAGTACGGAGGTGTTAAAGAGTTAACTTTGTACGAGTTTACTATGATTTAACAAGGACAACAAATTACTCATTTAATGATTCGCAATTAACAGGTTAATTATTCAAGTAGCTGAAATAGAACTTTCGGACGAAGCAGTTAGAAGCAGCGGAAGTGAAAATGTGAAAGGAAGTCATTGTAGAAAGTTGAAGGCACAATTCATTACAGGCCTTCGTATCAACTACTCGGAGAGCCCATTGAGTCTACAACATAGCCCTGCAAACCTAAGTCCGGCTGGTTCTGTATTCTGTGCCCGGCTCGACCCGGACCGGTCCGAATCTCGAGCCGGGTGCAGAACCGACCGTACGTAACCGGCCTGAGAATAACCAAGTCTGATAAATCAAGTCAATCCTTCAATATTCAATGCAAAATGAGAAATGTGTCGTCATAACATTGTAATGTTTATTTGTCCTTCTCGAATGGGAAAATCGTGTGAAAGGTTACCAAAGGTTTGCTTTCTATATCAGTATTCTGTCTGTGTATTTGTTATCTGTGCTTGCTCTTTCCAGCCATATTTATTATATAATGCAGCTCATGGACGTAAAAGTCTTATGCTACATTCATTAGTGTGTTCCGAGTAATAGAGAAGATAGGTAAAACAGCTAACTGTATTTAGTACTAATACTACAACTACTGCTGCTAATACTACTATTACTATTATGATTATGAATACTAGTGGTAATTCCACTATTGCTGCCACTGCTAATACTCATTACTATACTAATACGACAGCGAATACCACTACTGCTATTACTAATAACACGACAACAGCACGACTACTAGTACTATTACTACCACTATTAATACCACTACTGCTACTATTACTACTGATGTGACTAACACTACGATTACTACTACTGTTACTACTTCTACAATTACTATTACTATTAATACTACTACTGTTACTACTACTAATACTATTAATACTACTACTGTTACTACTACTAATACTATTAATACTACTACTGTTACTACTACTAATACTATTAATACTACTATTAACACTACTATTATTGGTACTAATACTACTATTACTAAACTACAACGAAAAATACTATTACTGCCATTATTTCTACTATTACTACTATTTTGCGTAACGCTTTTCAACGTAACTTCCTCCGAGATGAGCTGCCATCAGTAAAAATCCTTTTGATTGCATTAGTAAGGTAGTTACATATCTCAAGAGGTCTGGATTGGTAACCCGGCTGCCGTACACTATTAATCAAGACACTGAGGTAAGACGAAACACTGAATTCATCATATTGAAATCTATGGATTTGCAGGTCGTCGGCATCCGGCGGATATTAGAAGAGCACAAAGAAGATAATCGCTTAGATTGCCTTGATGAATCCTTAATGAAAGAAATTACTGCATTTTTAGAAGATTTCTACGATGCCAGCAAAGCACTGGAAACGAAGAAAACTATAACAATGCATTTGATAATGCCTTGGTTTGAGAGACTAAACAAACTTTGCAAGGTTAACACTGAAGTTGATTCCAATAATATGTCGCAGTTTAAGGTTCGGGTGGAACAGTTTCACAATGAGAAGGTCGACAATAGTATGGATCATTACAGCGGAGACCTTCAGCCCTAATTACCTTCTTCCAGAATGTCTGTAGATGAAGGATTATCTGTCCACACAAAAGTACATTCATGTCCAAAATGATTGTCGCGTATCTATAACTGTCCTCTTCTAAGAATATAATTTGATAATGATGTTGCAGGGCACTTTTAATACTAATACTATGTGTATAATCGGGAAATGTATATTTCTGGTAAATTTTATAGAAAAAGAATTATAAATACGAAAATTAGAATGAATAAAACAAAATGTTGCTAAATGGAGAAGAAAGTTTTGTCTAAATTTTATTGTTCTTGTTTTCTGCTCTTTTGACATAAAATTTGCCACATACATGTCTTTACCGACTATACACATACTAACATTATAAGAAATACTGAGCGAATTCGTTATCAAATTATATTCGTAGAACAACATATTTATAGACATGCGACAATAATTTTGGACATGAGTGTACATAGCACAGTGGTAGGAAACTGGGAAAAAGCGGTCAAAAATCCATTTTGTCAACTTCGCTGCCTATGAAATTGGTATTGATAATTGATTATATCTCCTGCTTCCAAACCCGGAGTTTCAGAACATAGGAATATTTTCGCTGATCATAAAATGCATATAAACACGAACAAGTAAAAGAGCCGAAAAATCAATACAAAATAAACCAAACAATATGATATGTTTTAACCATTTTTATATTTCTGAGGTCGATGAAAGCCGTCGGATAGTACATTGGACTCAAAGACTGTGTGTTTAGTGAAAAGCTTTATTTGTTATCCATTGCCATACCATTTATATGATAGATTAGTGTTACCGAAAAGTTACATAAACGCTGATGTTAGTAGCTCTGCAACTTAATAAATCTTATTTTGCAGAAAATCAAGGATAAGCTTGAGTTGACCATGAGTAACACCAAGGTTGAGCATTGGAAGTAGCTGCAGCGAAGTGTGGCTGAAGGACTCAGTCCCATCTAACTGGAAACAGGCCGGTAGCCAGCCCAAAATTGTAGGGGGGCGGCTGAAGTTAGGGGCGGCCCGATCCAACCATACTATAGTTTATCATCGTATTATAGTTCATTTGCAAGCCTACCGTGAAAATTTTAGGGGGGCCCGGCCCCCTAGACCCCCCTGGACACGAGCCTGACTGGAAATACGTGATGAGTAATGTTGTGGTCGCAATTGAGATCCGCTATTTGAGTCTTAGAAAGGAAAAAGGCATATTATTTTGTACGTAATTTAGATTGCCCTTCGTCCCTGAATCAAAGTTGTAGTGAAAGCCTCACATATTGCAGTGATAAACTATCAGTCATGTGGAGCTGCTGTATATTACACGTCAGTGATTAGTATATAACAATATTCTATACTGAATCTTTTAATCTTACCGAAACAACGTAATTCTGAACTAAATTACATTCCAGTAAGTATTAGTGTTTCTTCGAAGGTGGTGCGAATGCAAAATATCGAACTTTAATTTTGTATCCTAAGGCCAAAAACACATTTGTTTTACACCGTCTTGTTATTAGCTACACAAACAACTAGAGGGAGAGCACATTGAACCTGTAACCTCTTAGATGTATATTAACACTTGTCATAACTTCGTACTGGCTAGCGATGTCCAATTCCCATAACGCGTCAACATGTTATGTTTTCAATTTATAACTGTATGTATGATTCACGATGGTGGATTTCAAGATCGTAGCTTTCATTGTTCTGTCTACTCCCCAATTTCTCCTCACCTTTATTACTCCTCTACATTGTTCCTTTCGTAATATTTTGCAGTATTTGACATTCATGCGAGGGGTTTCCACACTTTTGGACTACCCTGTTTATATAACTGCACATATTGCAGCAGGGGCGTTTCGAATCACTTTCACAGTAGTTGCAATCGATTTAGAAGGGAAAATTACGTATAGAATGATAAAGAGATGTCCGTCGACTTCCATTGTTTCGGAATAAACTACTTTAGTCCACTTTTTTCCAAGTTTCCGACCACTGTGCGTCGTCTCATTTCGTCAGAGTCATCTACTGCAGTTGACTTCTTTAATTCCCTCGCTAAGAATAGTAGCTTAAGCAGACACGGTTTGGAGCAATCTACCAAAAGAATAAATTAATGGAATTGGGTGGTGGACCTTCAATTTGTGGTGAATTTGACGATGAAGTAGACATCTACCTCAACATGCCATCATGTCCAAGAGAACTAAATATATTACAATGGTGGAAGTAACAAGAGGAAACATTACGAAAATTGTGCAAATTAGCGCGTCAGTATCTGGCCATCCCTGCTTTTAGTGCGTCTACTGAAAGAGCTTTTCGTACTACAACCTATACGGTTCAGCAATGGAAAAATGCTCTAAAGCCTTAGGCTGTTGACTCTATTTCTGTGCTATTCGATGAGTACTAGGACATACAGTAAAACGATGTTCATTCTGCACTATTAGTTTCGTAGGAGAATTTGTATTTTTATTGTTACTATAAGCTATCCCTTCTATTATATATGATGTTAAGTTCCGGTTCCGTAGGCAGTTCCGGTAGCTACTATTTATACCTTTATCCCTCAGAGGACATTTGTGGTATATTTCGTTGAACAATGTTACGTGTTAATTTTGTTTGATTTACTTTCTCACATTCCGCCATAGAGCTCTTTTACTTTCTTGTTGTACTTGTCATTTTGTTAGAACCGTTCCAGGAGTAGCTAATCGACTCTGATGTCTTGGTGATTTATTTGATCATAATATTTTGTTATCATATTTGTGGTATCATACTATAACAATAGAGGAACATGTAACATTATTTGGGCGCGGGAGACCCGGATTCGATTCCCGGCGGGAGCTCATGTGGTTCGGATTCCACGTTAATCAGTAGGTCAACGTCTCATATAGCCTCGCTGCTCAAAAGGGACGTTAAACTCAAAATCAACTCAAATCAATGTAACATCATTTGGTATATGCTTTGCTAATTGAACATTGCCACGAATTGCGCTGATCTTATGGACATGCTAGTTCACGGTTTTGGCCTCCGTGGTCTAATGGTAGCGTACCAAATTCTACTTAGTAGGTCAAGAACTTGACTTCCTCATACGTTTCTAGGTAACTAAGGCTCAGGCCGTATGGATGATGGGATGAATTGGTGGGATGAAAACTGTGGGAGGAAACGAAACTACCCCCGAAAACTCACACGTACACGGTGTTTGTCCACTAGAAAGCTCACATAGCACGAGCAGGAATCGATCCGACGACCTCTAGTATCATACGTGAGTGCTTTACCTACTAACTAGTAAAGGGTCCAAATGGATGAATCGAGCTGAGGGATGAGACATAGTGTACCTGATAGAGGATGTGAAAAAATGTGTATGTGCAAAGTTATAGCGGCTGAGTGCCATAAGAAACAGAGGGGGAGGGGGACAAAGTTGGTGGGAAAAGAACTATACTATGTTATAGAAATACATCAAATGAACTATTGAATCGGAAAAATAGCGAAAGATAGACAATACATACGGTGGCAATTTCACATATTGGCAAAAGAAGAATGAACAAAGTAGATCTCGAACCTCCGCCACCATTTTGAGATTCGCTATTTTGATATGTGTGATTTTCTTGAAATGGAAAGGTAGTCATGTGATATATGAATTAGAGCCAGCATGTTCTCAAAAAGGCAATTATGAACTTTAGTGATCATTATCTGTACTTATTTGGAAAATTTATGATCATCTTTACAGTTATTTACGAAACTGATACTCGTATGTTGAAAGTTTGGATTATCACGAAAACACGTGTAGACCTAAGTTAAACATATCTAGAAGCCACAAAAACTAACAATGAAATATGATATCCAAGTTGTATATTATTACATTATTATTTATGACATTACTTTCAATTTGCTTCATATATTAGTAACTTTTTTTTTTTTTTTTTTTTTTGCACGGGGTGGTCGTTTCAAGCATATGTTGCAATGATATCCAAAGCGATAAAACAAGACGTAATTCATCAGTGGTTGGTGATATGACAAAACGGACATCAGCATTGCATTCCTCAACAAAGCACAGTCTCAACACGTGTGCCACACGTATCTTTCCATTTTAAAAAAATTCACAAATTTCAAAATAGCAAATTTTAAGATGGCAGCGGAGGTTTGTGATCTACTCTGCCCATTTTTTTTGTCGATATTTGGAACTACCACAGTTTGCATTGTCTACTTTCCATTATTTTTACGATTCAACAGTTTATTTAATGTATTTCTATAACATAGTATATAGCCCTTTTCCCACCAACTTTGAGCGCCATAAGAAACGGAGGGGAAGAGGGTCAGCCAATATAACCTTGCACATATACACATTTTCACATTCTCTGTCAGACGCACTATTTCTCATCCCGCAACTCAATTCATCCATTTGGACCCGTTAGTTGTGGGCCACCGTTGCCTCTCGTAGATCAAGCATCGGTTCACATTCTACGCAGACCGACCATAATAACTAGCATTTCTCCGATTTTTTCTGTACTTAGAAAGTAAATTCTGTACCACCAGACATGTCAACTCTGACGTGAAGTCGTAGCAGTTTTAGTAGTATTAGCAGTGGTCATAGTAGTAATAGTAGAAGTAGTAGTAGTAGCAGCGGTAATAATAGAGGTAATAGTAGAGGTAATAATAATAATAATACTGTACTTTACAATCTCGAATAAAGAGTAAGTAAAGAATAAGTTTCCCGAACACATTACAATTAACATAAGCTGACAGTATTAGTTTCCGATCCGTCTTTTACAGTCTCCGGCTCTAAATGCACGTGCCTGGTTCGGCCCTACAGTATTTGTGCCCAACTCGGAATGTGCCCGGTTCAGTTTGATATTCTTGAAATGGGCAGGACCGGGCGGGTAATTCGCTGGGCCAACGGGTACACCCGGCCCGTGCAGGGCTCTGGTCTACAATCATGTTCCACTTATTCCGATTCTTTTCGTGGCCAAGAGTAATGGATGTGATGTGCTTCTGGCGACGGGGCAAGTCAGCTGGCTCGTTGGCGGCCACTGAGCTTTTAGTGACGGGTGTTTGCTGGAAGGTAGCGCTGAACTAATGCGAGAATGTGATGACTGATGGCTGGAGAAGGCTCAAAATACTTGTGCGGTGCGAACATTCGACTGGAGATCCGGAAGAAAAAGGGCTCACAAGTGGAGCCGCGGCTTTCACTCCTCCAGCTTCAGAATAGTGCAGCTCCATTCAAGGACAGATGCGCATGATGTAGCTCCTACTAACAAAGTTTACCTATCAACCCTGATCACTTCATTAGAGAAATAATTCCGTCAACAAATACTATATCTAACCCACTCCAATATTCAGTAAAACAATTCTTATTTTGTCCTCTAGTGGACCGACCCAATTCCGAACAACGTGAAATGCCAGCATTGGAGCATCTGCTTTACTGCCCTTCGTTGTTCGGCATTCAGTGCGGCATCATAGTTTATCCAGATATTAGAATCTAGATGTGGGACGATTTTCTCAGCTTATTGAGTTTTATTCATTTACACACTTCCAATCTTACTAATGTTATTAGTTGTCGTTTCTTCGTCTTTGCCTCAAGAACCCTGGCAGAATCAGAGGGCTAGGAACGACGAACTAACATATCAGATCCCTGCTTTTTACTAGTAGACCCAAAATCATTTTTCTGTTTGTATTTTTTTGTTACCCTAGTTCCAATTCGCTAGACAGTGAGAGAACATCCGTTCAAGGAAACATACAGAGTTGGAAAGACGGGTGAGAGCGCTCAAGTGCAGTACTACGTAACGAGGCGTGCTTGGTTTCTGTATTGCCATACCAACTTCCATGAATGCCGACATGTCCAGGCACCCAACAGATAATGGCAACTTTCCTGTTGTTGTGACTGCCCGACTTCTATACGAATGTGTTGCACGAGAGAGCATGTTAAAAAGACATTCGGAAGCCACTATTAACGCTTTGCGAGTCAATGGATTTAAGAATTCCACGCAGCAAGAGCTGAAGCAAGCTTATTCAAGTCAGCAGCGAACACTCCAAACAGGCTGTCCTAGTCAGTGATAAAGACAACTATCCTAGTCTGTGATGAACAATCCTAGTTCGTGATGAGGACACACCAAATATTTTCATCTTTAGAACCGTCCGTATACACACAATACAATCGATGTATTGGTCTAGCAATGCGACATATTCTTGCTGGGATATCCAGGAACTTCTATGTTTTTTGGTGTGTAATGACACCCGAAGGTTAAGCGATGATGGTACAACACAAATTTGTAGCAAACGAACAGACACTTGGCTGCGGTAAGACTATCATTAACATAAATACTGGATGTGTAGCCTAAAGACGCACTGGGTATTGATGGTAAATCTGACATTAATATAATGGGACTAATATTCAGTATAATACGAAGCTCTGCCAAAAGGATGCAGTAGTCCAATGTTCTCTAATTTGAGCAGTTTTCTTGTTTTTCATCAAACGCTTCCATTAATAATGTACTATCATTGTTTTCGGATGTCCTTAACCTGTCCAGCTGTATATGCAAGTATTTTATTAATAACGAACGGGATCATTTAGAAATATGAACTACTTATTACTATCAATATAATTATATACATTCTACTAACTATTAGTACAGCATTCGTAAGTACAGAAGAAAGGGCCTAGGAACTTAAGATTACAGAAGACAGAAGAGCAAAATTTCGTATATTTCTACAAGTTGAGAAGAAGTTCGTTTTCTGAAGAAGATTTGTGATTCTAATTCATCTCTCTTTCTAACTGCAAAGAAGACTTTGTAGATTTATAGCAGGAAATGTGTCTTTGTCGAGGTCTTAACGACTACTCGTATATTCTTCACAGCTTGCTCCTTTCTTTAGTACTTGTTCCTTCTATTTTCTAACCAAATACAAGTGTTCGGAGCATCAGTTAATTAATATGTTCATGTTATACACCATCAAGTAATTCAAAGTCGGTCAGTATAGGATTTTAATATTTAAAAATATTCTAGTAGCTAATAGTACAGAGAATAGTTTCTATAAAATATCATATACGAAAATTTTAAATCTATTTATATTTGATGGATATGTATTATGTCCTGGCTAAAATATCACACATATTTTTAACACTGTAGAACACGCATTTCATTTTGTGCATGCGCTATATTGTGAATTACGCATATTTTCAGTATGTAAAATGTCGATGGCAAACATGTATGTAATCGTTGGCACAAGTGTGTGGTTACAGATGGCAACTATTTTGGTTGGCCAGATTTTGTAGATTTTATTTTCTTGGTCTTTGATACTGACGCACATGGGGCGGACACTTCATTCAACCCAACCTAATAGTTTTAGTATATTTTCGGAAGAAATATCCTACTGTGTTTTCCTGTAAACACATCATGTAGAAATTATTCAAATTTGATTAAATATAGTATGAAACCAAATATGCTTTCTTATTATCATCATCACAATCTTGTGAATTAAATGTTTAATTCTGTTCTCATTAGGTATCATGTATATATTTAATATTGGCCTAATTTCATGTTTATACTTTCTTTTATTATACGCCTGTGTTTACATGAGTATTAAACGTTTTCTGAAATTTGCAAGTAAACGTAACAAGATGCCCTCTACGTTAGAAACTGTTACTTATATATTCCTCGATCACTAAATCTGATTGCTGTAGGATCCCTCTTTTTCTACTTTTTATAAAATTTTCTAACTCAACAATATACAGGATTATTTATAATTCCCTTCGTGGTTTCTTACAATAATATTGAAGCAGCCATGACGGACACAGAAAACTAATTCATAAAGAAATTTGCAGAATTTCTCCCAGATTCTTACATATCTTATAAGTGCTTAGAACCTCAGATAACTCGGTACACGTCAATCCCGAACTGAAATTACTGCTATACACTTTCCAACATTTTCCGGTCGATATTAACGAATGATTCTGTGAACTGTGCATGAGTTCTGGTAAATCACTCTGCATTGATAGGGAACAGGTACACATAGTAGTTGATGTAAATCAATACTAAGAGCTCCCTCGTGTCTGAGCGGTTATTGTGCGCGTCTCTGACATGGGAGACACGAGTTTGATTCATGGTTCGAATCCCACGTTAAGCTGTATGCCGAAGTCTCATATAGCCTTGCTGCTGAAAGGGATGCTAAAAGCAATTCAAATCAAGTCAAGTAAATCAATACTAAAAAATCACAGATTAAGTCACGTCACCTTGGAACTCATCAAAGAAGAGACAAGTCTGTCAGTCGCTGCAAGGTGAGCATTAAGATGATCACAAATAGTCTAAGAAAAATATGGTTGTGTCCCATCTATTTGTAAAATGAAGCCCGTAACATATAATACTTGCTAATGGGTCCGTGAGGAAATACTTAGTGTTTCAACGTGTAGGCAGTAATTTGTACGAGATTGAATAATATCAAAAGAAAAAAAAAACTAAGAGAGGTTAAGGGAGAAACGGTGATGATCATGGATGAATACAGAAAGTAGAGGGAAAGGGAAAAACCCCGAGAAAATCCGCGCACACATTGTGTTTTCCCACCTAAAAGTTTACTTGGTGCTAGCTGGCATTACAACAAAATTCTCACGAGCAAGAGGTGAGTCATCGTCGTCCCATATTGTACAAAGTTTCAAATGAATTACAAAGAAAATTGAGACTGTAAACTTAACGCGAGATCAAATGCAATGAATGAACATGGACTTAGTAAACACTAAACTCTTTAAATATACTACGTATCATGTTCAATATTTGCATTCTGTGCTTGACTCAGTAAAACAATGAATATTTAATTTAAAGCAGCTGGATCGTTCTTTAGATTAAGCATTACATTCACTTAAATAAGCATTTAAACCTTATCACTAATCTGTTGCAGGACTTGTTTTCAGCTTTTGAAAAGAATTAATGGAAAATAGGGAAGTTTAATAAGAAACACGGTAAAAGTCATACTTATTAAGTTATGAATAACATTGATAGATATAACCGGATATACTTTAGACCCATTTAATTATGATCAGTTAGAATTGTAGCAATGGAATTGTGATATTGGCATACTTTGAAATAATAACAGCACAAAATAAAACTTATAATGTATTCCCGACATACATTAAAATCAAGTATAGTAGTTTACATATCCGATGTGACACTTCCCGTCCGAGTAGTTCGAGGTGCACTGTTCCATTTTCATTAATATATATGACCAAGTTTTTATGCCTGGTAACGAAGACCTTTTATCAATGCGTAATTATTATTTTATTTTCTCTAAAATGACACAGGTCTACAAAAATAAAACAATGCTAAGCTGTTTCGGTTTAGTTAACTGATTCGTATGTGTTGCAATGCGCTTAATCCAGGAATGACAACCATTTTGTTCTGGGACGTCTAGGTTTCGAATAAACAGGTGGTCATTGTTGAACAAAAATATGAACACAAATATGCGATTTACAGAAATATCATTAACAGCTTAATACAAATTAATGTACAGAAACACGCACACACGTGAAGACAAAAAAGTAATACCACCCTTAATCAGATTGCTTGTGAAATCGTCTTTTTTAAAAGTCAAACTTTGTTTGGAGTTTGTCCTTTTGTAGGTGGCTGCCGGAAGATCCCTAAACAACATCCAGCAGTAATCTGCCAACATCGTAACATCTCCAGTTCCTCTGATACCGTCGTTCCATTTCTTTGAGATCTTGATGGAAACGCTCCCCCTGCACTTCACTCACTGCTCCCATATTGTCAGGAAAGTAGTCAAGGTGGAAGTTGAGAAAATGGACTTTTAAGCTTATGAAGCCATCAAGCTTTAGGAACGCGTGCAACATTTTTTCAACCATTTCCTTCTACTGTGGGTCTTTTCGGTTTCCCAAACACTTTTGATGACTACAGTAAAGGCAATTCAAGCCTCTTTTTGAGTTGGAGTCATTGAACTGATGAAGTCTTTGTTGGGTGTGAGTTTTCTAATATCAGGGCCAACAAAATCTTGCTTACTCGTAGTATTTGAACAACAAACAGTGTAGCCAGAACTACTTACCAACGTTTTACAGATATAAGATGTAATATTGCTAAATTCGTTTTTGGAACAGATTTTTTATTTTTCTTTGTAATCTCGTACTCTCATTCATGACACATTACGATATGTGTCAGTGATCCCCATCCGGGTCAATATACATATACCGGGTGCTCAGAAAGTAACTATGCAGTTGACCTGGATTACAATGTCACACAAGATGTTGGTCTTCAATCAAACCGCACCTATGAACAAATACAAATACCTGGTCAAATAGTGTTCAAATATGTTAAACAATGCAAAATGTTGAATTTCTAATTGACAATCATATCAGTCATCACTTAACACACCATGATTACTTAACATGGCACTGTATAGTTACTTTCTGAACACCCAGTATTTTTATGTCACTGGGAGCACAAATACATTTAATCTTCCATGTTCATTTTTATTTTCGTGTGATGCATTTGCAATTTAGCGATTTCCAGCTACCTTTTTGACCATCTAACATTTCGATTGTACAAAAGCTTGACGTCCCAGGAAGAAATAGGGGTCATTTTCGACTTCGGTGCACCCAGAAGCGTAAAAATCAGCTAAACTTATGCAAACAGCTTTTTAGTTGCAGACCGGTGTTATTTGCACTTATTGACAGTGGGAAGGAATTGAAAATTTTTATCGCATTATAATGCTTTGGATTCTATCTTAAAATATAGGGCCAGGTCTCATACTACCTTAGAGCTCAAAGGGACGCTAAATTTCAATAACCAATAAACAATTATTTGAAGTATAAAAAAGACAAGTAATATCTGCATACTAACAAGGATCGGACATGAACGTGTCATCCGGACATCCGAATCAAACCTAGTCCATTCGATATACATAAAATGATATGTTCATGCACAAAAAATTAGGTGCTAAGGGCAACGGATTAAATTCCTGGGGCCTATTGACCCTGTTATTATAAAAAAAATCGTAGGCTCTCAGTGAAATAGCTATTTCATCATCACTGTTCGCTGGAAAGTCATGGTTTATAGTTCATTCTTTTCAGCATGAAACAAGCTTTCCAGAAGTGCTATGTATTGTGGCTCATTTTGAACAGGGAAAATTAAGAGAATGTCGAGAAAATTCTCTCCAGAAACCCCTTCCATCAACTTTGGACCACTCTATAGTGGCCCCGGGTAAAACTACACAGTCCAAATGTATTTTCAAAGATATTAACGGGATAAGAAGTGCGTATACCTAATTTTGTGTTGATAGACAGAATAGATTTGAGGGGAAAGCGTGTGTTGGTATACAAGATTTTCCCTCATATATAATATACTTCAATACACATCTACGCTACAATATATACAATACACAACTACAATGCAACCTTTATTTCACAAATCAAGAAAAATACCTCTACAAATTCTTGTAATTGACACAGGTAATGAGAAATATACTTTGTAGCAAGTATGATTGTGATGTCTCAAAAAGGTTCTCTCATGTGTCACTCACTATATCATTCCTACTTTGGGATGCGTTCGCATTGTTGCAGTCTTCCACATTTTGGCGCAGTTTACATATTCACGGCATATGGGGTTCAGATACCGAATACATTTATATTGCGTTCTTCTCTTCTTTTCCCAATGGCAAATTATGCACGTTTTTCTCTTTTGAAATTTATCGTCCGTAACCACATCTTTGCCAAAACAATGTGGAACATCATCATCATCTCCTAGAAGCTTTGAAATCGTCGACCTGCGATTTCTCTGCGGCGAGAGAATGGTTAGCATCGTGACAGATTTGTTGGGCTACCTGCGTAGCACATTTACAGGATGAAGGAGTTGACACTGCTGATGTTCAACATCGCGAAAAAGGCGGCTAACGGCCAACGGCATGTTTTTCTGTTAGTGCCGTAAATTGAGTTCTTCACGTCAAGGATATCAACGTCACATTTTGTTTTATTCTAGTAAGCTACAATTTCTGGTTTCCTGACTTCCAAATTGTTCGCAATAGCCTGATTCATGCTAGTTATGATACAAGTAAGACGATTATTTTTCTTAGGCACATATGAAATCAATGTCTTGTTTTCACTGAAGTCATACCTTACACTTCCAACTGTTTTTATCAGCAAGAAACTCCTTTCGTACTTCTTTCTTGTTCCTCTTCATAATACCTACATAGGTATGACCTTTATACTGTAAACATCTATCAGTTGTACTGACGAAAACCAGTTGTCCCTCGTGACATTTTTGTGTGACTTTTCAATGTGTTTCATCAGTCTGATAACACTCGGAGTACTTTTCAACACCTGTTTCTCATCTTCACTCAAGCCTTGCCCATCACTTCCGTAATCTGTATGTATATATACGCATTACTGAGATAGGAATTACTAGAATCACACGAACACATTACTTTGATTCCGCACTTTAATGACTTATTCGGAATATACACCTTGAATAGGCATCGTCCGCGAAACGATATCAACATTTCATCAACTATCACACAGTTGTTAGTACAAAACAGCTGTCGGCCATTGACTATCAGCGCATTGAAAAGATCAGACTCTGCAGCTGCAGAGTCTGTTCACGTTCTTCACGAGTTGTGGCATCATCAAAGCTCAGACATGACATGAGGATTTCAAACCACCTACAGGACATAGTAGCAGCAAACACAGGCTCTCTGGAAGAATCTTTAGAAAACAATGTCATAATGCCTTCGTGACCAGATTTGAAAACTGAAGAAAGAAGTAACAGACCAAGGAGAGCTTCTATTTCTACCGGATCATAGTCTCTATAAGTATGTTTGATAGCGAAATCAGGCTGTTTCTGCCCAGTTATATCATTCTTTTTGTTTATCTCCGAAACAATAACATCTATCATTGCATCTATCATTGCATCATTACAGTTTAAGTATTATATTTTTTCCGGGACCAATACTTTTCGAACATACCATGTATTGAAAATTGTAACACACAATTTTCGGTCTGTGTACTAAATCCGTATGTTCTTTATTTAAACCAAAATTAACGTGGGAGATTCGGAATAATCTACGAAAAATTATATTTCGGGGAATAATTTCTTTATTTATATATTATTTCATTGTAATTTCTGTATATGGGCATTTCAAATGCATGATTACTGGAATTATACATCTTAATGCGATACAAAAATATAGGTCAGTAATTGTATAGAATTTTCTGAAATTGTAAACAAATCTGATACTTGTTAGAATAATTTAGACCCCCTTCGTCCACCTGAGATGCCCATATCAGCCCAAAATTTATTTCATCCAGTTTTTACTATTTTCATTCGCTTTGTATTTTCCGCCGCCAAAATTCCTCTGCTCTAATTGGGAACTATATTTCCGCCTTAGTATTATGGCGCGCCTTCACCTTGTTCTGTTTTGGACACGGTTGGAGTAAGACCAGGTCGGTTCCACTCTTGGAAAATTTGAATTTTGTACAGCAAAAGCCGTGTTATTCACGTAAAATTAGTTCCAGTTAAGAAATAACTCAGCAAGCAGTTGAGAGTCTCAAATTATTGAAACCTCATTTTAAAACAGTCGGAAAAACTAAAATATGGAATTACGAACAGGAGATGCCATGTTGGTGAATATAGATAGTGATGGACACGATTCACAGTGCAGTGCATCAATTGTAGGCTTTAAGTGAGCTTTGAATTAAGTTTTGACGTTTAAGATATTCTCTTCACGTCCTAAAACTTCCATTAGGTTACGATAGGCCTGTTTTGATATAGCTTTTGTCTGTGTACGTAGTATATTTGATTTCTAACATGGCAGTAGGTGTAGGTTCCTTTGTAGTTGAGTTAATTACTATTATCAGTGCAAACGTTAACAGGGACTCTCATTTATTCCTAAATTGGCAATAGCTCCCAACGAAAATGGGTTAAGTGATTATCATAAGTGATTTTTCCCTTCAGCAAAGGGACCTTTTTCGTTAATAATTTCAATATGTCCCTCCCGGGCCATTGATATAATCTTGTAATTGAAAAAAAAAACATGAGTTAGTAGATAGAAAGGCCACCCGGCTGTGACTCCCTTTCCTCCCTTCTCAGTTGCCAAGCCGGTTTAGAATGGTGAAATTAGTGATTTGTTTGGTGTATATATAGTTAATTTGTATAATATGGATTAATATGTCTAGTGATATGGGTTAGTATGTGTAATTTTTAGTTGATTTGTGATAGGTGTAATTTAGTATGTTAGTAGCTGTGATGTGTGTGTGCGTGTGTGCATGTATAACCAATTTATTTAAGGAGAGTGTATTGTTGCTCATTAATTATCCATCTGTTTTGGTCCGTTGTAATAAGTACATTGATCCATAATAGAAACTTATAGTAATTCCGTACCGTTATCTCATTGTATACAATGCATAGTTATGTTTCATTATAGTACAAAGTGTGTTTGATAGTATAACGTTTATTTTCATAGTGCAACACCATCTAGCGTTAGGTGAAGAACTACTCACCGTTAGTGATTTGTTTCCCCGAAACTTAAGAATCTAGTCATTCAAAAGTTATCCTTTTTTCATTATTATTGAGGCATGTGTGGCAGTTATGCTGCACACGAATAGATACATATACGAATTACATTAGCAACTAACTGTTCTGAAAACCACAATACGTTATATAGTCTAGTAATTAAATAATTAGTAAAAAAGAACTTTACGTATATTCTTAAACCTAAGTTTGCCTACATAGAAAATTTGAAAATGCAATTCTACTACAGAATGATGCTCTCTTCCTTAAGCTCTGTAAACGACCTCATTGTTGCTGCTTTCAGAACATAAATGCATTTAGTTAAGAGTACAGTCAATAATATTGAATTCTCGTTGCATGTATAAAAATAAAGCCGTGAAGTGTAAATATAATGTGGCTTGTACTGAGAGAATCTAGTATTAGTTCATACAAATTCCCACTTATTGATCAGTCTGCGATAGTTTATATAGCGGTTTATTGATTTTAATATATATATAAGACTGCTTTGAACAGTCTTAGGCATAATTTCATTGTAGGGTGTCCATGAAGCAATATACGTTATAAGTGTAAATAAATATAAATGAATAAGAATAGTAATGATATGTATATATATTATAGTAAGTATAATATAGTAAGTGTGGTTAAATGACAGGACGCCCGTAAATTTATGTGCCCAGAAGTATACTTTGCCATGAGATATTGATTATTTATATATAATGATAAATGTGTCGAGCACTGATCATTACGTCAAATTTCGTATTAGGAAGTGTGTTTTGTGAAAATGATTAGCTATATTTGCACTTCGTGGCTTAACTTTCAATTATAATAGTGCGTATTCATCTGGTCTGACGATATGAATAGTGTTTAGGTATAAAATGATGCTAGATAGTTTCCAAATAATTACAGAACAAATAGTTGTTTCCTTCTATTTGGAATAGTTTAAATGTACATGTCCAACTTCCCATTTGCGATAGTATTCTGCAACTTTGAATTTTTTTCCGTCCCTTGATTAAGCGGAGTTCAGCACTGCTCGCAGAGGCAACGAAGTGGATAAGAGTAAATAACATAGTAAATTTATTACAGTAGGATATCGCTATACAGTACCAGGGCGTCCAAAGCCCGATTCAGGCATTTTCACATCTTTTATTTCTAGTATATAGTGTTTGAAATCAGTTGACGCCTAAAGGTTAGCGCCGTTGTGGTCTGGTAGCGACTAGTAAGGATTTGGCAAACAACAAAATTTATTTTATTTATTTTTTCTAATTTTAGCAAATCCCTGTTAGGATTTTTCTATTTTATCGACTTTATTCTACTTTTCCGTACTTTACTCGTAACTCTTCTCAGTTTTGAGGGGTCAGACTTTTTTTATTGTTTTAGAAATTTCAAAATTTAGGGTAATGTCGCCTTACCCCTCCGCCTTCTTTTTTCTTTGTTGGTTTAGGACGGAGACAGTTACTAAATAATAATTTCGCAAGAGGTAATTTGGGAAGTTTTTATTTACAAGACACAGACTTGCTGCTTGGCAACAAGGCTTCCACAGTAGGCCACGTATTTCGGCATATTGAAAGGTATATTTGGCTCTGAAGTTGACGATTGTCTTATATAAAATCCGACCACTTATCTTTGTAGTTTAACTGTCCTACCTTATTTCCTTTGGCGCCGCTTTTTCTCTTCTCCGTCCACCTCTCTATTCTTTTCTCTAAGATTTTTTAATTTTCTTTATTCTCAACCTTCCCCCCCAAGTCTTAACTTGTCAATTTTTTACCATATAACATACATCATTTGCACCTGAATTTCCGATTGAAATGTTGTGAGACACGATTTGTGGAGTTATTCATTTATATCAAATATCAAGGGACCCTTTCCACCGCTATTTGACCCGACGCAATAGCGAGCGATAGTCCCGCGTACAATCCAACTTCGTTTTCGTCTCTTTTATCATTATCCGTTTGAAATTCTCCGTTGTACTATTCGTTATCTCAACTTTTGTTTCTATTGATCGCCATTGAGACGAATGCTGTGTGGATTGTTAGGGGCAGAACTGTTTTTAATTAATACACATGCCATTGATATAAAAAGAGAAGAAAGCTTGACTTGTTAGAAGTTTCTGAATTATGATTTGAGATACGTAATCGGATCATAGAATGAGATTTATGTTAACGATGTATTCTGTAATAATGATTAATTGTTAAATATATAGTTAAAATTGAAACGTTACCTTTTAAACGATATTTAGGCTATGAATTTTTAGCATTGCTGAAGTATAACATTTTGGCGCAGTCGGTAGGATTTGTAGTGAACGCTAGCTGAGCCATGTTCAGGGATCCTATTTATGTTTATTTGAAGTGTAATGGACAAATTATCAAATTTTTACTTGATACAGGAGCAGCTGTTTCTGCTATAGGTTATAAATCACCTTTGTTGAAAGACACTTCGATCGAAACTTTTCAAGGTTGTTTGAATAATGCAGACGGATCACCTATTAAGACCGTGGGAAAATGTAAGGTTACTGTAGAACACAAGAACTACAAGGATTGTTTGTCCTTAATGATAGTAAAACAAGATCCATTCCATCCGATCTTAGGCAGAAGTTGGTTAGATGAGTTAGAACCACAATGGAGGAGTCAATTGATAAATATGTTTGGTACTACAGATGATCTAAGAAAGATTGAGGGAGAAAATAGTCCATCTGTAAATGTATTGAAAGAGCAATTATTGAAGCAATTTGAAGATGTTTTCAAAGGATCTATTGATGTACCAATTAAGAATTTTAAAGTAAATATTCCTGTTAAACAAGGTGCTACGCCTATATTTAGAAAAGCGTACGATATACCGTATGCATTACAAAGCCAAGTAAAAGACGAATTGGATAAATTATGTAAAGCAGGAGTTTTAAAGAAAATTACAGAAGCAGATTGGGCTACACCTATGGTAATAGTCAAAAAGAAAAATGGTATTATAAGATTGTGTTTAGACTTCAAAAGGACCCTTAATTTAGTTACTGAAAAAGTAAGTTATTCTTTACCAAAAATACAAGATGTACTCAATAAGCTAACTTCAGCCAATTATTTTGTTATTAGATGTAAAACAGACCTACTTATAACTCGAAGTGCAGGAAAATTGTCAAAAATACTTAGTGGTAAATACTCCATGGGGTTTATATTTGCAACATCGATTACCTTTCGGCCTTAATTGCTCAGCTCAAATATTTCAACAATTCATGGATACAGTAACAAGAGATTTGTTTGGAGTAATTTGTTATCTGGACGATGTACTTATTTGGGGAAATACTCTGGAAGAATGCCATCAAAGAACTGTCCAAGTTTTGCAGAAATTTAAAAATTACAACATACAAGTTAATAAAGACAAAAGTATTTTCTTTGTGGAATCTATTACTTACTTAGGTTATGATATCTCTCAGCAAGGCATTCTACCTGCAAAAGATAAAATGCAACCAATTTTGGACACACCTCCACCGGAAAACATTACACAACTGCAGTCGTTCATGGGTATGTTAAATTTTTACCATAGGCACTTACCATCCTTACCATCCAAAATACCTGCCTTATACGGATTATTAAAGAAAGGTGTACGATGGTAATGGTCTAGTAAGCATGAGCAGGAATTTCAGTTGGCAAAAGACTTGTTAAAAGAGGCAAGAATTTTAACATCCTTTCGACGAAAATGCGAAAGTAATTTTAATGACAGATGCATCGCCAGATGGTGTAGGAGCTGTCTTATATAATGAGATAGAAGGTCAATTTAAGACGGTAGCTTGTGCATTCGCTACCCTTTCAGAAGCAGAGAAAAATTATTCACAGTTTGAAAGGGAATCTTTGGCCATAATTTTCGGAGTGCGTAAGTTTCATAAATTTCTATTCGGAAGGCATTTTAAAATTATTACAGATTCACAGCCTGGAAAATGGATTTTCGGGTTGAAAGCTGCACCTGATGGTGCTTCCCCGAGAATACAAAGATGGTTTTTAATGTTAACAAATTATGATTACGATATTGTATATAGTAAATCTGTGAAATTAGCGGATTATTTATCTAGATTTCCATTAAAGACGTCAACGGAGGAAGAACATGTAGCTCCTGACTATATTAGTGACATCTCTTCTTCTATTTTAGAGAAAGATGAGATTGAGGAAGAATCCAAGAAAGATCACATGATTTTAAAAATTAAAGAATGGATGATGAAAGGTTGGCCTAAAAGACTGCCTCCTTGTTTTGATTTTAAAGAATGTTAAGACATGTTCAAAAAACTATTTCAATTAGAATTACATAAGGAATGTATTTTTTTGGAAAGGACGAGTGGTAATTCCTAGACAGTTAAGGGAACGGTACATGAAAAGGTTACACCAGAATCATCTAGCAGAATATGCTACACTTAAATTAGCATCTAATGAGGTTTGGTGGCCAGACATGGTTAATGATTTGCGTTGCTACTTAAGGAAGTGTGAGATTTGTGCTGCGATGGCAAACAATGTGCCTAAAAATAGTTATTTTTCTTGGCCTACTTCAAGCAAGCCTTTTAATAGGATACATATAGATCATTGCCAATTGTTGGGTTTCCTGTTTCTAGTCGTAGTAGATACGTTTTCCCATTGGATCAAAGTGTGGAAAGTAGATTCTACTAATGCAGCTGTTACTTTAGAATGTTTGGAAGAATTATTTCAATTAGTTGGATTTCCAGAGTCTATTGTGACTGATAATGGACCACCTTTCAAAAGGTCAAAGATTTCAAGAATATTGTAGAAAAAGAAATATTAAATTATTAAATACACCACCGTATTCACCGGAGAGCAATGGAAGTGCAGAAAGAGCAGTGCAGACTTTTAAAAAATTACTGAAAAAACGCTATATTCAAAATGGATATAAAGTTAGCAAGCAAGCTGTGATGCAGTGGTTGAAAGAAATTACACTCTATTGCACACTCCTTTGAAGGTTATACATACATCGCCGGCTTCTTTGGTATTTTCTTTCAAACCTGCTACTTGGTTCAATGTAAGCACTTCAGTACCGACCAAAGAAAATAAGTGGTGTGTGAATGAAGAAAAGCCGGAACCACAATTAAAGGAAGGTATGAACGTTTGGGTACGAAATTACAGAACAGACCTTCCTAAATTTATTAAAGGAAGTTTTATTGGATACACAGGCAATAACACATTAGAAGTACTTGTTAATGGCTCAATACGTAAATGTCATACACATCAAGTAAGGATGGCTGACACAGTTTCAAGTCAAAATAAGGGAATGACAGCAGTGAAAAATACAAAATTATTCTACAAAAGAAGATACAGTAGTGATAGTACAAGTCATTCTGAGGTGGATAGAAGGGTAGGTAATACTTATTTAAAGCAAAACGTTCCAGAACTTGGAAATGAGCAATAATGATAGAGAAGGAGCAGTTATGACTGATGGTTGGAGAAGACCACAAAGAAAACGGAAAAATCCTGACAGATGGGGGTATGAATGAACATTTGTTAGAGGGGAGGAGGATGTTAAGGGCAGAATCGGGATAGAACCTGTTTTAAATTAATACACATGCCATTGATATATATAAAAAAGAAGAAAGCTTGACTTGTTAGAAGTTTTTGAATTATGATTTGTGATATGTAATCTGATCATGGAATGAGATTTATGTTAACGATGTAACCTGTAATAATGATTAATTGTTAAATATATAGTAGAAGGTGAAACGTTGCCTTTTAAATGATATTTAGGTTATGCATTTTTAGCATTGCTGAAGTATAACATTGAGTTGGTAATATTGTCTATAAGAGTATGTTTGTCACTACCCTTTGTTCTAAAGCTTATTATCGTAGAATTTATGTGTACTGTGAGATGGTTAGTTAATGTATTTCTATTGCTCATATTCTCTATACTCTAACCCATAATACCCTTAATTTTCGGGTAATAAGGGTTATTTCACATGTATCACAATTATGCGTGTAATACTAAACAGTAAGTGTAATGTACTAATATTCGCTAATATTTGTATGGCGTAATACACAAGCTTTGTTACTACCGAATGTTGATTCAATTGTTTAATAAATTACTGAAATACAGAGATTTATTTCAGAAACTGCCATATTCCCCCTATTTACCTTATATACACCCATGTCCAAAATGATTGTCGCATTTCTATAACTGTCTTCTTGTAAGAATATAATTTGATAATGATTTTGCAGGGTACTTTTAATACTTATACTACGTGTATAATCAGGAAATGTATATTTGTGGTAAATTCCATAGGAAAAGAATTTTAAATGCGAAAATTAGAATGAGTAAAACAAAATGTTAATAAATGGACAAGAAAGGTTTTCTTTTCTTTATTTTGTTCTTATTTACTTCTCTTTTGACATGAAATTTACCACATACATGTCTTTGCTGATTATACACATACTAACATTATAAGAAATACCGGGCGAATTCGTCATCAAATTATATTCCTACAACATGTTTATAGATGTGCGACCATAATTTTGGATATGAGTGTATATTAGAAAACTACGTGATATGTTGTATTTGTTTCGTTTCTAGAAAGCAAAATTCTCCTCCAGCTTATATCATTGGTTGGAGTTGATTTTTTCACCTTCTTCATGAAACGCCACCCTAGTTTATCAATCCCATCGTCACAATCTACAAGCTTAAGAAGAACAACAAACTTTAATAGGACGAATGTGAATATGTTTTTCGATATATTTTCTGCGGTTCTTGATAAATACCAGTTTCAGCCTCAAGCTAATATTATATATATATATATATATATATATATATATATATATATATATATATGTGTGTGTGTGTGTGTGTGTGTGTGTGTGTGTGTGTGTAGATGAAACTGATATTACAACTGTACAGAAGGCAGATAAGGCAGTAGCACAAAAAGGAGTGAAGGTAATAGGTGCTGCTACATCAGGTGAACGGGGTAGCTTAGTAACAGTTACAGTAGCAGTCAATGTTGTCGCAAATGCCTTGCCACCAATGTTTGTCTTCCCTCGGAAGAGATTCGCCCGACTTCGATTAATGGTAAAGGTCCTACTGGAAGTGTTGCAGGAAGTAACCCGTCAGGTTGGATGACAGGAGACCTGTTTGTGCAATTCATGGAGCATTTTGTCAAACATACAGGCACTTCCCTTCAACATCGTGTACTATTGTTGCTTGATAACCATAAATCTCATATCTCAGTGCAGCTCATATCTTAACTATGCCAAGAAAAATGGCGTTGTTCTTCTGTCATTCCCACCTCACACGTCCCATAAGGTGCAACCCCCTGGGCAGAGGTGTATATTCTTCATTAGGCAAATGGAATGGATGCATGGATGAGAAACAATCCTGGGTGTGCGTTTAGTGTCTATAACATTCCGACTGTTGTGAAAACGGCAAGCCCTCTTACAATTAGTGTAAATCCATCTAATATCTTTAATGCATTGAGAATAACTGGGTGTATCCCTTTAATAGAGACATTGTTACAGATGGATTTCTATCGCAGGTAACTGATCGTTACATTGAAGATGACCACATTATAAAGTTAGCACTAGGACGTACTTCGCTAACATTTCACTCAACTTCAACAGCATCCTCATCCTCAACCAACTTTAATATATTGTCATAATGAAGAACAAGGACCAATTAACATTACACAAGAAGCGAATTCAGAACTGCCAGATCTGCCTCTGAAAGAAACAGAACAGCCTTATCCAGCAACAAATCGTAAACAATCTGAAACCTTATCAACTGTTGACAATAGACCTTCTACAAGTCAAGAAAAACCACAACTATCGTCTATGCCAAAAAAAAAAAAAAAAAAGACGAAACGTCCAGAAATAACAGTAATCCTCATGTTAGTCCTAATGCCATTCGGTACAAAAAGCTAGACCCAGTTCGCCTTATGCAGAGTCGTTTTGACTTATGATTAGCGTCATACTAAAGGCTTGACTACTGCAGGAAACATAAGTTAGTCAAACTCTTTAGTATTGCACTAATCACTTATCAGAACGATTCTACATAAGGCCCAGAGAAACTAATGGAGGAAGAAACGAGTGTCCGCTGTACTCACTGATACTCCAGTTAAAGAAGCATTAAAAGCAAGAGCAAGACATGAAAAGTGTCTGAAGAAGCGTATAAGCCACAATATTCTGAACAGCTCTATGAAAAAAGGGGGTGAAAATTTCAAACCGTAAAAACGATAGTGACGATGATAGTGAAGATGATTGTTTTTGTCTTGTGTGTCTGGAACCATTTTCTAATTCTAAACCCAGAGGACCATAGGTTTAATGTGTCCACTGTAATCAGTAGTCATACGAAGCGTGTACAGAAGGTAATCCTATATATGTATGCCACAACTGCAACTCGAACGATGATAGGGGTCTATGCAGTCTGGGTTTGCATCATAAGTTATTTGTGAAAGGAATTTTAATTCTATTATAAAACTGAGTATTAGGAAGAAGTATTATTGGCAGATTTAACTGTGTACGATTATGAAAAATTAAAAGTAGTGGCTTGATGTATGCAAAATATTTTGTTAGGAAACATTACCTTTACGTTATGTTTAGCACAATTTATATTAAAATTACATTAACGAAATCGGGCATTTCTTTTTGTCATAACTTACCCGATCAAAGTCACAACCTATTCCAGCAAGGGGCATGTTATGGCAAAACATTTGTGTGTTTTTCCTGTTGTATTGCTCTTATAATGTAAAGTACAGATGCCGAAAAAAATGTGGAAGTAGTCTAATGTATAAACTTTAATACAAAATTTTCTGACGTTTAATAAAAATTAAATTCTGGAAAAACTAAATACTGATTTTTGTCACAGCAAGCTGCGGTCTCATAATTTAACTTCCGCATTGGTCGCAACAGCGAGTAAAGGCTCCCGTCCCATTAATATCTGATTGACAGGCCATAATTCTTCAGAACTGTAGGGGCCATTATTTCTGATTTCGAACGCCTCCGAAACGAATGCTTCCACACGTTCTTTTCTATTCCCATTACCTACACCTACACCAAATGTGGTGCAATTATCTTTGAGTGACATCACGCCCTTCCTTCGTTAATAAAATTTTCCGAGAAAAGGAAGTTAATTGCAGTATAGACTTGTTAAAAAATATTCGTATATGAAATGTAAACAAAATTGATAAAGTCGTTTTCGACAAAATCGCATTTTACTTCTAATGAATTATATTGGGTTAGGATCAGTACTTTAAAGAAGTTGAACATACTTGAACACGAGCTCTGGTTCAAGTTTGTAATTATTAGCTTGGTTTAGACTTTATCTTAATAGAACATATAATGAATAACTTTTACAAGGTCTAACGTTGATGTTTGTTATTGGCACAGGCTTAGTATATTGAATTAAGTTGAAGGGAAGCAATGATTGCTAATTAACGTATTGAGCTTAGTTTTTATTTCAGTATACAAATTATTAGTATTGTTTATTACTAGCTTAGATTTGTTGTTTTGTATGATACATGAATTTTGTTTACATGCAAACATTGGCACGCCTCACGATTGAATTGATAGGCAAAAGCTAAGCAGCTTGATATTGTGCACGCAAAGTGAAATTATATTCAAAGTGGATTTTAAAGATTTAACTGTTGTGGTTATATACAATATATGAAAGATGACAAATTCGAAATAGAACTGGGCGATTTACGAAAAATACTGAAGGAGATACTGTAAATGAGTCCGATCATTACGTGAACAATATAAGTTTATTTTTCAGTTGCTATTTGCCAGTCCGGGCATTACGGGTTCATAACTGATGGATAATGAAAATGATCTCCGATGGGGGCGAAGATAAATTCCTAGTGAACCAAAAACTAGCAGCCATTGTTGTCATTGTAAAGGCTTCAATGTCATTGTGCATACTCGCAGACTGCCCAGGGGCACTGCACCAGTCTCTTTGTATTGTGGATAGAAAGCAATCTGAGTAGAAGAAAAAAAAATCCTGATAAGAGAAGAATACCGAGCAACTCTGAATGGTCTTCTTTCTCCTTATATTAAAACCACAAAATTGCTTTCTCGATATAAATTTCTAACATTCTAAGAAGAATACAAAAGAGAGCACACCTACATCAAGCAGTAGTGGCTGAAACCAAAGTAGACAGTGGAGAAGTTATTGCAACACAAATCCAATGTTCAAAGTGTAACAATTATACATTTTTGCTAAGCTAAAGTTTTACTATCTCGTATATTGCTATCGAAAGATTGTATGTGAGTTCTATTTCTATTTTTCAGATAATTTTCTTTAATGTTCACTCCAAAAGACGTATTATATATATATATATATATATATATATATATATATATATATATATATATATATATATATATATATATATATATATATATATATATATTGGTCTAGGAATTAATTCGTGCGGGTGGACAAGAGATGGCGCAACGAACGGAGCGTCCCACAGTTCCGTGTATCCACACATGTGTTGCAAACCCCTGTCATCGCGTATCGTTCGTAGTATAGGGCAGTGGATTAAAGCGTCAACAACACCAGTTTGTAGTTAAGTGAACATGGCGCAATTTGTGCCTGATAAAGTGTTTTTGCGGGGTGTCCTGCTGCATTACTTTAACATGCAGAAAAGTGCGACTGAAAGTCATCGTATTTTGGTGGAAGTGTATGGTGACCATGCTCTAGCTGAGCGAACGTGTCAGAAGTGGTTTGCACGGTTTAGAAGTGGTGATTTCGGCTTGGCAGACCAAGAGCGAGCTGGACAGCCAAAAAAATTTCAAGACGAAGAATTGACAGCATTGCTCGAGCAGGATTTGTGTCAAACGCAGGAACAACTTGCAGCAGCATTAGGCGTTGATCAAACAACAGTCTCCAAACGCTTGAAAGCCATGGGAGTGATTCAAAAGATGTCACATTGGGTTCCACATGAATTGAAAGACAGAGACGTTGAAAGACGAAAAACCATTTGCGAATTGCTGCTTCAACGACAGAGCAGAAAGGGGTTTCTGCATCGAATTATTACGGGTGATGAGAAGTGGATCCATTACGAGAACCCTAAACGAAAAAAGGCCTGGGTGAAACCAGGTGAACCAGGTCCATCACAACCAAAACGAGATATTCACTGTGCAAAGGTTATGCTGTGCATATGGTGGGATATGAAAGGTGTGGTGTACTATGAGCTGCTGGAACCGGGTGAAACTATGAATGGAGAACGTTATCGACGACAATTAATGCGTTTGAAGCAAGCTCTGGCCAGAACACGACCAGAATGGGAGAACAGACATGATAAACTTGTTGTTCAACATGATAACGCTCGCCCACATGTCGCAAAACCGGTCAAAACGTATTTAGAAAATGTCGGATGGGAAGTTTTACCCCACCCGCCGTATTCACCAGACGTTGCTCCTTCGGACTACTACTTGTTCGATTGCATGAACAACGATTTGATTGGACAGCGGTTTACTTCTTCAGAAGATATCGAAACATGGGTCTCTGACTGGATCGCTTCCAAGGATGAGGACTTCTTTCGCCACGGAATCCGTACATTGCCTGACAGATGGGCGAAAGTGGTGGCTAGCGATGGACAATATTTTTCTTAAGGTATTTATGTATTTTGTGTTTGTACTACAGCTTCAATGTGTGCGTACCAACCGCACGAATTAATTCCTAGACCAAATATATATATATATATTATCCGGTAAAAAGTTTCCGGACAGGTGACTGAACTTATTTATCAAGGAACTAATCACTGTATTTTCGATAGGGAAAATTACCAATCCGAAATATTATTTTTGTGTAAATCTCTGTAAAGTCTCAGATGGATAATAAATGTGTCTCATGTTTGTAACTGATTTTTGCACCTAACAGAAAAGAAAGATGATATAATTACTTCAATATCAGCGATTATTTTAAAGAAAAAAAGTAACCAAAATCAATAAATAGCTACTCTATCAAAGCATGTTAGACGTTAGTAAATAATTCATTTTCATAGTAGCTCCTAGAAGATAACTGCAGTGGATATGCCTTATTGGAGATAAGCGATGTCAGGAGTTTACATTGGTAATGAGCAGTATTATAAGAAACATTGCAGCGACGTGTTGAACAGTGCTTATGTGGATTTTTTTTTTTTTTTTTTTTGCGTTTTCTGAGTTTTCCTTCCATAGTTGGAAACATGGGTAGAGACTTAATTAATTATAGAGACACGCGCTGGTGTCATTACCCTTCATAATGTGGGCTTTGTTATCTGTAAATTATCTTCCAAACTGAAATTGAATCCATCTCCTGTTAGTGATTCCATCAAACGTTTTCAACAAACACGAAAGAACGTAGACAGAAATCGAACTAGAAAGCCTCGTATTGGTTTGGATTTAAAACCTTGCAGGGGATGCGAAGGCTCAGTGGTAGAGCGTTCACCTCCGGTGCTTGGGGTCCCTGGTTCGATCCCAGCTCGCGCCGTGTGGACTTTGTGGTGGACAAACACCGTTCTCGTGGGTTTTCTCGGGGTTCTCCCGTTTCCTCCCACTTTCTTCATTTCACCTTTTCACTCATCTCTCGTCATCACCGTCTCCTTTAGCCTAACCGGCATAATCATGGGACGTAAAACTTAAAGATTTCATTTCATTTTCTAAACCTCGAGGCGAAAATCTTGCGGACCAAAACCTCGTGGCCAAACTCTCGAATGACCGAACCTCGCCTGGCCAAAACCTCGCCGCTTAAAACCTAGCGTGACAAAATCTCGCCTGACCAAAAGCTCGCCTTGGCAAAACCTCACATCCCAAAATCACGCCTGACCAAAAGCTCGCCTTGCCAAAACCTCACATCCCAAAATCACGCCTGACCAAAAGCTCGCCTTGTCAAAACCTCACATCCCAAAATCACTCTTGGCCAAAACCTCGAGGTCCTAAATCTCGCAACACAGAATCTCACCTAAACTACGCGGGACGTAATCTCGCCTAGGTGACGTCATTAATAAAGCAACCGACCAGCTTCGCATTCGTTTTCAGGACCTCAATACGAGAAAAAAAAGCATCTGTCACTTTGATAGGAAATAATTAAAGAAATAGGGCTAATTAAAAAGGAGGAACAATTTCCACTAATTACTTTCAATTATCTCCGTAATTAAGGTTTCCGACGAAAGTCAAAGAGAAATGTTTGCACTGAATAAAACAACCGTTAAACTTCACACACGTGTTCAGGACCTCAATACAAGAAAGTCATCCTATGGACTAACTTTACTTACCTTTAATTAGCTACAATGACTAACATACTAGGCTACTACGACTAACACCACTAATTACCTATCTTCATAATTAAGCGTTTCCGACCAAAGTCGCAGACAGACTTTCTTCTTATATTGAGGTCCCGAACATGTATGTGAAGTTTGTAGGTTGTTTTGGTCAGTGCAATCAGCCAAGACTTCAAATCGAAGGATTGGAGAGTGTAGCTGTATTTTACATGTACCAGGTTATCATTAAATAAGTATCGCTGTTCAGAGAACTGGAGACGTAACCACTCGATAGAATGCAACCAAACTTTGTAGTAGCATACTTGGGAACATGCAGAAGCGATTGTCGTAGGATACAAAATTAGTTACAATTTTCGCCACCAGAGGTAATTGTACCGCTGTACAACGGCATATAAGTGCAGTGTGTAATGAAAACGACACTAGTGGTGCTAAAGAGTAAGAAAGGCTGTAATTAGCTCTCCATGTGCTACTCACGCCTGCATGCGTTTCAGTTATAAGTGTTTGAGGACTATTATGTGCCAGAAGTGAACTGATGGGGATCCGATGTTTGCTTATTTTTTTCTTCCTACACTCTTTGCATTGTGTTCAAGAGGTCCCGCGTTCGATTTCCGGTGAAGACACACCTGAGTCGGACCCCACGTTATCCTGTAGGTCCCGTCCTTAGAAAGCCATCATCATCTCATACGATACTAGTCACCATGCATTTTCCTTGTTCAAGGACTCATCATCATCGCTCATAACACATCGCTACACCACGGGCAGTAGCGTACGCAATAATTTATTTCGGGAGGGGTCCAAACTCAATATGAGGGTATCTATCTATTAACGCTACAGTACGAATTAACAGCGACCGAGCTCTAACCTATAACCTTAGCTTTCAATTCTTTGATTTACGGTTATTTGTGATTTCACGTTTATAACAAACACAAATATTTTTAAAAGAGTGTACATTAAATAAATTACTTAAAAGAAATATTTTTCACAAACTTTATCCTTTTAAATTATTGTTCAAAGGAATTTGCCTTTAATAAGCCTTCTCCGAAATAAGTGCAAATGAATTTTGCTGCCATCTTTGGAGCTCTTAAACTACGTTTATATGTTTATAGCCCATCCTTTCGACAATGAGATCTCGGAAACTACAGGCTCTAGAAAGATGACGTTTTCACTGATCCCTTGCAAATTTCATGTAGATTGTCCAGTTCTAATTGAATATTTAAAAAACTTGGGCACTATTTCTTTATTACATTTTTACGGGTACATTGGAAATGCTGAAATTAAAAAAAAAAAACTAAGGCATCACATCCTAAGCATTATACATTCGAGCACCACACTGTTGTATATAGCGGTTGTATATGTCTCAGGCGTTTGTTTCATGGCCAAATAATAATGGAAAAGGAAGGATAACCATTTCTCCAGTGTAAGATGAACCGTTTCTTTGGGAGAGTTTTGCCCAATGAGCACCATATATAACTGACATTATAATTAATTGTGTATGTAATGTATTTGCTTATTACATACTGCATGCAAGAAGAAAGAAAACATTGGTCATACATGAATTAGAAACTCCAACCGGAAGCAGGCTCAAATCTTGCAAACTGTGCGAGATATTGAGAAAAAATAATCAGAAAAAGTCTCCCCTTTATGATATCCCTTGGCTTTTTTTTAATCAATACTGTACCATTTTAATAGATAGATACCTCTTTCACTTGTGTTTGTAAAGGGACATGTACAGATGTTGTAAGGAATGATAAGGAGATTTATGTTCATATGCGAATGATGCGCTGTGTAGAGAGCGCAGGTTCAGCTAGTTTTATATTAAAATTTCTAAAATTGCTCCTAAAATTAGGCTAAATTTAAACAAAAGTAGATATTTCGGGGAGGGTCCGGACCCAAGGACCCACACTTTGCGTACGTCCCTGACCACGGGTTTATTAATAGCAGTACAAATCAATGCCACGCGTCGCGAGGGGATAATTACGGCCTTTCTTTCATTGAATATCAATATAATTTGTCTTCCATAACATACTCATCGGTTTTAACACTGAACAAAAACTCAATAGCCTCTGGAGACGTGATTTGACACTAATCTTTTCCTGGAATTTTGGAGAGAGCTTGCATTTTAGGGACCACATTTTAGGAAAGACTAACATTTAACGTCGTTTTTGTAAGGCATTCAAGAGACGCTTCAGTTCCAAAGGCCCCTTCCCGTAAATTCGATACTGACCACGGGGTATTAATTAATAACATTAATAATCAATACCACGAGACCCACAGGAGGGGTAATTGCAGTTTTTTCTTATCATTTAGCATCACTAGTGTCGTTTTTCTATCACTCTGCACTTACTTCTTGTTGTACAGCGCTACAATTACCTCTAGTGGTGAAAATTGGAACTAATTTTGTTTTCTACACCAACCGCTTCTCCATGTTCCCAAATGTAATCCTACCAGATTTCGTTGCATTCTGTCAAGTGGTTACGTCTCCAGGATTCTCTGAACAGCGATACTTATTTTATAACAACCTGGTATATTTTCATTCATTTTTAAATCTGTCAATATGTTTTATAATTCTAATCTTTAAAGTAAATATGTTACCTATTTCTCTTCTTCTTATTATTATTATTATCATTATTATTATTTGTAATATGGAATTGCATATTAAGAAACTCATTTCAAGGTTTTAGCCAAGCGAGATTTTCGTCTGCGAGATTTTGTCCAGGCGACTTTGACTCACGAGCTCTTGGGCACGCGAAGGTTTGGGCAGCGAGATTTTGGGCACACGAGGGATGGGCAGCGAGATTTTGGGTACGCGATGTTTTAGTCTGACGAGACTTTGGCCAGTCGAGATATTAAACGGCGAGACTTTGGCCCGCGAGGTTTTGGTTTGGCGAGATTTTGGACGGCGATATTCCTGACACGAGATTTTGTCCATATCACCTCGTATTGCGTGTGTAGTAAAAGAAATAGGCTAGGCGGCGTGCAGTGGAAACGTGTGTTGTGGACGGATGAGTCAAAATATAAACTTTTCGGTCAACGATGTCGAGTTTGTTTCCACAACAATTCTTCCCCAGAGTCCAGCAACTCTTAATCGTCTCTTAGTGTACGGGAACTCCAATTGGAATTTAACCATAGTCATCCTACAGGAATTTCAGTTAGTGCTGTGGCATTAAAAGTAAGCTTCTTAGAATGTATCCCGTATGTCCATCCTACGAACAGTGGATTAGTGGCACCCATACGAGATACAGCTATTCCGAAATCTAACCGAGGATGATCCAGCCGCCAAATCGAATTCTCTGAGTGAGCCGCGGAACAAATCAGACAAAACCTCGATTCGCACATGACGTGCTGTTGTCGGACAAGGCCAGATTTTTTTGTGTCGGGCGAGATGAACAAGCAAAATCACCGATATTGGTGTGACAACAATCCACAACGGTACGACAACTTTCCGGTCGCTGGCTCTGATAAAGTGATGGGGTGGTGCATTGTGTGGGGTATCCATGTAGGGGTCCCATTCTTCATCGAGGGCAATTTAAATGCAATTACCTACTGTAACAAGTTTGAAGAGAAGATACTGTCTTCCGTCACATTACAGTATGGCTTTTTCCCTTTGTTCTATAAACATGACGGACCAGCATCTCATTTCGAATTATGTGCTCGTCAGTATCTCGAAATGAAATGAAATCTTTATGTTTAACGTCCCACGGTTATGCCGGTTAAGCTAAAAGAGACGGTTATAATGAGAAATGAGTGAAATGGTGGAATGAAGAAAGTGGGAGGAAACGGGAGAACCCCGAGAAAACCCACGAATGCGGCGTTTGCACGTACCTCCACGGAAAAAATCAAATTGACTGAGGTCTGGGGAACCCAGTGGCCATTCTACAGGTCCTCGCCGGCTTATCCATCTCTCTTCGAGCTGCTCATCGAGATACTGACGGGGGCGGTGGCTCAGTGGTAGAGCGTTCACCTATGGTGCTTGGGGTCTCTAGTTCGATCCCAGCTCGCGCCGTGTGGACTTTTTGGTGGACAATCCGATGTGTATGCTACCAAGACCAGGGACATTAACCAACTTCAACGTTGGATTATTAACGCACGTGCCAGCATTCCTGAGGACATGATGAGCAAGGTAATTGACGTCTGGCAGCAGCGGATACATTTAACGATTTCTCAAGAGGGATGGCACATTGAACAATTCCTGTAACATTGGTTAGTGAGCCACCCATTGTCCACAGCGTTATATCCAGTTAAGTGCATAAAATCGGTTAAAACTTTGCAACGGTTGGTCGTAAAGCCAAAAACATTACTCCACTGGATTTCTAAAACAACTTCCAGTCCTATTTGATGTATCATACAATAGGGTTCCCATTTTAAAAAGTTCCCGCCATTTGAAGATCGCGGCTGGTAGTGTCATATGTTTCAAAAGATTTTTCTCGCTCGCCTGTTATCACTTTTTTCCTTTTTTCCCAATTCTGAACGGTTTGGATTTTATTTGGATGTTTCCTCACTTTTGGACCACCCTCTGTGTGTGTGTGTGTTGACCCAATGGTAAGTTCTCAAGATCGTGGATAATTTTATGCTTGATCTATAGATTAAATGTTTTCATGGAATCACAAAGTCCGAACCATAGATGTCTAAAGGCCGTAAACAAAATCCGTACTTGAAATGGAACAATGGAATAACTCGCTGACAATAGCGAGCAAACTCATGATTTGTCACTCATCTCCATCACATATTACTGCTACTAACGTTTTCATATATCCAAACTTTATTTTCCTAAGGGAAAAAGCAAAAAATCAACAGCGTAATTTGGCTCGCTGTTTATACATATATATGTGCTTACCCCACATCAACTATATCATGCCGATGTATATTTGTCATCTACGGTACTATTGAAAGAAAATTAATGTGTAGTATGAACAGAACAAGCACTCTTGCATTTTTTCTTGTTGTTGTTTTAGCTCCGTAACATGTGTACATTTTTCTTATTTGTCAACAGTTCTTTACTTCTTTTGCTTTCCCTCAAGAAACTTGTCCTTGTATTTCTTTTATAACTGCTCAATGTACATCTAATGAAACAGTCTCAAACATTTTCACTTTCTTAAAAGGCTGTGTTGACAGTCATTGTGAAGGTTCTTGGTTCGGTTCTCCACTTGCATTTTTAAGTATGTTCGTCAAGGAATTAAGAGCTATCAATGATGTTCGCGATTGCAGCTGAAACAGATTTATTCTATAAATGGAGAAACATTGTGACAGATGAGAGAGTAGGGAGAAAGAAGCGAAATGTGTATCTTTAAGCGTTACAATTTCATTTATTCCAATGTCTTCAGCTATTTTTCTTCCCCTCTTTTCTCCTCTTTGCCCGCTCCTTCCCCGCCTCTTTTCATGCTTTCTATCTTTCTCGCTCTCTCTCTCTGTGTGTGTGTTTTTCAATAAGGCAAGTTTTGTTGACTACATAATGACGGTTCCAGCATGTCCAAATTATTTCCTTTTCTTTGTACTAATTCATTTCTGCCTATCTATCTCCTTGTTATCTAACTAGTAAGTGATGTTCAACTACTCATTCTTTCCTGCTCCAAATGGACGAATATTCAAGCATGTCATGTTCGTGCCCAGGTCTTTACTGTTATGTTGGTTGTCTAACTATTAGGCGCACAGCAACACAACTCTTCTGGAGGAAAGAGCTACTATAACTGCAGCCTTCAGTTGCTTTACTCGTGTGTACCATAAACATCGTTCACAAACTGATGCATCATGCCAGAACAATTTTAATATCAGAATAAGTATTTTTTAACGCATGAGATGCAACAACATTATGACTATTACAACTGCTGATGGAGACTGGTTAGATACGTACCTACAAAAAAATGTATAACAATTAATAAATAGTACAGTACAAGCACGCAGTAGGGAGTGCACTTTGATACATTTGTACTATTTAAGAATCCAGGGTCCGACGAAATTCGTCTATCTACTGAGTATCGATCTAATGCATACACTAATGTGCAACTTTATCAACAATTTTCGTAAACTCTGTGAACAAAAATTACATTGATAACACAAAGTCAAGGTCAAAAATAAGTAATCCTATTAAAAAAAAATTCATCTGTGCAATAAGTACCTTCGCTTAATGCAGAACAAAAAAGGATAAAATCGAAACTAGTGCGAACAAAAACGAAGGGGAAAAGATAGGAATTATGCGTGCGTAGAAATGTATTTAGCATTGCATCATTCATCCAACTGTATTTTGTGCATTATTCCACACCGCTCGAGCGAAAAACAAAAAATAATGTATACAGTTGCAGAATATAAGTTTGTTACACATTGATAGTGGACAAAAGGTAAGTTTCCAAGTACAAGAAAACTAACAAACAAAAAAAAAAAAAAAAAAAAAAAGAAATCTGAAATTGTCTTAAACTTTTCGTTTTTAAACGTCTTTAAAATAATATTCTTAGCAAACCGAAATTTCCGGAACTATTATAAAACTTCTACGACATTACTTTCACTTTTTCTTTGATGTTTCGAATTTCCAGATATTTCATGGTTTTCCACGATTGTCTCTACACTGTTGTAATACAGTGAACTCTGGTATTTCAGCTTAGTTTTTGGTCACCCATACTTTCGTTTACTTTCCGTAATAAAGGAATGAAAAGGATTTTAAGGAATTCACAACGGGATAAAGACATGAACAAATTCAGTTTAAGGTTTCGTTAGATTAAGCTTAACAAAGATAGGTGGATATCCGATTTCACGTTCTAAGCACTACTATAAAGTTACTATATAAATATAGTATCTACATTACTTGCTGCTTTTATGTTTTGTAAAGTTTAACCATGATTGTCATAATTAACATTAGCCTGTTTATTAAATTTTAATAAATTATGATTTTGGAAGTAAGGGTAGCTCAGCAGTAGATTGCTCTCTTAATGCAAGTGGTCTCTTGTTTGATCTCAGGTCATATGATTGAAGTAGACAACATCAGATTCATTTTTTTTAGAGATTCCGGCTTTTCTTCACACATTCTTAATCCACAAATTATTCCATAATCGTTCACTTTCATTAACCATCCAGCATTTTCAGCTTGAACAATATAACCATGGAACATAAAATTAGACGTGTTATTTTATTTTCTTTATTTGTAGTTATTATTTTTGCTTCATTTTTTTAAAAAAAAAGAGCCAGTAAGCACACGTATGTACGAAGCGTTTCATTTGAAATGAATTTATTTCAGTTTAATGTCTCACAATTATATCCTTTAGGCTACGGGAGACGGATGATTAATGCGAGTGAATGATGGAAGAATTGATAAAATTGGGATTGAGAGAAAATGGAAATACCCCGAGAAAACCTACGGACACAATATTGTCCATCACAGACTAATTTGACCCCGCCACCAGAGGTAAGCGCTATACAAATGTGCTAATTATTTAATGCACTGAGGAAACTGTAACTCTTCATGTAGGAAACTGCTGTTCGTACTCTAAATACCTTAGATCCATGGATCATACATAATTATCTTTGAAATTAATCAGACTTTCAAAGGATATCATACAAATGAGTCAATAATCAATAAATTTAGAAATAAATGGGATTTTGTTTCTATCACTTGGGTTTGTAGTTTATATTTGTCAAGTTTCAAAAATACGGAGATACAGTAAATGCGTTTGATAGGTATGAAGCTATAGTAGCTTTTCGAAGCAAGGCCAATCTTTGCAGGTAATATGACTTACAGAGAGGAGTTGTGGAAGACGGAAGGGAGTATATTTTCACATGTGAACGATAGCTCGTATGCTTATGAGTACAATGGACGGCGCAAAAAAGTTACATGGTTAAGTATATTATTAATCGTCATTAATAATCTCATCTAGCAAACTCTCCTCCATTCCATCCCTCTTAGTGTTACGGCTACAGAACATTCAGAAATTCAGCAGAATTTAATTTAATTAAAATAACGAAGTAGTGTTTGTGTGCAGTATATTAATAATGAGTCAATGTATGGTTCTAAAGGACGACCATCAATCGTGCAGTAACAAACCATCATCCTATCAGTGGCCGTAACAAAAATTAATGTTTTTACAAGTCACTGAATACCGTTGTATTGCTAACAGCGAAAGTAACACTAAAATCATGTTAGTAGCTCTTCATATACAGCTGCAATTCTAGAAAACAGTAGCTTGCAATGATATACAAACACTCTCTGCGTGTTGTAAGTAACATTCAAAATGCAGTGATCAACTGGAATGCAGTTTTCAGTATTCTTCAGAAGATTCAAACAAAATTTGAGAATTTATCAGTCACCTCATTTCGTAATTATAAACGAAAGAACATGTAGGAACGCATGTATTTTTTTTTGTTGCTAAGTCTAGGCAATTGTTTTAGCAGACAATTGCGCACGCCCCGTACTTTTATAAAATCTGTTTAGTTATTTGTGTATAATAAGTAGATTTAACAACACGGAAAACATGCTTGAATAAAAGAAAATGTGTTATTTGGAACCAAAATCTGATTATATCATTGAAGTGAATAGTGTTCTTCATTACCTGTATTTCAGACATTTCTAATTGCACACAAACAGCTCGTTAATTTTATAATTTGTGCATCGATACATGCAGTTCCTTCAGTTATGTGATTATTCAACATTAGACATCATATTACTCAAACACTAAACAGAAAATCAATACCAAATGGTATCATCGTATAAACAAACGCGGTGACCCATGACTCTTTCTGCTAACCCCAGAAACACAAAGGCAAATACACCAAACTTGATTATTGTTGGGCTACTGTGGTCGGAATTAGTACTGCTGAAACATGCGGGTTTACATATGTTACCTCTTCTTCCTTTGTTCTTACAAACACACGTAATTACACTTAATATGTAGAAGAAAAAAGGATTCTACAACGAAAATAAACGTATTACATTCATCCTTTCAGTATGTGTCTATGTGGCCAAAGGTAAATATATTCCAGTAGAATATAATCCCGACCCGCATATCGTTCTTTCCATATTTACCCACAAAAGAGGGATTACAAGCAAAGTAAGACAGCTTGTGCGTTGGACATCTCTCATAGTTACTGGATATTAAATAAATCTGATTCTTTACATGTGGGTCCGAATGTTCAACATTTTACCTTGCAAAGCGAGAAAACTGCTGTAATTAAAAAAAAAAATACTAAAATTTATTAATGTCATTATAATGCTTTCATTTTACTCTTTATCTTGTCAAAGGTATTGAAACTGCTGATGTGTACGAAATAACTATGTGAGTACGCTATTCTATTGGAACGATTTATAGCTAACCATCGTAATAGTTTAGCCATGAAGTTGTGTGTACAGTTTTGTTAAGAAAAAGTCGGTATCCACTTCGAATGGAGTGATCGTTTCTCCAGCTTATTAAGGCAATTTTAGAACTGTATCTTATTTCCAATAAGTATCTCAACTGAGCTAAGAACGTCCACAGTTACTTAATTTAATTATTTCATTACATCCAGGACCGCTTTTCTGCTTAGGCACGCTAGGCACATGCCTAGGGCGCAAAAGATTTAGGGGCGCAAAACTTGAGGGCGAAAAAAGAAAAAATGAAAATACACTGGTGCAGAAAACGTCATTTCCGTTCCGGTTGAGCTACTTGATTTTCAGAAATGAACAAGAATGGCTAAACCATGCCACTATCCTCTCCTTACGGCTGCCAGTTTCCAGTCCGGGACACGGTGGGTCAATAGGTGGTGGATAATGGAAAGACTCTCCAAAGAGCAAAAACAAAGAGTAAGAGAGTTAAGGGAAAATCTCTCCCGAACCAAAACTGTCGAGGTAATAACTTCTGGATGGGATGGTCTGGAAATAGTGGAGGGTGTAACAATTTGAAGTGCCTAGGGCGCCGGTGAGGTTAAAAACGGCCCTGAATACCTCATAATATAAATGGATGATTTTTAAACAATACTATACATAGCTAATTCCAGGGGGTTGCAATCTGAGCTTCGTGCGTTCCCGCCATTCTTTGTGACGACATGTCTGAACGTAACAAGCAGCACTTGCCATCCTTTCCCGCACTTTCTTCAGTGTGTTTTGCTCTTGCTTCTTGTGCTTGTAATAATTGTTGGAAAACCATGTAAAGGATTTATTCTTTCCCGTACCTTCTTTTCAAATTCAATTTTATGAATTCATAAAGACTAACTATTCGATATATCAAAAATAAATTAGACTTCTAAAATAAACAAGACTTCTCAAAACACATTACTCAGAAGAAAACATATTTGAGATGTGCCAGATACTGGAGGTAGTTGCAAATTGACTTGTTAATGAAATGAAATGAAATCTTTGAGTTTTATGTACCACTGTTATACCAGCTAGGCTAAAGGATGCGGTGATGAGAAATGAATGCAATGGTGGAATGAATAAAGTGGGAGGAAACTGAAGATCTTAGAGAAAACTAATGTCTCTACACAGTGTCTGTCCACTAGAAAGTCCACTTGAAGCGAGCTGGGATCGAACCAGGAACCCCACGCACCAGAGATAAACACTCAACCACCGAGCCACTGCGGCATCAAATTGATTCGTTAAAACTATGTAAAGATTAAATAAAGTTATAATGGTTACATGCACTAGAAAATAAACACTGTGTTAGGGGAGGAGGCAAAAGCGCGTAGACATGGAATAGGTTAACTAGAATTTTCCAAATTCGTTTGAAGATTTTACCTATTGCTTAACCTTTTTCTTCAGTGTTTCGTATGTCGTTTTTGTATTCGAATGAATGTTTGAATGCAAATATTGCAGTAAGGGCAATATTTACATCTGGAAACGTACTGTATGTACAGTTTTGCCATGAGACAAGATTTACATACTCTGAACCTACCTGCTTTTCAACTAAGCCGATAATCAGTGTATGGAAGGCCAACGAAATGTATTCCTTGGAGAGTGCAACAAAATATTTGGGGACTTTCATTCCAAAGAGCTAAATCTCCCTCAGCACGGAAACAACATAAACTTTTTTACGGACGTTATATCCCGGAAAGGTGTAAAAGTGGTGTTTCACCTCGATTTGTTTCTATTGGATGATCTGTCTCATCTCGAGGGCAACAATACATGTGTACTAAGTTTCGAAAACTATTTCATCTTTTGTATTAGTCTTATGTAGGACCTTCGCTTACGAAAGAAGACAGCATTCTACTTGTAAAACTAGCTAGTACTGTCATGTTTAAGAACAGGATTCTCCTCATTTAGTCTCTCGACACACTGACTATTCATTGCAGACTGACTACACTCATCTGGCATTTTGAATGGTAAATTTTTAACATTTACACGAAGTAACAATAAGTGCATCATCATTTTAAACATTGGGGGCGCGGTGGCTCAGTGGTAGAGCGTTCACCTCTGGTGCTTGGGGTCCCGGGTTCGATCCCAGCCCCCGCCAAGTGAACTTTGTGGTGGACAAACACCGTGCTCGTGGGTTTTCTCGAGGTTCTCCCGTTTCCTCCCACTTTCTTCATTCCACCACTTCACTCATCTTTCATCATCACCGTCTCCTTTAGCCTAACCGGCATAACCGTGGGACGTAAAACTTAAAGATTTCATTTCATTTTTCTTTTTAAACATTATGGGTAATTAATGGTCATAAAATCTTCCTAATCTACGAAACCCAAAATTTTTGGTCTTTCGATCTAGTAATTTTTCTCACTTTACTGAACAACTATCGTTTATTTTGTGCAAATTTGAGATTTTTCACTTGTGTCCATCCTGAGATATTTGATGGTGAAAATACACGATTTTCGAAAATTCGTAATATTTAAAATTTTCCAAAAAATCAAGTATATGATTCTCAGATTGGAAACGTGTTTGGGACGTTTTCTATTATCTAGTCTCAAAACGAAAATAAATAAATAAATAAATAAATAAAGGCGAGTCTCATTTATGTCGTTTCAAAATGTACATTCCAAAACGGCCAATTCTAGGTTTCCAACCTCAATGTTCAAAGCTTCTCTTTCGACGTACTGAAGTACGTTTCAATGTTGAACACAGAATGTTGTTCATTCTATTATCTTTCATATGGTTTCGGTTTGAACTCATTATCTTTAAAACTTAAAAAGTTAAAGTGTTTAATGGAATCCTCTGAGAAGTTCAGAATACGCTCAGGCGCTTATAAATAATGGCCGCTATGACAAAACCTGCGCGGCTAAAAACTAAATGAATACCGTTTTTAACTCCCTGAATGTGGTTCAAAAAAATAAAAAACTAAACTTTGTCAGCAACCATCATTGCTTGATTTCATTTGGATTGTCCCAGGAGTGTGTTTCGAACACACACATTTGTATAATTCAAGATACTATATACACAGGGCGTTTCAAAAGAACACCGACAACGTTTGAGAGGTGATTCCTGACACCAAGATAAGACAAAAAGTATAGACCAACTTGGGTGCACAAATACTTCCTTTCGGAGTTATAGGCTGTCGAAATCATGAAAAATTGAACTTTAGAGATCCATAGCTCCAAAACTATAGGACCTACCGAAGTCGGGTCAAGACTTCACTTAGGAAATAGTATGTGCCCTATCCAAATATCCATGTTTCAGAGTTTTTCGGTACTTCCGCAACAATTTTTATAGAGGTAGTTGGTGAGTACTTCAAATTATATGCCCCTAGCCAAACTTCCTCTATAAAAGCTGTTGCGGAAGTACCGCAGTACATATATATATATATATATATATATATATATATATATATAGGGAAGGGTAGTACACAGTGGATCAATTTTTAAAACTTTCAGCATAAATCCGTTTAATGCAACTATTACTGGAATTTGTTTAGTGTAGAACATGGACACATGTCTCCACTACATTCGTAAGTAATTTATTAATATGAAGCGCTGCTCTGTATTTTACAGTTACAGTTAACGCTAATGCTTGTAAAGTGATTCACTGTGTACCACCATCGTACACAGTGGATCAAAGGAACAATGTATTGAAAGTAATGAATATAAACCGTATGATAAAGGGGCCCATCTGAAAATCTCCAAATATACATAAAATTGTAAGCATTATTGTCAAAATCTCTATTACTCACAATACAAAATAAATTTTAAAATTCTAAATAAAAGTTAGAATCGAAGTATTACAAGCATCTTAATAGCATAGTATTAATTTCAGAAATTGATTACCAAAATAAACAATACAAATGACTGTTATAGAACAAACTTTTTAGACAATTAAGTTGATATCTTGTACGGAGAATCTTTGGTTTTGGATTAGTAAATTTAGTAGTTATGCACAATAGCATAATCAATTTGTTATAAAATGGAGAATTTAACTTTCTGTACTGAGTTCAATTAGTCTGATTATTCAAATTATCAGTTTCACTATGACGACAAAAATATATGTCCAGCTCGACATTATCATCCTTTGAAACTTAAAAAGGTTAGCGGAGATCAATTCCATGGAACTCTACCGGCAACCTGTTATGAACAGATAGTATTTTATTCTTCACAATAAGAGGTTTTGGAAGCCGTCTTACTATTCAAATATTGTGTGTGGGTGAAATATCTGGATTATTTGGGTGGACGAAACTTTCATGTATCTTGAGTTGAGTTGATTTTGAGTTTAACGTCCCTTTTCAGCAGCGAGGCTATATGAGACGTGGACTTTCATGTATCTTCTCACTTCTTAGAAACGAAATCTAAAAATCATTTTTTATTGTCTTTCCTAGTCGAGATTTGACCAATGTAATGTGTCCGTGAAAGAAATCTTACAAGAACGTAATCACCAGGTTGAACTTTTCTTTGACTCTGTTCCAAATCATAATAAGTAGGCTAGTAGTTTCTGTCTCTAAAGTAACACGGTCCGTAATCCTTAGCGTGAGGAACATAATCGTGTGACGTTAAACTGAAAGATTTCGTTTTCTAAAGTATCATCATCATCTAAAGAATCTTATAATATAATTGACTTAAAATCATCATTCCCCGTTGAACTATCATTTTCTTTTCCTTTCTTCAGGACTGAAAGTTTATTTTATCTGTTTTGCTTCAGATTGCTGCTGAATTTGTACTCCTTTTATTCACGGGCTTCTTTCTCTATTATTACTTTCTTGGATGTATGATCTGTTCTAGTTCATGTCTAAGTTGAAAATACGTGAAAGGCTACAGAATTTGGGATATTTCGTAGATAAGTAACGTAAATTACTAAAGAATGACTCAGCATTGTGTTTGTTGAATGACATCAATCTTGAGAGTCTAAGATTGACGCTATTCAACACATCTTCGGGATTTCGAATACTAAGATCTTTATTACGATTCACTCTAGACCAGAATTTTGCTTTTTTTCCCCACTAAGCAGGTATCGATATATTATTCTTATCAATTTCATATGCCAAACGCCTCACGGCAACGTAGACTAAGATATTTTGTTGCACATTTTTATATATTTCGGAAATAAATGCTCCAACTCTGAAGTGAAAATGAAATGAAATCTTTGAGTTTTACGTCCCACGGTTATGCCGGTTAGGCTAAAGGAGACGGTGATTATGAGAGATGAGTGAAATGGTGGAATGAAGAAAGTGGGAGGAAACGGGAGAACCCCGAGAAAACCCACGAGCACGGTGTTTGTCCACCACAAAGTTCACATGGCGGGGGCTGGGATCGAACCCGGGACCCCAAGCACCAGAGGTGAACGCTCTACCACTGAGCCACCGCGCCCCCCTAACTCTGAAGTGAATATTTGTCGTACAGAATAATTTGACTTCATTTTAACATTGTCACCTGGTACTTTCTTATTTTTTGACACATCTGCTCAAAGCTGTGTAATCAATGTTCTTCAATTTACCAACGCTGCTAATAGAATATCCCTGCCCCACCACTAATTGCACTGCTTCTCTCATCTAAATAAATGTCTTTCATGTTGCCTTGCGTATATTTCCTTGTGGTTAAACCATTAATTTGTAACGTGTAACATGATATTAAAAGCTCCGTGAAATGCCAATACTATGACTTGTTTCTAAACGAGTATGCCAAATACATTGAACTTCCATAAACACAATGAGGTACAGAGTGGATCAATCCACTGTGTACCACACCGATGTGATCCACTGTGTACCACACCGATGTGATCCACTGTGTACTTGTTGGTGTCAACCCAAACAGTTTCCCACAACAAGGAACTATTAAAGTAGAAGAACAAAATAAACAATGCTATATTACAAATACATTCTTACCTACCTCCCATGTCCGCGATATTCTAAATTACAAGATAAGTCACAGCGTCACAGCATTCACGTCTATTACTTCGTTTTTTACTTCAGCACAAGGAAAACATATTTTTCATTTCACCACAAATAAGAAGCATCCATTGTTGTTGACATTTCGTTCATAAGTGTGTAATGTGAAAACAGAATAACTGACATGCGCTAGCTGAATTTGTGCAATAAATAAATGAATAACGCCTTCTGATCCACTGTGTACAATGATCCACTGTGTACCATAGATGGCCATTTTTCATTGGGCTCGCTCGCGCTCGCGCTCACTTCTCTCAACTGAGCTCGCACTCACTCGCGCTCGCGCTCACCCGTCTCAGCTGGGCTCGCGCTCACTCGCGCTCGCGCTCACTTCTCCTAACTGGGCTCGCACTCACTCGGGCTCGCGCTCATCTCTCTGGACTGGGCTCGCGCTCACTCGCGCTCGCGCTCACTTCTCCTAACTGGGCTCGCACTCACTCGGGCTCGCGCTCATCTCTCTGGACTGGGCTCGCGCTCACTTGCGCTCGCGATCACTTCTCCCAACTGGGCTCGCGCTCACTCGGGCTCGCGATCACTTCTCCCAACTGGGCTCGCGCTCATTCGCACTCGCGCTCATTTCTCTTAATTAGGCTCGCGCTCACTCGCGCTCGCGATCACTTCCCTCAACTGGGCTCGCGCTCACTCGGGCTCGCACTTACTTCTCTCGATTGGGTTCGCGCTCACTCGGGCTCGCGCTCAATTATTGAGCCCGAGCCCGGTTGAGCGTGAGTGCCGAGCTCACGAGCGTCGGGCTCGCGAGTTTGGACACCTATGATACAGACACGGACAATGACACGGAGAACCAGTCGTATTAACAAATGCTGAAACAAATCTTCAATTATGCGCTTATTCACCTAAAAATCACCTTCACTAACATGTCTGCTCACTAGGAGCGAATCCCCAGCGTGTACGTTAACATATACTTACGAGAGAATACCTATAACGACGAATGATGTACTCAGATTTTGAGTACAGTTTCAAAAGTTCATTTCCGTAAGCTGTAAAGGCAGTAATTGCTATGCTATCACAAATTGCTATCACAAATTAATTGCAACTTTTGAGTTGCATACACACAAACTACTAGGGAATGAAGAGCATGTACTAACAAAGAATACACTGGAAAATGAAATAACATGTTATAACAAAAATTAAAATAAGATGATAATCGATACAAATGTAGAGGATGAATATGGCATGTCCGAACTTCGCCAAGTATGGTGGAAGAAGCTATTTGTTTACTTCTTCTTGACCAACCGCTAAGAACATTTATAAATCCATATGTGGCTTTGTTATACGCAATTAGTACATTCAAATTCACGAACGATGACGAACTGAAGGGTACGAAGGTACAGTTGCAAGTAACAACCATAGTCATAATAATATAGTTCAACTAAACAACGTTGAAAATAGTGGACAATCAGGTTTAAGTAGAAATGACCAAAACTGAATAGTTTTGCATCGATCATTCCGAAGAAATTTGGAGTTATACTGAGCATAGTTTGGGGGAGAAGCGAGCATCCCCGGTGGATATACTTCAGCTGACTTCTTTGGGGGGAAGAAAATGTGATTGAGGGGGAAATTCCCCTCATCACTCCCGGTAATTTGCACCCTACATATATATATATATATATATATATATATATATATATATATATATATATATATATATATATATAGATAGATAGATAGATAGATAGATAAATTGGCTTGGGGCAATATAGTGCTAAGCCGCATTTGTAAAAACAAATTCTACCCGTTGCTGTTGACAAATTTGCAAAAATTGAGATTAGATGGCAGTAAATATCGTAAATGGTGTTCTTGCCTTCATTAATTTGTATTGTAGTGCAGCGATAAATTTCGTTGCACAATACGTATAAATGTGGCTTAAAGTTATATTACTCCAAGCCCTTCATATATATATATACATATATATGCAAGTTAGTTGGAAACCTGGGGCCCGTAAAATAGTGTTTCTAATCGAGTCCCACGTCTTGTAATTCCATTAGGTTATCTTTTCTCTCTCACTTGAAGGAAGAAAACTAATTTTTTAACGGTGACTTCCCTCCGGAGCAGCCTCTACTTTTAATTATGTGTTTGCTGTTTGAAGGCATATTGTCCTGTTACAATACAGTAAATATGAACATTTCTTAATTTAAGTCAAATTTAAGAGTATTAAAACTGAATTTTTGAAATTGTGCGTTGATTATAGTCTGTAATTTGTTAAAACAAAACACCTATCAAAGAAAATTACAAGTTAATGAAAGGTCAAGCAAGATATTTGTGAATATGAAACTTACATCATAATATCACTTTGAGTCAAGAAGTTATATATGATAAGCATAATGATAATGATAATGATAAGCATAATGTGGTTCTAGTTTTCGATTCATCTTTACATTTCTTTAAGTATATAAATGCCAGTTTTTAAATCGCATAACATAACGGAAAAAATAGTAGCTACATTATATAAAATGAGGTAATTTTACGAACTGCGTTAAAACAGGAAATACAATTATGTTAAAATATTGAGGTAGTTTGGAATCTCTTGCCTGTCAGATGTCAATTAACAGATTAATAATTTCCTTCTATAACAAGCAAGACTTTATTTTACATGAATTAAAGACCAAAATATAAATTCAGATTACGCTCTTTCGCAGGAGACCAATCCGACAAGCTTGGAGCCTTATATAAATGACAGCGTTTTGGTACTAATGAAAAATACAACTTACGGTATAAATGTTAATTTTCGACCCATGTTGTGTAGATGCTGGTCGATAACTCGACGAGATGCTGGTTGGTTGCTCAGATGATCCTTGGTCCTCTCCCTTACCTTTTTATATTGTATAAATTTCCTCAGTCAGACCCTGAGGTTCTCCATAACAGCCTTGTTTGTTCACTTAATTACTTTTTACGCTACGTGACTGCCGGAGAACCTCATTAGTCCACGATAAGTGTGACTGTTTATCCAAAATTCTTTTGTAACCTAATTTAAGTACACATACAATTTTTACATATAATTACTAGAAAACAGTGCTAGTTATTTCACTAAACTTTTTTGATATATTCCTTTTTGCAATATGTTGAGCTAACTTTTTTTTCTCAACTCATGTCATAGTTCCATTACAGTCCCCCACTGATGAGGAACTGTTCCTGAACATCACCGTAGTGTGTGTCACTCCTTTTTTTTCCTCAACTCATGTCATAGTTTCATTACACAACTGTGAGTTGAAAAAAAAAAAAAAAACAGAAGTGACACACACTACGGTGATGTTCAGGAACAGTTCCTCATCAGTGGGGGACTGTATTGAAACTATGACATGAGTTGAAAAAAAAAAGTTAGCTCAACATATTGCAAAAAGGAATATATCAAAAAAGTTTAGTGAAATAACTAGCATTGTTTTCTAGTAATTATATGTAAAAAATGTATGTGTACTTAAATTAGGTTACAAAAGAATTTTGGATAAACAGTCACACTTATCGTGGACTAATGAGGTTCTCCGGCAGTCACGTAGCGTAAAAAGTAATTAAGTGAACAAACAAGGCTGTTATGGAGAACCTCAGGGTCTGACTGAGGAAATTTATACAATATAAAAAGGTAAGGGAGAGGACCAAGGATCATCTGAGCAACCAACCAGCATCTCGTCGAGTAATCGACCAGCATCTACACAACATGGGTCGAAAATTAACATTTATACCGTAAGTTGTATTTTTCATTAGTACCAAAACGCTGTCATTTATATAAGGCTCCAAGCTTGTCGAATTGGTCTCCTGCGAAAGAGCATAAATTGAATTTGTATTTGGTCTTTAATTCATGTAAAATAAAGTCTTGCTTGTTGTAGAAAAAAATTATTAACCTGTTAATTGACATCTGACAGGCAAGAGATCCCTAACTACCTTACTATTTAAATAATTATGTCAATTGACGAAGCTATCGTAAAATTTAAAATGTTTTGCGTTTTTTTTTTTTTTTTTTTTTTTTTTTTTTTTTTTTTTTTTTTTTTTTTTTTTTTAGCAATTAGTATATGATACCTCATTTGTCCGGAAGACGAGAATACATACCACTTAATCACATTAAATCAATATGAATATAAATGCCTGGTAACCCTTAGCTGTTTCGTTAGGTATGTGCTAAACTTCACTGTAATATGATCTGATAAATCCGTATGAAAATATTGTGACAAACAACACCAAAATCGAGTAGTGGCAAACTGAATGCTATCGTTTCAGAGTAGATTTCGAAAAAAAAAATAAAATAAATAAATAAAAAATAAAATAAAAAGACTAAAGGAAGGAAGTATGTATGTATGTATGTATGTATGTATGTATGTATGTATGTATGTATGTATGTATATACAGGGTATCCAATATACAATGCAACGCGGAGTTTGGGATAGTAGAACTTTTGAACCTGAAGTGATACACGAATAATGGTTATACCAAAATGAAGCCTTGTTCATGTATATACTTTTAAACTAGGAAGCATAGATTGAAGTACACTAGGAACCACACAGTGTTGCTACATGTAACCGAAGGTGTAAATCAATTTCTTTGCAAAATATGTTAATTGAATCATAACTTATACGTATGGATGTTCTGTCATTAATTTTCAGTTTGTTTAGTTGGAGTAGCTTGGAAAGTATGGAGCAGAAAAAAGAATTTTTCATTTCCACCGATAACTAATCGGATGAGGCCCCTGTAAGGGGTTACTAGGGAAATCGTATTTTTCATAAATTAACACACTGAATTGGGAACTGCTGATGTTTCAATGCATCAAAAGGTGTGTTAAGGATCTGTCTACGTTATTCAATTCCTGAAAACAATGAAAAACAAACTTTGAAATTATCATGATAAAACGTTTACTTACATGCACCCGGTAACACTGCTACTATCAGAAATGAGTTACCAGCTCTACAGCGGATGCTGGGAGTGTCCTCTGTTTTGATTCAAACACTGGTTCACACGTTTCACCAGGTTGGCAACAACTTTACGAAGATTAGAAGTGTTAATGTTCTCAATGGCACCGCGAATGTTCGTTTCCAGGTCTTGAATAGTTCGAGATTTGTTCTTGTATGCCTCTTGCTTTAAATAGCCCCATAGAAATGAATAGCAGTGTTGCCGGATGCATATAAGTAAAAACAAATTTCATTATAATTTCAAAGTTTGTTTTTCATTGTTTTCAGGAATTGCATAATGTAATTAGATCCTTAACACACCTTTTGATGCACTGAAACATCAGTAAAGTTGCCAATTCAGAGTGTTAATTTATGAAAACTACGATTTCCCTAGTTACCCCTTACAGAGGCCTCATCCGATTAGTTATCGGTGGAAATGAAAAATTCTTTTTTCTGCTCCATACTTTCCAAGCTACTCCAACTAAACAAACTGAAAATTAACGAAGAACATCCAAACATATGAGTTATGTGTCAATTTACATGTTTTGCAAAAAAAAAAAAAAAAAAAAAAATACACCTTTGGTTACATCTGGCAACACTGTGTGGTTTCTAGTGTACTTCAATCGCTGCTTCCTAGTTTAAAAATATATGCATGAACAAAGCTTCATTTTGGTATAACCATTATTCGTGTATTACTTCAGGTTCAAAAGTTCTATCCCAAACTCCGGGTTGCATTGTATATTGGACACCCTGTATATTTCTCCTTCTGGTCTATTTAAGTGTCCCTTGTTTTCAAATTTTCTAAAATATAAATATAATATTGCTTCAGTTTTTTAAAAAATAAATATTAAAATTACATAGTGCAGTAATTAAATTTCGCGTAAAATACATTTAAAGATCTCAAGAAGAATTCAGTAAAATTAACTTGCTAAAACTGTCGTTTTTTTTTTTTAAAGAATAAATAAAATGTTTGGTAATATAAATTAATAAGCTAAGAAAAAATTATGTTACATGTATTTAACACTATTAAGAGCTACTCTTGTTTGTTGAGATTTAAAGAACCTACAATTAAAATAATACATATTTCGCTCGACTTTTCTATGAACGTAAGCTTCACATTAGTTGCTATATATAAATTTCTTACCTTGTAGGGTCAAGAAGTTTCCTTACTCTATGATCTATTAGAAAAAGAAAATGGCCATGGAATTTGCAAAACAAAAACAAATGCCAGCCTCAAACATCATTGATAATAAGTATGAAAAAATGGGATTTCCATTCCCAAAGATGTTTCGACAATGAGATCACAGGTCAGATGTCAAACATTCGTCGAGTGGATAAATATAATACACTTCAGATAGTACAGAATGCACTTTTCCTTCATTTTCGTTTGCATAGCGGTTAAAATCTTGCAGGTCGTTATAATCTGGACTTGGAATACATTTCTTATATTTTATTCCTGAAGCAAACACCTGTTTAATGTCGGTCTGCAACATAAGCTCAGCTATACACTACCGTATGTTTACGCGCGTAAACTAACGATGTGAGTTTATGCGCGTCATGCAGTTCATGCATTGTGCATGAATTTACGCATATAAGCTGAGGAAAGCAGTTGCAGAATGGATCGATCGAAAGCAAAGTTTTAAGGGTGGGTACTACCAATGTTATATTGTTGAGAAAAAGAATAAAGAAAAGACGCTAAAGAAATAGGTATGTTTGGACAAGGAATAGGATTTTAATATTAAACAAGGAAGGATAATCCAACTTTCACAGATTATATCTAATTTTTATTTAGATTGTGATGGCTCAGTAGTAGAAGGTTCATCTCTGGTGCGTGAGGTATCTGGTTCGATCGCAGCTCGTATCAAATGGGCAGGGGTGTAGCCAGCAGGTTTGTGTACGGGGGTCCGTCGTTTTTGAGGGGGGGCAGCTACAATGTACAAAGCCAAAAAATGTGTTGCTGCTAGTGTTTTTGAGGCCTGAAAGAAAGGAAAATTTTGGTTTCCTTCTGGAAAACTAAAAACACTATTTTAGCTTCTTCTTCTTCTTCTTCTTCTTCTTATTATTATTATTATTATTATTATTATTATTATTATTATTATTATTATTATTATTATTATTATTATCCATAAATTATATTCAAGATAGTTTTTATTATGCTTAATCAAGAACTACTGTCCGGGACCAAACGCTATACTTTTGTGCATAACTATAAAGGTAACCAAGAAAGTTCTGTCCCTTTTCGTGGATGTCTGTGTTCAATTGGACCTCACACCGTGTGTTGAATGCGAGTGGAGATAAGGCGAAGGTCAATTGTTGGTGTGTATATCCAACCATACTACCTGGTTGTGGCAATTCAAATACACCGTAAAGACAGAGGGAACGGCTTGGGTACAAAACCTCGCGGCCAGAACCTCGCGGCCCAAAACCTCGCGGGACAAAATCTCGCCGGGCCAAAACCCCGCCTGGACAAAACCTCGCCGCCCAAAACCTCGCCACTCAAAACCTCGCGGGCCAAAATCTCGCCGGGCCAAAACCTCGCCTTGCCATAACCTCGCGTCCCAAAATATCGCCATACCCAAAATCTCGCCTAACCAAAACCTGGTTGTAATGATCGCGCGACACAGAATCTCGCCTGGTCTAAATTAAGCGAGACGTAGTGTCGCCTGGAAAGAAATGTTGTCAGGATAAAACCTCTTCATGACGATTTCTTCAATGTAGAATGTTCTATCGCCAGATTTACAAAACTTATTAAGTTTTGAAACTTGACATTTTGTATAAATCTTCTTGCTCCACAAGGGCACTAGCTCCGGATAAGACAATATTTTGCGAAATGCATGCCCTGAGGAGGAATGGAATGGAATGCCTTGAATGAATTTTGCCGTTCTCCAGATCTAAAAAAAACTACTAAGCATAGAACCTTTACGTTTTGGTACAAATCTTCTCCTTGTACCATAAGAAGGTATGTTGCAAAATGCTCCTCGTAAGGGAGTGTTGAAGTTTGGATAATTCTTGAACGTTGGCTTGATCTCAGGACCCACGAGGTTTTGGCGGCGAGGTTTTGTCCACGCGATGTTTTGGGTGGCCCCGTGTCATTTTCCTGTTTCACTTTGTATTATGTTTATTTATCTCCAACCGTTTTCTGTTGGACTTCGCTTATCAAAATATTTCTAAAACTGGTTTACTGGTCCCAAAATCTAAAATTCAGAGTGGGGGTGGGGCGACTGCCCTCCTGCCCCACTGGCACCTCTGTCTAGCGGCTGCAATATGAAGCTATTCCACGCCCTTTCATATGGTTTTAGTTACATTTACTTCGGACTCTTGACTGCGAAGACATTAGGTTTTTAAATAAAATTAATTTGCTGAGCAAAATTGAACTTTATTGAAAATGAACTTGGATTCATTGTCCTCTGAACGTCCTAAATATTACTTTACTTCAATAAATTATTGACTTAAAAAACAACCAATTACATAGGCTTGCAGAAAATATTCTAAAGTTAGCACAACATGAAGTGTCCTTCAAACATTACTTTTGAAGCAATGGTTTTAAATGCAGGTACTATCAATGTTGTGTTGTTGAGAAAAAGAATAAAGAAATAGACATATTTGGACAAAGAAGTGGCTAATATTTAACAAAGCAAGAAAGAATAATCCATCTCTCACTGATTATATCAAAACTTTATTTAGATCGCGGTGAGTCAGTAGTAGACGGATCATCTCTTGCGAGTGGAGTCTCTGGTTCGATCCCAGCTTGTGCAAAATGGGTTTTGTGGTTGACAAACACCGCGTGCGTGAGTTTTCTCGGATTGTCCCGTTTCCTCCTATTATTTTTACATTCCTCCTCTTTAGTGATGAGCGCAAGAGTCTTTGTCTTGCAGTTTTTACAAGAGTCTTCACCAAGACCAAAACCAGGAATCCCGATGCAAGACCAAGACCAAGACCAAGATCAAGTGTGCCAGTGCAAGACCAAGACCAAGACTCGGTGTGCAAGACCAAGACCACCTGGGTCTTGGTCTTAGTCTTGAATTTGCTCATCACTACACCTCTTCGTTCATGTCATCGTCGCCCTCTTCTGTACCCTACACAGTAGCCTATAAGCGTGGAACGTAAAATTCGAAGATTTAATTTTCTTTTATTTAGAACATACAATGTAACAAGACTAATTAACATATGTAATTTTTATACTTGCGAAAGTCTTCTATTCTGTACTTTCCTCCTGGAGATGTATTTTGGCGAATAATCTTTGCAAGAAATACTCAAAGTTTACATAGAAAAAATAAAACTGGGAGTAGGCGGCTTCAGCCTTGAATCAGGGGTTACTTTCCACCGGTCCAAAATATAGCTTAGAGAGGAAATTATTACTACTGGCACCTCCTACTTTCTAATTTTAGGTAAATATCCTATAAAGGTAGATGCTGGAATTAATTTCTTGTCGGAAAATAAATTGCGAACAATGGCGGATCCGCTTCATTCGCTTCACTCAGTAAGGCTTAGCTTTTTCTTTCTTTCTTTTCTTTTTTTCTTTCTTTTTTTTCCTTTTTTTTAATCTTTGGACGTTTTGGGGGGCTTGAAGCTTACACACATAGGACTTACTAACATTATTTTTTTAAAAAAAGAAATCCTGAAATTTGGCTAGGCTTCAGCCTGAAATCCCCAAACCCCGTAAACCTTCCAATGATTACAGTTGGATGATATTCTTGGGCACAAAGAGCTACCAAGGGAAATCAGTTCACGAGGATTTTTTTTTCGTTCCTGAGTTGACATTTTTGTTGGATATATGCTAAAAAATCAGAATGTGGTTCCTGTGCCGGTCCAGAAAATACACAATTTTCTTTACAAATATCGATAAATCATACTAAGTACTGATACCAGTACCATGATTCTAATATCAATATTTGTAGATTTCATACAGTTTTGTGTAGGAAGTGAAATGTATAAATACTGAAGGGAAAACATTGCACAGAAACATTATGTTCCTATGTTCAACATATTTTTTGTATGTGGTGCAAAGTATCCTGACCTATGATGTTACTTTGCACCAAAGTTTATATTATAGTAATCACGGTCATCGTGAATGTTTACAAATGCACTTGCACGAATGTTTTCCTTATATATCTAGCTATTATATGTTTAAAATATAATGTTCTAAATCATTACGTTTATAAGTTACATGCGATTTTCTTTAAAATTCATTACATCTGCTGCAAAGTAACCCCGTCTTACAGTACTGGATGATCTTTGTCTTAAACAATATCACCTACTCACGAAGCTGTATACATTTCTTGGAAAAGCAATCAGAACGAACATAATGTTTCTGTGCATTCACTTTACGGTACCCAAAGAAAACCTTTTATCTGCAGCTATAACGCCTACAGGTAATCTATTATTGAAATCTAGGCCCTGATCTAGGACGGGCTCCTGGGAGGGAGGGGCAGTGAAAGATTTCTGCGATGGTCTGCCAGTGGGGAGCGGCGAATGACCCTTCGTCCCGTGCTGCAGAGATTTCTTTGAATTTAGTGCAGGTGTCTTCTGTGGTGCGTATTGTATTCAAATTTTAAAAAGTGGATCAAAGAATTTTCCACAGAAGAAATATATACCATATAGGCCTATTACAAAGAGTATTATTGCTGGAATTTTAAACGAAATTTACTAAACTAATTTCGTGCAAATTACTAACTCAATCCTTTATATAAATTTTATATCTCTCTTTATTGTTAATAATTATAAGAAACAATATGTTGAAAGTTACTGTTGAAAATAACACTTTTTGAACCTTGTCACCGTTATCACTCTTACAATTTTCTCTACGAGACGAGAATTGTTTCGAGTCTGGTGAGCAACACTAGTTCATCCAAGTCTTAGATTTCAAACATCATTTCAGTGCTAAATGATCCGTATATAAAACCTATAAATTATAAAAGTAATTATACGATCACAATGAATAGCATATAGGAACGCCTAAGATATTCAAATCATTACACAATATACTCCAATAAGAAATATGGTTTAAATATTGTTAAATTACATCCTTCTTAGACTTCTCTCCTGAAGCAGAAGGATTCTGAGAACTATTAGATAAGGGAATACATTTTGTACTTAAATTTACAAAATGAGACGAGAAGTGAATCCTCGAGAATCCAGACAAGAAAGAAGTTTTCGAGAATTTATACAAGACGAGACAAGACTTAGGGTTCAGGAGAAGTGGTGTAATCACCAGTGAGAACTGGCAAGTCATCTAATTTAGATTCCAAATTAATATAGAGGTTTCCCTTTCATAAACCTCGTTAAACTTAATCAGTCAACTAAGCTTTATTAAGCTGAACGAATGTAACTTATGCGTCCACATGTAAACGTTTATTTACAGATATTTCTCTCGAAGATGGTTTGAATTATGTTGTCCAAATTTAGCGCTATCATAATGATCGTGTATCTGGTTTCAAAATTAACTAGATAAAAGGCCCATTTAAGGGCTGTATGTCAACTTGACATCGAACAACTTGCACCAAATTTACTTAAAGCTGGCCATTTTTCACTTCCATTCTTGGCAATTTGCCGAACAGGTAATTTTGTCACCGAAAATTTTGTCACAGTAATTTCGTCAGTGGTAATTTTTTCACCAAAATATTAGCATATAGGTAATTTCGTCACCGGAAAATTTTACACAGTAATTTTGTCATCGGTAAATTTATCACCACAGTATTAGCATATAGGAAACTTTGTCACGAAATTTTTTCCCCTTTGTTGAACTAGGTATAAACAAAGTAAACGACCAAAACAGCTTATTTATCTTAATCAAACTTGGAAAATAATTTAGTTGGTGTTATATTGTCATTTTGAATTTATTCCTACATGCATATTAATATATGTATCTGTATACGAAAAACAACGTATCAGTCTCGGTCTTGTTTCGATCAATATTTGCAGCTCCTTCCTGACAAAGCGGTTAGCGTACGTACCTTTGGCGTGGTAGACCCGGGTTCGTTTCCTTGCAGGTTATGTGCTTCGGATCCCACGTTAAGCTATAGTTCGCATCTGATGTGGCCCCGCTGATATAGTCGCAAGAGCCTGAGCAACAGGAAATTTGTTTGAGATATCCTCGGTACCGAAAACCAACATTAAACCCCAATAAATAAAGTCCAACACTTTGCATTACATTATACTTGAATAGCCAGAGCACATGTCTTTGAAGCATGGGGTTCCAGGTTTGAATCTTGGTGGGAGACCATTAAAAAGTTTCAACTCATAACGGTAGCTTACATTCCATCTTAAACCGTAGGTCGACATCTCGTACAGCTTTGATGTTGAAAGGGACGCTAGATTCCAAGCCAACCAACTATGCAATTTATATTTTGATATTTTAACAAATACTCTGGTTTAATCTGATAGTTTTCCTTTTCCCATGATCTTGCCTTATACTGAAATTCTAATCTCTACCAATCGCTGCTCTGTTGAGTGAGCTGTCGGCTCGACTCGATAGTGAATGAGCTGTAAGCCGACCCGCTCGAGCCGTTCAGAACCCTAAACCCGAGCCGAGCAGTTTTGAACTTGTTTGGCCGGCGCTCTCTAACTTGTAACGATTTTTGGTTCGAGCCCAAATACTTGCTCCTCCAGAAATCAGACCCAGAACCACGTGAATAATGCCTTCCCTCCTAGACTTCACGACTACCGAAGTCAACAGTCAACTCGCTTTTAGTATTTAGATACAAATCGCCTATCTTTCATGTATATACATGGTGTTGTAATAATAATAATAATAATAATAATAATTTGTAGTAGCAGTAAGTATCATTAATAATAATTATATTGTCAATGTAGGATATCTGAAGAAAGTATTTGAAACTACACACAACATTGGGCTCGATTTGGCTCGACTCGACTCAAATTCGAGTCGAGTTTAGAGCCGAGTTGGAGGAAATTTTTCGATCCGAGTTTTCGAGTCGAGCTCAAATATGTCTGTTTCGAGCCGAGTTGAGTTTCAATGAAAACTCGCTCGAACTCGCTCGTGCCCATTCTTAACTGTCTCTCGTTCACGGTTTTGTTTAGGACTCTCAAGTAAGGCTCGATCGATATGTTGTATCTCGGTCTAGTTTCGATTTACTAAAGTCTGTCTCGTCTCGAAATTTAAAGAGGAGAAACATGATACTTAGAGTAATCTCGGTCTCGGCATCACCATTAGAATATGTTACGTATGTTCAAGTTTAATTCTAGAACGCTTGGAGCAATTTCAACGAAGTTTGATACACATATGACATACAATCACAATAATATTGTAGAGCAAGATATCTCCGGTCTCCCTAGCGGTGGATAGAAGGGTGACGTATAAATAATCGAGAACGACCTACATTCATGTCGAATACACATTTTCAAAGAGTCGCTATACTTTGTTGAGAGTCCAGATGACATTTAAGCTCAAGTTTAGTCTAATAGAACAATAGATCTCCGTAGAACCTTATGCTAACTGTTAGAAATGAATAGAACTATTGAACCTACTAGAAATTTTGAAAACAAATAAATTGCACGTCAAATATACATTTCAAATATTTTGAATAAACTTTTATTCTTCCGTGTATACAGTTCAAAGACTAAACCATATTCGATTACCGATTAAAGAAAGAAAAAACAAACGAAAAAAAATCATAATTTAACGTCAAACCATTAAGGTCTTTCGGCTGAAGGAGGTGAATGATTAATGAAAGTGAATGATGATGAAAAATTAAACTTTGTGCTCTCCTACTCTGAATCAAACCTGGAACCACGTACAACAAAGGAAATACGCGCTAGTCACTACACTAGCAGAGAAAATTGCTTATTGCACTCTTTCGAGTACAAAGGCTATATGACACGGTGACCTTCAATTTAAGGTAGAACCATAAGCACCGCAATACGATCAAATTTCAAGGCTCTCCTCATCAGGACTCCAACCCAGGACACGGTGTAAGGAAGGCGCAAATACATGATTGTAAATATTTTGCCGTAATTTAAATGTGTTATACGAAGTATTCATATAGTTTTTGGCCAAGAAGAAGAAAAGTTGTAAGCTGTTGTAGTTCTATTCATTGCTTATAGCATTGTTTCAAATTCTTTAGAAATAAATAAATAATAATAAAAATAAAAAACTTCCACTGAAATCTAGTTTCATACTATCCTTCGATATGGACAACAAACCCATGTGCAAAAATCCTGCTGCTCTGTAACAATAGATAGCAATTTCCAAGAATTGCCTCACTTCCCTCTATGCTCTGTACCTTCAACCATAAAATACAAGCATCATATGATCTCTGCATCTTTCGGAATGATGGGAGAATTTTGAAAACGCTACGTCTCATTCAGAGCTTACGAAGCAGAGATGGGTATTTTTGCTAACTCTCACTCACACTCACCTACCAAAATCTTCCTTTTCAATGCTGCACATGGAATGCGTTTCTTATGTTCTTGTCTCTGAAGCAAATGAGTCCACGTAAGCGCGAAGCGAGTGCGGGCTCGCGATCACACTCACTTCTCTCAACTGTGATCGCGCTCACTTGGGCTCGCGATCACACTCACTTCTCTCAACTCTGATCGCGCTCACTTGGGCTCGCGATCACACTCACTTCTCTCAACTGTGATCGCGCTCACTTGGGCTCGCGCTCAGTAATCTTAACTGCACTCGCGCTCGGTCGCACTCGCGCTCACTAATCGTAACTGGGCTCGCGCTCAGTTTTCCCAACAGAGCTCGCGCTCACTTGGGCTCGCGCTCACTTTTTTCAACTGGGCTCGCGCTCACTCGGGCTCACGCTCACTAATCTCAAGTGGGCTCGCGCTCACTCGGGCTCGCGCTCACTTTTTTCAACTGGGCTCGCGCTCACTCGGGCTCGCGCTCACTAATCTCAAGTGGGCTCGCGCTCACTCGGGCTCGCGCTCACTTCTTTCAACTGGGCTCGCGCTCACTTTTTTTCAACTGGGCTCGCGCTCACTCGGGCTCACGCTCACTAATCTCAAGTGGGCTCGCGCTCACTCGGGCTCGCACTCACTTTTTTCAACTGGGCTCGCGCTCGCTTGGGCTCGCGCTCAATTATTGAGCGCGAGCCCGGTTGAGTGCGAGTGCCGAGCTCACGAGCGCCGGGCTCGCGAGTTTGGACACCTATGCTGTGTACTACCTTCCCCTATATATATATATAATAGGATGGATGTAGGGCAGGATTAAAGAGCGTGTGTGGAATAACAGAAGAGTTTACAGTTAAGGTGGGAATTCACCACGCAATTCTTAGCTCATACTCTAGCAGCACAATTACATAGCAGGCATATGCCTTTGATGTTCCCTCATGTACTCCCATGCGCAAAAAATATTGCGCGTATACTGTAACTCACGATTTTTCGCAATTATTCCATTTTCCTTATGTTTATGGGTAAAATTCAGTTATTAGTATGTGGAGATAATAGAAAGCAATCCATCTAAGGAGATATTTCCAAAAAATATAATAAAATAATAAAAATATAAGCAAAAAACAAAATTATGTTCGGTTTTGTGTATACTGGCAATAATGTTTTCGAGGGATTTTTTGCAGTAGCACAGCACGATTGCAGAGGGAATAACTGGAGTTGAATCCAGGAACTTGAAAGTGGACTAATATATTGCATTTATTGGCTTAAATCTAGGGTGTAAATTGTCTACCAAATATAAATTAGCTTCTGTAACCAAGATGTTATACGGAAGTATAGAAACAAAGAGAAAAACTGTTGTCTTAAGTTTGGAAGTGACATGCTCTATAGCCATGAGCATTTATTTGTTAAGAAAAAGGCAGGCAACAAAAGGTAGTCTGTGTGGTCAAGTGGGTAGAGTGGCGGACTAGTAATTCTTATATTGTTTTGACACCAGATCGAATCCCATGCGATCCCATCCAATTTTTTCTTTAAAAAACATTGTAGAAAGTGTATAATTTTTATGTTAATAAGAACCGACACAATATAATAATGAAATAACTTTTTGTTTTTTCTGATGACGTATTTATTTAGAATTAGTGTATTATTACTAATAGCGATTGTTTTCAGTTTATGCTGTTGTATAGCTTCTTTTATTATCCTCTTTTCTTGAAAAAAAAAATTGTCTCCAATAAAGTATGAAAAATATATATAGACAGAAGCAGACATCTTAGTATCAAACGTGATTAATCGTGATGAATTAAACAAGTTTCCCGTTGTTAAAAAAGAAAACTATAGAAAATTATTGAATTTGGTCTTTAGGTTTTTAGCATGCTATATATATTCTTTATAAGACTATACTTTATAAGGGAAGATGTGCGATCATACCCACAAATTTAGCTAGTGAGTGAAAGATGTTTTCGGCACAAATATTTTACAGGTTTAGGTGCATGAAACACCAATACGCCATGGTCTCGACCTTCGTTTATTCCACATTATTATCCGACATATCATAGCAGGTAAAAAGCAGCATCAATTGGCAAGAAGAACTGCAAGTTGTGGTCTGTTTTCGATGCTCCGGACTCGATCGCCTAGCACGCCCGTCTATACCATGACTCATACGTCTATCATTCAGTGCAGGCACGTATCCAGCTTTTCTTTTCGGAGGGGGGCCCAACACGAATTCTCGTAAGCATGTAATTCTAATGTTTCAAAAATATCAATAATAATAATAATAATAATAATAATAATAATAATAATAATAATAATAATAATAATAATAATAATAATAATAATGATAATAATAATAATAATAATAATAATACTAATAACAATGCAACAGTTCTGTATTTCTCTTAAACGTTTCTTACTTTTCATTTATGAACCGGTCAAACTGCATTGTAACACAAACGAAATCAAAAAATATTTTCTAGAGACATGTAAGGAAAACTGTCTGCTACGTATATCACATAAAAAAATAGCAAACGGCTATGAGTGTATCGTTCTAATACAGTAATGTTATAAACAAAACGGAAACGAAATTATAATCCCATTTAAAAGTGTGCTTTAATTCCACCTGGTTTCAATGGCATTACGGTATATTCTTACAAGTAACACTCCGATTTTGATAAAATTTGGCAGGTAGATACTACACATAAAATAAACGAATACATGTTTCTTTTTTTCTGCGGAAAAACGATTTTAGGGGGCAAAAGCCCCCACCCAAAATTTTGAAAATTGACGCCCGAAAGGCAAAAACAAGTGGACCAAAGTGAACGAAATTGTGCACAGATATGGCAGACGTAAAATGAAGGAATGAAGGTTGTGTTTTGTATTTTCCTGGAAAAAACGGTTAGGTGGGGCACAGACTCCTCCAAACCTTTGATCATGAAATATCAAAAGTGCTAGTAACAATATGTCAGATGTGTGTAAAGGACGAAAAATTCCAACGACACTTTGTGTATATACGATACGCAAAAACTAAACGAATACCTGCTTTTTTTATTTTCTGGCGAAAAAATGGCTTTTGGGGGCAAAAGCCCCCATCCAAAATTTTGAATGTTGATGCCCGAAAGGCAAGAAGAAGTGAATCTAAATGAAAGAAATTGTGCCCAAATATTGTAGACGTAAAATGAGGGAATACGGGTTTTGTATTTTCCTGGAAAAAAGAAAAGAAAAACGTTTGGGTAGGACACAGACCCCTCCAAAACTTTGATCGTGAAATATCAAAAGTGCTAATAACAGTATGTCAGAAGTGCTTAAAGGACATGAAGAATTGGAACGACACATTGTGTAGGGACAATACACAAAAAACAAACGAATACGGTTTTTTTTCTGCGAAAAAATGGTTTTAGGGGGAAGAATTCCCCACCCAAAATTTTGAAATTTGAGGCCAAAAAGGCAACAAGAAGTGCACCGAATTGGATGAAATCGTGCACACATATTCTAGACGTAAATTGAGGTAATTGTGTTTCGTATTTTCCTGAAAAAAAAAAAAAAAACGGCTGAGTGGGGCACGGATCTTCTTAGCTGGTTATTACGAAATATCAAAAGTGCAAATAAGTATACGTCAGAAGTTCCTAAAGAGTATGGAGAATTGCAACGAAACTTCGTATAGGGACAATTTGCAAAACAATAAATGAAATGTGTTTTAATTTGTACGGAAAAACAGTGTTGGAGCCTAGAGCCACTCCGAAAAAAAAATATTACCGTAAAAGTGCAGGAAGGAGTGGACCGAAGCAAATGAAATTGTGTGTAGATATTGTATAGACTGTATGTAAAATAAGGACTTTCGTGTTTTAAAGATGTCCCTATCAATTTTGGCACATCAACAGCAAACAGGAAATTAATCGGCACATGTTTTTGTTTATGCGGAAAATCATTGTAAGGGTTAAAGTTGCCTCGCGAAATACTATAAAATACGCTATACTGTTTGTGATTGTTGTTGATCTGCCAAATTTGAATAAATCTGATGGAGACACTTGTGAAACAGGAGAGGCTTTATTTATCATATCCAATATCTATAGACAATTTCATTGGCTTCGGTCCACTTCTTCCGACACTCAACACCACGGTCCACTCAACAGTATTTTTCTTTTCAGGAAAATACGAAACACGTATTTCCTCATCTTACCTCTACAACATTTGTGAACAATTTCATTCAGTTCGGTCGATTTCTTCTTCCCTTTCGGGCGTCAAATTTCAAAATTCTGGGTAGGACCTTTTGCCCCCTAAGACCGTTTTTTTCACAGGAAATAAAAAAAGCCGTATTTGTTTATTTTTTGCTTATTGTCCTAACACAAAGTTTTGTTCCAATTCTTCATGTAAATTTGGGCACTTCTGACATACTGTTATTAGCACTTTTGTTATTTCATGATAAAAGGTTTGGAGGAGTCTGTGCCCCACCTAACCGTTTTTTCCAGGAAAATACGAAACCCGTATTCCCTCATTTTTCGTCTAAAATATCTATGCACAATTTCATTCACTTCGGTTCACTTTTTTTTTACCTTTCAGGTGTCAACTTTCAAAATTTTGGGTGGGGGCTTTTCCCCTAGAACCGTTTTTCCGCAGAAAATAAACAAAAACCGTATTCGTTTATTTTTTGCGTATTGTTCATACACAAAGTGTCGTTGCAATTCTTCATGTCCTTTACACACATCTTACATGTTACTAGCACTTTTGATATTTCATGATCAAAGGTTTGGAGGTGTCTGTGCCCCACCTAACCGTTTTTTCCAGGAAAATACAAAATACGTATTCCCTAATTTTACGTCTGCAATATCTGTGCACAATTTCGTTCACTTTGGTCCACTTGTTTTTGCCTTTCGGGCGTCAACTTTCAAAATTTTGGGTGAGGGCTTTTGCCCCCTAAAACCGTTTTTCCGCAAAAAATAAAAAAGCAGTTATTTGTTTACTTTATGTGTAGTATCTACCTGCCAAATTTTATCAAAATCGGAGTGTTACACTGGGGAAGTGTTACTTGTTAGAATTATAACAACAACGCATTGCCCACAGTTTGAACACTGACTCAAAGTAATCTGATATAAAAGAACCTCAAAAGGAAAAAAGTAGGTTTATTAAAAAGTGTTTGAGGTTTGGAAAGGGACAGCTTCCAGGACCTCACGCTGGATACGTCCCGGAGTCAATGCATTATATTTGTTTCTTGCAAAACATGATTATTAGATGAGTAATATGTAAAATTATATCATAGTTTGACTTTTAATAGGTCTTTCCTTAACACACCCATATTATCTGGCATTCTGCCTGTCTGTTTTATGTCGGATAAACGAAACTCTACTGTATTTCCAAAGATAGCATATACACAGGGGCTAGCGGTCTGCACGGGCCGGAATTTTTAGAACGGACCCGGCCCGTCCCCTTTAATTTATAATCTATAGGCATTAGCGGATTAAGGGCGGAGCCAATGGAGCCCAGGCTTCGGGACCCCAAGCTCAGGGGGCACTTTAAAATCCCTCTGTTTAACAGTAAAAATATAGTAATCAACTTATATTATAGGCTCCAGACCGATGCTAATTTTTTTCCGCTCGTTACGCTCGCGGTATCGCTAGATTTAAATCTTTCCATCAGCAGCATTTAACTGTTAATAATGAATGCAATTATTTAATTGTTAATAATGGATTTAACTAATCTAATTATTGTAAACTTGGAGCACATTCAAATATTACAGCATAGTTCTCGGTAGTTCCATAAACCTATGAGGCTGTGGAAGGCAGCAAAGAAAATTTATGCACTGGAACTATTCTTAACATAGGGCCCCCTTAAAATAGTCGGCTCTAGGTCCCCAAAAGCCTTAATCCGCCCATGTCTATAAGCAATATTTCACGAAAAGCATGTATTTTTTAACAAATGTGTTTGTCATCAAGTTTTCATAAAGTAGTCCCTTTCTCCTTTAAGCAATTTCAGAGGCCACGGTGTTTCAGTGGTAGAGCGTTCTCCTCTTGTGCATGGAGTCCTTGGTTCGATCTATGCTCGCGCCAAGTGAACCTTGTGCTGGACACTGTGTGCGTGAGTTTTCTCGGGGTTCTCCCGTTTTATCCCACTTTCTTCATTCGACCATTTCATTCATTTCTTATCATCACTGTCTCCTTTAGCCTAGCCGGCAATACGTGGGACGTAAAACTTAAAGGTTTCATTTCAAATCATTTCAATCAAAAAACAGTTGTAGGAAGTATGTAATTTCGAATAAAACAAACTGCTATATACAATTCTGAGTATATTATTCTTTTATGAAATTCTCGCGAACCTTATTTCTAAATCGAAGGGTAAGAAGACTAAATTCACTCTCTTATTGTTATAGATCCATTTCAATTGAAGCAGTTGGAATAGTTGGAAAAAATTAAAAAGCCATACCCTATATTCCAGTGTGGCACAATTGGTATAACGCGGCACACTGGTGTGTCTAGCAAAGTGAACAGTGTGACGCAAACTGTTTCCTATTATTTGCAAGAATATTTGTCGACTTTCTGTTATTTATTATTATTATTATTATTATTATTATTATTATTATTATTATTATTATTATTATTATTATTATTATTATTATCAACGATTCTTCCATGGACAGCTGTCTGTATACGGTTAAGCAACCACAAGTATCACATTGAGGGATAATGCAAAAGTCTATTTGCTTGTATATTCTATCGGGAATAACTGCATCCGTCTAGAAAGCTAGGACTAACAACAAAGGGGTCCGATGTTCTGACCGCACACCGCCCCAAATCGTGAGTGCTACAAGTTCTCTTCTATGCCTTAGCACAATAAGGGCTGTTGCGTTAAGGGAGAGAGAGAAACAACTTAATTCCATTGCAGTTATATGCTTATTAAATGTTAACTTATGTTTATAAATTATGTAAATGATCGTATCGTTTTCTGTTTATTATTATTATTATTATTATTATTATTATTATACATTTCTTAATAGGTTGATTGCCACGTGTATGGAATTCCATACACACGGCTCTCCTGTGCAGCAGAACGTGATGATTTTCCATACGCAAACAATGTAGATATTCCAAGTTTGTTGTGTTCGTTTTATAGGTGTGTATGTAATTAGATACATATGGCGTAGAAATCAAAATTTAATATCCATGCCACGTATATGCAAAACCATACACAAAGAAATTTATGAACAAAGACATTGAGTTTCAGTTTAACGTCTCGTTCAGCAACGAAGCTATATGAGACTTCGGTCTACTGATTAACGTGGACTCTAAACCACGTGAGCTCTCGCCGGGAATCGAAGCCGTGTCTTCCACGCCAAAGGCGCATACGCTAACCGCATATCCACTAAGGAGCTCATGAACAGAGACATTTATGGGCTAAAACAAAGGCGAAAACAAAGATGTGTGATGTGATTTTGAGTTTATCGTCCCTTTCAGCAGCGAGGCTATATGAGACGTGGACCTACTGATTAAAGTGGAATCTGAACCACCTGAGCTCCCGCCGGCCGAAAACAAAGAATGTTCATTTCAATGCAAACCTATGTAGGCCTACGGACTTCAATATTCGCCCTCAAACGAAAGTGAAGACTATCCATGATTCGGAGTATTAAACTCTCTCTCATCTCTTTATTCTCCTAACATGTCTCCCAGCGATTACAACATTTTTTGGCATCTCAGTCACTTCTTATGTTAGTAGGATAGCTTTACCTAGAGGCCACTGATTAACCTGGCATTGTATTTTTCACTTTTTTACCTTTGGAATTGACAATCATCGTTTGGACATTTCAGTCGCACCTACCTAATATTAACAATGTTTCTACGATAATTTCGTAACATTGTATTATTTCTTTGTTGATTAGCTTGGTTAGGCTTATTTAAACACTTTTTTTCTTTGCACCGACGTGTAACATCTCTTGGACGAAAATACACTAGCTCTCACTGGAAATCAAATCCAGAACCAATGCACTTGAACCATTTGACCACAACAAGGCACATTTAAAAAGAGGTTTCGATTTTGTTCGAAAAATTGTGATTAGGTGTAACATTAAAAATACATTTAAGAAAGGGTACGGAGCAAACGCACTGTACTTTCTCGCTTGAATTTCTTTCACTGACTCGTGTTAGGCTGCAACTATTATTGAAACATTTATTTGGGAAATTGCGAATAAAATAATATTTTGGAAAACTTTGCTAGAAGAAACTTCAGGCCCAAAAGTAAAGTACCCATTGGTCATATTTTGGTTAGAAATAACTTGATCCATATATTAGAATTATTAAGGATATAATTGTATGCGAACTATAAGCAAAAGAGTCTGAGTAATTTCTGAGAAAATCATGAAAAAAGTCACCCCAAGAATAAATTATCCTTTGTGGATCTTTTCAGGACAAACAAGCTATGCTATATTGTTAGTGTTTTCATAAAACATTTATTTATGAAATACGAACACAATCGCCTGAGTCGTTCTTGAGAAAATCGCAGGGTAAAACTTACTGTCAAAAGTAATATACCACTTCTAGATTTTCCGGATGAGGGAATTATACCATATAGCTAGGTTATTTATGTCACATGTATTTATAAAATATGAACAACAAACATCTCCTGAGTTGTTTTTAGGAAGGTCATCGGGAAAAGCTTACCCCCAAAGGTAAACTCTTCTATCTGTAATTTTGACAGTATATCGAATAATTTTTAAGCAAATCGTCGGGAAAAATTTCACTGTCAAAGTAAACTCTCTCTTTTGGATTTTTCTTTTCGGAACAAGCGAGTTATGCATATTGTAAGAGTGTTACAGACAATATTTTTACTGAAATTAGAACAAATTTGTCTCAGTTATTACTGAGAAAATTGTCAAAACAAAAAAAATTCAACCCTTGAGAAAACCAATTCTTCTGTATGTTAACGGAATAAACGATTTATGCTGTATCTTAGTTTATTAATGAAACATTTCTTTACGAAATATGAACAAAATTGCCTGAGGCATTAATGGGAAAACCATCGGGGGAAAGCTCACCCTAAGAGTAAACTACTCCTTCGAACGAGTTGTCATATTGTTAGGTTATTAATAATACGTTTATTTATGAAATGTGGTTGAGAAAATTGTGGAAAAAGAACGCATACCATACAGTAAATTACACCATATATATTTTCTCAGAAAAAATATTCATATACGGTGGATATTTGTTAATAAAATATATATTTATAAAAAGTAAATAAAATCATCACAGCTTTTTTTTCTTGAGAAAATTGAATTATTTAAAATTTTAATCCTTCAGTAAATTACTCTTACTTTTAGGTGTCGAAGGATATAAAATTCGAAAGATAGTATGTTATTAAAACGTTATGTCTAGAATTCGGTCCAGATACGTTGAACAGTATGGCCTCTATTTGAGTGCATGTAAAAGCGTGACGAACCGAGAGACGAATAGATGGACAGACATCGAAAAATAGTTTTTTTCGATATGTAGGAGCATTGTAGCTTGAATTTATTGAAACCTGGTATTCGGTTTTTATAACTATCACTACACTTTCTTCTTTCGTCGCTCGACTGTGAAAACGAATAGGCCTATACCGACACGTAAGGTGATAATTTGTAATCCAAAAAATTTAATTTGTTATGTTTAATGTGTTGTCACGCTAGAAAAAAAAGCTTATGCATGTTACATCATTTTATTATCAGTTTTTCACGCTACTGTATAATTCGGTATGATTATAATTAATATCCATGGCATCTTTTGGAAGCATTCGTGTTCCTCACAAATAGAGCTGTTAATTTAGTTTTGTTTAAAGAAAGCATCCTTTATTTCCTTACACAGACTTATGATTGCATTTGTTGCACTTGTGGATATGAAACAAAAGGAGAGAGAGAGAGAGTCAATACTCTAAAAAGAAACACACACACTGAAACACTAGAACAGTAATTTAACATCAGCTTTTTTTCTTCATGACAACGAGCTATCGCTGTGACTGTGTTCGCCACGCTAGGCAGCAGGTCGCGCATGTTTTGTTTTTTTTACTGTTCCTGACTCACAGACACTCGCAGTGAGTTGAAGTTACTTCTGCTGACGGAGAGGGAATGATTAAGCATATCATACCATAAACTGAAAACAATCGCTATTAGTAATAATACACTAATTCTAAATAAATACGTCATCAGAAAAAACAAAAAGTTATTTCATTATTATATTGTGTCGGTTCTTATTAACATAAAAATTATACACTTTCTACAATGTTTTTTAAAGAAAAAATTGGATGGGATCGCATGGGATTCGATCTGGTGTCAAAACAATATAAGAATTACTAGTCCGCCACTCTACCCACTTGACCACACAGACTACCTTTTGTTGCCTGTCTTTTTCTTAACAAATAAATGCTCATGGCTATAGAGCATGTCACTTCCAAACTTAAGACAACAGTTTTTCTCTTTGTTTCTATACTTCCGTATAACATCTTGGTTACAGAAGCTAATTTATATTTGGTAGACAATTTACACCCTAGATTTAAGCCAATAAATGCAATATATTAGTCCACATTCAAGTTCCTGGATTCAACTCCAGTTATTCCCTCTGCAATCGTGCTGTGCTACTGCAAAAAATCCCTCGAAAACATTATTGCCAGTATACACAAAACCGAACATAATTTTGTTTTTTGCTTATATTTTTATTATTTTATTATATTTTTTGGAAACATCTCCTTAGATGGATTGCTTTCTATTATCTCCACATACTAATAACTGAATTTTACCCATAAACATAAGGAAAATGGAATAATTGCGAAAAATCGTGAGTTACAGTATACGCGCAATATTTTTTGCGCATGGTAGTACATGGGAATGTGCCCAGTATGTGCGTTATGTACTTCTGAGAGAGAAATCACATGGATGGCAAGTGATAGTCACAGTCTATGTCCGCCCCTAGGCATATGCCTCACATGTACTTGGGGAAAATGCCTAATATGTTCTAGGTATGTTCCCCATGCCGTAAGCATCAATAAACTAGAAAATTACTACCCCGCGATGAAGAGAAAGTCGCTTGTAGAGGGATAAATTGTTGGTCTTTTGAATTGGGCTACTCAGAGTGCTCCTTCATATTCGACGATAACCGTTTGGGATCAGATAAAATCTGCTCGCCATGTAATTTTATAACGTAATGACGACTGTCTATTTACTTTATTTCATGATTCTTCCATATTCACTTAAAATGATGGTCGACAGTTCCCATCTAATAAAGTTGATGCATTTGTTGCTTCTAGTTCACAATCGCTTAGAGAAAGAAGCAACAAATGCATCAAATGTGGGAGATGAATTTAGAACATCTAAATGGCGCATCGCACACCTTGTGCTGTTAGGATAGCTGAAACAGTATGTACCTAAAGGATGTACCTAGAACATGACAGATATAAGTCCCAAGCGACGACATAAAAACAAATGACTGTTAGATTGCGAAACTGAGCCAGGTACATAGATGCGAATATCAATTAGGTGTAACAAGTATCTTAAAAAGTAGGTAGCTGAACTACATACTTAGCACATGAATTTCATATTTACCAAGTGCCGGTACTTAAAACGTGGCTATAACACCTAAATGGCACATGCCTAGCACATCTTGTGATGTTAGATTTTTTTTCCAGTTGTGATGGACGAGCTTACAAAAGATATTCAAGTGTTAACATCTTGGAATATTGTATTTGCGGACGTCACTTTGCTGGTAAGTGAGACTAAAGCAGCACTGCAAGAAAAATTATATACCTAGAAAGGAGCACTGGAGAGCAAAGGACTTACAGTTAATAAAACGAAAACATAATATTTGCATTGTCCTTTGAAGAAAAACGTAATCGACAATACGACTTGAAGTAGAAGTGGTATTGACGAAATTCAAGTACTTGGGACTCAAGAAGATGATATAAACAGCATAATTAGCAGCAGATGGACAAAGTAGAGAAAAGTGGAAGAAGCGGTTTGTAACAGTAGGGTAAAGCGCACGCCGTCAACAACAGATGTCATCTGCTCATATATTCTGTGGTCTGGTCTAGACGCTCTGCTACATCACATAGAGGTTTCTTCCACTACACAATTATTCTTTATTTTGCTAAGATTGTGTGCTTCTTTTCTTTACACGTGCTTTGGTCAGTTTAATCTCAGTCTATTTTGATTTTAGTTTAACGTCCATTTCAGCAGCGGGGCTATATCAGACGTGGAAGTAGCTTAATGTGAGATTCTAACCACATGAGCTCCCGCAGGGAATCGACTCCGGGTCTCCCACACCAAAAGCATGACAATAACCACTTAGTCACGAGGAAGTTCATATTTCAATATCAGTGAAAGAAAATATTCACTGGAGAATTTAACTCATATCTTCCCAAAATTTTTTTTCTTGATTTCTTGTAGTTTTTCATTTTAATTAGTCTATTTAGATTTCAAGTAATATCAAGAAAGCGACCATTTATTCTTCTGACCGTTTACCTGTTCACAGTAGACCGCCCCAAAAATGGGGCAGTGGGCACCGGAGGGTAGGTGAGATTAAAAGTGCTAGTGAAGGCTAACTGCACTTTTAGTATTTACTTACAAGCAAAAAATAGAGCGAATTTACATACTTTATTCTATTTAGAACTTTATTTATTATATTTTATAAAGTGGAGTAAAAAATATTAATAGCATATAATTCAGGGAAAAAGTATATATATATATATATGTGTGTGTGTGTGTGTGTGTGTGTGTGTATATGCATATGCGTATATCTATGTATGTGTATATATAAATCAATGTAAACACACATCACTTAATTTATACATTTCTGTAAGCAGACCAGTGGCGGATCTAGCCCGAGGCTGAAGAGACCTAGGCCCCAACTTTTTTTTTGAGTAACAAAAATAATTCAAGCTATTACTTATATATTTTTGAAAGTTTATAGTAAACTCATGATATAGCTATCATAGTCCGGTTCTGGTTGCCCCGCCCCCGTTTTTACCTTCTACATCCGCCTCTGAAGCAGACACGTGCATCATGATTCCTAACTCCATCAATCTTTTGGAGGGAAAGTTCATGAAACCATTAGCATGAAGTCTGACATTACACTTTGCTCATGCTTTAGCAATATTTTTATGATTCTCTCTAACACTTTTCCCTATTGGATATCTGCCTTTGTAAGCCGAACGCAGTCAGGAATACGTTTGTTGGTTGCCTTCCGGATTTCTTTCTAGATAAAGTCGTTGTGTATATGTTCCTATATATGATTGGATTGCTGTTCCTGCACATGTCAAAAAGTCCGTGCTATTCCTTCGGGGGCCTTCAACTATGTGTTAACTTGTATAAATGATACGCGTTGCTTATCGTTGTATTGAGAGGATACATTCGCTGGTCCCGTTCCTTCATACGAATGTGGACTCTATAAGCAGCAATATTTTCATCTAACTGTCAGTTAATACCCCTATCAACATAATGTATATTGCAGTGAAAGTTGGTTGACCTATATCAATTTTTCATTTTAGTGGTTCACACAAATGCTTTGTTTTCCTTAATCGAGATATGCCTACCTTATAGCAGCATTAACAATACTATTATCTCTGTGCCTTACAATTGTTACGCATGATAGTACTATATCTGTTGTCTGATTATATAAGCCACTTAGCATTTTCTTCCTTTTCTTCGGTTGTTTTAGAGATGAAATAATAAAGGGTTGTAACAAAAAAAGAAACAATGTGGAAGATATTGGTTGTGATTCCATAGCAGTTTACGTTGACTCAAAGCGAAATTTGCGTTTTAGTTTGCTTAATCGTAATGGACATAACTATTATAATTGTTTTTTTTTTCATTATTTGCGATGTGTTGCAACACGCAAATTTTGCGTTAACTCATATACGGACTGTTGTGTATTACTTCATTTCTGTGTGTATGTTTGTGTGTGTGTCTTAAGTTATCTTAAACGTAGGCAATGCAAATACAAGAAGCAAATATTGTAACTATCATTTTCTATTCACATCCAGATTGCAAGTATTAAGTGCAGTTATGTAAATCAACAACTTCTGTAGGCTATACTCTCACCATGCCTACAGTTCCCATTGCCCCATTATTGGGGCATCTGAGTTTTATGTTATAGTGCGCCACAGATGACAAGATCGACGGAAAATATGCGAACTGAAAACAGTGTTGCAAATTTATGAACTCTTATAGTTACTGTTGTTATATAAACTATATTGTGCTAATAATGCAAAAAGAAATAAAAAAGGTTTTTCTTGTGTTCATGTTATTCTCTTCCCCTTTATTGTCGAGTCCCACTCGACAAATATATCCTTTACTTTGTCGGTTGAACAATCAGAAGGTCTATATATAATGAATATAAATATAATTGGTTTTTATATGATTTTTTTTTAGTTTAGGGTCCGTATCAGCGGCAAGATTATGTGAGACGTTGACCTAGTGCTTAACTTGGGATCCGAACCACACGAACTCCTGCCGGGATTCGAACCGGGGTCTCCCGCGCCAAAGGCGCGTACGCTGTCCACATAGACACGAGTGTGCTCTACAGTGAGTTATGAATAAAATTGATTTCTAAACTTTTTAAACTCTCTTAATCTATAAGTAACTTTTTATTTTCACTTAGTATGCTTCAACAAGATTTGTTTTCTGGCCAGATAATTAACTGAACGAGCGTTATAGCAAGGAAAGGTAAGCGAGTATTATGAGGCAACTTAACTTAGGATGGAAACATAAGATCCCACAGGGAGTCAACCCATTACCTATTAAAAGCAATGTGAGAAGATAATCATTTAACCACGATGGAGTATGTTGCTTCTCTGGAATAGTTATTCAAGTAAGTGCATGATATTACAGAACAATTGAATGACTTTGCGAACAGTAGGATTGTGTTATGTCAAAATAAAGATGATGTGTTTATAGTAATTTAAGATTTAATTTTATTTGAATTTCGTTTTTCTGTGTAGCTACGTATCTTCCACTATGTCTTATTTTTTTAAGATAAAATGAAACAATGTCCTTCGAATTCCCTTTAGAAAACCTGCTTGAAAACCTGCTACTCGCAGAAAAGTGAGGGAAACCCGAGATTTTAAAAGGGGAATGCTTATCGAACAAATGTAGGGTAATAGCACCCTCGTGCTTAAGTGGTTATCGGCGGGAGTACATGTGGTTCGGATTCGTCATTAACCTGTAGGTCCACGTCCCATATTGCCTCGGTGCGGAAAGAGACGGTAAACATTTTTAAAAAAATAATAAAAAATATAGACTAGTGGTTAGCGATCTTCTTTGTTAATGTGATGATCCCAGGTTCAAAACCGAAGACATTTTATCCTGTCTGAAGTTTCTCCAGATGCTTTCCTCAAGTTCCACCAAGCAAATAAATTATATTTTTCAGTGCAGCCACTTGCCAACTTCCTTCAACTTCGTCTTATATTGTTATAGATTGTTTCTGTTGCCATTATAAATTGGTGTCTCTGGCTGTATCAGGAAGTTGGTTAGCGTTCAATCAGTGTCGCACTGGCGAAGTTGAGGGCCCTTGGCGCGGGTCGTCCTTAAAAGTCCTCCTATGTAAATGTATATAAACTTAACACGCCAGTTACAAAACGTAAGTGACAAAATTATACAATAAATATTTAGTACAAGACCCATCGTGAAAAAAGTTACAATAATACTGAGACAATCAAACAGAATCGTGAAGTTACTTCAGGGGCCGTTACGAAGGAGGGGGTCTTTGCTAAATACGAAGTTTTATTGACTCATGGGGCCATATTGATATGAGCAAGAGGGCCCCGAGAAGACTGCTTTCGGAAAGACGAACTTAGGCTTGCGTATCTACTTTTTTTTTTTTTTTTCAGGAAAACTCGAAAAAGCATTTGTGATCGTGAAAATTCGACGAAGACCTACAAAGGTCCTGCCCCTCGTGATCCCTGTGGGTCCCCTCAGCCTTCGGGTCCTTGCCGATTGCCAAGTAGCCAACGTGGCCAGTGCGCCACTGCGTTCAATACATTCTCAATGTGCACTATTTTAAAACATATGAAGCACTGCGGGTAGTAATTGTGAACTCAACAAAGAGTTACTTCGGGGAAGACGCATTTTAAACTTTCTTCACAATGAAGAACTCTACAAAACGTTCTTCTTTCAATTACTTATTACTATTATTGTTAAAATTTCTATTATGATTATTATACTTTGGATAAATAAAAAACTGGCCAAATGTTGAGATTGTCCTTACTATTTGCAACGCCGCATACTGTGGGCCTATGTAGTAAATTTGTATGAAATTAAAATAGTTGTTCAAAATAATCTAAAGGGTCTTTTTTCGATTCTTAAAGATTTTGTAAATACTATGTTTTCTTAAAATACACGCAACGCTCCAAATATTTTCTGAAATTCTGAGTAAACTTGCTTTACAATATTGTAGTACCTTTCCCCATCACTCCGTCAACGTAGAGAAATGTTCTCAACTTTGCAACACTATTTTTTCAGACTACAAGAAAGTTTCAACCAATAGGGGTTGCAAACACACTACACCCCCCCAACACGACTATCAACAGAGATGAGTTGCCACATTTAACATTCAGATACCCTACAGCTGCCGACGAAAGAACAAACCATGTGGTGTGCTAAAGTGCTTCAGTTTCTCTTCGAAGTCCGTGGCACCCAAAAGACACGTTGGCCTCAAAAATGTACGGTTCATTTCGTTCTTCTCAACAGAGAAAGAGGAGGGGGAAAGAAAGGAAATGGACTCGTAAATATAAATAAGTTATTGCAAAGAATATAAATTTAAATTAAGTATGTAATATATATAATATACACTATGGTTAAGTGAATATGTGTCCGTAAGATACAAATGAACACGTAATTAAAAGACTATTATTATTATTATTAAAGAAAAATAACCATGGCGAAAAACTTACTTGATGTACAGAACATAATATTCGCTCTCCCTATGAGCTCCATCGTGGATAAGCGGTTAGCGTACGCGACTGTGTCTTAGGAGACCCGGCTTCGATTCCCGGTTGGAGCTCATGTGGTTCGGATTCCACGTTAATCAGTAGCCTTATTTAGTATCCTCGCTACTGAAAGGGACGTTAAACTCAAAATCAACTCACCTCAACTGGTTGTCCCTATCTCATCATCATTGTCTCCTAACGGTATAAGAAGTATGTTAACATTTTTTGAAATCCCGCCTTTAGTCCAGGCTTTTTGTATTCTATCACACGCATATTTCACTACATTATTCGATATTAAAATAGCCCTTTCCTGTGTCTATTAGCTACCGCATGTGGATTTGGTGCACATCGTCCCGGGTTCAATTGCCAGTGAAAGCACAAAAGTACATATAATTTTATAATTCAGTTTCATCGGTCATCCGTTTCATTTAGCCTAAAGTACACAGTCATGGGATATATTGTTTGATAATAAATTGCCCACTTTGTCAATAGCGAGGTTTCTCAACCTTGGACTCGCGAGAATATGAGGGTTGAAAAAATGAAATCTTAAGTTTGCGTCCTATGATCACCTAAAGGAGACGGTGATGAGTTATGAATTAAATGGTGGAATGAAGTAGGAGGAAACGGAAGAACCTCGAGGGAACACGTGCAAACGATGTTTGTCCACCACAAAGCTCACTTGGCTCGAGCTGGGATCGAACCAAGAAGCTCATGCACCATAGGTAACGTTCTATTAAAAAAAAAAAGTTTGTCCTAATCGGGATACTATTCGTTATGAACATTTCGTGCAATTTCTGGAAAATAGAACACGAACCGCCGAGACCACTCGGCTATTGCCACCAGCTTATCACTTAACCACCGAGGCCCGATATAAGGGTACGAAGGGAGATGTAAATGATAAATGTAATTAGAGTCTAATAGCAGAAAAATATTTTTAACTTCTTTTGATAGACATGTTTTTATTTGTACACTTGTTTCGAAATACAAAAAAAAAAAAAAAGGCAATTAAGGAATTACGAAAATCTTTCTAAAAACAATTGGAATAAAAGATGAAGGAAACTCGTTAAAATCTGCAAATTTAAATATAAGAAAAATACAAATATAATATACAACTGTAAGCGATGAGCAGCAATAATCAAAAAGCTTATAAACAGGAAATTAATTGTGAGGTTCACAGGCAAGAACATGTGATAAAAGGGGGTCGTGATATAAAATAAATAGATTGAAGACACTGACAATGGAGTTCACACATCACGTCATCTGTGTCTTGCTATAGTTAACAACATAAAGCTATAATATGCGTAGAAGATGTATACTGTTTTTGAATATGAAAGGACCTAATACAATGAGAAAATGAAATTGATCGAATTTAAAATACTAGATATTCACTTTTTCCGGCTTACTATTTTGTTGAGTTTCCGCGAAATTCACTCCTTTCTATAAGCATTAAACAAATGACAGGCGGAAATTGCAGGTCCTATGTTGCAACATACCAAACCCATCCAACAGTACAATAATTACTTTTAAATAATGTAATAGGTAAAAGGAAAAAATAAAATGTAGACCGCCCCATTTTTGGGACAATGGGGAGACATGGGTTAATAGAACACGTATTATTATTACTATAGCCACAAAAAGGAGCATACTATAGTTACATTATTGCAAACTTTAACTATAGATATCGTAGCGGGAATAAGCTGTGATAGACCATCGTCACTATACGCAAATGACACCGTTATAAACAATGCAAAATCAGTTGGTGTAACAACTTAAGCACGAACGGTGAGCATACGTTTTTATGCACATAGAAATAATGTAGATGAAATCTACGATATATTTCGACTTGATTGCATGTAGATATTGTTTAGGATATGAAGTAAGACACCTTTGTCTTTCGAAAAATATGTTATTGTTGTGTATATTAGGAGCAGTGGAGGCAGATGTGACAATGAAGCCATCAGAGATGTACAATGTGTTTTCCAATATCTTTCTTTTGTGCTATTAGTCATAAGTTTGTGTAAGCCTTCAGCTATTAAGGGTTGTCTGTGCTTGTTGTGATTAGTGACTTTATGAAGGATCCTGTGATGATGACGTCGAAAGTTGATAGCGGTTGTTTGCTGCATTTGTATGGGCTGGTCTCTGGGTGAATCTAGATTATTTTGGAATTTTTGTTGTACTGTGACTGAGTTCTTGGGTGAATTCTTTTGTTCATAGGTGTGTAGCTGTTGTAATTATCTCTGTTGCTGTAGACATGTCGTATTTGAGAAATTGTTTCGGCAGATTTTTGTATGCTTATGCGTTCTCTGACAGATTCAACGGTAATAAGAGTGGATGCAATTGTCTTTGTGTTCCTGGAAGCTTATTCTATTGGAGAGAGAGAAGGGTGATCCGGTTTCAGCAGATACCGTTTTGAGTACTCTGAGATGCAATAAGCACTCAGTTGCGAGTGAGGTAGAACATGTGCTAGATAGTTCGATTGAATTGCCAAATCTCGAAATTAAAACACGTTAAATTACAAAGAGTATACGGATGGCGTAGTTTTAGTTTATAAATAACACAAAGAAAGCTTTGTTTAATAATAATTCTAGTTTTGTAATTATAAACTTTACAGTTTTGTTTGTTTACTAATACTACGTATTTATAAACATTGTTTCTCTCCGAAAACGTAATGTGAGATTTAGAAGTGAAGATTGTAATTAAATAAAAAACACTTTCTACAAAAATATTTTGACGCATGAGGTAAGTTGACACAAAAACCTTCTTATTTTACGGTAACGTATACACATTTATATATTCCTTTGTTAGTTATCATATGAATAAAAACATAAATGTCTAGTTTTAAGTAAAATAAGTACAACCGTGGAGTTCATTACTCTAAACTATTCCTTCGGAAAACGTATGCAATTAAGCTGTTGTTTCTCACCTCGTTAACTAAACGTACGAATCCTGCGACCAATTATTGTGACATTTTTTTAGATTCTACCTCGTCAAGAGCGGTATCTATAATATATATTCTTGATCGGATTCTTACGGAAATGCAGTTTTTATTTACTGTTCTTAAAAGGGATTGGTTATCTATATTTAAAACAATAGCTTTCAATACGGGGCTGCATTAAATGATTGATTGGGTCGGAGTTTTCAAGTATTTTTTGGACTACCGAGTCTATATAAGAAGGGAGCTTTACTTCTTTAATGTTAAGTTTGAATTACATTAATTTGAATTACTAACGAACAAACACATATTCACTGAAAATTTACAAGCATCATCCAGTTACATCAAATGGCCAATATATGAATACAGATATTACGGTACTTTATTCTGAAACCATAGCTGCTATCACCCACCGTGAGAAGAAACAGAACGTAATGAAAAAACATATGCAAAGTAATATGGGATGAGAACATAAAATACAAGTTGTCGTGAGTACATAGAGCTGTAATTACATTAATTTCTAAGGTATATGGCCATCTCCGAGCGCAACATTCAACACATTTATTTGACATGCTGTCAATGATATTCAGGAGAACGTGAGAAATGTTGTACCATTCTTTCATAACAGCAATTTGTAGAGCTTGGTGGGTCCGAGGTGCTGAATTCCTCTGTGCAACTTACCATCCTAGAACATACTCAACATTTTTGATCCAACCCATACGGTTCCTGTTTTTGGATTTTAGTGTTTCAGTAATTTGGAAAGTTCTGTGCGGAAAAGTCGAACATATCTTTGCAGCAAGTAGATAGAACACAGTTCTCGAGTAAGGAATCCCCCATCGAAATGTGCAGTATTATTCTTCCATCTTCTATTATGTCCGTCTACACAATTACTCCAGAACCCTATACTACGCCGCGCCTTTGGCATGGGAGATCCGGGTTCGATTCCCGGCGGGAGCTCCTGTGGTTCCGATTCCACGTTAATCAGTAGATCCACGTATCATATAACCTCGCTGCTGAACGGGACGTTAAACTTTAAATCAACTCAACTTCAGAACCCTATACTTGTCACATTCACGGATGTGCTATTGATGATATGATATTGTGTGACTCTTGTTGTTTTCACACACTGTGGAGTCTTACATACATATATATATATATATATAGGGTGCGGCACGTAAAGTGAACACATAAAATGAAATGTAATGTATTGAATATGATTAACTACAACACATAAATAAAATGTAATGTATTGAACATGACTACTCACCTTCACAGCAGCCTTCACAGCAGGTGCTGAAAGTGTCCTCCGCCCACTTCAACACACATGTGAGCACGATTGAGGAGATTCATATATACCCTTGTCAGTTCTTGTGTTGTAATGCTATTGGTGACATCCTGGATCCTGTCTTGAGTTCTTCAATTGTGTGTGGATTTGTTTCGTATACTCTTTACTTTAACAGTCCCCGTAAGTAAAAGTCACACGTGGACAAGTCTGGTGACCGAGGAGGCCACAAGCCTTTGCTGATTGTCCTCTCTGGTGTAAACATCTCATGCACAAGGGACAATGATGCAGCTGATGTGTGGCATGTTGCACCATCCTGCTGAAAGTAACATAACTGACGCTCCTCTTCGGTCAAGTGTGAATAAAACTCCTCCAGGATTCCCATATACACGTCACTGTTCACTGTCGTCTCAAAGAATATGGGCCCAATAACGCGTCTGGCGGAAATGGCGCACCAAACACCAATCTTCTCATCATGCAAGGGTACCTGGTGGATTGCGTGTGGATTTTCTGACGACCAATACCGGTTGTTTTTGGATTTTACGTACCGAGACAGGTGGAACCACGCCTCGTCACTCATGATGAGCATTAGTGGATCCAAGAAACCACTGGCAACATTGCTCAACAGCCATGAACAGAAATGCACCCTCTTCTGCAGGTGAGGCTCCTTCAGTTCTTGCACAACACTTATCCGGTACGGTTTTAACTTCAGTCTCCTTAAAACACGTCTGCAACTTCTCTCACTCGCATGAACCTGTTGACTCAATCTCCTGGTTGACTTTCGAGGACTTCTTGTCATTATCTCCTCCACCTGCATCTTTAATTCAGGTGTGCAGACAGATGGTCGTCTGTTCCTGGGAGCATTTTGAACCGATCCTGTACGCCGCCATTTTTCAATCAATTCCTGAATGGTGCTTTTTGCTGGCACAGAACGTCCTGGAAATTTCTTTCGAAACAAATTCTTTGTTTTCTCAAAAGATCCAGTGAGAATGAACCCTTCAACAATGGCAACACGCTCGGGTATCTAATACGGCATTATCACACACTGACACTCACCCGGCTTAACACAACGAGGCTTTTTTCTCAACTGGTTTCGACAAGTTTCACTGGCTGCGGCTGCACGTGACTGGTGCAGGTCACGTAAGTCGACCCGACCTCGACACGCCATCTCTTGGTAAGAAGGTAGATTATTTAAGTGTTACCAAAAACACAATATACCAGAAAATTACGACGGGCCGGTTTTACGCGCCGCACCCTGTATATATATATATATATATATATATATATATATATATATATATATATATATATATATATATATATATATAATTACATGATGAGTGCAATAATAACACTTGAGTTTAAACTTCACTCGCCAATTTAAATCTTTTCCAGTATATTACACAATAGCATCAAGCATGTAAATTAGTAAAATTTTCTGCATAAAAAAATAAATATCGTAAAAGAGAAACACAAACCTTAAGAAAAGTGTTGTACTAGTTACGTCATACTTCTATATTTTCCACTTCCTCTGTTTTAGTGGTCTGCTTTATACTTCCAGTAAAAACTAATTGCTAATCGGAACTTGCGCTCACTTGAAGTATTCCACAAATCTCCAAGGTCTCGACGTCAGTGTTGCCAATTTGGGGGAAAAGTCGCTAAATCTAGGGGATTCAACTTTCAGAATAGCGACAAAAAATAATATTTCCGATTAGTTAATTTTTTGGTGATTTTTAAATGATGATTTGGCTACTTATTTACAAATCTGGCGACTTTTGTGCTGTGAATAAATCAAGCACGTTTAGTTGGAACAGTTTTTATACTTTGTTTACATTTTACATATTTGAATCAGCCCAAGTATTAATGAATTCGGCAAATATACACTTTATATAGCGTGTGTGAAATCCACAGAGTCCCGTTTTGTTTTAAACATCATCTTAATCTTCAATGTCAGTTAGTTTACAGAGCTTCTACAGAGAGGCACAAATAATATGGCATTACCGATTTATCTGTGACAGCTCGAGTAAACGGCGAATTGGATAAGTCTTTTCTTTGTAAACTTTCAATTGTCATGTGTTTCTTCTAATCATTTTTGATTTCAGTGAAGTAAAATTTATGATAAAGAAAATGTATGTCTATATGTTGTACAAAAAGGATATTATATATAAGTAAGAGAGAGAGAGAGATAGAGAGAGAGACGGAATATTAAGAATAATTTTTAGGCAATTTCCACCCCCAATTGGAGTCATTTCAACTCTCATTTAGCGACTTTTTATTACAAAGTTTTGGCAATACTGCTCGATGTGGCATTGTAAGTATCGAAATAATGAAATGAAATTTTTGAGTTTTACGTCCCACGGTTATGCCGGTTAAGGTAAAGGAGACAGTGATGATGAGAGATGAATGAAATGATGGAATGAAGAAAGTGGGAGGAAACGGGAGAACACCGAAAAAACCCACGAGCACGGTGTTTATCCACCACAAAGTCCACACGACGCGAGCTGGGATCGAACCAGGGACCCCAAGCACCAGAGGTGAACGCTCTGCCACTGAGCCACCGCGCCAACTTGCAAGTATCAAGTGGGAAACATAGACATTAGAGTGCTTGTTTGTTTACGGCTTGATTGGATAGTTTATTGATATTACTCATAGAAGTTACTAGCACAAGAAAAATTATGAAATTATGTGTTCTACTGTTTGCTATATGCATATGTCACATGTTATGAAAATATGTTTGTGTTCTTCACTGATTTGTTGAGGTTTCTAGTGGGAAATTCTTCAGTTGGTGCAAGCATTTTTGACAAATCACAGCATCGCTGGAGTGTGCTTCACTGGTAGGAGATATTCAATGTATAATGTTCAGTATCCTGTTAGTTTGTGGTTTTATAGGCTATTATGGATACCTGCTGCTGCCATTTCTATTTTTTATGTTCTTACATGAATCTTTGTAGGTTTTTGGAAACTTCTATACATCAGTCTTTTCCTTATTATGAATCGTTTTAGCCTACGCCTAGAAATGATAAACATTTATTTCATTTATGTTTCAAGAAATAAAATATATCTTCATGAGAGAATGAAACACGTGTACACATGAAGGACATTGAAAACTAGAATTTGCACTAAAATATGAAAGGAAACAAAGTCAAATAGAAATTATTTCAGATCATTTCCGTATCCGCGTAAGCACATAGATTCGAGTATTTCAAGTTAATAGTGAAACTTTGAATCAAATTTAATTATATCATGAAGTTCATATGGAAGAATGCACGAAGAAAACGTTTTTGATCTAATATATGGTGTGATAAAAGGGAAGAATTTTTCATGGAAATAAAAAAATCCTACGGTAGTTCTAGAGCTTTGTACTGTTCAGGTCAGAATTCGCCACACACTGATTTCCAAAGCTCAAGCTTGCTTACTTGGCAGGTCTAGTACTGGAGTTCTAGCTGTCCATCACCAAGAATGCAACAAGGTGTATCGCTAGACAATGACAGGCGTGATATATAAACACGCCATAAAAATGAAATATAATCTAAAACATCGGAAATGCCGTATACCTTTGTAAAGGTTACAGCATTTCGTAAAGGTCTCATTTTACGCTGTTCCCTTTCCATTTCACGCTTGAGAGATCTTAAGTGAAATTATCTACTCTTCAGAGCTATAGGTATGCACAAAAATGAAGATTTAAAAAATACATACCTACGTGTAAATCTTTCAAATATAATACTACTACCACAAATATAATACCTCATTTAATCTATTTTCAATTGCAGTTAGCCCTGGTTTTCAACTCTTCTTCATTCCGAAACTATTTCGTATACTGTAGTTTGATATTTGCATTGTTTTTCTCGATACCGAAGACTTCTCTGCAACGGAGCAAAGCTTCCTACGTACACATAAACAAATACACATTCAGAATATGTGTATGCCCAGAATTAAAGAGTTTATTCATCCTATTATGTGAGACTTGAGTGGTATCGGAAGTGATAAAAAAAAAAAGTTCTCACATATATACTCATCGAATCAAATATCGAATCAACCAGCATTTGTGTACGTGTGTATCCATCTGTTTGTCCGTCCGAAGACGTTTTCGTAAACTTTATTCCATTTGAATGAAACTTGATATGTGCCTTTTTCCAATCTAGAAGAAAGAACTTTTATTATTGGATATTGAAATACGCCAGGAAGTGCAAAGGAAAAATTCGCCCAATGCTGGAAGTTTTCACTATGATAAAACATTTTTCACTATAACTTGCGGAAAATATTTTGGTTTTCATATCAATACAGTATTCAATTTCTTCCGAGCTTTTCAATCATCCCCATTGCTTGTGGTTGAAAATTGTCAAGAATAAGTCGGTAAAACAGGGTAAGTTCCCCGAGCTTTGAAGTTCCCTTATTTAAATAATGCGACATCAAAACAATTTTTCACGAAATTTTGTCCAAACAAAATCGATTTCTGAACGCATAATGTATACCTTCTCTAGCGTCCCGATGGCTTGTGTTGCTTGGGGAAAAAATGTGTGAAGAGTGAAAGGATTGGTTTACCACCGTTGAGATATATTGAACTACATTGAAATATGTCAAGATCCAGTACAAGGAAGGGAAAGTGTTTTATAATTGAAAAAAAAAAAAACTTCAACTAGTGACAATATGCATCAGAAAAAATGAGAAACTTTCTCTTAATTACACGTAAGCACTCAATATGCATTTAAATCTTGCGGATACTTACACGTAATACTGAAAGTAATAGAGGTACAGGAGCTGAACCAACAATATACAATCGTCTGTGGTAAAATATTATTTTAAATTAAAAATTGGATCCTTATTAGTTTACTGTTATAACTTTCCCTCCGTAAACCAACAATAATGTTTACAGGAACCATAGTAAATCTACTCAATTTAAAAGACATTTAAAAAATGAAATGAAATGAAATCTTCAAGTTTTATGTCCCGCGGTTATGCCGGTTATGCTAAAAGAGACGGTGATGAGGAGGAATGAATGAAATGGTGGAAGAAGAAATTGAGAGAAAACGGGAGAACCGCGAGAAAACTCATGCACACGGTGTTTGTCCACCACAAAGTTCGGGGGCCTGGGACCCTAAGCACCAGAGGCGAACGCTCTACCACTGAGCCACCACGGCCCCTTAAAAGCCATTTAAGGAATCAATTGGTACATTTTCATACCACTTTTTTCATTTTCTACGAACTAAAAACATGATAATTATATTAGGCAAGTAACATCATACAATCTTGTTCTTCGTGTCAATGGCGTTTGTTATTGCTCATGGCCCCTTCTTTCTCCGGTCCCGGGTAAAAGCTACGCCACTCACCTCAACATTCAATGCCACTTTTATTCGCTCTGGTGCATCTTTCTTAACGATTAAATGCAATTCTCAAACATAGTAACTCGCAACATAGCCCAAAATCTACACAATATTAGTTCACCAGCTTTCCCCTTGCCATTCTATATCTCCGGAACGGTTGAAATCGAGGGTTTTTCCCTCTAATGGAATTCATTGTTTACAAACACACTTCGATTGCGCATAAACTCGTCCACAATTTCGTGTCACACTTGAATCGGTTTCCTTTTAAGTATAATACCTTATATTCAATTATGTTGCAATGCAATATCTGCTTAAATTATAGTGTCCTTAAAAGGATGCTTTTATATTATGCACACACTTTGGATCGCAGAGTTTAACTTCATTTTTTTAATGCAGCCAAGTTTGGAGTTTTGAAGGGACTGTAAGGAATAAATTCGTACTAAAAGTATTCCAAATTTCTCTAATTTCTGGTATATCATTGATCGTTCTCCAACAACACTCATGCACAAGTTCCATAATTCGTTTCATATTTTTGGAGATGTTGCTTGTAGAAGGTTTTCCATATAGCTTGTTGTCTTTAAGAGATCTTTGACGAACCTGTGATACTTAAAACGTTGCGTATGACTCATTGTTATACCCCCGTTCCCTCTCATAAGCTTACCACAGCATGTATACTGTCTCTGTGTCCGATCTGCCAGTTTAATGCAAAATTTCAAGTTGGCTATTTGTTCCAAGCATTTTGTCCAAACTGTAATAGCAGATTACCATTCACAAATGCTTACAAAACCAACACCAGTACCACTCTCACTGTTAACTAAGCGATGTTTCTTGCTACACTGCCTTAATAGTATAGAAGTTTACAACAGCCGCGATCGAAATCTTGTTATGTCATCTGTTTGCGGTCTACAGAACTTACAGGTATATCTTCGAGACAATCTTGAATGATGTCGATTTGTAGTAAGTAGTTGCCACTACCAGTGGCGTAGATAGAGAGAAGGCAAGAGGAGACATCTGTTCCTAGGTGCATCTGGGAACGTTAAATTGATGTTACGTAATTAGGAATGAATTTCAGAATAAAATGTTTTCCATCTTAAGTGCATTTGTAATGTAACTACAGTTCTTTTTATTTATGTCCAAATTGAGAGGCACCAGAAGATGAACATGCTTTAAAAAAACAGTGGAATATGTAGGGGTCACAGTAGAAAATGAAATGCTTCGACTGATTGTAAATATGACTGACAAAATACGCAAGAAATAGAGACAGATTCATCATCTTAAAGAAACAGGATTCTAGTTTTGACTCTCTTTTAGTCAAAGAAAGTGATAGCTTAAAGCAGAGAATCATTTTTTTATGGGAAGTTTTTATGATACAGATTAGGATGTCTTGGAGATGTTCAGTGAAGTAATGGACTGCCGAATGCTACTCAAGACAAGGGCTGATGTTAAGCTTTGAACACCAGAGGGCCTGGTTCGCTTCATTGTGCAGTGTGGTTGATGAAGTATTTCCAAATCCGATAATTGATCTTCAGCCCTTGATTGACTAACTATTATCAGTTTTTAAAGATATTTTAATAAGACCAAAATAACCTTGTCCTTCCTGAGATCATCCACGGAACAGCAAAGATTGTCAGACTTGATCTTGAGTTGAAATGGGATGTTACTGACAGCAATTATTTTAACAAATTAAACGATAAATTTGAAGCAGCAAATGATGGAAGATTAACATTCACATAAAAATGAATATTAGTATTAAATATTCACATAGAAGGCATTAACTATTTCTTTTGCTACATGTTAACTTTTTAGGTTATTGTATCCAAGGTAATGTTTTATGCTTTCGCTGTGTAATATTTTACTAATACTTTAGCATAAAATAAATCCGCATTATCTTTATATGCATTTTACTTTCTTTTTATTATGTCCTCTGTTTGCAATATCTTCAAAGGATTAATGTTGCATTAATTATTTTACATTTTTCATCCTCTTCATGACCTAAAAATATGCCAGTAAATGCAGCTTTCACATTTCTAAAATCCAGAACACTTTCGAAAAGCACGATGAACTCCTTTATGGTTAACATTTTGCCACAAGGAGACCAGGAGAGGCCGCGAAAAACTTTGTCCCTAGGTGCTAAAAACCTTTGCTATGCCTCTGACCATTACTGAATTTCCAAGATAAGTTAGTACTACTTTAAAGAAATAATATTATCTGGTTTATCTATATAACCATGTCATGTTGCCTTGGTGTTGATAATGGATGTGAGACACTTTAGAAATCAACAAGAGATGTAAATCTACAGTTTAAGGTGGAATCCGAATAACTGTAATGGTTTAATATTCTTCTACGAGGAAAAGAATCGAGTGCACCAAAGGTGCGTACGCTAGCCACTAGACCAGCAAGTAGAGACCATGTATCAAACCCGTGTATCACGAACAAAATGCGCTAATCCCAAGCATATACTTAAATGAAGTCACCTAAATAATCACGTTTTAGAATTGAGTATTATTTATTATTTTTTTTAAAAGAAATGTAAAGCCGGGCGCTAAAAAGTATCTGAAACAGTAAATCAAATTTTACTTATAAAATTAATTTCCTAAATACTGATATTCTTGAATATGAATAGTTATAAAAAAAAAACAGTTGATGCATTAGAATTCACTCGCTGGCAATATCGTATACCCCTTTACAGCTAATAGTAATATGTAGATTCTCAACTATTACATCAGTATGCTGTGAATAGCTATTAAATGCAGTACGCGCAGGAAAGAATGTCACAGTTGAATTGGACAATCTAATACTTTCAAAGAAAAACTAAAATCAGAACAATCGTGCAGAAGACTAATTTTACTGATATCTGGCGAATTTGTGTTCAAAGTATTATAAAATTATTAGGTTGATACGAGTGAAATGTCCGCTTAGACGTCTAGTGTGAAACTCATCTCAGCAACACAACACAGGGATAGACTGTCATGCGTTTAACCTCACAAACACTGTACATGTTCAGCAAACCGTCTGAAATACCCATACTGAGAAAAATCCATTCTCCGGATAGCGGTACATTGTATAATATACGGAATCCACTTGTTTACTACAGAAATCAGTACGGAGCATACGTTATCCGTATGCTACATAGGCACTATCCTTATATGTTACATCATGCCTTTGCAGGATTCTGATATCTAACAGTCTTCCTTATAGCACATACATATATGTATGTTACCTTCGTCAGCTATATGTTGTATACGTCCAGTGAGGTAATGACCGCCTACAGTGTTTCATACGGAAAGTACGTATAGAAGGAATACTTATATAGAAAGTATTATCAAACATGCGTTTTCAGTTATATGTTGCTGTACGTTAAGTCCAAAAACTGCAGGGTTTACGAATGTAACATCTCAGTGCAGGTGGTGAGAAGTTATTGCTTGCTGCACTGAATGTTTGAGTTTAAAGTGATAAAGACTCACTCGAAATCGTGTGTTCTCAGTGGTGCACTTTTATACATCCCTGTTCAATTATGCAAGGGAAAAAAATAATAGTACATTTGGGCAGAAATGGCAAGCAAAAGAAACAATTAACAGTGCATTTGGGCAGAATTGGTGAATGAACTAATCATTTGCCGTTGGTTTATCTAATTTCATTCCGCCGAGAGGATTGGAAAGTGATCCCCTTATCACCGACCAACATCATGTTTGGATGCACTACTCAAGAACACTATGGAATCAGGCCCTAGGTAAAGTGTTATGCTATTGCAGCCGAGTTAGGCATACACCACACCACTGTTGTTTGGCGGATCAGTGCAATTGGTAAGATGAAATAGCTCGACTCATGAGTGCTACATGAGTTGACACCAGCCAGCAAAAATCTTCTTGGAGGTGTATAATTCTTTGAGTATAAGAATTAAGTGGGAAAGTTTCTTGCATCGGATTCTTACTTTAAAAAAGAAGTCGATATGGTGTAACAATTGTAAACAGTCAGGACAATAATTGGATAGTTTTTAACGCCCAGGACACTTTCCTACACCATCTCTTCATCCACAGGTGTTGTTGCTGGTAAAAGGGTCCAGATGGGAGTGATTCGTCATGTCTTTCTTTAGGTAAGGTGACCCCATCAATGGAGATCCATTAAATGTGCCATGAACTTGCCCGCAAGTATCCATCAATGGTCAATAGCAGTGGTATTGGTAATGGATCCACCCGCAATGCGGGAGAGCCCACGGCCGCAGGAGATCTATCTAAATTTCGAAGATTAACTTCATGATTTTACGATTTTAAAATCCCCTTTTCCTGCTTCATATTATAGAGGTAACCAAGACAGTTATGTCGTTTTTTCACCTACCACCTTCGAACATCGATATGTCAACTAAGATGTGCCCCGTAGATCAAAAATAGTCCCCATCAGCATTGACGGCCTTCTGCTAACGTTCTAGAAAGCCATGGGTTCCATCGTGGTAGAACTTTGTAGCCCGTGAATCGAAGAAAGTATCAAGTGCATTTTGCACCTCTACTAGGGATTTGAATTGGTGTCCTCTAAGACGATTGTCCACGGAATGGTACAGGTAATAATCGGACGGTACAATGCCGGGGAGTATGGCGAATGCAATAGTATTTCCCATCCAAGGCGTAGAATGGTGTCCCGGGTCATCCTAGCCACGTGGGGCTTAGTGTTGCCCTGTAACAGGAGAACCCCTTAAAATTCAGGAGCCAGCACTTGTAAATCTCAAGAGTTTTTCCTGAACACGGCTCAACCGCTGACAGTACACAGTTGCATTGATGCTTTAACCAGCTGGTAGCAATTCTCGATGCAAGATGCCGCGAGCAGTGGGATCTTCTTCCGGTGCAGTGCTGTTTTTGGCTGTTTTTGAACGGGTTCATGGGATGCTAATCAATGATGACGGCGCCGTGGAGCTTCATACAGTTTCCTACCTGTCTTCACATGTTACATGTAAACACCCATGTGACATGTGATTATAGGTAGGGTGTCAACACTCATGTGACACATCAACACCCTGTCCAGAAATGGCTCCTTCCTCGGACGAAACAGCAAAGAAACACAGGTGTCTACTCGCGTAACCTTCTGGCTCGGAGTCAAATCATGTGGGGCGCATTGACCCAACTTGTAATGCTTCTCAAGTTGATGGAGGTGCTGCTGAATGGTTTCTTCACTCACACTGAACTGTAGTCCCAGTTCCTCATGTCTGACCACTGTTTGCCTCAATTGCTGCCTGAAAACCTTCATTTTATACATGTATTGGTCTTCTGGGACGTGGCGCATCTTCGAATGTTTTGTCACCGTCCTTAACCTTTTAAACCATCACTGCATGTCCGCGTAGTCAAGACAGACTCACCAAAGGTCTGGCATATCTTTCGTCCCGCTACATCGGCGTTTGACCACAGTGTGAATTCGTACAGAATACACTCTCTTATGATACTATATGGAGGTCCCATGTTTACTTCGTCCTTAGAAAGTTTACGGTGAAACTGAACTGCCACAACCAGGTAGTATGTTGGATATACCCACACCAACAGGGGGACCTTCGTCTTAATCCACTTGCATTCAACACAAAGTGTGAGGGTCAATTGAACAGAGACCACAAAAAAACGATAGAACTTTCTTGGTTACCTTTATATTTCTTTTTTCAAATTACTTCATACTTTTTCCCAAGTATTGTTTTGAAGTCTTTCATATTTTCAGATCAGTGCTGAAAACGCTACTTAACTTACCAAGAACACAGTCTATAGTGACTGGAATAATAAGCAAAGGATTTAACAATCTATTATATCAAAGAAACGTGACCTTGTCTGATAGCATTACGTAATAATTACTGACCCAATTAAAATAATTCTTGGCATGGTTATCAACGTTAACCCTCCCAAGGATCTTACAAGGATAAATTAATTAGAACATATCTCTTAAGTGAGAAGCGGGAGGTGATGACATGTAAATATAATCGAAAAGAATGATGAGTGTCGAATCCATGTTTTTCGAGGCACTGATATCAATAGAGATCTTCTTGATGCTGAGAATAATAAGTTGGAGGGTTTCACGCTGTAAAACTACGATAGATGTTCGAATTATGTGAATACTTACACTTGAAGTAGTACATATATATATCTGTAACTACAGGCTACAGTAGAGGAATAAAATCAAAGGTGTTCCATATCAAAAAGCCATTATTCGTTATCTCTCACTGTTTTGGTTCTATGGAGCTTAACATTGAAACCGGAAGTGTAAATTGATGTTTATGTTTCAGCTCTGATTTTATTCCTTCATTACAATACGAAGTGATAGTCTTCCGATACTGAATCTCTCTCTATATATATATATATATAAATACTCCTTATCGCTATCTATTTCCATTACATTTATTATGGAATCAATGTTCTAACTGAAAACTCGTCGATTTTCACAACTTCCGGTTTCAACAGATAGCTGGAAGTCGATGCGAAACGGATTCTTGGGACGCTGAATCTTACAAAGGCCGTATATTAAATCTGTTACCGTTTTTACTCTATGAAGATGAATATTGAAGCGGGAGATAAGGTAGAAGTAAATTTGAACTACTTCCAGTTTCTGTAGTGTGTTGCAGATATGTTCTCCTAAGATGCTGCATCGATTGCAAAAACTGCTTGTTGCTATCTGTTACCGTTTTGTTCTATGAGGGTCAACGTTAAAACCTAGAATGATTGATTTCTACCATTTCTGGTTTGAATAGTGGGTTAATGTGAAAAATGGAACCTATTATGTAGGACGTTCAATGGTTTGCAAATACTTGCAAATACATACATATACATACATACATACATTATATATATATATATATATATATATATATATATATATTACACTTTGAAATCTTTTATCGTTTTTGCTCTATGGAAATCGGTATTGTAACTGGAAGTAGTGCTAACTTTCAATCACTTGCGGTTTTGGTAGTGTGGTGTGGTGTGGTTGTGGCACTTTGTCGTCTTGAAGCGCTGAAACGATTGCAAAAAATCGCTTTTTGCTACCTGCTACCTGTTTTTGTTCTATGGCGATAATCGTTGAAACTGAGAATTGTTAATTTAAAAATACTTTCGCTTTGAATAGAGGATTAACGTAGAAGATAAAACCTATTCTTGGAATGCTAAATCGACTGCAAAAACCCGCTTCTCGATTTCTCTTACCGTTTTGCTCTGATACTCGTCGACAAACAGGTACGGACAGAGGACAGGCATAGGTGTTTTATAACTTCTCACACGTATGCATAGTCTAATTATATTATTATTATTATTATTATTATTATTATTATTATTATTATTATATGAGCACGTAGTGACTGACTACAGTAGATGACACATTTAAAGTCAAAACGTATTCTTTTTATTATTGTATAAACATTACATGTCTTCATGAGCGTGGAGTAGGGGACACTTTTGACATCACTGCGAGGAGTTCCATGCATCCTTAGTTAAGCTACTGATTAACAGATATGGTTTTGTCACGTTGGACAACACTACTGCTCAAAAATTTATGCAAACTATGTGTGTGTTGCAGTAAGAAGTGCTTCTTCATCCACCGTATTTCTCTGATATCTCTCCCACTGACTATCACATCTTCCGACATTTCGATCGCTTCGTGGTAGGCAAGGTCTTTCCTGATGAGCGGGCGGTGTAACATGCAGGTGAGGAATTCTTTACGTCCCAGACTCAAACTTATTGTGCCACATAATCCAATCGCTTTCTGAGGAGTGGCAAAAGAATACGGTTGCAGATGGAGACTATTATCATTAAAATATTGCAGTTTTCACTTCTTTGTCCTCTGAAAATGATGTACTTCGTACAAACATTTCATTCACACTAATCTAATAGGAACTACGTGTGATGGTAGATTACAGGGAACCTTCTAACCTTCAATATGACATATCTTAGAATGATAGACAGTGGTTTGAGTACAGAATGTAGTTTTTGCGGAGAACGGAGAAAAGCGGTTGGAAACAACGCGTCGATGCGTGATTGTTAACGATAGTGTGAAGATTAGTTGAAAAAGAACATAGTCGTATATTGTTCCCAACCAACCTGATGTTTAGGCACATTTTAGTTGTATAATATCAAGGGGAAATTAGTCTCTGCTATACAAATACATAGAGGCCATAACTTTGGATTCATTGAATAGATCACCTTCATCAGCGAAGTCGATTCCTAACATTTGACCCTCTGCATCATAGTCAAAATTTACAGGAATCCATCAAGGAGTTATTGACATTTTTCTTCTGACGGATGGACAGACAGAGCTAATATGCAGGCACGTAGCCAAGGGGTGGGTCCGGGAGGTCCGGACCCCCCCTTCAGAACCAGAAATGTAAACATTAAGGAAGGATGAAACAAAAAGAAACGAGAAAAAGAAGAATCACCGGTAAAAATATAAAGCTACAGCAAGAGTTTGGCTACTTTTTCTTATGAGGAATTTTGTGTAGAAGAAACAGGGGGAGGTAAAGTTGAAAATGGATATTATTGTAACGGAGCATTCCGAATTTCATCTAGCTCCATGCTAATTCTATGGACTACAAATGACGATCAATGAACAGGTTCGATTAGATAGACTCTCAGAAGAACTTAAGAAATGCCCACAATCACGAATAACATGAGATTGGTAACATACATTCTAGTTACACTTGTTAAAGAAATTTTCAATTTTCAATTTCATGTCATTCCCCCTTCACCCATTACGAAATCCTGGCTAAACGAACCCATATAGATTTTCAGTTGAATGATCGAGCCTCTGTTGTAATAACCACAGTATTTCGTCACGGACCCCCCCTATTACGAAATCCTGGCTACGTGCCTGTAATATGTAAAGAAGTTTTGGTTGCTAAATCTAACTTCTTCACAATAACATGTTCCTAGCTACCATTTATTGCGATGTCCCTAATAGAATTTTATCTCGTTGTGTTAATAATCAAAATTAAATAAAGTCAATGTTTGTTTAATTCTTTAATTCTATTGGGAAATTCAACGAGTTACCTCGAAACTTGTAGACACCATTCTATCATGAAAGCTGGTGCTGAAGCAATACATCAATTATTCCAATTTTCTATTTAAATGCTTACTTAACTACCTTTCTACCGCCTTTGGCATTTCATTCATAGAATTCTGATAATTTTCCAAATATTGTAATACAAGTACCTGCATTAAAAACGAAACATTTTTAGTTGCTTGAGGAATTCAATAAAGTATGATACCAGACTTTATGGTTAACCCTGCAACGGTGAAGCTTTTTTTTCGGATAAAATTTGCTTTTAGAAACATGTCTTTCAAGATCTCTTCTATAACCTTCTATAGTAATAATCAAACTATTTAAGTCTATACAAATTTTGCTTCTGTAGCGATGAACCTTCGAGTTCGTTAGCTGTTACTTTCATTCAATATTGTTACTCTGGTACTTGTGCTTCAAAAGTAAGCGAAATTTGTCATTTATAATGACAAATTTATATTCTCGTTTCTATTATTTCAAATCCGACCTATTTTTACAATTGGTAACACCTGATTTCTCGTCCGGCACTCGGACAAATAAAACAAGTAGAATAAGTAGTCATCCATTCTGCACAATACCTTTCTTCCCTGTCAACTGTAAACATGATCGGACAAGTACAAATTAGTTCTTCGAATGTTTATTCAGAATGCATCTCAATGTACACTCGTCCGAATTCATGGTTAATATGAAGGCGCTCTGACATACATCTTCAGTGTAGGCTCAATAAGACGGTGATGCGAGAATGAGTAAAACCATGAAAAGAAGAAAGTCAGAGGGCACGCGAGTACCCCGAGAAACTCACGTACACTGTGTTTGTCCATACACAAAGTCTACTTGGCGCGAAACTGTGATCGAACCAGAAAACTCATGCACCACAGGTGAACGCACTACAACTGAGCCAACACGCCTCTTAGGTAGAGCTATATCATATTCATCAGTCCGCAGAAACCCTAGTCTTTTATTGTGAAGGAAATCAAAATAATAATAATAATAATAATAATAACGATAAATTCATTTTGATTTTATAACTCTTCCATCAGCTTGTTTAAGGAGCTGTCCACATATTATATATGCTATTTTGACTAATTTGTACCCTCTCCCTTCCCCTTGTCACACTTCGTAACGCAAGGCCGAACCCCTTCCTCCTCTGTTACGCAACAACTTTTGATTTTTGCTTTCTCATCAATTATGCTTATTTTAGGGGTTATTACAATACAAAAAACTATTTTTAATGGTAGAATTTTATATTACAAAATGTTTTATTCTCAATATATTTCTAGTGTTTTTCGCCAATAAATCAAAGTATTTAACTCCATAAGGTTGTTTAATTAACCAGTCTTAATTAATCGAAATTGCATACTGTCGTTTTCCTAAGGAGATCGACCCATCCTTTAACTAGAAATACAAATCACTAAACAAAACAACGTTTTAAAATAATAAATGTGTATCGGTTTCGCCAACTAACTGAACATATTGGATTCAATCCGCCTTATGCAAAGTTGTTCTGACGGGTGATTAGTCCCATACTAGAGAGTTCGACTAACATATGTTTCTTGCAGTAGTCAGGCTTTTAGTATGACGCTAAACATACTTCAAAACGACTCTGCATAAGGTCCATACTGTCTGATGAAGCCGATATGTTCAATTAGTTGGCGAAACTGTTACACATTTATTATTTTGAAATAAACTTTGCTTTGTTCAGTGATTTGTATCTATAGTTTAAGTTATTGAAGATAGCAAAGCTAAAATGAACCAGTTAATTATTGGATTCCATCCTTTTAGGTCACCGATGATTGGCAAGTAGGAAATACTAATGGAAGACGAAGATGAAACCCCATGTAAAATCTGACATCGACTTCTTTTTCCGGGATCCAGGATATTTCGTGTATTTGAAGTTTGCCAGTGTCAACGATGCAAAGTTCTCGTTCTCGTCGACAGCAGATTCGAAGTGGCTGCACACGTTAAGGAGTAGGAAAATCTCGTTTGTGAACAAGCTTTCGAGCATCTTTTTTAGACTTCAGTTTACCCCTTTCCAAATTATTCGCCCTAAATCAATGCCAGACGAAACACTCGATTTCTCCAGAAATATTCAAATCTAAAACTCAAAACATACAGTACAAAATGAATATCCGACGAATTAGGTTTTAAATATCTCATTTTGCTCTCCAAATTTTGGATCGTTCCTTTCCGAAAAATTTTATTTTACGAAAAAGAGTTTCTTCTGTTTCACATACGAAACACCTTAGAAGAATATACTGGGTAATGATTCAAATTAAAAGTTTTGAAGAATATTCTCAGAAATAGCAATACGAGCGAGAATGCGAGGGCATTTTCAAGCGGTGGTTACAGTCACTAGCAACTAACTCCAGAATAGCATGTGCGGTAAATGCAATGCTACGGTAGGCAAAAACCAGAGATTTATTCTATTGATATGCATGTAGGATTCATCATCAATCATACTGGTGTCTAGTAGCGTCTTCGAATCCCTTCTGCCTGATTCAATTTATACGAGGCCCACTCCATATATTTTGCAAGACGTGAGTACTAGAGACATAAAGCACTGATTTTTTTCTCATTACAGGTGAGACATCTGGAGTACTGAAAACATACGGAACAGCATTGCCCAATCTAGGAGTTTCATGTAAGAGTTTCTCAGTGGGTGTTCCATCAATTGTCTGACTTCCACAAAGCAGAGAGGGTCAGAATTGCTCGTGAAACCCTGGATATGTTAAACCAAGGTGGACACCAGCTGATTTCTAAACTTGTGACGGGTAATAAAACCTACGTCCCATTTTATGACTACCCCACTCGTTAGGAAAGTCGTGTATGGATCTATGAAGATGACCCGACGCCTACTACTGTAAAAACAGTAAGCGATGAAGAAAGTAATGTATGCAGTGTTCTTCCGAAGCACTGGTCTTGTTGCAGGTATTAGGTTACAAGAACAGAAGACGATTACAACAAACTGGTACACAACAGTCTGTTTATCGCAAGTTCTTGGTTCCTTGAAAATCCGAGGTTTACTCTTCAACCACGACAATTATTCCTCGGACACTGCAAAGCAACTGTAGATTATCTTCAGGCTCATCATGTTCAAACAATTCCACATTCCCCGTTTTCTTGACTTGGCGATGTGTAACTTCTGGCTCTTCTTTAACCTTAAAAAGCACTTACGGGGACATCGTTATCACACAGAAGACAAAATTGAAGGGTCGATCATGTACTTTTTCAACAGTATTTCAAGACAAGAGTGGCGCCGGGTATTTGACTTGTGGCAGGAAAGATTACACAAGTGTATTACTGCCGCAGGGAATTACTTTGAACACAAGTAAACAGGTTAGTTCATAGGACGTATAGTGCTCTTGTATTGCAAAACTTTTTGAATGGTCCTCGTATAGGCTATATGTTCGCAATTTCAAAAACAATAGAAATATTTATTTACTTATTTATAAGAAACAAAAGAACTGAATAAAATTATTTGTTTAGAAGATTGCATATAAACCTGAGAATACAAATAAAAATTACAACAAAAAGAATGCGTTACGTAACAAAGATGTAACCCCCCTCTTCCCCCCTTGTCAAGCTTCGTAATGCAAGGCCTAACCCCTTTTACAGCGTTACGTAAAATGTTGACGACCCTAAGGCACGAACTTGGTAATACGTTTAAGTAGCGTATTAGAATGCTAATTAGTGGAACTAATATTAAGTAACAATTTGGGAAACGTGGCTTTTCCTAATGTTGACATTATTCGACTATCCACTAAGTTTAAGATTTTTCTGCTCCAAAGGAAACTGCAAACTTAAGCCTTTCTTGTTTCAGGTTACAGCTAGAGGCCTCCACTGACACAGTAAGCATTCTCCTGGCAATAGTTCAACTAACCTGAGCAGCTTTGTGCCAAAAAGTTGAAACTAGAAGTCGTCTGTGAATTACATCCTCTTCAATTCTTTTCCTTTTCAAGATAATGTCGTCTGGTTCACTACGGTTCTATCTCTATACTGCAGGTTCTCAACATTACAGATAATTCCTTTAATAATCTAGCAACTACTTTTAATGAAACAAGGCCTAGCCTAGTTATTCTTCTGTTAACTTAGTGTCAAAATTGTGTTCCATTAGAGGGAAATGAAGTTCTATTATTTCAGAAGGACGATACTGTATTATTTTGTGTGTGAGTATAGCTTAATTTTCAAAGAGGTAAGATTTGCAATTAGGATATGTATAAGTTTGTATAAAGTGTTCAACCCACGTAGGTCGTGTTATTTTACTTTGCATTATCCGTTATATACAGATAGTTATCGAAATAGTGGGTACGCTTTAACTCAATGCAGCGTTGCACCATTTTTATGCTATTCCATAGTTCTATTCGGCGCCGGAACTACTAATAATTACTTACTAAACTAGTTCCATGTATACATATCTTTCGGATAGCACCTGAGTGGTACTATTACTGCATTTGTGTATTTACTGTTGTTTCATGAACTTTCATATTTTTATAGCATTTTGAACATAATGTGTTTACATACAACAACAGAAGTGCAAATTCTTTTAAACAACGGTGTGTATTTCTATAGTCTCCTCCTCTCTGTGTGTGTGCTTTCACACTCTTGTATACTTTGCTATTTCCATTATTTTCTCAACCTGTACCACAGCTATGCCTTCACTGTGTACAAACATGGATATTCTATCAGAATATACACTATGTTAGAATGTATGTAATTTTATTTGTGAAACCCTGTAGCAACAAAATGTGGCGACGAGACATTTTTCACTACATTGGCGGACTCAGGTCGTCGAAATTAGTTAGGATCATCTATCATTGTAACTTCTACCGAACAAAAGTTAAAGTTTGTTGGATAGTGTTACCTCTAAGTGACATCACATTCTTCCCTCGTCAGAAAAGGTCTCAATGGGCACATCCACCAATCACTAATCGTTTGGCCACGTTCTGAAAACAGTCTTAGATAACGATATTTAGAACTTGGATTAAAATGAATGAAGTGTGATACGTTGTAGATGTTGTGATCCTTAAAAAAAATGTTACGTTATGCCTATCGAGCAACTGTAGGTCCACTGGTAGAGCATTAGTTCGCATTCGGAAGGTTTGGCCCGGGCCTCACCATCCTGGCTGGGATTTTCCTTTATCCCGCAGAGTCAATATCAGTATGCTACCTATGCTTAAATGGTATTGGCCGCCACTCTCACCATTCCTTTCCATGGTTGTGTAATCGCTTAGGTACGTCATACCTCTTACATGACAGGCTTAGGTGAAAGTTGTGGAAGAAGTTGTGTCAGTTGTTTTTACGCGTAATATCATAGCTGCCGCGGCTGTCTACTGTCTGGTGTGAAATGAGCACCGAAGTTAGCACTCTGAGAACAGTTGGGTTCAAGCCCTGCTGCAAACGATCTGACTGAAGTTTTACAGTTCTTTTCCACAGAAGACTGTCCTGATAGTACTTGAACGACAGGCCTAATCATTGACATCCTGTTTCGGTATTCGGATGAGTGTTCGCCTACGATTTTTTCTATCCTTGGCTTGGCATGTGCATCCATCACAGTTGCCAAAGCAGTCTAGAAATACCAACGAAACGTCGGTGTAATCATCATACATATTTTCACTGCATAAAATCCTTTGCAAGTGAAATATAAGAATACTGTGTATATGTTTCACAAAATTGCCACTGATGGGTGTCTTCGTCCATTCGTGACTTTTTCTCAGGACGACAATATTTACAATATATCACAGTTTCAGTCATTTCCATCGAAATTCAGAATATCGTTATCTTCGGCAGGTTTCAAAAACGTGGCCCCGTAGTGGTCAAACGGTTAATTATTGGTGTTTGTGCCAATTGAGACTTTTTCTCAGGATCACAATGTCTATAATATTTCACGGTTTCAGTCACTTCCACGAAAATCCAGAATATAGTTATTTTCGCTTGTTTTCGAAAAAGTGGTCCTGTACCGTAGTAACCAAACGGTTAGTGATTGGTGGCTGTGCCCATTAAGACTTTTTCTAAGGATAAAAATATCTACAACATTTGTACAAATATCTACAACACATCGACGGTTGTTGATCATCCAGTTCCACTGAAACCCAGTTTCCATAAGGCAGCGTTTCCCAACCTTTTTCAACTTGCGGCACACTACGGGTCTAACTTGAATTCTCACGGCGCACACATAGGTATTATTATTATTATTTGCAAATAGAAAATACCGTCGTATTTGTTTTCTTTGATTACTGACCTCCTTCTCACAAAGAATAAAGCTCGATCACTGGTTTTCCTCCATTGTAAATCATTATACTTACTTTTCATTCAAATTAAAAAATAGAAAACAATTCCAATGAAATATAGAACTCAGTCTTTTGAAAAATACACTTTCTTTTTCGAAGAATGTATCTAACCTGTCACAAGGAAGATCACTAAATTACGAACGAACAAACAAATCTCTTGTACTTTTAAAACAGAATTGCGGTCATTTGTATGAGTGTTTGCTTTGTCGAAAGGATATAATGAGATTTTAAAATTTCAAGTTACGAAATAATCTGTAACAATAAAGAAACAATAATGGTCATAATTAATACTTTTTTTCAACATTAAAAATGAACAGATAAGTAACACAGTGTGAAACTTATAATTTATTAACATGGTTAATATACGTCACAATTTTAAATATTAATAAAATTCTGTTTTCGAAATACAATCTATGAAGTAATAATGTATGTAAAATAATATATTGCAATTACAATATTTTTTCATTGTAGAGGTTCATAGTAATGTGAAATTTAAATACACATATTTCCTGTCTTGCAATTAGATTCCTATATAATTAATAATTTTGTTTTCATTTCCTCGCGGCACACCAGTGTGCCGCGGCACACCGGTTGGGAAACGCTGCCATAAGGATTGTGCGGAGTCCTTTTTAAGTCGTGCTAAAGAGAGTGTTCCTATTATGCTAGCTTTATGGAAAAACTGGAATATTACTCTAGTTCAGTGGTTCTCAACCTAATTCCTATCACGACAACCATTTTAACACATCCTCTTGCCAATGACCCCCTTATAATTTCTGGTTTGTGATAAGCTTGTGTGGGATTTTTAATATATCTATTGCTGAGATTTCACGATATCAATCTATTTCTATAATAGTAGAATCTATTTCTCGTATACAGTGGATACAGTAACTTTCCTAAAAGCGAATGTGTTGAAACCAAATTTCCGCAGTCCATTCATATTACAAATATTGAATCCGATCTACCATACTGTTTCAAATTGGAAGTCGTTTGAAATTTTTAAAACTTCATAACTCCCTTGATTTTGGGTTATGTGATTTTAAAAAATTGAGAGATTTCTCATTTTTGTTAAGAGAAACTTGAACAGTTGTTAAAAAAAAGTTATTAAGTATTTTAATTTTCGAGAGGCCGCCATTTTGAGTTACCTCATATTGTGTACGTATTCAGTATCACCAAAAGATGTTAAAAGCAACTAGTTTACATTTAAAGTTTAGGAAACAAAACTCTACACCAAAAATATACTTCCATTGTGGCTAACTTGCTGAAGAAACTAGTCGCTCAAACACACATGTTTATAATTCTGAAAAAAAAAATGGATTCTAAACAAAAACAATCCCTTTTATTGCCGACAGACTAATTTCTCCGTTGTTTATTTATCAACAAACGCAAAACGGGATATTGCGGATTAGTGTTTTTAATTTTAATTGTGTTTCATTATGCAGGTTTTGTTGCATTTGTATTTATTCTGGTATTTCAATATGCAGTTCTCACTAGTTTCATATTGTACCTCTTTCATTTAAATTGATTTTTAAACAACTCTACACATGTTAAAATTGTGCAGTGGATCTATTTTTTGTTGTTCTTAGGGATGCGTTCGAGTCGAGTCGAGACAGAATTTTCCTGACAAAATTCGAGTCGAGACACAGCTCTTCCAATAGAAAAATATATATTTTTCGAGTCGAGACATCACTTTTACAGCACATTTTCGAGTCGAGACAATCTCAAATCTTGTCTCGTGCGCATCCCTAGTTGTTCTTAACAGTGTGTATAAAAAATATGCCAATCAGAACAAAATTCAAAATATTAATTAAAAATATTTTCCTGTATTAAATTCAAATTATATTTATCTCTTCCGCATATCTTCGCGACCCCCATGAAAGCCTCTCGCGACTCCCCTAGGGGTCGCGACCTCCAGGTTGAGAAACAATGCTCTAGTTGATGTGTCGCTCGAGGACAAGCTGGACCTTCTGAATGACACTTTTGGTTAAGCCGTGAACACTTCATCAGAATAGCAGTCGCTACTGACCAAACTTCAGCATTCCAGCAGGTAATTCTGATGTTTCATATTATTTTCACTGGAGAGTTCACTGTAAAGCAAGGAAAGATAATTATTTGATCCAATAACACTGAAATCCATGTTCCAGGTTTTAATGAATTGGAAAGATCTGACATCAATGGAATGCATGTTGAAGTCTTTAATGAAATTCAAAATCTTATAGATAATTTGTTAACTATATTTTTCAAGACAAACAGATGGTGAGAAATGCCAAGATAACAAGAACTTGTACTAACAAAAAACCGTTATATCAATTAGCACCAGAAATACTGTTTTAAAAACAGTTAACGTATTTTTAAATGAACGTCGAAAATTCATGTATTGCATGCAAGGACGTACGTACGCGGTGAAATTATGGGCCTGGGCACTTTCCTCCGAAACTCCGACTTTTCTGTAAATTTCGTCTAATTTTAGGAATGATTTTGCAGATTTTAATAATTTATCTTCATATTAAATTTGGACCTCCAAAAGCTTTGGACTTCTCCCAAAGTAAATTTCTGTGTACGTACCTGATTGCATGTAAGTTTAAAAAATCTACTTATAAAAATATAGCAAAGCTAATCAGGAAAATGACAGGAATAATGGATATTATGGAAGTAAAGGTACTGAACTGGCAGCAGATTGAACATATTGTTGGACAAAATTCTTACCGATGGACTAAAGCAATGTTGGACTGGGTAGAGAAAGACTAGAAACGACCTAGAAAACTTTCTTATATAAGGTGATTTTACACAATCAAGAAGCACTACGGAGTAATTCGGCAAAGAATTCCCCAAGATAGATGATAGTAGAAAAGAGTTGAGTGGTCTTCAGTCAGCATTGGATTGACAGTAGTTCACTATAATGATTATAATCCTATTTCATATAGCCAAAGGTGTGTAAAGCAATATTCAAAATCTGATACTGCTTCTGTATAATGGTAATAATATTAATAAAGATTCGTAAATTAATTCCGATTAAATATGAAATTCTGATATATCTCAACAACTGCTAAAAGTAATTATTTCAACAACTAACACTCAATAGATTGATATTTTTATCCCTTAATGTTTCAGTTTGATTTTAGAAATCTTACACATTCAGGACAATTTAGTAACGTTCAATATAATAACACTAGTGCTACTACTTGAATTCAAAAGCGTGAATACTTACCGTATTCAGCGTAATAAGGAATTATTTGTTAGTGGCTTCCTTACAATGAATCGTCTGATGTACTTCCGCTATCAGTATAAACAATAAACCAGATCAACATATCAACCACGAAAGTAATGTGGCGTAATCAATCTCGCCTTCAGCTCTGAAGGAACTTGGTAGTTTGTCTAAGGAAAACAGAGGTCAGTAAAAACTGTTAACGTGTAGTAACAGAGTTGCCAACTAAGTAAAGAAATTATGTCAAAATGATTCTAGTTCAATATCTCACGCTAATCATTTATATATTTCTGCGTATCCATGGATAACCCTTTGAGCAATGTGAATAGATAGCATATTCATGAAATATTCAGCCGAGTAGTCTAAAGCCAGAGTAATTAACGTATGGTACAATCGAGGACTCAAGGATTGGTGTCTGAGAAATTAGCGTTTGTGTACCATACTATTAAATATTTTCATACCAAATTATGATATCCAATTTTTCCTACAAAGAATAAACATGAGAAGTTATGTTAAGCCAAGAAACAAGTAACGAAAACAGTAATTATTCTGAGTATATTAACTTGTTAACATATATGAAGTAAAACTAGAATAATAAAACATTTATTCAAGTAAGACGTCGATAAATTATATTAACTATCTGGTTATAGTCGGCGTATTAATTAAATATATTGAGAGTTTTACTTATCATTATTTCGACAAGTTATTTATTAGGATTAAATATAAAGTTTGTACCTTCTATTTTTAAATTTATAAAGGCTGAACTTACTGTCTTTTATATTCCCAGGTATTTACATTATTCAATCACATTTTAATCCTAACTTTTTTCAAGATTTCTGTTGCATGATTCATACCACTTGTCACCCATTTAATAACTATATAGAATATTTCTTCGTTACTCGTTACACTAGTTTATATTATATAAACATTATTTGTATATAAAAGTTCCTAAACGGGAAAGTAGAAGTTTGATTATATATTATATATATACCGGGTGAGGCATTTAAAACTGTTTTTGGGAATATCTTGAAAACTACAAATCGGATTTTAAAAAAGTTGTAACAAAAGTTGTTCGTCTCGAACGGGGACATTCAATAACACCACACTCGAACCAATGCCCACACCCCTCAGGAGAGTGACGGGTTCAACTTTGAAATCTTAAATAGGAACCCCCCTTTTTTATTGCATATTCTGATTTTCCGTGAAAAAAAACGTAACTTTTATATTAAACATTTTTTTCGTTGCGTGATAGATGGCGTTGTAATCGACAAAAATCAAAATGGCTTACAAACGAGAAGGCTTTTAAAACTGTTTTTGTGAATATCTGGAAAACTACAAATCGGATTTTTAAAACAGTTGTAACAAAAGTTGTTCGTCTCGAACGGAGACATCCAATGATACCACACTCGACTCCTGCCCCCACCCCCTGGGGAGGGAGGGGGTCAACTTTGAAATCTTAAATGGGCACCCCCATTTTAATTCAGATTCAGATTCTCCGGGAGAAAATACGTAACTTTTGTATTGAACACTGTTTTCGTTTCGTGATAGATGGCGCTGTAATCGATAACACTCAAAATGGGTTACTAACAGTTGGGAAATAATATCTCAAGAAATACGCATCAGATTAGGAAAATTAAAGTAGATAGTTTTGATTTCTTTGCTATTAAATGACACCATAGTTGACGCCCCCAGCGCCATCTCAGGAGGTTGGAAGAGCATTTATTCTAAACTCAGTAATGAGAAACTGGTGTTTTACAGCGAAAACATTTGATTCCCCAGAACATAATTCATTACTTTGTCCACAGTGTTGGTGTAAATTCTGTCAGCGATGTAGGTGAAATGGACAGCAGTTGGAAACATTCATTGGTTTGTGTATCAATGAATCATCGAGTGTATTTTCAAAACGTCTCTTGTAAAACCAAACACCGGTTAGCGCTTCAGAGACCTATCGGAATGTTGAAACATTTTATGTTTGGAATATTTATGTTGCTAAGAGTGTATTCTGAAGCTAATTGGCGTTATTACTCTAATTATTAAGGAAAATATTTTGGACAAGAGACGTTTTGAAACTAAAACTACGAAAAGGACGTTTTGAAACCATACTTTTTGGAGAAGTGAAATTTCGTTCCAATATTATTAAAGGCGAATTAAAATGAAGGGTAAGGGGAAAAAAGAAGGAATGTCACAAAACTACATTTTCCTGAAAACGGCGTTTTAATATTGAAAACCGCGTAAAAAGAATAGGGTTAGTTAAATCATTGCCCCTTTTTACATGGACATTTCTACATTTATGCGTGCATGACATATACAGTCAAATAGTATCAAGAGTCACCAGCAGACAGGACAAAGCACCCGAAAAAGCACATACATGGACATTCCTTGTTTTTTCCCCGTACCCTTCAAATGCTTTTACATCATATATATTTGGCAATTAAAATTTATTACAAATAATATATTTATTTTGCCAATTAAAGTTTATTTCAGAAATACAAATTTGCCAATCACAATTTTTATTAATAAGTATAATTATTTAGCTTATTTCGAATTTTATTACATACATTTTAATTATCTTACCACCTACAAATATTTAAAACCGATTACAAATGTCAAATTACATTCATGTTGATGTGATACTAATCCTGAAATGTCAGTAGTATTCAAATTATTAATATCTCAACGAAAAATATTGACTAAAATACTAAAATACTAGGAATGAAGAAATGGCAAAAAATAAATAAATAAATAAATAAATTACTTTGTGTTATTGGAAAGTTTACTCATCGACATCGTCCATGGGGTAATATTGAACATCATTATCTGAAACATCTTCACAATTCTGCCTGCCTATAAAATCAGATTAAAAAAGTACACGTATGGATTGCTTAACCAATTTTATCCAAAATGAGGCGTGAGAAGTTTCCAGACGTTCTCGACCTCTTCCTTTTTAATTAGAACACCTTTTCGAATAAATTGCAGTGCTATATTTGTGTTGCCCATACTCATCTTAAACATTTTTCGATTCATATTAGCATCAGCGTTGTAGGGATGTTGATCCCTTACTGCAATGGGTGAAGTTGGTACTGTTTCAAGAACATTTTTTCTTTTAACAGCTGTGGAATGTGAAGTGCCATTCATTTGGATTCTTCATATTTTCTTACGATACTTACTTTCAGTTGTACAAGGCACATTCGTCAAACATCTTGATTACTGTCTATGATTACAGAACATTTTAACATATCCTTTAGGCTGTATCGTTGTATCACGACCCTTAAGCTGAAGCTCAATCCTATCATAAAACACGATGAAAAGTGAGATAGGAGTGTTCTGAAATGGGAAATATTAAATGAATTTCCTTGAAGTTAGATATAGTGCATTCATTCAGCCAATAGAACAAGATGCAAATCATAGCAGAGTTCTTATTCTGCCCTGCATATCCATCTACAAAGTGTCGAATTTATGATACGTCTTCCCATGGCGTGTTTTGCAGAGGATGAAACACTACTGATGCAATTTCCTATGATCCTTTGGCTACATGTGCTTCTGTCCAATAATATACCGTATAAACAATTTGTTCTTTGCCTATCGGTTGGCGTTCCTTCGTAAATCGTAAAATTAAACAACTAAAATTGTCTGCTGTAATAGGCAGCTTGATCCGGAACTCGAGGAAGAACATGATTTTTTTCCGAGTCGAATAATAAAGTGATTTCATCATTGTTGCTACTTTTCAATAAGGAATGAAAGACTTCACCTTTCTCCTATGTATTAAAAATTCAGTTTCACAAGAAATATCCCCTGATTGAAGTCTCAACTCAAACTGCATACATTTCGAACATTTCTATACAGCAGGACTTCCGAAACTTATATTGTATTCAGTTACAAATAAGAGTATGGAACCCGAAGATCGTTTTCCACGTCATTATTGTACAGTTGGTGAAGTTTTGCTACAGACAGACAACTTGGCAGGTAATGTTTCTTTTCATTTTCTCCTCTGCAATAATGTTTATGTACAGGAACTAGTCTTTCACAGGCCCGTTTTTATAATATTGTGCGCCTATGTGCCCTTATTAATTTGCCACTCCCCGCACAATTTTGCCGCCCTCTCAAAAACGACCAATATTAGAATTTAATTTTTGGGGGGGTCGCTGAGATGAATAACGACAGTTTTAATACATTTCAACTTCAAGGTCATATTCCAATCACCAGGAAGGGGGCGAGATTTTAAAAGTAATCGAAAACTACAGATAGTATTGAATTCATATTTTTGAGGTCGCTGACGAGGAAGGTCCATAAACCGTGACAGTTGAATTTTGATGAAAATTTGTGACAAGATTCAGTTCGAGTTGCTAAGTAACGTAGTAATAGTCACTCGATGCGCAAATGCTTCGTTGAGCTGCTACACCGACGCCATCCTGAAATCCTGTAGGCAATGTCCAAGAATACCCTTTTAGCACAAAAATGAAAAAGCTTTTGATATATCTGACTTCAGTATTCTAAACCAAGGTAAATCATCTATATGTGAGAGTACTTCCAGTGCATGACCGCCATCTTGAAAGGCGCCATATTGAATCGTCGTCAAATATGATAAACGGCAAAGGGATCATGTGGGGTATCAAATAGCACTGGAATTTACTCCTAAATTCATTTCCGTAATCGAAGTTCAGATATCTGCTTTCACTTCAGAGTTAAGAGCTCTCTCGCTCACAGGAACATACAAAAACTGAGCAAGTAAAATTTGTGATATGAAATGCGGTCGTGTAAACACTTGCATGATTTTAACTAATGCAATAGTAGTTATTTGATCTACAATAGCCATTATACCAATCAGATCTTGAGACTAGTGAGATATATCGTTAATTAAATTGAAATGCCTGTAGTGAAAAATGGAATAGCAGCACTGTAACAACTTATACCAATTTCAAAATCGCTATGTATATGAGTCTGTGTGTTTTGCGATTATGCATAGCATTTAAGTGCTGTAATATAAGTTAGGTGTAACGGAATATATGGTTTTAAAGAATCTGTCTTGAAGTTATTAGAAAATTAATACAAAAAATATTAGAAAAATAATATAAACTATTGCACATAAGCACATATTAACCTACTAACCTTATGCTCTTCAATTGTGATGATGGAGATCCAAAACGTAGTGCAAACACTTAACAAATGCACTTTCGTCACAATCTTCATGACCACAGACACTATTTTCTACTAGTCTTCAGAACATTTGTAAATGAAACAACTATTGCTCCTGTTACGTACTCACATTTCTGCCATGCATAAGAAGCATGTCCTTTAGGACTGGCGCACAAAATTGATGATACACAACAGAATTCATTTTCTTTATGAAAATTCTGCCATATAACTTGTACACCGAACAAGTGAACACCTGCTACAATCAGTTATTTATCACAGTTTTGATATGAAAACTAGTCTTGCCCTTATTATAAGCAAGTGTTTTATCGTTAAAGTTGGAAAGATGCAGATATTTAATTATTTTATATTGAAGGGAAAAGGAAGAAAGAGGCTTGTTTCATGGATTGCAACTTGGAATTGAATCTTGTAATAATCTTTACTGCCACATATTCTTAACAGTTGTGCATGCATTATCTTATCACTAATAGCAGAACAGACACAAGAAAAGTGAATTCTAAGTTTCCAGGTGTATCTTCTAAGAATTGGCTGTGAACTGATAATTTAAATCTCCTTCATTGTTCAATGTGGCAGCAATAAATCGATTGTATTTAAAGAAACTGTCAATAAATACATGGTTTTTAACTTCGTAATATGCACGGTAAATTATAAGTCGTCAAATATGAATATTGAAAAGGAACGCAATATTCTCCAACAATGATGGTCTTTGCGTAAGGTTTCTAGATTGGAGAATAAAACTTAACACACTATAATGGACCACGTAAAACTGCCTAAAAGAGATTTTTGGTTTGATACAATTCAACGTCCCACACGCCTGCTACGCTAAAGGAGACGTGGACCTACTGATTATAGTGGAATCCGAACCATTTTGGTCGTTCAACTAATATGTACCAGTTTATATAATTTTTCTAATATATATCCGAACAATCCCTTTGGTATTCTCTGCTTGTCAGTACTATTAGGCATGTGTTTCATCGACGAACAGTCTATTCCATCGCACTTTGAAATAGGTATAACTTTTAGCATGCTGATATTCCATTTTTCACTACAGAAATTTCAATTTAATTAACGATTTCTCTTACTAGTCTCAAGATCTGATTGGTATAGTTGCTATTGTACTGCATTAACTACTACATTAGTTAAAATAATGCAAGTGCTCGCACGACCGTGTTTCATGACACAGGTTTAACTCGCACAGTTTTTATATGTTCCTGTGGGTAAGAGGGCTCTTAACTCTGAAGTGAAAACAGATATCTAAATTTTGGTTACGGAAATGAATTCAGGAGTAAATTCCAAGTGCTATTTGATACCCCATATGACCCCCTTGCCATTTATCATATTTGACGGCGATTCAATATGGCGCCTTTCAAGATGGCGGTCATGCACTGGAAGTACTCTCACTTATAGATGATTTACCTTGGTTTAGAATACTGAAGTCAGATATATCAAAAGCTTTTTCATTTTTGTGCTAAAAGAGTATTCTTGGACACTGCCTACAGGATTTCAAGATGGCGTCGGTGTAGCAGCTCAACGAAGCATTTGCGCATCGAGTGACTATTACTACGTTACTTAGTAACTCGAACTGAATCTTGTCACAAATTTTCATCAAAATTCAACTCTCACGGTTTATGGACCTTCCTCGTGAGTTTAACGGTATCATTTTACATGATGTTTAAGTTCGTCCTCACCCCTTGGAATGCGGATGGGAGAGGATGACTTTTTTAACATATTTTCACGCCCTTGCGCGGGACTCTGCGGATTGCTAGCTTTACATATTACTTTATTGTGAATCTTAGAAAAATTCCAAAAAATTGCCGCCTAATAAATACTGCCGCCCTGTGTTCGAGCATAGAATAGCACTTACCTAAATACGTCCCTGGTCATTCAATGAATGTTTTAACAGTTTTCTTCTTGGTTTCAAACATATGGGACTTACGGTCTCCTCCTCTCATTCTGATGCCAGCTTTCCACTTTGAAAATTCCGTTTACATATTAGCTTAAACCTTTTCTCAAATATTCCCAACACACACACACACACACACACACACACACAAAAAAAAAAAATTCTTGCACACTTTCAGCAGTGTTTTGATGCCACTATAACATTTCGGAGCGTAATATCGAATCCAAAGCTGTGTTGCTTGTTCCTTGTTGTTCCTTGGCCTTTTTCATTGTGGTGTTGAAGGCATCGTATGCTTCAGTATGAAATTGTCTTGGATTATTTTATTTTTAACCAAATAGAAGCACTGGTGAAATTTGCAAATATCTTGCATACACATTTCTGTACATCTAAAAGCCTTTCCTCCTACATGGTTACAGTTGGAGTGTTTCGTGCAAACATTTGGGTAATTAGGTTGACTCTTTTTTTAAGTTTTACGTTTAGCGTTTCCACTTGTCAGGATTATCATTTTCTTCTTGCCGTTTCCAGGTGGACTTGGGGGCCGCGGTGGCTCAGTGGTAGAGCGTTCACCTCTGGTGCTTGGGGTCTCGGGTTCAAACCCTGCTCCCGCCAAGTGAACAACAAACACCGTGTGCGTGGGTTTTCTCGGAGTTCTCCCGTTTCCTCCCACTTTCTTCATTCCACCATTTCATGCATCTTTCATCATCACCGTCTCCTTTAGCCTAACCGGCATAACCGTGGGACGTAAAACTCAAAAATTTCATTTCATTTCATTTTCCAGGTGGACTTGGCGTAACAATAACAACATCCTCCTCATTCAAATCTTTTAATCCTTCCATCTCCGCGGACATTTACGCCGGAAAGCTTCTTTTTAAGAGGAGTGATTTCACTACGCTCTTCAAGTTACTTTTGCTACTGCAACAATGGCGTCGTAGTAAATAAAACCAACCTTATCGTTAAAACCTTATCAAATTTTCAGTTATAACCGGTGATACCATAATATTCTTTCTTGAAGAAGAAATGAATATAAATCATGTGAAGGTTAATTGTTTATCATTATTATAGCAAAACACAGATGACGTGATGTGTGAACTCCAATTTCAGTGGTAGCGCTAGGATCAACTAGGCGGTCAGAATACTTTCCGTTTTATTTTTGGAAAGTCGCTGTTGCAAGTTTTCACCCTACCCCTCTTTCCCGTCCCTTCCCTCTTACCTGAACGTCAAAAAGTAGAAGGACGAAAGAGTCTTTTTAACTCAGGATCATTTCATATTGTGTTGGTAGTGGATAGAAAATTTGTTTATTTTGCAGTCTAAAACTATTTTAAAACTACCGCATGTCTGTTAGTATTTAGCTCCCGTGTAGGCTTTTGCATAAGTGCTTTATTCTTTTTATATACCGGCACTTTTAGGTATGCATTCTGCTGTTCCATTATTATAATTGATTTAACATTTTGTGCACTACATAAAAAAAAAGACCACGAAAGACTTACTATATAACAATGCAATAGACTAGGCTTCTTCAATCTATTTATTTTATATCACGACCCCCTTTTATTACATCATCTTCCCTGCGACCCTCAAAATTAATTTCCTGTTTATAAGTTGTCTGATTATTGCTGCTCATCGCTTACAGTTGTGTTACATTTATATTGTTTCTATTTAAATCTGCAAATTTTAACGAGTTTCATTCCTCTTTTATTCCAATTGTTTCTAAAACGATTCTGGTAATTTCTCAATTGCTTTTTTTTTTTTTTTTATTTGGGAACAAGTGTGCAAATAAAAATACGACTATCAAAAGAAGTTCAAAATATTAAAAAAAAAAAATATTTTTCTGCCATTACACTCTAATTACATTTATCATTTACATCTCCCTTCGTACCCTTATATCGGACCGCGGTGGTTAAGTGGTAAGCTGTGGTATAGCCGAGTGGTCTCGTGGGTTCAGCTTCGGATCATGAGACGTAATCCACTGGGGGTTCGAATCCTTCTGAAGAGCATCGTCAGATTTTTAACTGTCCTTAACCTTTCTGTGTTCGTGTCCCTGTCGTGTTCTATTACTCAGAAATTGCACGAACTGTTCATAACGAATAGTATCCCAGTTAGGACGAACTTTAAAAAAGAAGAACATGGTAGAGCGTTACCTATGGTTCATGGGCTTCTTGGTTTGATCCCAGCTCGAGGCAAGTGAGCTTTGTGGTGGACAAACATCGTTTGCGCCGTGATCCCTCGAGGTCTTTCCGTTTCCTCCTACTTCATTCCACCATTTAATTCATTCCTCATCACCGTCTTCTTTAGCCTAGCCGGCATGATCATAGGACGCAAACTTAAGATTTCATTTTTTCAACCCTCATATTCTCGCAAGTCCAAGGTTGAGAAACCTCGCTACAGACAAAGTGGACAATTTGTTATCAAAAAATATATCCCATGACTGTGTACTTTAGGCTAAATGAAACGGATGATCGCTGAAACTGAATTATAAAATTACATGTACTTTTGTGCTTTCACGGGAAATCGAACCCGGGACGATGTGCACCAAACCCACATAGCTAATAAACTCAGGAAAGGGTTATTTTAATATCGAATAACGTACTGAGATATCCGTGTGATAGAATACAAAGTCTGGACTAAAGGCGGGATTTAAAAAAATGTCAAAATATTTCTTATACCGTTAGGGGGCAACGATGATGAGATAGGGAGAACCAGTTGAGTTGAGTTGAGTTGAGTTGATTTTGAGTTTAACATCCCTTTCAGCAGCGAGGATACTAAATAAGGCTACTGATTAACGTGGAATCCGAACCACGAGCTCCAGCCGGGAATCGAAGCCGGGTCTCCCAAGACAAAGGCGCGTACGCTAACCGCTTAGCCACGATAGAGCTCATAGGGAGAACTAATATTATGTTCTGTACATCAAGTAAGTTTTTCGCCATGGGTATTTTTCTTTAATAATAATAATAATAAGTCTGTTAATTACGTTTTCATTTGTATCTTACGGACACATATTCGCATAACCATAGTATATATATATATATATATATATATATATATATATATATATATATATATATATATTACATACTTAATTTAAATTTATATTCTTTGCAATAACTTATTTATATTTACGAGTCCATTTCCTTTCTTTCCCCTCCTCTTTTTCTGTTGAGAAGAACGAAATGAACCGTACGTTTTTGAGGCCAACGTGTCTTTTGGGTGCCACGGACTTCGAAGAGAAACTGAAGCACTTTAGCACACCACATGGTTTGTTCTTTCGTCGGCAGCTGTAGGGTATCTCAATGTTACATGTGGCAACTCACCTCTGTTGATAGTCGTGTTGGGGGGGGGGGAGTTGTATAGTGTGTTTGCAACCCCTATTGGTTGAAAGTTTCTTGTAGTCTGAAAAAATAGTGTTGCAAAGCTGAGAACATTTCTCTACGTTGACGGAGTGATGGGGAAAGGTACTACTACAATATTATAAAGCAAGTTTACTCTGAATTTCAGAACATACTTGGAGCATTGTGTGTATTTTATAAAAACATAGTATTTACAAAATCTTTAAGAATCGAAAAAAGACCCTTTAGATTATTTTCAACAACTATTTTAACTTCATACAAATTTACTACATAGGCCCACAGTATGAGGCTTTTCAAATAGTAAGGACAAGCTCAACATTTGGCCAGTTTTTTATTTATCCAAAGTATAATAATGATAATAGAAATCTCAACAATAATAATAATAAGTAATTGAAAGAAGAACGTTTTGTAGAGTTCTTCGTTATGAAGAAAGTTTAAAATGCGTCTTCCCCGAAGTAACTCTTTGTTGAGTTCACCATTACTACCCGCAGTGCTTCATATGTTTTAAAATAGTGCACATTGAGAATGTATTGAACGCAGTGGCGCACTGGCCACGTTGACTACTTGGCAATTGCCAAGGGCCCGAAGCCTGAGGGGGTCCACAGGGATCACGAGGCGCAGGACCTGTGTAGGTCTTGGTCGAATTTTCGCGATCGCAAATGCTTTCTCGAGTTTTCCTGCAAAAGAAAAATTGCGCAAGCCTAAGTTCGTCTTTTCGAAAGCAGTCGTCTCGAAGCCCTCTTGCTCGTATCAATATGGCCCCATGAGCCATTAAAACTTCCAAAGCAAAGGCCCCCTCCTTCGTAACGGCCCCTGAAGTAACTTCACGATTACGTTTGATTGTCTCAGTATTATTGTAACTTTTTCACAATGTGTCTTGCACTGCATATTTATTCTATAATTTTGTCACTTATGTTTTGCAGCTGGCGTGTTAAGTTTATATATATGGGAACTTTTAAGGACGACCAGCGCCAAGAGCCCTCAACTTGGCCAGTCCGACATTGATTGAACGCTAACCAACTTCCTTATACAGTCAGAGACACCAATTTATACTGACAACAGAAACAATCTATAACAATATAAGACGAAGTTGAAGGAAGTTGGCCAGTGGATGCACTGGAAAATAACATATTTTTGCTTGATGGAACTTGAAGAAAGCATCTGGAGAAACTTCAAACTGGATAAAAAGTCTTAGGATTTGAACCTCTAACCACTAGACTATATTATTGATTGATTTTTCAAAAAAAAAAAAAAAATGTTTACCGTATCTTTAAGCACCGAGGCAATATGGGACGTGGACCTACAGGTTAATGAGGAATCCGAACCACATGTGCTCCCGCCGATAACCACTTAGGCACGAGGGAGCTATTACCCTACATTTGTTCGATAAGCATTTCCCTTTTAAAATCTCGGGTTTCCCTCACATTCCTGCGAGTAGCGTGTTTCCAAGCAGGTTTTCTAAAGGGAATTCGAAGGACATTATTTCATTTTATCTAAAAAAAAAAAAAGAAAAAAAACAATAAAAGACATTGTGGAAGATACGTAGCTACACAGAAAAACAAAATTCAAATAAAATTAAATCTTAAATTACTATAAACACAGTATCTTTATTTTGAGATAACACAATCATACTGTTCGCAAAATCATTCATTGTTCTGTAATATCATGCACTTACTTGAATAACTATTCCAGAGAAGCAACATACTCCATCGTGGTTAAATGATTATCTTCTCACATTGCTTTTAATAGGTAATGGGTTGACTCCCTGTGGGATCTTATGTTTCTATCCTAAGTTAAGTTGCCTCATAATACTCGCTTACCTTTCCTTGCTATAACGCTCGTTCAGTTAATTCTCTGGCCAGAAAACAAATCTTGTTGAAGCATACTAAAAGTGAAAATAAAAACTTACTTATAGATTAAAAGAGTTTAAAAAATTTAGAAATCAATTTTATTCATAACTCACTATAGAGCACACTCGTGTCTATGTGGATAGCGTAGGAGCATTTAGCGCGGGAGACCCCGGTTCGAATCCCGGCAGGAGCTCATGTGGTTCGGATTCCAAGTTAAGCAGTAGGTCAACGTCCCACATAATCTTGCTGCTGAAACGGACCCTAAACTGAAAAAAAAATCATATCATAACCAATTATATTTATATTCAAAATGAAGTGAAATCTTTAAGTTTTACGTCCTACGGTTATGCCGGTTAGGCTAAAGGAAACGGTGATGATGATAGATGAGTGAAATGTGGAATGAAAACAGTGAGAGAAAACGGGAGAACCCGAGAAAACCCACGAACACGGTGTTTGTCCACCACAAAGTCCAAACGGCGCGAGCTGGGGTCGAACCAGGAACCCCAAGCACCGAAGGTGAGCGCTCTACCACTGAGCCACCGCGCCCCCTTATATTTATATTCATTATATATAGACTTCCTGATTGTTCAGCCGACAAAGAAAAGGATATATTTTTCGAGTAGGACTCGACAATAAAGGGTAAGAGAATAACATGAAAACAAGAAAAACACTTTTTTTTTTCTTTTTGCATTTTTAGCACAGTATAGTTCTTATAACAACAATAACTACAAGAGTTCATAAATTTCCAACACTGTTTTTAGTTCGCATATTTTCCGTCGATCTTGTCATCTGTGGCGCACTATATCTTGCTTACTGTTGCAATGCATAGCATTGGAACAAAAGACAATTTGAACCGAGAATGGCAACTAGTCATTAAATGGTTATAGAAAAGAGACGTTTTGGAATTAAAAAATCCTTTCCTTCTCAGTGCGCCATGTTGTTGTGGACAATATCACTTATGAACAAAAACCTACTTTTCAAATTACCTTTTTAAAATGTTTTTTAAACAGTTTTGGCAAGAAACCAATTCATAAACAGAAAGATACGACCTCAAAGACTTCAAAGCTACTGATATCTCAATTTTCAAAAAAGACAAGAACCGTTTTGAAAATAAACTCGACAATTAAAACTACTTTTAGCGTTACCCAGAAACAACGACGTGAACGTAGTAGTAGTATGTTCCCTTCGGGATGTTTTTTTAATGTGAGTCCCCTCTCACCATCGGGGTGGTTGTTTCAGGTGATTCCTCTTGCTTCTCCCCATTGGGGTGGTTGTTTCAGGTGAGTCCCCTTGCCTCTCACCATCGGGGTGGTTGTTTCAAGTGAGTCCCCATACGTCTCACAAACCTCCATATTTTACCGAAGCAAATCTTCAAAATGGTGTCCGTTTTCTGCAATACACATTGCAACTCTATTTCTGAAGGACAATTCTACTGCTTTAAGTGTCTCTTCGCTAATGTTCGCACTTCCATTGATTATGCGCTGCCGCATATTTTCTGGGTTGTTGGTACTTCCGTGTAACATTTTGCTTTTAGCGTTCCCCACAGGAAAAAATCGGAAGAAGTTAAATCAGGGGATCGTGCAGGCCAATTTTGAGGACCACCTCGTCTAACCCATTGTTCAGGATATTTTCGATTCAAAACCTCACGAGATATCCGTGAATAATACGCTGGACATTAGTCATGTTAAAACCAAATATTCATTCTTATTTGAAGTGGGACATCTTCCAATAGTGTTGGCAAAATATTATCTAAAAAATCGCCATACATTTGACCATTCAAATTCACGTCTATGAAGTATGGACCAATTATTCGAGTACCTAAAACACCGCATATCAATTACATCTGTAACTTGTAAAACAAATGTTACACAGGAAATGCTTCATATGATTTTATTATACTACAAAATAACTACCTGGTTCATGTTAGCTTTGCTTTAGTAACTTAAAATAGAAATAGTACAAAGCTTCTGAAAAAATGCAATGCTTTTATTAAAATATTTATGTTGGTCAGTTTCGCCAAATGTTTAGCCAGTTAGCGAAAGTATTAAACAGATATTTTAATAAATACATTACGGTTTGATCAGAGACTGTTACTTCTATATTGTACTACGTATGTTCTTATCGTACGCGTATACAATGCTTCTTCTACAAAGCAATACAACATTATATTAAACATTAATACCAACATAAAAGTTCCATTGTGGCTATATGGTTTGTGTACGAGTCTTCCGTACGAGAGAGACAGATTCTGTTCCCAGTGTGAGCTCATGTGGTTAGGATTCTACGCTAAACATTAAGTCTCATATAATCTCGTTGCTGAAAGGGACGCGAAACCCAAATCCAACTAACTGATACCAACACTACGTACGATTTTCTTTCTTTCCTGTTTGATGTTTTTTCCTCTTTGTTTTGTTCTTATTACTCAAGTCTGCCTACATGTTATTATATCAAATCGGTGTCAAATAAATGAAAATAATGTTTCCCGTAGGCAAGTTGTGAATTAAGAACGCAATTACATATATATATAATCTCGAATAATTCCAGTTATAGTAGTTTTTGTGTCAAAATTTTGTAAGACGGTACTAACGTCATTGGAAGTTGTAGTATTAATGTAGTTGTGTATTACAATAAACTACCTTTCATAAAGCTTAATTGCAACTATTCTGATATATTCCCTCTAAGCAAAGATAATATACTTTTATAGCAGTGAACACTGTATCAGTTTTCTTTCCATTCTTTTCTATCATGCATCCAGCTCTACCAGTTAAGACTGTACAAAACAAATGACCAGTATAATGATGGTGTGTTCCTAATGTATATTAAAGAGAAAGAAGTCTTTTTGTAGACTACAAATTGTCTACCCAATATAACTGCATTGGAAATGGCAATACAGTTGCATAAACTGTCCTTTAATGGTTACTATTCTCAGTTTCCCTTCACTTAGTGAGGAAAGAGTGGTTTCTGCTAGCATCTGCTCTTTGGTGATCGTAACTCAATTTCTGTAGAAGTTGGCGAATAAACTATAGAGGGGAAAAAGCAGGAAAAGTTCAAAGAATCAAAAAAAAAAAAAAAAAAATCCATGTTAAACTTCAGATATGTCAGTATTTTACATGAAGTTTCAACTGAATACCTAGATGCAAAGTTTGTATATTTAGTTTGCTGTTTTAACTTGACTATTACGCAAAGCGGAAAGTAAGAATGAAGAACGTGGATTTTTTTCCATGTCACGTAACACAAATGCACACACACACGCATAATACACACACACACACATACATATATGACGAAAGAGATGGAGCTTCCTAAATATCGCAATAAGCGCCTTCTAAAAAAACAACTTCATTTATTTTTGGTCCTTGGGGTAATTATTAAAAAGTTAATAAGCTATCCAAACATATTCTCCAAGCGGGAGCTACATCTAAACCCTTTCCAATACATTCATATTTTGTATTTCCACTACCCTGCATTTCCCTACTTCTCAAAAACAGGCGTCACAGGGTCGTACAATCAAGGGAATTGTATAATTAAAGTTTTCGTTAAATTTCAAAGTGAAGGGTGATGAATGGGAGAAAAACTGAACTGGAGAGGAAAGTCCATTACAGCTGATTCATTACAGTGTGTTCGATTCTATGTTGCCTACGATTTTCTGCGGTCAAATATGTAAATACAAGGGACAAAAGGTACGTGTACTCATAGTCATACATGCATGATTCTTTACAACTATTACATCATGTTTTTCACTTGTATGCAAAACAAGTGCACCACTTTCACTGTTGTAATGTTAAATCTTCACAGATTCACGGATCTTTATTTTTATCTTCTGTATGTATGGTTATTAATGACTGAATTTTAAAGGTACTAAACAAACGGAAAGGAAAATGCTTGGTAAGTATTCGAAGAAGTGCAAAAGAAACTGCCAATAAAATGTATTTATCTAGATGTGAAACAGTCACATGAATATTCTTTATTTAACAGTACGAGAAAATAGCCTTACAGAAACAAAAGTAGAATCATGTGTTTCAAGAAACTCGTATTTGACTACCCACATTTCTGCTCTTGGAACTCAGAAAATCCTTGTACGCGGAGAAACTTCTCAACATCAATGGAAACCACGTCTCATAAGCATACGGATAGGGAGTTCAGTTGCATTTGTAAAGGCTTCTACACCCGGATTTTTTCCCCTCAAATTTAGTTCAAATTGACTTTGGAAAATCAGTCAAGGCATTCCTCACACCTGTCAGCTTCTTCCACTGTTTTCCCTTCTTTATATCTTCTTCCAGACTTGATACTTGTTTGGCAAGCAAATACTTGCACCACGCACTGTAAAAAGTTCGAACTCGACGAGTTCGTTGTCGCTGAGCAAATGTTGCCGACAATATTTTGGTTAAGTCCCTACAACTAAGTTAAAATGTCTTTACTTTTGACCGTAAAGTTCCTACATGAAATTCTAACGCAAATATTAGTACTGAATGTATGACCATCAATTACAAGAAGTCATTTTACATAATGCTCCTACATAAAATTACACAATATGCGTTTTTACTCACAATAAATTCTTTGACGCATGCTGATTTTGTTTACTGTCATTAGTATTTTCTGAAAACACTGAAAGATATGGTTGTATTTCACATTGTAGAAAGTTCTTTTCTAGTTTCACTGAATTTGTAACGAAGAACAATTAAAACTTATAATCCTTTAGTTGTGGATATATACAAGATGATTCAGTAAGAACTTACCAGACCCATATCGCAGCTAATAATGCACGTAGAGCTTTCAAACAAAAAATTGCATTACGAAATCGTATGCGTGAAATGCAATAAAAATAGTAGCGAAACCAGTGGCGTCTCGTGAATACCTCCAACGAGGGGCAACTTCAAAATTTGAAATGCAAAATGGTGTAACTGTTGGAATTGTTCGAAAAGACATTCAATGTCATGCAACTTTTCGAGGACAAACTTTGTCATATACTTTCCCATTTAGCCGCTAGAGGCGTTGTTGCAGACTTGTATCTGACTACCCGTAGCAGGCCTTTATCTCAGCTAATAATGCATATAGAGCCGTCAAACAAACAATTGAATTACCAAATCATATGTGTAGACGTCAATAAAAATAGTAGCGACACCAGTGGCGTATCGTGAATATCTCCAATGGGGGTCATCTGCAAAATTTAACATGGAAACAGGGGTTGGTTGTGCCTCCATTGAAAGAAGCTCACAATGGGAGAAACGTCGAGAGGAAACACGTTGGCATATTTCTTCCACTGTGGCAGCAACACGATTGCATTACGAGCTCAAAGTCACATGATGCGAGGGTTTCTGCATGCGGAACCAAAGGGAAGAGTAAATACTGGTCTGAAACGAACGGGACGTATAATTGTACATACGCGGAATCACACCGTGTAAGTGGCGAAAACAATGGCGTCAGCAAGAGACCACGACGGGCGGAGGGTACATACTGTAACAGTAAGCAGATGTATATTTGTTGCTCTTGAATGAAGCTCTAAATAGGGAACCAATGACATACGCAATATTTGAAGAGAGTGGTTTTCGTATGGCTGCGACAGAAGCGCAGTGGATGTGGAAAACTATGTTGAGTGACAATGTACGATGCTATAACAAAACGGAAGGAGAAACTATTGGTTGCAACGAAAAAAAGACGAACCGAATGTGCTGTTGCCAAAGCATGAACAAAACATGGAGACAGAAAGCTGAGGCGTTGCAATCAAGCCATTGAAGAAAGGTGAGTAAAGAGCTTAAGAATCAGATTACCTTCTGCGGAATGTAGTCGACGCTCCCTGGCTTTCACAAATGTTCAAAGTGATATTCCCGAACAGCAATACAGCGATTTATTCGCTGTACATAATTGTGAGCAACTGCTTCCAACTCTGTCACGTTGATGGTCCGGAATGCGATTGTAATACGGTCTTGCATGTTGCGAATTGTAGTTGGTCGGTTGACATACACAAGATCATTAATTCGACCCCAGAGAAAATGGTCCATACAAGTAAGGTCAGGCGACCGCGGAGGAAACTGTGGAAGGAGAACAGCGTTCAAATCAGTTTTTTGTGGTCTGAAGCTGTACCCGGAGCGAAAATTCATAGAAGACATTCAGTACAATATGGAGATCATGTGTTGTCACAGCGAAGTGCTTACCAGTGGACTGAACAGTTCAAAAATTGTCGAACGAGCGTGAATGATGAGGAAAGAGCAGGGCGTCCAACTACAGAAACAACTGATGACATTGAATGCCTCCGTACCTTGATTCTGAATAACAGACGAGTAATCATGGCTTTGCATATGACATCGTGCATAACAGGCTCTACTTTCACAAAGTCTGTACGAGATGGATTTCGAAAAAAAACGACGAAAAGCACAAGGGAAACCGTATGAGAATTATCAGCGTCTATTGGACCGTTATGCTATCGGAGGTATAGCGTTTCTCAGGTGAATAATCACTGGAGATGAAACGTGGATTCATTACTTCGAACATCAGAGCAAATGCCAAAGCGTTGAATGGAAGCACCACGAATCTCTCGTCAAGAAGAAATTCCAGAGACAAGCTTCTGCAGGGAAAGTGATGCTCACAGTGCTTTGGTACTCACAAGGATCAATCGTAGAACATTTACTGTTTATTCTTGACCCATTTTCCAGGTAAAGGTAGAGTGGGAAGCAGGTAAGCAAGTTCAAGCCTACAATTCGTAACAAACGAAGGGGGTCGATTGTCGGAAGGCATTCTTCTGTTGCATGCCAATGTGCGTCCACATTCCGCCGCCACAGCATTCAAATTATTCAGACGATGCATTTTAAAGTGTTGGAGCATCTTGCATGCTGTCGCGATCTCGGCCCGTCAGGTTACCATTCGTTTTATCCATTTAATGATGCTATCGGAGGCCGTCCATTCAGCTCCGATCAACTGGTGAAGGAAGCGGTGCGTTTGTGGCTTGCTGTGCAACCGAAACATGTTTCGCAGAGGGTATAGGAAAGATTGTGCAATGGTAGACCAGGGGCATTGAAAAGCAAGGTGACTGTGTTGGAAAATGACATGAATAAAAACATTGTACTCTTGTGGTGATAAATAATACAATTTGATTGCAGGTACTTATTGGCTTACCCTCGTATTGTGATAAACACTAGGGCATCTTGAAAAGGCCTCTTAAGCACAGCTCTAACGATATTCTTTGAACATAACACACGAGATGTGTACATGACAAATGAAACAAGAATGATGTGAATAATTCTAGATGCAAGTTGTATATTTTCTAATAATATTATAAGTAGTAATGGTCTAAAAGAAAGTTAAGGCCATTTTTTAAATTTTAATTTTCACTCCTTTTACACTTTGCTCGAAGCGGTGGAAGTCGCAGTTTTTTTCTCTTGCTTTTGCCTAGCTAGTTTCTTGTATATCTCCTGTTTCTCCTTGTCCCCTCACCACTTCTGACTTTCATGTCCTATCAGACTCAAAAGAGACCGTTCAATCTTCTTAAACGGAAATTTCTCTCCGCAAAGAAGGCGCAGTAGCTACTCCCACCAAAACGTTGGGATAAGGGCTCTCTGGAAGGTTTTTTCTCCTAAGTTTATAAGGGAGTGGTTTGTTTCGAGAGTTAACAGTATCCTTCCACTAATACGTATTCCCACTACTTGCAGTAGTACTACTACTAGTACCAATACGATTTGTATTAGTACTATTAGTAGTGTTACTACTGAAAGATACAGATAGTGAAGTGCAGGAAAATGGGAGGTGGTCTGGAGGACAAAGAGAGATGGAGAAGGAACATAACCCTGCAAGGAACCGAGAGATAAAACGGTTACGCGGGAGTTCAAAGAAGAAACTCGAGCATTTAAGATCGAAGCAAACCGATTACACGGAGGCAATAAAGTACTTTCATGGCTAACATGTGGCCGCGTACGATGGTCTATTGATGTAAACCAAATCCGCGTATGAGAGATTACAGGAGGAGTAATCTTGCGTTTCTTTCTCTGCACAAGAAACAAGGGAATTTTTAGCTCAAGCGTTAATTCTGCAAGAGGACCAAAGGAGGATTAAACACTTTCTTTTTTTTAAAAAAAAGTTCTAGAATAAAATTTACTAAGTTTAAGAACAGAAACAGATGGCAACTATACCAAAATACAATGAAAAATAAACGTACATTTTTTTCTTTACGCCTACTAAGAAAGAGGTACTAAAAGTGTTTAATATATTCTGCTGTCGGGATACAAGGATCCTGCTTCTTTTATTGTGTAGGAATTGTCAAATCCAGAATTACAATTTGCACGGTAGTTATGAGTGGCACTTGAATTTACGAGCAGTGCTCGTAATGATATATAATAAAATATATCTTCTTCATTAGCAAAATCATAAAATGATTTTTTCTTTAAAATAATTCATATCAGTATGCTAGTTATCACATGAACAACGCATTAAAGTAAATATTTTGGAGCTGAGCCCCATCTTCAGTTGTTGACTAGCTTTTTTCCGTAGTTCATTTGTTTGTTGAGAAACCAAGAACACCATATACTCGTATTGTACAGTCACGAAAGAAAGTATTCTTCAGTTGACAAAATTTCTTTTCCTAATAGCTCAACAATAAATTAACTTATTAGAATAGTGATTTTGACAAGTTATCAAATCATAACTATTCTAAAGATAACAAGAAAAAGATCCAAATTAATTCATTTGATTCCGAGTTGTTGGCAAAAGGAAATTTATCAACTGTCAAATACTTTCTTTTCCGTGTGTACGAGATGAACTGAATTCATTCAGTCAGGATCAAATTTTGCATGGTGGAATATCTTGATTTCGTGTATACAAGTTTGCAGGGTGTGAATTACCAGGGGGATGAGGGGGATTTTCACCTCAATCACATTTTGTTCCCTCCCAAAGAAGTCAGCTGAAGCATCCCCACCGGAGATGTTTGCTTTCCCACCCAAACTATGCTTAGTATAACGCTAAATTTCACTGATCTTTCGTAATTTGTTGTAAGTTTAATATTCTAGCTGTATTTCGAAATCATTGGTGTAAACTATTCAGTTTTGGTCATTACTAATTTCCGCAATATTTCCACCGTTGTTCACTTAAGAACTATTTTATTATGACTACAGTTGTTACTTGCAACCGTACCCTCGTACTCTTCAGTTCGTCGTCGTTCGTAAATTTGAATGTACTAATTGCGTATAACAAAATCACATGGATTTATAAATGTTCTCAGCGGTTGGCCAACGAGAAGTAAACAAATAGTTTCTTCCACCATATTTGGCGAAGGTCTGACGTGTCATATTCATTCTCTACATTTGTACCGATTATCATCTTGTTTTAATTTTTGCTATATTTCATTTTCCAGTGTATTCTTTGTTAGCGCATGGTCCTCATTCCCTCGCAGTCTGCGTGTATGCAAGTCAAAAGTTGCATTTAATTTGTGGTAATTAGCATAATAATCACTGTCCTTTACAGTTTACGGAAATGAACTTTTAAAATTGCACTCAAAATCTGAGATATATCTTCTCGTGGCTAATACGTTAACGTACACGCTGGGGATTCGCCCCTAGTGAGTAGACATGTTAGTGAAGGGGAGTAAGAGCACAATTGAAGATGTCCGTGAACCTTGCCCCACCCACATCGGCACTAATTTTAAAACATATGCCAAAAATTAGTGCCCAATTAGTGCTGACGACCTGTAATGTTAAAAAAATTTGTGCCGTTACACAGACTTCAAAAAACAAAAAAGATTCTGGGTGGGGCTAGGTTCACGCTAGCCCCACCCACTCAACCGATCGAGATGAAACCTATATCCAAGGTTAGTGTTAAATTAGTGCTGTCGATACCGCATAAAAAGAAAATTAGTGCTATTATCAGAAGGCCAAAATATATTCGAAAATGTTCAATGGCGGCATCATCAAAGAAAACCAAAGATCCCTCATTTTTATGATAAGATATATAGCACGAATCTTCTTTCTATGCAGTATCGTCAGCACTAATTTAGCACTAATTTTTGGCATAGTTTACAAAATTACTGTTCCATTATTAAAAGTGGGTGGGGCTGTCTTCACGTGAACCTGGACCCACCCACAGCGGCACTAATTTTGAAACATATGACAAAAGTTAGGGCCGAATTAGTGCTGACGACCTGTAATGTTAAAAAAAATTAGTGCTGTTACTTAAAAGTCAAAAAACAAAAACGATTTTGGGTGGGGCTAGGTTCACGCTAGCCCCACCCACTCAACCGATTGAAATGAAACCTATACACAATGTTAGTGGTAAATTAGTGCTGCCGATACCGCATAAAAAGAAAATTAGTGCCATTATCAGTAGGCCAAATATATTCGAAAATCTAATATGGCGGCATCATCAAAGAAAACAATCGATCCTCATTTTTATCATACTATACATAGCACTAATTTTCTTTCTATGCGGTATCGTCAGCACCAATTTTTGGCATAGTTTTCAAAATTAGAGCTGTTACCCAAACGTCAAAAAACCAAGAATATGTGGGTGAACCTGGCCCCACCCACTCAACCGATTAAGATGAAACCTATGCCAAAGCTTAGTGCTATATTTGTGCTGACGATACCGCATAGAAAGAAAATTAGTGCTATGTATAGTATGATAAAAATGAGGATCGATTGTTTTCTTTGATGATGTCGCCATATTAGATTTTCGAATATATTTGGCCTAGTAATAATGGCACTAATTTTCTTTTTATGCGGTATCGACAGCACTAATTTAACACTAACATTGTGTATAGGTTTCATCTCAATCGGTTGAGTGGGTGGGGCCAGGTTCACGCTAGCCCCACCCACATATTCTTGGTTTTTGTCGTTTGTGTAACAGCACTAATTTTGAAAACTATGCCAAAAATTAGTGCTATATTAGTGCTGACGATACCGCATAGAGAGAAAATTAGTGCTATGTATAGTATGATAAAAATGAGGATCGATTGTTTTCTTTGATGATGCCGCCATATTAGATTTTCGAATTCTTTGGCCTACTGATAGTGGCACTAATTTTCTTTTTATGCGGTATCGGCAGCACTAATTTACCACTAACATTGTGTATAGGTTTCATTTCAATCGGTTGAGTGGGTGGGGCTAGCGTGAACCTAGCCCCACCCAAAATCGTTTTTGTTTTTTGACTTTTAAGTAACAGCACTAATTTTTTTTAACATTACAGGTCGTCAGCACTAATTCGGCCCTAACTTTTGTCATATGTTTCAAAATTAGTGCCGCTGTGGGTGGGTCCAGGTTCACGTGAAGACAGCCCCACCCACTTTTAATAATGGAACAGTAATTTTGTAAACTATGCCAAAAATTAGTGCTAAATTAGTGCTGACGATACTGCATAGAAAGAAGATTCGTGCTATATATCTTATCATAAAAATGAGGGATCTTTGGTTTTCTTTGATGATGCCGCCATTGAACATTTTCGAATATATTTTGGCCTTCTGATAATAGCACTAATTTTCTTTTTATGCGGTATCGACAGCACTAATTTAACACTAACCTTGGATATAGGTTTCATCTCGATCGGTTGAGTGGGTGGGGCTAGCGTGAACCTAGCCCCACCCAGAATCTTTTTTGTTTTTTGAAGTCTGTGTAACGGCACAAATTTTTTTAACATTACAGGTCGTCAGCACTGATTGGGCACTAATTTTTGGCATATGTTTTAAAATTAGTGCCGATGTGGGTGGGGCCAGGTTCACGGACATCAATTGAAGATTTGTTTCAGCATTTGTTAATACGACTGGTTCGCGTGTCATTGTCCATGTCTAAGCACTTCAACTGGAGGGGGCTTTTTAAAGTTAACCCTTCATTTTTCCGTCTTTCTTTTCGCTGTGCAGTTTGCTGTTCACGCCAATAATGCTGTCAGGAAAATCTCAATGTAATGTTTATACTTTATTTGAATAACGTAGCACATAGTGAATCAACTCATGTAACCTAACAGTAAAGTAATTTTAAGTGTTGACTTCCTGCGCTCCGTCATGGAATCGATATTTGAAAAGGTGGGAGACCCGGGTTGGATTCCCGTTGGGAGCTCATGTGGTTCGGCTTCCACGTTAATAGGTCCACGTCTCATATACCCTCGGTACTGAACGGGACGTTAAACCCATAGTCAACTCAACGCAACGATATTTGAAAAAGAAAAAAATGAAGAGTGCAGCTTTAGCGATGAGTAGAAGCACAAGCTCGAAATTTGAATTGAGAGTTTTTAAATATTTGACTTTCGATTTAACCTTGATGCTAGAGATCGGGGCAAGCAACAATCCATTTCTCGTATGGTAGGCTAATACCTAGATTTTTTTAAAATAGTAAGCCCGGTCCACTGATACTTTTAGTGGTTTTAATAATACTGAAGTAGGTTTGCAAGCTGAGTGTAATAACGCGAAGTGGAAGATTTCAATATGAGTGGAAAAATTAACATTTGCTTGTGATCATGGCTATCGCTCGGGCCGAATTATTAAGTTACTTAAACCTTAGAGAGCTACGGGTACGAGAGTGAGTATATTTAAAAATGTTCAGAAAGGTTAGGTGTGGTGCGTGTATGTCAGACAATATATACGTACATAGTTATTGTCGATAGATTTATTGAATAAATAAATTTCTTATTTTTTTACAAATGTCATATTCGCGCAGTTTTACTATACGGATCCATAGTATAAATAGTAGTAGTAGTATTAGTAGTCTTAGGAACGGGTTAGAAGCCCCGCAGGGGTATGTTGAGTTCTGTTCTCGGAATAAAATGAGCAAATTAAAGACTTTCTCAAATTTTTTCCGTACATTTTACAATCTGTGGATCCGTATATAAAACTGAACCGTCATATTTATGTGTATGGGGGGGGGATAAGACATTATTGTTAAAATTTAAATTATTACACCTTCAGAATTTACGTTCCGTTGGCCTAATTTTATCCCTCCAATATAGATTATCTAATTCGAACACTGCAAGTTTGTAAAATATTATGGTGCACAGGCTTTCGATTCGTGCACTATGCGCCATGAATATTTTTTCATCACAACTAAAGACACGAGTAATCGACTGAACTTAAATCATCACCCGCGTTAATTTTCATTGATGACTGCGAACTGAGACACAGAAACGTCATAAAACGCTTTGATGCATTGTGATAAAATGTTAGACCGTTTTGAAAGTAGAGAAGTTGTGTATTTCGGCCACGTGAATCTTATTTTTAAAGAAAGCTATTTCAAGGCCGTAATACCAAAGATTAAAGAATCGTGCAGATATATACATAATATTAATCTCAATTTGTAATAGAAAAACATTACAGCAAGTGGTTCAAGTCTAACTGCAAAATAAATTCATCACGCAAATTTGTAATTAAAAAAAGAAAACGTTGATGGTTATATTACAAATGTCTTTTGATTTAGTTCAAAGTTCCACGATTATGTACCAAGGTTAAGAGAAGCAGTGGCGATCAGATGGCTGATAATAGTGGAATGATCAAAGTGGGAGGAAACGCGAGAACTCCGAGAAAAGTCACGCACCTGTTTGATTCCAAATGCTGGTGGCGGTGTAGTATCCTAATTGAGGTACTGTCGTGTTTTCATTTGTACATATTCTCTGGAACTGCTTATTTAATTATAAAAATAATACTATAAATATTGTACTATTTGTATATTGACTAATACTATTGAAAATAATACTATCTGTATTATTGAATGAGTTCCGTTTCGCGAAATAAAATTACAGCAGAATTCCAAACTATGCAAATTCAAGAACGAGGAACTGGAAGTAACACATCTATAACTTCTAGATGCAATAAAGTAATAAGATCAAAGATAGCTATTCCTTGAACACTTAAGCCATATCACAAAGCCATTACAGACGATATTTTACGCTATACTAAGATAGACAATATGTTATTATTGTTGACGATAGAATCGTGAAGATTAAGTTTGTATTATTACGAATACAGTAATACAGTAATGTTAGAATTAGGAATTAAATTTCTGAGCTTCCGACATCTATGGCCATGTTAGCCTGTTACATATGAAGGATGACGTAACTCGGCAAAAGCACTACCCTGAGAATTGTAGAGGATAAAAAGAATGACGGAGGGAAGCAGCCTGAGTCTATTAGGTTAGGCAATATCCCAGTATTTGCTTGACGTAAGTGAGAGCAAACTTAGTCCGGATGGCTGACCTAAAAAAAAAAAAAAAAAAAAAAAAAACTATTACACATTTTCGATCGAATGTCTCCACCAGGAATCGAACCCGGGACACTTCGAAACAGTCTTTTGTGTGGAACTCTCAAAACATTTCGGGTAGCTGGTTCCGAGACTGATGTAATTTGGGTCTTCCTTTAAGTTTTTTTTCTATAGTGAGGCTATTTAAGGGAGGGACCTGTAGTTTAAAGTGGTTTCTGAAGCACTAGATCCCACTGGGATCGAACCTGGAACCAAGCTCACCAATTATGTCATGGAAACGAGTTAACAATATTAGAATATTCCCCAAATTTTTAGTGTAACTCTGTATAAACTACACGTACTTGAATCAAAGAATGTTTCACATCACTTGAAAATTTACAAGTTGTTGTAACACCCAAAATCTCATTTCCATTTTTTATAACAAGGGATGGATATCATGTCTCAGAAATATGCACTTAATTTAAAGTGAATTTCAAATTATTTGCATACACGAAGGAAATCGTCCCTGTCTCGAAAATCTGCTATGCGACATATATGAATACAATATTATCAGCAAATATCTTGCATATTCCTTTTATTCATATATGAGAGACTTCTTAACATTTTGCCCGTAATAAAACATAGATGACATTTTGTTAATAATGTAAATGATGAGAAAGCACTGTTTTTATTTCTTCTGAAAGATTTCTCTTTCTCCTAATAGCGGGTTTTTCGAGGCGCAGCGACGAAATATGCAGTAGATTTTTATCTATTGCCTGCTGCTTTGCTCGGGTAGAAAAAGTTCAGTTTTGCTGTATATGTTTCAACCGATATCCATAATGCAATAACTAAGAAGGATATTTTTAGTAAAAGTAAGATAAGTAAAAGACCAGAATTTCAAGCATTCAAAACATCACCGCTTTCGAAATAAGCTCGGTTGAACCAAGGTTTGATTTCGTACATCTTAAGTGATTCAACTTCAGAGCTTTTCTCTCTTAATTGGTTTCGTAGTGTACACATATAAGGTGTCATACTGTATATTTAAATACTTGGGAAGTTACACCATCTTTACATGAAAGATCATTCTAAACTAAAACTCTAGACCGATTTCTATCCTTATTAGAAATATTTTGTGAAACAGAGTGAAAAACAAAAGCTATAATTCCAGTTCAAAACGAGGGAATGAGTTACTTTGTCAAAGTGCTTTTTGTATTCGTCGTCGTAGATGTGGCAACATAGCACGAAAATTCAACTGAACATAAGTTAATCATTACTTAAAGCTGTTGAGAAAGTGAATTCAGAAACTTTCGTGGCCACATTTATTAGCAGGATGAAGTAGAAAATATAAGAAAGCTTGGTTCTATTAGAAACAGGAAAAGAAAAAGTCTTATATCAGAATCGAATCCTCAACCTTTAAGTCAGAGGATCTATGCAGTATCCATTTACACTACAGGGTCTGACAATCTATTCATTTTCAGTTGTGTTGAACTATGCGATGAAAAATTGTAGTTCTTTAGTTTATTCTTTTTTCAAGTTTCACACGGAGAGAGAACCGTCTGAGAATTTTGGTTTCGAACGAGCTGTGTGGAGGAAGTGTAAGTTTTGCATTACTGAAGAAAATCAAATCTTTGCAGGTGTTCTTTGCAGTCAGTTACAAGAAACCAAGTTCCAACTGTTACAACTATTTAAAACAACATATGCTTAAGTGACATGTAAAATGTAATTTATTATGTCAAAGCACGTATCATGTTCTATAAATTTCTTACGTTCATTAATGCTCTTACGTACGTAAATTTACTTCTTTTTCTTATACCATTTCTTATGTTCGTACTATACAAACAAGCCAATTACATATTGGACGCATGTAGCATTTGCATTATTGCTGTTCATGAAAGGCAGTGAAAATATATCTTTCCTTACGCAAACCTTAGGATATGTGGTATAAGATAATTTCTGGGACTTACGTTAGTCTTTAGAAGTGTTTGTACTTAAGATATCCAGAAGTTAATCCGCCTTATGCAGAATAGTTTCGACGTATGATTAGCATCATACTAAAACGCTGACTACTGCAGGAGACTTATGTTAGTCGAACTCTTTAGTATGGCACTAATCGTGCTTCAAAACGACTCTGCATAAGGCCCAATGTGTCTAATGTATGATTTACGTAAGACAAACAATAGTGGAGCACGGATGGAACAAAAACAGGAACAAACTATCAAGACATACAGAAAAGCAAATGTGAGTTTGTCTGTCGTATCATACAGTGACTACTGAACCAATTAAAATTATACTTGGCATCGACATGGTCACGCTAAACCGCGTGTGTTTGCGATGATACGCCAGAAATTTATTGACAATTTTATTCCACCCGCTCTACTCCCCAGATTTAGCTCCTAATTACCATCACCCCCTGGTCCCTAAATAGGGAATAGGGACCTCTTTGGATGAGAAAATCCTTAATGATGTGGAGCCTGTAAAAGTTGATTTGCCTGAGTTCATCGACTCCAAACCTGCAGACTTTTATCGGCGCGGGATTCATCTACCAGAAAGATGACCAAATGTTATCGATAACGATGGTGATTATATCCAAATTTAGATGAGTTACATTTTGTGTTTCTTCACTACTTCTACACAACAGAAACGGTATAACTTTTTGACTTAACTAAGATGGGCAATTTGGGGATAGATAGAATTCTTTATTCTGATCACTCATGTGCAGAGAAAGTTCTTCAAAATCAAAGCCAATTCATTTCAATCTATAATTACTCTTAATTTAAAGCTTGGAGTATTGACTGACAAGTCCAAAACTTCAAGCGAACAGTTCATTTTACCTGCCTCAGAGCTATGTTTCCTGACTTGTCTGATGGAGAATGTAATGAGTTAAACAGAAAAATAAATAAAGCTGCTTTCAAAGGATTTAAAATAACAGTCTTTTACTAAAATGTTTTCCCTAATAAACACGGGTCTAAATTTGAAAGTTCTACCAGAACTTGAGAATTTATCGTTAGAAAAGCAAAAGCACTGTCTCGTTGTCAATACAGTAATCGCAAGACTTATTCTATGTACACCCTTTATTTCGTGTTCAAAATAAAGCATATATACAGTTCTATATCCTGCATTCTTAATAAGATAAATTATTAATAGAAGTGAATGATTATCAAAGAATGTTTTTGTGTGTGATAAGAATATGAAGAAAAACAGGACAATCTTGAGAACACTCAAAAACGTGATGTTTCCTTTAACATCCCATGATTATGTTCCGATGCTAAGGGAGATGGTAATGACAATAATGAATGAAATGATGAGATGAAGAATGTGGGAAGAAACGAAAGAACTCCGTAAAAATCCAAAGAGCTGGAATCAAACTAAGGATCTCATACCAAAGGTCACTGCTCTAGCACTGTGCCACCACGATCCTACTAACAATGTTGTCAACCATAAAATCACATGTCCTAGAATCGAGTTTTTACGTCCCACGGTTATGCCGGTTACGCTAAAGGAGACGGTGATGATGAGTAATGAATGAAATGGTGGAATGAAGAAAGTGGGAGGAAACGGGAGAACCCCGAGAAAACCCACGCACACGGTGTTTGTCCACCACAAAGTTCACTTGGCGGAGCTGGGATCGAACTCGGGACCCCAAGCACCAGAGGTAAACGCTCTCCCACTGAGCCACCGCGGCCCCTGTCGTAGAATCGAATCAAGGACAACCAGAGAACACCACAATTGAACGCATTATCAGGGACCTCCATATTTCGTATTCGGTATAAACGTTCAAATATATAGTTTTAAAAAATATATGTATCTTGAATATGTACGAGTACTGGAATCTCTCTCGTTATATTGATTTCTTAGTTTCTATTTTCCCCATCTTTCTACCGCATTGCAATTGTATCCTGTGTACCCTGAATACAGAAGCTTTTCTTCCTGATCAGTATTCCCTTCTTCTCAATGAACCATCAAGGGATCGTGTTTTGACACTTGAAATAAAACCCTTCCATTTCACCACCAAGACACGCCACTGTACATGCTGTCCACGCAAACAGAAATGTTAGGCAAGGAAGAGAAGGGTAGCAAATGGCAGATCTTTCGCTCTATATTTTGAAACCAAGATTCCACATACACTGCACGTTTTACGCCGTGTTGAATCGAGACGAACAGTGTGTACTTCGTCTCCCTTTCTGCTTTGCAGGGCTACTCGGTATATGTTCTGAGCCTGAATTTTACGCGTGAAGCAAGTAAAATCACTCCACCGCCACACGAACTGCATAGCTAAACAAAATGCGCGCGGAATATGTACAAGAAATTGCTTTGGTAAAACAATACTGACAAATTTTGTGAACATGTTTCGCGGACAAAATCAGAAAATTAAAGGAACTGTACTCGAATTCTCCTTTTTTTTTTTTAAAGAAATAATAAGCAAAAAGTATTACGGAAATATACTAAGGGTTTTAAAAGAAATTGGCACACTATACATGCAACACAGAATAACATTAGAATTAGTATGAAATCAGACCAGTGATTGCAAATCTTCCTTTGTAGCCTTGACGTTTGCAAATAGAGTTTCAAATCAGCGTCAACCACCATATTAAGATTTAAATTCTAAAAAAAATCATTATCAATCATTATTTCCTTATGTAACCGACTGCATCGACCGAAAATACTGGTCATATCGAGATTGAATAATTATACAATGTAAAATGTGAACTATAATATTAATATATGCAGTTAAAAATGAAATCTTTGAGTTTTACGTCCCACGGTTATGCCGGTTAGGCTAAAGGAGACGGTGATAATGAGTAATGAATGAAATGGTGGAATGAAGAAAGTGGGAGAAAACGGGAGAACCCCGAGAAAACCCACGCACACGGTGTTTGTCCACCACAAAGTTTACTTGGCGGGGGCTGGGATCGAACCCGGGACCCCAAGCACCAGAGATGAACGCTCTACCATTGAGCCACCGCGGCCCCTTATATGCAGATAAATTACAAAAAAAAAAAAAAAAAAAATGTGTTTAAGGCATATGCTGAACTCTCACATAAATACTGCAACTTGAGACCAGTATTGTACAAATAAAAAACACTAGCGTTTTAAATTAAAAACACTTTACTGTTGCCAATTTCGAAGTAACTTTACCTGTACTCTGTACTGAGTTACTACAGTTAATAATTATTTATACTGTAAAAATTCTATGAGAAAAAAAAAAACCTGTAATTTACTTCAAATAGCTATGTACTTCTGTCTCTTGGTCCCCATTTCAGTAACATAATATTACTTTGGAGTAACATGAAAATAATCATATTTTATATTTCTCACGCGTTTATACGTTTCATGAGTTCTGCATACCGAAAAAGTGACTTTCAAATATATGTCAATCTGTTCGTCCGGTTGTATCCACACCAAAATTTCAAGTTTACGAAATATTCTCCAGTGAGTACCGAATTTTCTTCCTATCACTAAATACAAGGATACTCAAAGGAAAAAAATTAAAAACTGAGAACTTCTTAAAGTTACCCTAAAAATTTTACTTTATAAATCAATATTTAATTAGCAAGCTTAGGATATGGTATATATGCTCCGTAAAATACCATTGTCCATTGAAAGATTTACAAGAGACACACTTGAAAATTAGTTTTCTTAGGATGAAGTTTCCTGAAAGCTCTCATGTATTAGATACTTTTTAGCAATAACTTCAATATACCGTTGTTTAACTTAAGCAATAAAAGGAAGTTTAGTGTCGTGGTCGGTATATTGTATTTATAATTTTATCAAGTTCTTTTAATAACAATAAAAATTATCCATTTCATCGGTCACGTTAAACACATTCATTAATCTGAATATAGTTCACTGCATTCTTCGCAACACAGACCAAAAATGACGGAATCTAATATTATAATGACTTATGAATCAGGATTCTCTTTGTCCGAACATCATGTTTCCACTGGAGATTGAACGCAGATTAATGCTGAAAGCGTATAATCATGTTATTGTCGACACACATACAAACACATTTAACTGTATTATACTGTATTATTATTTCGGTTTGTTAGGGCGAACTCAAAATACTTTGTTTGCTGGAAATCACTCTTACTTTTCGACTATGAACGATCGAAATAATATATATTTTTCAAACTTTTTTAAGGGAAAGACAAACAACAATCTTTACATACAAACATGAGAATTATATATCACTGTCCAGTCAATAAACGCTCAAAAAGGGAGGTGTAGAGGGCATGAGTTTTTTTTTTTTTTTTTTTTTACTTCAGGCTGTGTTTGGAGTAGTTAGGAGGTAAACATACTAAAAGTCCCCGAACTACGAGATGAGGAGGGAGCAGGAGGGGCGGTGAAAGGTAACTTTTTTCGGGTTTTCGCTTATATCTCGAAAACGGTGCGTCGTAGCGGAGAAGATTTTATATTCAAAAAGAAAGCTGAGAAAATTTCCTACAAGATTGTTTCAATTCCTTTTTTTCTTCTTCCTAATAGTTTTCGAGATATCCGCTGGCAAAAATTGCAAATTTTCAAAAAAAAAAAAAAAAAAAAAAAGAAAAAAACTGCTTTTTATCACCTCATCCCTTAACTTTAGCCAAGTCCACAGAGAAGAAATCGTAGAACACTAAATTCTTTTTGAAATGAATTATTATTTAATATTTTATCTTCAGCTATTCATTGAAACTATAGAAAAATTATTACGAGAATGAGGGTTCGGCAATTGGCTCAGGAGGTGGCCCATATTGCTCATTTTCACCTATATTTTCTTCCACCTCAGTTTTCACGTCTTCCAGCGATTCTGTCTCTTCAGGAATGGGTAGGGATTCTCTCTCTTCAGCGTCGTCTTGCTCATTGTCCAACGCGGAGACACCATTGTAACAATTTCCCAGGCAGTTTAACATAAAAGAGGGCAGTTCTCTGAGGCTCTTCTGCATTTACGACTACAGTCTTTGGTGCACCAGCAGAAAATCCTCTTCGAAAGTTTCTCTAATACTAAGAGGTCTTTACTCTGCCCCAGAGCTTGGTGAGCTGGTTGTCTCACGCTGTCTCACTGTCTTGCGCTCCCAATCCCAAAGGTCAGGTGGTAGCTCGTTTCCTAACCAGTGCTGGACCTGGTGATACGTTCTGAAGGAATGCTCGTTGATTCCTCCCTTAGTGGATGGGAGAGAAGGGATGTCAGGTTTGAGGTTTTCTACGAACTTGATAAACGACTGGTAACGGTAGAGATTAAGGGATCTCTCCGTTCTTGGAGCTCCAAACCCCATCAAGATATATTTGGGACCAGCTTGCTCGATTTTAGCTTGTGATGAGAAAGGGCTCGAGAAGACTTCAGCTGATTTACGAATATTTGGGTGTTTCTGGTAAAGTTTGATGCAACCAACTTCACTTTTCCGAAATACTGCACTCGTTGTGTCACAACCGGTAAATGCATGCAGGAACAAAACGTTTTTAGTCGTAACTGCTGCATCTGTTGAGTACACTGGGCTTGACTTTCCCTCGGCCAGGTTCCACAAACAAAATATTTCGGTTAACTGGAGTTTTTGCAATTAGGAGAACTGCCAGGTCAACGTCTTCGCCAATGGCAGCAGCACAGGTTGTTTTTTTATTTTTCACTGGCTGTTGTAATAATCAATACGTCAGCAACGGCTGATGCTTGAAGAGTCTCAATCTTATTGTCGTGAAGTTTTGATCTCAGCAGGTCAATCAGTTTCCTTTTGTTGCGCTCATTAGAGAGAAATTAGTCTTGATTCACTGTTATTTCAGCGTTTGAATTGAAATTGATGTCGGCGGACTTCTTCATACGATAGCGTCGTCCCTGTTCGGCTGCTTTTATGCTGTTCGCTGAATTTGCGTATCCATCGTGCATTACAGTGCAGCTCTTCCCAGGATAATGGTTCTTGACAAATTTCACATATCCTTCACAAACTGAAACTGAACTCTTTGCCAACTGAAGATCCTCTTTGCCAAATCACTTTGTGCATGAGAAATCCTACATCAACAATTACGTCAAAGTTTGGCAGATGTATGTTCTTGGTGGTTGGATCAAACAGTGTGTGTACGACTGATTTCTTGTATTTTCACATTCCACCTTCATTAACCAAGGCTAATGGGAACGGGGCAATTCATATTCAAAAAAAAAAAAAAAAAAAAATCTTCAAGTCTTCATCCGTTTTCTTCATTACTGAAATTCTTTGAAAAAAGCAGGAAAGAATGTACTGTAACCTTTTCATCGTTGATTTTAGGGATGAACTCAGAGGAAAGAGGGAGTGTTCTATCTTTGCGTGACAGCCTGATATCTGAAAATGGTAATCGTACCCTTTTAATCATCGTTTCATTTCAACTGTAACAGCATTGTAGCAGTTGACTGTAGCATCTCCCAACAATCCTGTAGCTATTGACATGACTTCACTCATTTCAGGGAAAGGAGGATGATTTTTAAATCATTCTGTGAGTTTAGCAATATCAGCCGCATCTTTAGTTTTGCGGACTTCTCCAAAAACCTCGTGCTGTTCACTTGAGGTGAAGAGAACAACACGGAAATCTTCTAGCGATGTGCAAATATCATTAGTTGCACACATCCATATGACCTATTTGCTTATTACACTATCTGTAATTTTCCGCCAATGTGCTAGCCCACCACGGCTTTTGAAGTTTCTCATAAGAGTAGTCTCGATAGTCATGTCTGACCAAACATCTGGCCAAAAGCGATCACAACGCCCTGTCCACCCTTCTAAAAATACTATTCTTTTTTGGGGGAGTCCTCGTTACAAACAATAAAACCGGCTATTCTTTGAACTCGGTTAAGAAAGCTAAATAAACAATCTGCATTTCATTCACTCTTCTCACTAGTTTCCTTTAATTCACCTTTTTTTTTTTTATTGCGATACTCAAAATTAACAGTACTGTAGTCGTGTAATGTTAGCCACTACACGTCATTTAGTTCTATGATATTTTCCTGATAGACTGCTGAAGTTAAGGGATGAGGTGTCAAAACCAAAGTTTGTCTATAAAAGTGAGAGGCAAAATGATTTCTGAAAATTTTCAATTTTCGCAAGCGGATATCTCGAAAACTATTAGAATAGGAAAAAAAGTAATAGAAACAATCTTGTAGGAAATTTTCTCAGCTTTCTTTTTGAACATGAAAACGTTTTCGCTACGACGCACCGTTTTCAAGGTATAAGCGAAAACTCGAAAAAAGTGATCTTCCACCACCCCTCCTGCCTCCCTCTCACCTCGTAGGTCCGGAGACTATTAGTATGTTTACCTCCTAACTACTCCAAACACAACCCTCAATTCAAAAATTCTCATCCCAACCATGTCCTCTACACCACCATTATTGACTGGACTATGAACAGTTATCAACAATCGAAATTCCTAAAATTGATATGGACAATTACCTCTAGGACGTTTAAATTGCACGTAGCAAGCTTTTCTTTTTGCCTACTTATTATTTGAAACGTACTAAGATTCTATTTTTTCTTAAAAACACACTCTTCGAAACTTGTAATTTTCCTGAAAACTTTCAATACATATATTGTTTCGACCATTGCTTTCCTTCTGCCAGTAGACAATAATATAACTTTTCTCTAAAGCATTAAAAAGTCATTTTTCTAGCCATTCTATAACTAATTTTTCAATTTATAGTCTATCGTTTTGAAGACTTGAATAGAAGTGTATTACATGCATTTAAAATATAATACGATCATTACTTTATAGCAACTGCTAATTTCTTCTACTCGCTTAGATTTCGTCGACTGCCTTTGCAGGTGCTAAAATTTAGTTCAAGTGAGAAAAGTAATTCGTTGTTTTCGTTACGCCTGTCAGGTTAGACCAACCACCAACACCAACACGACCGAAAAGCATCTCAGAATTATGGGCTATTTATGGGCTAATTAGTTGCTCTAATCCCAATTTTTGGGCTTCTATTGTTTAGCGGAAAACCGGATTCAAAATGGTCGAGTCTAGCTTGATATCAAACTATAACCCCCCATATGGTTACAATGGTCCGATCGAAAAAATTCAAACGTCAGAATTATGGGCTATTTATGGGCTAATTAGTTGCTCTAATCGGAATTCTGAATCAAAGTGGACGAGTCTAGCTTGACATCAAGTAAAAACCCTCCATGAGATTAGACATCTCGAAACGAAGAAAATCAAACGTCAGAAATATGGGCTATTTATGGGCTAATTGATGCTCTAATTCCGAGTCTGGGGCTGCTACCTTTTAACAGGAATTCTTTATCAAATTGTGAGATTTGGCTTAACTTCTAGCTATAAACCTAGGGCTATAATACTCCGAACAAAAGAATTAAAACGTCGGAATTATGGGCTATTTGTATTGCTAAATTGTTGGTCTAATGTCGAGTTTTTTCTTCTATCGTTAGCAAGAAATCTCATGTAAGATTGATATGGATTTTTAGATAAAATGGTATGATAATTTCAAAGTTGCAGTGAGAAAACATCGATGTTTATTAACTGAAAATTAATTTATTTCCACTCTCCGCAAATGTAAATCTATATCTCTACTAGTAAATCCATGAATTCTTTTTTCACGTGTTTATGTTCATTATGTTTGGAAGTGAGTAATGTATATATAGAATTTTAATAGTGAAATATCATTATTTTTTAAATAATTTTTTTGTGCAAAGGAAATGGCTCTTCGCCTTTGCTGGGGGCCACAGTGGTACAGTGGTAGAGCGTTTATCTCTTGTGCGTGTGATCCCTGGTTCGATCTCAGATCGCGCCAATTGGTCTTTGTGGTTGACAAACACCATGTGCTTGGGTTTCCATGTGCTCATTTCCTCCCACTTTTTTATTCCACCATTTCATTCATTTGTTATTATCACCGTCTGCCTTAGCTTATGTATCACTCAACATACACACACACAAAAAGGAGGCATTACATTCGGAACGAGCCTCGTAATATAACTTAAACTTTGCATAACAATGGACAAATAATAATCAGAAATAATATCTTTCAAATGGTCTTGTGTTTTTCCTGCACCATGCCTACAGAAAAAGGCATTTCTGACTTTGCTTTTCCACTTTTATTTAGTTTAATAAAAAATTTTCCGCTTGTGGATCACAATCTTTACCCTACTCTTCGAGAACTACTACAAATAGAGTTCCGGTTTCTGCAATATCTTTATTATAGGTGAGATTACCTGTATATTTCTTGGGAAAGTAAAGCCTCCACAAATGCAAAAAATAAAAAAATAAAAAATAAAAACTAGAGGTACGGGGAGGAAATGAAATATCTAGTTTAACGACCCAGGATTATTAACCGAAGCTAAGGGAGCCGGTGATAATAAGAAATGAATGAAATGGTGGAATGAATAAAGTGGGAGGAAACGGGAGAACATCGATAAAGCCCAAGCACACGGTATTTGCCAACCACAAAGACCACTTGGCGCGATCTGAGATCGAACCAGGGATCACACGCGCAAGAGATAAACATTCTACCGCTGTGTCACTGCGGCCCCCGGCAACGGCGAAGAGGCATTTCCTATAAACAAAATATATATAAAATATATATATGATATTTCACTATATAAATTCTATATATACACTACTTACTTCCAAATATACTGAACATAAAAACGTGAAAAGACAATTCATAGATTAACTAGTAGATATATATATTTGCATTCGCAGAGAATACAAATAAATCAATTTTCAGTTAATCGACATCGAAGTTTCCTCACTGCAACTTTGAAATTATCATCCCACGTTATCTAGAAATCAATACCAATCTTGCATGAAATTTCTTGTGAACGATAGAAGAACCAAAATCGACATTAGAGTAACTAATTAGCATACAAATAACCCATACTTCCGGCATTTTAATTATTTGATCGGAGTATTATAACAATAAGTTTATAGCTAGAAGTTAAGCCAAATCCCACAATTTGATGAAGTTCTCCTAAACGGTAGCAACCCCAAACTCGGAATTAGAGCACCAGTTAGTCCATAACTCCGGCGTTTTTTTTTTTTTTTTTTTTTTTTTTTGATCGGATCATTGTTACCACATCAGAGGTTGTAGCTTAATGTCCAGCTAGACTCGTCCGTTTTGTTTTCGATTTCCCGCTAAACATTAGAAGCCAAAAATTGGATTACAGAAACTAATTAACCCATAAATAGCCCATAATTGTCGCGTTTCAAATTTTCCACTCGGACCATTCTAACTGAAACCGTATGGGGGTTCTTTCTTGATGTCAAGCTAGACTTGCCCATTTTGATTTCGATTTTCCGCTAAACATTAGGAGCCCAGAAATTGGGATTAGAGCAACTGATTAGCCCATAAATAGCCCATAATTCTGGCGTTTGAATTTTTTCGATCCCACCATTGTAACCATATATGGGGTTCTAGCTTCATATCAGGCTAGACTCGCCCATTTTGAATCCGATTTCCCGCTAAACTGTAGAAGCCCAAAAATTGGGATTAGAGCAAGTAATTAGTCCATAATTCTGGCTTTTGAATTTTTCGATCGGACCATTGTAACCATATGGGGGGATTCTAGCTTGATATCAAGCTAGACTCGCCCATTTTGAATCCGATTTCCTACTAAACAGTAGCAGCCCAAAAACTGGGATTAGAGCAACTAATTAGCCCATAAATAGCCCATAATTCTGAGATATGTTCCGGTCGTTTTAGTGTTGGTTGTTTGTCTAACTTGACACGCGTTTCATTAAGGGGCCGCGGTGGCTCAGTGGTACAGCGTTCACTTCTGGTGCTTGGGGTCTCGGGTTCGATTCCAGCCCCCGCCATGTGAACTTTGTGGTGGACAAACATCTGTGGTTTCCTCGAGGTTCTCCCGTTTCCTCCCACTTTTTTCATTCCAACATTTCATTCATTACTCATCATCACCGTCTCCTTTAGCCTATCCGGCATATCACTGGGACGTAAAAATCAAAGCTTTAATTTCATTTCGTTTGTGTCTTGAGGAAAAGAACGTCCTGTACATGACGTTTACTCTAATGCATTCCTTGCAACATTTGCAATATCTTCCAACGACTGTGGAAAGAGGGTATCTTAAGCCATACAGTAAGTAACTTATCTAGGTCATCTCTGCTTGTGCGGACAGTTCCGTACTGATGTTCATCACGAAGATAGTAGGACCGCATCTCAAGACAGTTTAACACTAGCAAATATGTAGACTCATGGCTGCTCCGATGTCGTCTGCGGTTGATTCCAAATGCACGACGTGATCTTGTCGGAATATATGTTTAAAGTATGGAAGCTACTGTAATAACATATTCATGAATACCGCACCTTTTCTTCCGAAAGAAAGCAGTGGTCCGTTGAACAAAGACTGAATAAGCCAACAGTGTTTCAAGAACAAAACTTTTCACCATTTCATGTCTCAGAAAGCGTATGATCAGTCATTTTTATCTTGTAACCATTCTTTCTATTTGCTTCAGTACATCAAGATCTTATTACTAGAAAAAAGAGAAATACAAAATACATTTACATGTACATTTTATGCAAATTTAATATCATAAATTGTTTCAACTTACACATTAATTACATTCTTGTATATGTATTATTTATGAGGCGGGTATAGTAGTTGAACTACCAAATCTTTCATAGCTTCCATTTCGTAAGTTTTAGAATCATTGTTCTTTGTTACGGTGTTTACTTTGCTGCAGTAACATAATTTAGGTCACAAGCAGAACACATTTATATACAGTAGAGCGTCGATTATCCGAACGTCGGTCAACTTAACGACCACTTAACCGAACTGTGTACTCGCTCGCACCTGTTACTCTCCCACCCTACCGTCCATTATCCCCCTCACTCCTAAACCAAGTTTCCCACAGTAGTCGCCGCACTGAGCCACCGCTGGCGGAACATTGCTTCTAATGGGGCCTTCATAAGGGGCTGCTGACCGGCCAAGCCGCCAGTCGCTGTATTTCAACAATCAGCACACTTCTGTCGGTTTGGCACTGGCTGTAGAAGTACAGTACAGTACAGTTCGATTATTCGAACAAACCAGTTTTCCGAACACCCATGTCCCCCAATTATTCGGACAATCGACGCTCTACTGTATATGATGATTTTATTTCCATCGTTCAATCAATTCTATTTAAACATTTTAAAGCCTTACTACATTTATATTTTCACTTTCCTGAACTTTTTAACTGTCGACCTTTTGTTTACATACGATTGTAAGAAGGTTATATTGATAAGCTACCAAACACTGTTTAACTCTGCAAATTAGTTCTACAGGTTACAAAGTTTCTATTTGTAAAGACCGTTAAATATACATTGGGTGCATGAATGCAAGATATTCATGGTGAAAAAATAATTTACAACTTGGACATATTGCCTACTTAAAGCCGAATAACCCTTAGTGGAAGCACAAATTGTACGTATTATGCAGTATGAATATTTAATTCGTATGGGAATAAATTCGAGTTGAACATATAATTCATGACTCCAGATGTCAAAGCACGAACTAGAGTAAACATTCCACTTGAACTACTAGGTTAGCTTAGATTCATAAAATGTTCCTAGTTGAGAGGAAAACAAATCATCATCTACTTTGCTATTACTGCTTGAGATGAGGTAGTTTGAGCTCTCGAGTTTCGAAGCTCATTACCAACATTTCACCAGTTTCTTTACAGTTAACTCGGACAGATTCAGCAATCACTGCCAACTTCAAAGAAACTTTTCAGTGCATTGACGTCGTTCTATTGAACGAAGAACGAGACTTAAAGAACTTAAATTCAGTCGCGATGTTCGAGATAGTTGTAACATTTTTAAAGACTATTGATTTATTTAGCCTTTAACAGAATAAATAACTCTAATTAAAGAACGCTTACAAATGATGCTTACATAATTTAGATAGGCCTATATATTAATAAGGCTAAGGAATATGTTGAATTACATTAGATATTTCATTCATATTGGTTGCTTTTGCTTTTTCAACTTAAATTACTTATTTTCTATCTTAGGTTTAATTCATATACTAATAATCTGAAGGAACAATCCGAAGCTATTATATCAAGAAGTAAGCGTAACGTAAAATCTATATTTTTTGTATGTACGATTATGTTACAATTGTCTAATACTCAGAGTCTGATATTTTCTGGACTGTGTCGTCATAAAATAGTTAGACTACTTTCCTGTCCAATATAACATTGTTCATTCCCCAATTGCGAGTTTATGGCGTTAGGCTGTAAATTTCTGTCTCATGCACTTTTGGTATTAAGAGGCTACATCTTTCAACTAATCAAATAACTTCGGAACTTCAATTTTCCACAAAGATGCTATAGATTTGCCTGTGAAAACTGTAAAAAAATACTTTGATAGTTTACTTTCTATATCGTAAGAGGACGTGCGTAAGCTTTCAAATTTGCCAACATGAGTACAATTTGAATATTGCGGCAACTACTCTATAATTTTTGTGGCACTACGGGCCACCAAAGTGGCTGATATGGTTGTTCTTATTCAACTTCACACACGAAATTGTCAATACTGAAGTGACATTGTTGGACGAGTTTATCAAAGTTGAATGCCACAGTGCAACTATAAAGGTAAACAAGAAAGTTTTGTCGCTTTTACATCCGCGACCTTCGAACATCAGTATGTAACCTAAGACGTATCTGGAAGATCAAAAATAGTCCCCATCAGCATCGACAACCTACTGCCAACTTTCTGGAAGGCCATGGATTCCATCCCGTTAGAGCTTGGTGGGCCGTGAAACGAAAACTGTATCAAGTGCATTTTGCACCTCTACTAGGAATTTGAACTGGCGTCCTCTAAAGCGACTGTTCAAGGAATGGTAAAAGGTGCAAAGTCCAGGAAGTATGCTGGATGTAATAGTGTCTCCCATCCAATGCGTAAAATGATATCCCGGGTCATCCTAGCCACGTAGTCTTAGCGTTGTCCTGTAGCAGGAAGACCTCTTTGCGATTCAAAAGTGTTGGCTCAGAGTTTTGAGTTTTTCTTGAACACGGCTCAACTGCTGACAGTACACAGTTGCATTGATGCTCTGTAGCATTGATGCTGGTAGCAGTTTCAGAGGCACGATGCCGCGAGAAGTCCACCAAAACCACAGGAGGACTTTCCTCTTGTGCAGTGCTGGTTTCGGCTGTTTCGAAACCGGTTCATGGGATACTAACCAATGATGACAGCGCCGTGGAGCTTCGTACAGGACCCACTTTTCATCACATATTAACACCCTGCCTAGAAATGGCTCCTTCCTCAGACGAGACAGCAAAGAAACACATCTGCGTTGCCTTCTGACGCGGAGTCAAATCATGTGGGACCGATCGACCCAACTTGTAGTGCATCTCAAGTTAATGGAGGTGCTACCGAATGGTTTCTCCACTCACACTGAACTATAGTCGCAGTTCTTTACATTACTGATTACTGTTCTCCTCAATTGCTGCCTGAAGATCTTCATTTAATGGATGCGTTGGTCTTCTGGCACGTAGTGTGTCTTCGAGTATTTCGTCACCGTCCTTAAAGTTGTTAAACCACCGCTGCACTGTTCGCGTAGTCACGACACCCTCCCCAAAGGGCTGGTATATCTTCCGCTCCGCTACAGCGGCGTTTGGCCCTAGTTTGAACTCGTACAGCATACACGCTTTTATGACGCTCTATGAGAGTCCCATGTTCACTCTGTCGTTACGCAAGTTCATAGTGTAACTGAACTGCCACAAGCAGGTAGTATGTTGGATATACTCACACCAACAACTGACCTTCGCCTTATCTCCATACGCATTGAACTCAGTATGAAGACCAATTGAACACATACCTCTTCAAAAAGCGACAGAACTTTCTTGGTTAGCTTTATAATACAATGTTTTTTGAGTTTCCTGAACGCGAAAATGATATTTGGATTGATGTTTTGGTTTCTGAGATAATGATAAAATTGAGTAATATGTGCGTATGTGTCGATGCGCCATTCTACAATATTAATTGAACGTGATATCTTTCCCCAACGCCACCACATACACTCATGTTGGTCATCTGTTGTAATGCAAAGTCCAAACTCATCACTGAACACGATTTGTTTTCATTCATTAAGATTCCATGCTACCGGAGGGCGAAACTACCCCATACGTTGTTTTTATGTATTGACGTTAATGGCAACCTACACATGGGACGGTGCATCGTCAATCAGCTGACACCCAGTGCTGTAGTCCTAAAATTTTCAGATGGTGTATGCTGATTTGTGATCATCTATCATTGTCATAAGAGACATTGAAGGCCTTTTCTAATGAACAAGTGTAAGTCGTATGTATTAATAATATAAAGAATACATTACTGTTTTATAGTCTAAAAGGATTTCATGCTATTTTCTTGATGACACTCCTTACCTAAATCACAGCATTAATAACATAAATGGATGTAGGTATGAAGAAGGAACCAACTCACTCGGAGAAGGAACAGAAAATATCGAGCCGGATTGTTTTTTCATGGCATATATTTGAACATCTGCTAAGAATATAAGAGGAATATGGTGATATAGTCACTTAGGTTTATTCACATAATGAGTTTTTTTGCATTTTGCGGACAACAAGGAGAGTGAATCAGATAAACTTTATAAACTACGCTCACCAATGAATAAATTGAAAAGTAATTGAACGAAACATTTTGTTCCAACGCAGGCGTTAAATTTTGACGAAGCAAGGATAGCACACTATGGCAGACATTGTTGTAAACAGTTTATAGAAGGAAGACCTGTGCGTTTCGGGTACAAGGTTTGGTGCTTGAATAGCCCAAATGGATATCTGATCAACTTTGATGTGTATCAAGGCAAAAATCTGCAATGCATTGCAGAATATGAACAAAAGTTTGGAAAAGCAGGCGCTCCTCTGCTATATAAGATAGATGAATTCCCAAGTGACGTTAAAAAATTACTTTCAATTTCTATTCGACAATCTTTTCACAAGCATACCATTTCTGTTACACCTAAAGTCTAATGGATATGCTGGAAGTGATACTATACGTGAAAACAGGATTCCCGAAGAATGCAATTTCTCAATGTCATCTGAATTCAAGAAGCAGAAAAGAGGTTGCTACGAACATAGAGGCAGTGAAGATGGTGTAGTCATTTCAAGATGGCATGACAATTCAGTAATCACAGTCGCATTCACTGTTCATGGTGCTTTCTCCATTAGGAAATGTAAAAATATTCCAGGTCAGCCAAGAAAGAGATCACAGTAACTCGTCCATGTTTGATAGGAGAATACAATACGTTTATGGGCGGCATAGATCAAATGGATAGGAACATAAAAGACTACAGAATTGGTATTAGGGGAAAGAAATGGTGGTGGTCAATCTTCACTTGACTGTTGGATATATCAATCTAAAATGCATGGCAGATATATCTCAATGCTGGTTCAACCTCGAGTCAACTAGAATTTAGAAAAGAAATTGCTCAATACTATTTACTTGCATTTAGTTCGTCTCCAAGAGCTGCTGGACGTCCAGTTGTCTCCAGATTGAGTTTCTCTGGAAACAGAATATCAGATTCAGTAAGATTTGATGATATTAGCCACTTAGTTATTCCTTTTCTTGGCAACAAAAGATGATGATGTGCTGGAGAAAACTGTTTATCAGGGGGGTGTACAGCATGTGTAAAATGAAATGTCGGCCTTTGTGTTCCTTGTTTTTTCAATTTCAATACTAAGAAGTATTAAACACACTATTATTGTCATTTTCCCAAGACAATGGGAATAAGTTTATATGAAAGAAAGTTAAGAAAAATATAGTTTTTGAACTCTTCTGTAGTGTTATTTATTGCATTTATATATCACGAAGGCCTAGCGTGACCATATGCACACACCATATATATGGACACCAAAAATTATTTTCTCAGATGCAATGGTATTTTTGTGATGTATGGAGCCCAATTAACGTACTCAAGTATAAATTAACAAAAAACTGCACCCAAAAAAATTCAGGCTCTATCAGATTAATCTTACTTTCGTAACATTTTCTATGTTGAACAGACTTATTTTTGTGGTAGTATAGTAATAATAATTTTACTACTAGTATAGTGATACAACCAGTCATTAATTGTGCCAATTGAAGTAAGTGGTTCCATGCATGGTGAATGTGTGTGTGTAATCCAAAAGGAAGCAAACAACAGAGCTCTTGACACTATGGCAAATCTATTGGACTCTAGTAATGAGTATAAGCTGTGAACCATAAGAAATTAGAATCATGCAGACTTGATCTGTCAGTATTATAATGTTCATTCTTAATTTTTGGTTGGATTTGTATTAACTTTCACACCTTTGGCTGTTGGAATTATTTGAGTATTACCTATCATACCTATTAGTCCTTTCTGAAATTTGGAATAATTGCACTCTATAATTACATTAGTGTATTATAGAGTTATTTGAATGCACATTTACTTTCTAATAAGCAGTGGGACTGGTAGGATGTAAGGAGAAAAGCGAGAGTAGCAGGATCGTGAAAAGGAAAGTTGAGAAACGTTAGACTGAAATCTTCGAGATGAAAATTTTTCATCTCTGCCACTGGAAGAACTTTATTTCAGTCATTTAGTTGCAAGTGTTTTAAAAGTAATAAATACACTAAGAAGCACCGTATGATTGAACATTTCTTTTGATTCTGAGAAAATATACTGGATCGTGAAATAAAATAATCAGTTTGTTAGACTCATCTTGAACTGAAATGTATTTTTAGTTTTAACTAAAACGTTCCTACTATTTAAACTAAAAGCAGCTAAGAAAACTAAGAGAAATTAACTATGAAAGGACAATATGTAATACCCATACCCTGAGGGAGATTAAAACTCATGACAAACAACTGTAATCGGCAGCTTATTGTCTTAGATTGCTAGAACATTACATCGTAACTGATCCCAAGTAAGTTCTAGTCGTATGGAAAACTTATTCCAATGAACTCCAAAATATACAAACGAATGAGAGAGAAAAAATACAACTGGTAAGTCTCAAAGACATACACATCTTCCAAAAATAATGCATATTTCAGCACACAGCAGAGCAATGATTGCCCACAAGGAATAATTCTCAGATATGAGTGAACTTAAAAATGGATCCAAAGCAGACAAAAGCTAAACCTGTCAGTAATGAACACGAATGTGTCGATGGAGGGTCGGAAGTACTGTATTAGGGACTGCACGCCCTATGGTTTCTTATGTTCGGAATAACGCGTGCTGCAAAGTATTTTTTCACACTTTAGGATGGGCCTGGCTCCGAAACTATGCACTCTACCAAACACGGACACAGCTTTCTTATTTTGATGTAAGCAACGACCACTTACAGTTTATATATATATATATATATATATATATATATATATATATATATATATATATTACTTTAGTTCATTCAATAATGATTGGCACTCCCCGCTATAACTGGTGCCAAGTAGCAGTTGGAAATGTTTGTTGATGCATGCATTAAGATAGACTATAGTACTATGAAACCCCACTAAATGGTTTGGTATCTTTCCGTAGGTAGCACATTGTAGCAGCAGTTGTTTCAACTTGCCAGGACGCTGGTGGACAGCGAAAAGACAGCATGGAAGCAGACACACTTGGGCAACGGTGGACAGTGTGGTTTTTCTGGAAGGAAGGTGTGAATACTTCAGACATCCACAACAGATAATTAGTCGTATATGGGGACACAGCACCAAGTCGCAGATCCGAGTTTCGTTGGGTATCCGAATCCAAAAAAGGCAAAGACAGTGCTGCAAAAATCAAAACCACTGGGAGTTCTGCAACTGCACGCAGACCAAGCAATGCTGTGCGAGTGAATGATTTGATAATGGAGCACAGGAGAATCACGTTTGATGAACTAGAGAAACAGGTCCATCACGGGGTTCCCTCTACATTATCATTCATGAGGATTTGAAGCTGCACAAGGGGTGTGAACAATAGGTGCCTCATGACTTCACCGTTGCACAGAAACAAAAGCGTGTGGAGATTTGCCAGCAGTTGATGAAACAGTCCAGTGAAAATCCAATAGAGTTCTTTGAGCGTCTGGTCACCGTCGACGAAACTTAGTTCCTCTACGAGACTCCAGAAAAGAAACGCCAGTCCCTGGAATGGAGGCATACTGGAAGCCCTCGTCCCATGAAGGCACGGATGGGACTATTCGTGCGGAAACAAATGACGACCGTTTTCTGGGATCAGGAAGTGATACTGCTGGTGGAATGGCTCCATCAATTTACGTCCATCGACAGTGAGAGCTATTGCAGTTCACTGCATAAACTCCGCAAATGCATGCAGCAACGCCTACAAGGAAAATGGGGCCGTGGCTTTCCTCTCCAACACGACAATGCAGGGCCACATGTCAGTCGCTAGACAATTGCCACAGTGCATGAACTAGGGTTGAGTGTATTGCCGCCTCCTCCATATTTCCAGGATCTGGCTCCTAGCGACTATGCCTTATTCGACACAAAGAAGGAGGGCATGAGAGATAAAAAAGTTCAACGCAAATGGTGAACTCCACGTATTTGTCCCCCAGTGGCAGAGAGATACCCCCCAAAGAATGGTTTGCTACACAAATAAGAAAGCTTCCAGAATGGTAGCAAACGTACACAGACATTGCTAGGGAATACCTCTAAAATAAACTGTAATCGCTTGTTCAATAAGTGGTTCCCGTAAAAAAAAAAAAAAAAAAAAAACTTATTGTAGTGCCAATCATTTTTGAACGTCCCAAGTATTATATATATTAGGGATGGCCAAAAATTTTCGGATCCGGATATCCCGGATCCAGTGAGATCCGGATCCGGATCTTGCCGGATCCGGACCTAGATCCGGATCTCGGATCCGAATCTCAGATCCGGATCTCGGATCTGGATCCGAAATTCGGATCTCGGATCTGGATCCGAAACTCGGATCTCGGATCTGGATCCGAAACTCGGATCTCGGATCTGGGTCCGGATCTCGGATCTGGATCCGAAATTCGGATCTCGGATCTGGGTCCGGATCTCGGATCTGGATCCGAAACTCGGATCTCGGATCTGGGTCCGGATCTCGGATCTGGATCCGAAACTCGGATCTCGGATCTGGGTCCGGATCTCGGATCTGGATCCGAAACTCGGATCTCGGATCTGGATCCGAAATTCGGATCTCGGATCTGGGTCCGGATCTCGGATCTGGATCCGAATCTCAGATATTGATTCGTATCCAAACCTACATCTGAAATTGTGATGATAAAATTGAATATCTAAAATTCGTCAAAACTTTTTTCAGATTCACTAATATAGTAGGATGCTGTGCTTTTAAATGTTTTCATAACACGTTTGTGCTACCTTTGTTCTTTATGTTATTTTAACCTTGCAATATTTACTTTCTTATATAAACTTTCTTATTTTCTCATATACAAATGAAATATCTTTTAGATAAGACCCTTCTAATCGCAGGAATACTGGACAAAACAAACTCTTTATTAATAGTAGTTTCTGACTCACTAGAGTCCAACCATCAACAAATCTTTCACTTCGAAGGTAGTACAACAAAAAATATAGACTGGTTGGCGTGGAACAACAGTAGATCTTTAAACATACACACGAGAATTTCAGGAGAGCGATATGGTTGTGTAGTATTATTAGTATTAATAAAAGTGTTCGTTGTATGACTTTATTACCTAACTTATGGCTTGCCCTTCTGAGGTCAGGAGTTTGTTGAAGGAGTAAATATAAAAGAGATTTCTGTTATTTCTTCTTCACCCTCCAGGTTTCTTTAATCATACATTGCAGGACGTAACCAAAACATATCCATGCATCGTATCATTGAAGCGTTTTGTGTTTTGTATATTAAAGTGTTCAAAAATATTTAACATATTCGCATTTGTTCATGTGATCTCAGGTTCAATTCTCGGTGGAACATACATGAGAAAATTGAAAGCTGAAACAATATGAAAATAGTATTTAAAAGTCAGGAAATTAATATTAAAACTTTAGCTATCTATTGGGACTGTAAGGCTATAGTTAAATTAACCCACACGTTTCGTGAAGATATATTAAGTCGTTATTGTTTATTTACTATAAGCTACCAGATACATCCTCAGAGGCCACTTTACACTGTAATAATCAACAGATGAAAACATTGGGAAAGGAATGGAAGGAAGGTCTCCAGAGCCTTAGATCAAGGTACTAACCTAGCATTTGCCCAGTATAACTGAGGAACAACCCTGGAAAACCCTCAGTCAGGATAGCTGGTCTCCGAATTTGAACCCGGTATAATCCAATTGCGAAGCAAGAATCCTAACAAGTAGCCTGAGCTCACTCCGTATTATTATTATTATTATTTAATTAACGTAATGTTCTAAAATTAGTGCAAATTAAACCCTACTTTCTTTATTGCTGATGATATAGTTAATAAGCCTACATGAGACATCAGTCTTCCATTAAATAGGCCTTGCTTAAGAAAGAATACCAGAACTGGAATTCAGGAAGCGGGGGTGAAGAGATTAATGAGGATGAGGAAACTATGTGCGATGCAAAAACTGAGAAATTATGACTTCATCACAGATATATTCACTTACATACATCAATTAATATTTCTCTGATACAGGGCACTCTTACTTTCTATAGTGGCAGAAAAATGGCCCGCTTTTGTAAACGAACACATTAAGCACGTGCATATAGGCGCAATATCCGTGCAAAGAAACATAGGTAAAACTAGAAAAAAAAAATAGGGAAAGCGAGGGGAAAGTGATAAAACGCCATTCAGCTTTTTAAAAAAAGCTGAAAATAACTTAGAGCTACGAAAGACGCGAGGCGAATTTTATTGAAATGATTGTTTTTCCTTAGTGATTAGTTGTGCTAACTATGAACATGAATTAAAAAGAAAACAAGTAGCTAGCTCTGAGTTTCGCAAACTGGTTGAAAAGAAAATATTGGATAAAATTTAATAATAAAGAAGGCATTTATGATAATTAAAACAAATTAAATTCTTGGCACGACAGTCCTTTGGTTCCTATCATCGGGCTTACGTTCATTTGAAGCGGGATTTGAATCCAAGACATTTACAGTAAAAGGATCCACAGCCTAATGCCGCAGACCACTCGACTATGGCTGTCGGGTTTTCTCGGCTAATCTGTAGCACATTTACAGTAACTGATTATTTTAAAAGTTGCTCCTAAATACTGACAATCTAAGTTTTATGTATCAAATATTTCCTGCGATAATACCATACACTCTCCGACTTCTATAGACGAAAAGCTATAGTTACCCACATTATCTAATACAGAAATAAGTTCTGATTCTCTAATAGCTGCTGATGGTGATAGTCAAGGTTCACCGAAGCATGATCCCAAAGCCAAACTGAGATATTGATGTCACTGGAACGCCTGAAAAGTCATTGTGGGTAAGTGAATTGCCCACTTGTCAGGATGAAGGGCGATGGTGATGTGAAATGCAGGGCTATCAGAGGTACTACTTATAATAATTGGATTTGTAATATTATATGTTGCCGTAAACCCTCTTCAAGAAGATAACTGTTAATTTTAGCTTTGAAAATGTTACATAAAGAGTTTTATTGCTATCATTAGGTTGCATATAAATCTCTTTATTCCGGAATTATCGGTTTTCTTTTACCACTTAACTTTCAAATCTCTTCTGATTTAGGAATATTTAAATCACGATTGTCCCCTTAAGGTCAATTAGTGATATTTTAACTTATTTCGAACCAACTATGTATATGGCTAGTCTTGTTATATGGGAATAATTGAGACTAGAAGCAGTCTACAGGCTACGTTCAAAAGAATCTTGTTTGACCTCCTGATAAACCACGTCTTTCAGCAAGGTGAATTGTGGCAATCCGATACTAACATGAGGAAATCTTCCGGTTCAAATGAAAGCTTTCATAAGAATCAGCACCCTAATCAGTGGTATGTGCCTTGCTAATTTTTCTCCAATCTGAAAGTACCTAACTTTATTGTTAAAAATGAAAAGGTTTTTATTTCAAACAAGTTGTCATTACAGTTTTCATATTTGAACACAACACTCATGAAAAGTCATGTTAAAGCGCGACTTACTCCTGAAAAAGAATATTTATCTGTTTTTAATTTATAGTGTTCCTCAAACTACTTCCGGGCTTAACCCCCCCCCCCCGAAATCTTACTTACTATAGTAAACTATATGAAATATCTTGCAGAATTTTCACATTTTCAGGCAAAGCCTCCCCCGAAAGTTAGCAAAGCCTCCCCCCGAAACAAAATCGTAAATATGCCACTGTACAAACGGCTACGATCTTGCTACTAGCACATGTTTCGGTTTCCAGATCTCAAATATTTATATTTCAGCCTGATTCTATGTATGAATCCGAAATTTCAAATCTAGATAAGAGGCACCAAAATTCATAGTTTATTCTCGGTGCTCATATTGTGATTTACTAAATAATTATTAAATCTAATTGTAGGGTATACATTTGATATTTTGAGCAGACTGAGCAAGATAAATATACGTAAAAAGTAGTCAATACTTGTCTTAACTGTTTATGTTTTCTTAACTGTCAATGAAATAGGTGCATTGAGGAATTTTAAATATTCATCTCGGTCCTGCAACCGAGTGGAACTAGATTCGACATTCGAACTCTCATCCGGATCCTTTTTTTTTTTTCTTAAGTAAGCCAAACGTTTGATCTTTAGAGTAGAATGAAGGAAACAAATAGACTTGTCAATATTCGTCTTAATTTTCTGTTCTCTTCTTCACTGTCAGGACTTCGTGAAATTACTTTCGGCGAATTTTAGATATTCAAGTTTATCATAATTTGGATGGGATGTGGGTTTGGATAAGAATCAAGATCCGAGATCTGGATTTCGGATCCAGATTCGAATTTCGAACCCAGATCCGAGATCCGAATCCAGATCCGAAATCCGAGATCCGGACCCAGATCCGAGAACCGGATCCAGATCCGAAATCCGAGAACCGGATCCAGATCCGAAATCCGAGATCCGGATCCAGATCCGAGATCCGGATCCAGATCCGAGATCCGGATCCAAAGGATCCGGACCCAATCAGATCCGGATCTTCGGATCCGGCCATCCCTAATATATATATATATATATATATATATATATATATATAATTAGTAATTTGAGTAATAAAGATTTCTTTGATAATGATATTATTTATAAGCTAAGACAAAGGGGAAAATGACTTTTGTAGCACACGAAAACATCCATTCTCCGCTATGCATGCAATATTCGAGATACTTAATTAGACAAGTTTTTTATACACAGAAGTCAATGATGGCATCGGAGTGCCGCAGGACGAAGAGTGAGTTGAACCGAGGATGCAATATAGCCCTTTTCTCTTCTCTCTCCTCTCGAAAGCTCTACGTGGTCGAGAGGGCTTAGTTCATGAAATGGAGAACACGTATGGATTGCTTATTAGCCTTTTGCAGTTGCCCCGAGGACCAAAAACTGAAGAGGAGTTAATTCGGTGATAGTACTCATTGGTACACGGTGGAATTAGTTCAACAGATACTGTATTTGCAAAACCATAGAAGCGCATATGTCTCCCCTCCTCTCTCTCACTGTACATGAATTCTGCTCCAACCTCTTGTGAAACACACACAGCCACAAACTTTTTCATCTCTCCCCCAACCCAGACATGCACATACACAACGTATAAAACAAGGAAAAAAGTGTTCAATAAAAATATGCAAAGTAACGAACTTAATAAACTTAGATATACAACTTAGTTTGAGAGGTACTGGTGTGCAACGTAATTGGTTAGTATCGCTTCCGCACAATGAGTAATTAGAAATTCTGACAGACGTAACACTAAGAACAATGAATACCCACATATATAAAATTTATACTGTGAAGAGTCATTGTAGTTGGGAATATAGACAAGTAGATAGTCGTATTTAAAAGAAGCTAATTCTAATGTCCCTTACATAACTATACATAGCTTATCTTGGTACAGTCCGGAGCAAGAAACCTGCAACATGAGCATGTAAGTGTATTGTGAAACTACGCCTAACAGCCCAGGGAATCAACATAACGTCTAAGTGGAACGAATCACGCGAGAAGAAACCTCAGCGTCCTCCGCTGCACACTTATTTTGGAGCTAAAGACTTCGTCGTTTCATAATAAACTTACATGCTCATGTTCCAGGTTTTTTGCTGCGGACTGTACATAGACTTCAAGGAATGATTCAAAAGGGGTGAATAATAAAAGAAACTTCGGAAAAAATTTACCACCGCATTACAATAATGCAAAACGAAAACTTACTCCACATGTCAGACACAATTTTCAATATAATTGCTCATTATGGTTCTTACAGAAAATTTTCTTTAATATGTGAGGATAGATAGCTTCCGTAGCAACAGTTGTCTTTCATGTTTTAACACCACAGTCTCATGTTTTGCAATATCCTTTGTTTATAACTGCATTCCATTGCTCTGATTTGAGTTTTAACGTCAGTTTTCGGTACCGAGATTACACAGAATGGGACCTATTATTTAACCCTTTAACCGCCATGAGACATCAACGCTATGCCTCACTGTTTTTATAAATATGTGCCTTGTGGCACTTACGGATGCCTCACATTTCTTTGTTTTTGAAGATTATACACATGCGGTATGCAGAATCGGTCCAAATAAAATTAGGAAAATCAAAATTACGTTTTGGCCCCAGAGATATAGCTTTTGCTAATAGGCCTACATTGTGGCAGTTAAAGGGTTAAAGTGGATCTGAAGTACTATTTGCGGTTTGCATCCAAGAAAAGTATCCCCATCCGGAGTCGAAGTCGTCACCATGAGCACAGGAAGTACACGCCTTACCTACTAGGCCACTTCCAAGCAAATGTCATAAAATTCACAACGATGATATCAAATGACCGCGATGCCTTCCATAGCCCCTCTTTCAATTCATCGTCTTGGAAATATCCATCTAATTTCGTAACCGTAGCACCATGAGTTGGACTTTATATTACATAACTTCATTTGATGCAATCCGACGTAAGAAAATAAATAAAATAAATACATAAATAATAAATACATAAATAAATAAATAGGTTGTGTTCAAGCTTTCTTAAGCACAACAATACGCTTATGTATGCCAATACGCTTACGGATTTATGTATGTCAATATCCTATAAAACTGAGACAGACAATGTATGGTCCATTCGTTAACTCAAATTTCTGAACTAATTTCGATGAATATTTACAAATCCTTCTGAAATTTCATCTAAGATACACGTTACACATACCCACGCTTCGACTACACAGAACTGGCCATCCCTCAAAAGATGAACACGTGTGCGAAGAACTGAATACACTAATCCCTACAATTTAACGGACTAAAACGAAACAATAGTAGTCTGATGTTACAAACTATCTGTATTATCGGACACTTTTTCTCTAACGAATGGCTAATAACCACAAATGCACTACGAAAGAAAGAGGAAAAATAATTGACTTTAAGCAAGTACACTTTTCAATTTGACAGTGTAAAATACATAGTACGCTGCAAAATATACACTATGTAACTGAAACACTTGATTTTAAACTAAAAATGTTGAATCTACTAATTGAATCGGCTGCTCTAGATTTTGTCGATTGCTTCCAATATCCATTCGAGCAAAGTCCGGAAGATCGAGGGATAAGTGTAGTACTTTATTTCTTTTCCGTTTGCCTAACCATTTCCACACAATAGAATTATCTACCTCTTTTACCATTTCTGAAAGCGATTTAGACAATAGATTTTAGGAGGGCTGCAGGAAAGTATTGTTTTTCGGAAGAGGCTAACATTTTTGAGTACAAAATACGGAATAGTTGATTTGGATGTTAGGTTGTACGAAAGTTAAATCACTATCTTCGCCTATAGGAAAACTTAATTGTGAAATGTTATGAGAAGGAAGAATGGCAACGACTTCAGTGAGTTCAGACTCTTTTTAAAGAGCTTATTATAAATCAAAAACTAAATGGTTTCATGTGGATTATTTTCCAATAATGGTATCAATGATCGAACACAGAACAAACGCTTCAGTTATTCTGTTAAGTATAACTAGCAGGAGTTCCTCTTCTTGCAAAGAGAGAATAAAATTGCATCCATACTCTTACACGTGTGGTTCTTCCTGGCACATCTCATTTATTATCGGCAAAGTTCTGCCAGGCCGATCAATTGAATATGACGATATGGTGATAGCCCTTTCTTTTTTTACTAATAGTAAGAAACGCAAAAACTAGTGTATATTTTAAATGAAAAGTCTAAACAATGAATTTCATTCCTGTAACCTTACGGTTTCTAATCTTTCTACCTATCCCCTGCGTAAACCCTTAGTATTTCAGACCCCATGTCCTTATTATAAGAAAGACAAAATGTTAAACATGCAGCGTCTGTAAAATTCGCTAAAAAAGAATTAGAAATAAATTCCGAAATTTTGAATATCACTTTTAATAACTATTTACGTCATAGCTTGCGTCCTGTTGCTCGGTCTTCATGCCCTCCAGAGTGGCGCCTCCCATGTTGGAAACCACTGATCTAAACCGAAGAAATTCTGATATAGGACATGTTAGTCACCCTACCTATCCCCTTCTGGGTCTAATATAAAAAGTAGAAATGTTTAATTATTTCCAATGAAAATTCCAAGTACCAAATTTATGTACATAATCTTAACGATTCCGAGCTATGGATTAAATACTCTACAATGACAATGTTGTATATTTTATAGCTATATTCCCTCCTAATCAGGGCAGCTGTGTTCGAGCATTTTTGTAGAAGAAAGAAAGAGAAATCATGTAAGCAATATTTGTCGACTGATCTAGATATAGGGGTCTATTTCTGTTTGTATGTTGCTATAGTGACGAGAGATCTTTTATAATAAGTGTGCGAGTCCCCATGACAGTTAAAGTAAGATTTTGAACTGTGATGTAAAATCAGTCATTTCTTATCAAATATAGTGATTTCGAGTTTGAGATTGCTGGGTATATTTTTTACGTTGTCGCTAATGTGTAATAGCTGAAATATATGTACGAACTGAAGCATAGTGTGGTTATGACCCTCATCCCCTTCCACATCAAACTTTCAAAAATCCTTTATTAGTGTCCTTCAAAAATCCTCTTACGCCACAAATCCTACATTATATGCAGCCTGGTAAGAAAACAATATCATATGGACAAAAATTCGAGTTAAGTGGAAACGTGAAGTTTATTATTTTGATTACTAGGTTATATAAACGATCGTGCTTCTCCAGAAAGGTAGCTTGCGATTTGATTTATCTAGAAATCAATTCTTATGGGTCCAAACTAATATTTACTTATTATTTATAGCAAAAATATAGTAATTTTCGTGTTGACCAGATCACTAAGTATTTGAAAGACATTAGCAACGGATAATACTAAATTCAGGCGCGGTGGCGCTAGTAATATGGAAACAACCCGTGCACAACTGAATTACACAACCCGTGCACAACAGTGTTACATACTGTTGGAGCTACGTGTGCTGAAAATGTACAATGGAGAAGTCTAATATGTGACAACAGAGAGTAATAAAGGAATGCACTAGAAAAAGTGAGAGATCTGCATTACACGTTCGTAACCCCGGTGAATAAGCAGACAGCTCACGAATACAAAATGACACACGCGAGGAAAGAAACACATGTTTTATAATTATGTAAACTGGTTCTTCAGGTTATCTTATCAATATTTGGAAGAGTACTTTCTTGGTTTATGTCTTTCGTGTTAAGTGACACATTCTTTTACTAACTCTCTTACATACCATATGATTATGTTTGTACACTTTAATATTACCATATTCACATTGGAAATATAATTATTTTATTGCTATCTCATTTCGTTTTTAGTCGGCTTGGATAGCCATGTAGTCTAGAAGGCTAGACAATTGACATGTGTTCCAATCCTGCCTCAGACATGTTTTTGTTGTATTTTTCATCTTACATTTCATAGTTATTTTTCTCTTTCATAATGGTTCGGATTCCACTTTACACTATAGGTCCCGTCCAGGACATAAAAATGGCATCAATCAATTTAGTTTTTCAAATGCATCAATATTTTGTGACAATGCTCACATTTTGCTTTTTTATCTATCGATGTTATGCATTTCAACTAAATTCATAGTATGAGACCCAGATTCCTTTATTGACCTTTATTACCACATAGCACACTTCTCCATTGTACATTTTCAGCACACGTAGCTCCAACAGTGTGTAACACTGTACCACTACACTTCACTGTTATCTTTAGTGATAATAGTGCATTTTAAATCTGTGCACATTTACATATGGTACTATTTCAAAGAAAATATTTTATGCTAAGTTGGCAACACTGATTCACACATGGCAACACTGTTTGTGGCTTTCCATACAGCATTCTGTTCTCATTATATTGTGCAAGATATTTACTTAAACCCTATATATTTCCATGATATAATTTTTGGGATATTTAAATTTTGAAGTCCCGTAGCTCCTATCCTTCTTGTCCATAGCACCTTAAATTTTGTTCGTTTTCATTTTACAGTAATGTTCGTTCTATCAGACATGCTATGTGACAATCAGATTTCAGCGACAACTTGTGGGACTATCCCGTGTTAGAAGTAAATGAGAGCCCCTTTTTAAGTTTACACTACCATAATGAAAATCAACTTATCCACAAAGAAGCCTACGAATACCGCCATGTCAATGGTAATTAAAAAATCACATTTACTACATGCACAAACATATACACGACCCCGATATATAAATGGACAGGCCTAACGTAACGTTAAATTGAATTTCGGGAGGGGTGAGAAGGAGATTTAAATGTTTACTAAAACTTCATTTGAAAATCGAGAATTAACACACAGCACTGGAAATCCTGTTAATCACTATTTATATGAAGCAAACATGGCGTCTTCTGAATCGGATTATATATCTTACTGTTTTTGACTGATTTATTGCTGAATTTTAACTACCCTTCAGCTTCCAGTGAGCTTATTTGTAAAATGAAACTGATTTTACCTTGTCTATGCTGCTTTTTCTTCTCCATTTCCCAAAATTTGGAAGAGCCGAAGATGCGTGTTGTGCTTGCTTCGTTTCCGGTTCTAGAATAAGCATTCTCGCGCCCAGATATGATATCGTTAGAAAACAGTTCAATCAGAAAAGTGTGTTTTGGCGGTGGAAAAATATAAAACGAATGAAAAATAGCAAAAACTGGATAAAACCAGAACTTGATAGGATATGGGCATCTCAGAGGGACGAAGGGGGTCTAAATTATTCTGCCAAAAAATCCGATTGGTGGATAGTTACGAGAATTTCTGTCCAATAGCGGGCCTATATTTTCGTATCGCATTAAGATGATAATTTCGATGCCTATCCATCTGAAATGTCCATATACGAGATTCATAATAAAATAATGTATAAATAAAGATATTATTCTCCAAAATATGATTCCTACTAAATTATGCTTCCACATTAATTTTGGTTTGGATAAGAACTAGTAAAGACACCACACGGACCGAAGTTATAGTTTGAAAAATCACGTAGTATAGTGTGTTGAAAAAGTATTGGACCCCCTGCAAACAAAAATTTCATTACCTGTAATGGTACATTACAGATCGTTTCATCGTCATTTGATTGTCAATAATTATTGGTTGATCGCCCTGCGTATTGACGTCCTACACATAATTTTGTGGGGGGGGGGGGCGACAAGTTAACATGTTAACCTCTCTGTCATGAGAGTAAGTTTGATCGGAATGGTTTCAAATCGTTTGATCGTGTTTAATCGTCGTGTTTTACCGTGTTTAATCTTTGCAGTGTGATCCTATAACGTTCCATTAAAATCACTCTAGGACAGGCATATCAAACCAATATTTCTGCCACACTCGGTTCACCCTGAGAAAGAAACAAATATATCTAATTTAATTATTTTCCAAAGGTTAATGATGTAATAATAATAATAATAATAATAATAATAATAATAATAATAATAATAATAATAATAATAATAATAATAATAAAGAATCTTCGTAAGCTTCATGACTTAAACAAGCAACAATTTTCAGCTTTTCTGGAAGATTTAGAAAGTGTGAAGACCCATTTTGAGCTTCCCTATTACACATAACTGCATAAGCTATCCCGTTCCACAATTTTCAAAAGTTCTGGAACTTCAGAGATGACACTGCCCATTGATTGAAACCAGATACTAATGAGGGCGGTGGACAAGTCTACTAAAAGGGTGCCCATACAAACGAAGTATATATAATCTTATGTACAGACTTTGAAAGAAGGTATGGGTGCCATTTTATATCAAAATCACCATCAAATTTGTTTAGTATTAACGTAAATAGCTAATTTATTAAAACCTCGAATCGAAATCATCTTCAGTAGAGAAAAACTTTATAGTTTCTGTAACAGCATTTCTGTCAAATAAAAAGAAGACAAATATATCAACAACTTAATGTAGCTTTATTGCCTATGGACACTGGAGGTTCAGTGCTATGTCCCCATTGATTTCTGTCCTTATCCAAGTGGACTCAGTTTCAATCCACTCCGATCCAATCTCTGCGTTCCAATCTCTGCGAGAACCATTTTAATATTTTCCTCCCATTTGCGCCTCGGTCTTCCCAATGGTCGTTTTCCTATTTGAACTTCCAGGTAGAACTTCGAAAGCGTTTCTAATTTCTTTCATTCTAGCTACATTGCCTGCCCCTTTGAGTCTCCTAGACTTGATGACCCTAACCATGTTTGGTAAACCGTATAAATTATGCACTTGCTCGTTATGAAGTTTCCTCCATTCCTCATTCCCGTTCCTCTTGGAGTTTGAATCTTGTTTTCAAATATTTTCAGTCTGCGACTTTCCCTCAGAGTCAGTGACCATGTTTCGCAATCTTGCAGCACAACAGGCATGATTATCGTTTTATATTTTAAGCTGCAAGGTCCTCAACAGAATTCCCGACAACAAAAGATTTTTAAATGAAATGAAATCTTTGAGTTTTACGTCCCACGGTTATGCCGGGTAGGCTAAAGGAGACGGTGATGATGAGAGATGAGTGAAAATGGTGGAATGAAGAAAGTGGGAGGAAACGGGAGAACCCCGAGAAAACCCACGAGCACGGTGTTTGTCCACCACAAAGTTCACTTGGCGGGGGCTGGGATCGAACCCGTGACCCCAAGCACCAGAGGTGAACGCTCTACCTCTGAGCCACCGCGCCCCCCAAAAGATTTTTAACTGAATAATAACACGAATTCCCTGATTTTAGTCGACGTTTAATTTCTTCGTGAATATGATTTTCGTCTGTTAATATTGATCCTAGATATATTTGAAAGTATCCACTTTATCAAAAGTATTATTTAATATTTTAGCGCATCCATAATTTGCCGTATTACGGTCCCGACGCTCTTCCATATATTTAGTTTTCTCTGCATTTACTTCTAAGCCCATATCCCTGAAAGCGTTAATTAAGATTTCTGCATTTCTTTCTATTGTTGTTCTGCCATCCCCTATTAAATTTACATCATCAGCATATGCCATAACCTGATAAATACAATTCAGATCTAGGACCTGATTGCTGTCTTTGATTTTTCTTATAGTGTTTTCCAAAACAAAGTTAAATAATAATGGCGACAACGCATCTCCTTGTTTTAGGCCATTCTCAACGTGAAAGCTCGTGAACGAGAATTTCTTTCGAACTTTACTTTGGATCCATTTAAACATATCTTAATTAATCTAACTTTTTCGGCATTCCAAATTCTGTAAGCATGTTGCTCAATGTTTCCCTCCTACCCGAGTCTAAAGTCAATGACTGATGGGCCAGGATATTGTATTTCCATTTCTTTTCAAGAATTAGTTGAATGGTAAATATCTGGTTAATAGTTGATCGATTTTACCTAAATCCACTCTGATAATCTCCAATAATTTCATCTGCGTATGGAGTCAATTTTGCTAATAGAATGTTTAAGAGGATTTATTTAATGTTGACGGAAGAGAAATGCCTCAATAATTATTACAATCAGTTTTGTTGCTTTTCTTCTGAGCTGTAAAAATGGTTGATTCTTTTCACTTTTGTGGTAATTCCTCCTTGTTCCAAATAAGGAGAATGAGTTTGTATATTTTGCTGTACAATTTTTCCCCTCCAGCTAAAGCTGTTAGCCAGAATTTCGTCTACACCTGGAGAGGTGTGCTTCTTTAGTTTTCTAATAGCGGTTTCTTTTTCTGTCTGGTTAGGTTCTGCAATATACGATTATGCTGTGTTCATTTCACTTGCTCCACGAACATTAGTTTTTGAGTATATGTTAAGCAAATCGTCTTTCCATCTATTTAAGATGCTATTCTTATCAGTGAGAACTATTCCGTTAGCTTTCTTTAATATATAAGCATGAGGTTGATATGCTTTCTTAAATTCGTTGCTCCCTCATACATGTCCCGAATGTTATTGTTTTTGTTTTTTACTATTATCTTCAAGTTAATTAATTTTAGCTTTCAAAACTCGCGTTTCTTTGTTCTAAAAATTTTGGAAATTTTCCGCCAGATGACAATGAAACTTTATGTAGTTATTTCGATCCGATTTTTTTAGCCAACGCTGTTTCTTCTATTTTGTCTTTTCTGCTACTTTAGTGCATTCCTGGTTGAACCATAGTTTGTTCCTACGTATCTCTGAGTGCCCCAATTTTTCTTTTGCAGAAATTTTAATGTTATCTCTAATTTCAACCAAGTATCCTGAACACTAGTGCATTCCGAACCTTCTAAAATCGAGGATTTATTTGACACTTTAATCTGGCTCCCATCTCACCTGACTCTCCTCAAATTTCTTTAAATTATACCGCTCCGTTTTCAGATATTGAATATTTCCTTTATTCAACGATAGTTTCTCTTATTAACGCTGCTACCAGGTGGTAATTAGTATCACAATCAGCTCCTCTGAACGACCGAACATTAGTTGTGCTAGACTGTTTTCTTCTGTCTACTAAAGCGTGATCAGTTTGATTATGTGTGTTTCCATCTGATGAAATCCAAGTATATTTATGAATGTCGCGATGTGGGAATTTTGTAATCTTCACGATACGGTTTCTGGATGTTGCAAAGTTCAAGTCTAACGCCGTTGTCACAACCTTTCTTATGCAGATATTTATTCCCTATAATCGGTTTGAAAATACCCTCTCGTCGTACCTTCGTATTGAAACGATCTAACAGAATTTTTATATGGTATTGTGGGAGATGGTCAAATACGCGTTTTATTCTTTCGTAAAAACTGTCTTTATTATCATCATCGTTATTTTATGTTGGAGCATGTGCATTTAAAACAAAATATTACACCACCGACCCTTAAGAGAAGTAAAAGTAAATCTATCATTAACAAATTCAATCCATGTAATTGCTAATATTATTCGTTTGTGAACGGATAGCCCTGTTCCTAGTTGGTAATTTTTAATCCGTTCCTCTTAAAAGAACGTAAAATTTCCCGACTTGACTCCTCCATTTTCTTCTCATCTAACTTCCTGATATCCTACTAGGCCCATCCTCTATATCTAAACTCATTCCTTACAAATTTTAACGCCGCTACCCTATAGAGACTTCTTATATTCCATGTTCCAAATTTCATGTCGATTTTACTTTTCTGAGTTCGTGCCAAGTTATCAGTTCTAATCCGAGAATTGCGCGAATATATCTGAACAAGCCTTTTTTCTTTTTCTTTTTTTACAGGATAAGGTTGTCGCCCCACACCAAATCCCCAAGCTGGAGGATCACCCCTTGTCATCTGTCCGCGACTGCTTATTCAGTATATTCGTAGCTAACCTCTATATCTAGAGGCCTTCTCCTCGATCTACAACCTAAGGACGCGCCATGCCGTGGTGACAGGAAGACCACATTTCACAGAAATTAACATCTTAGAAATACAATAGGTACTGATTATCCGAACACTGTTTTAAAACACACAGGAACAATCAATATGCTTTGATATATGGATGCATATTAAGACTGTGCAAGCTTCGATGGCGTAAAAATCATAAATTAAAGACTAGTGTCAATGTAGTATTTCGTGAATGCATCGTACGTTTGACTATCCGAATTATTCTTAATGTATCACATTGTTTCGCTTTATAGCTACATAACTTTACAGTTATTTTTGTAAGTGTTTATACTCTTTACCTGATCACCAATAACAACTGTATGAATTTATATAATACAAAACTAGTATCCAGAAGAACATATTTACAAAAATGTCTATAATGTGATAGTAATGCGCAGGGCACCTTATGTAAAGTGCGCCTTTACCCTTCACAGATTCTTTATTAACAGCCTCTATTTTAATTTATTATACAAACCTGGTGTACAGAACAACTAAAACAACTTATCTATAATGTGATGTTTCGAAGGGCGCCTTATGTAAAGGGTGTACTGTTTCTTTTACGGGTTCTTTACCAATAAAACTGTAAGAATTTATTATTAAAAACTTGTACCTTTCTATAAATAAAGGTGATGTTTTGGAGGGGGCACCGGGACACGTCCCGGTGTCCCGGTGGGCCAGCACGGGCCTGTTTGAAACTCCAAGAATAAACCATTAGCTTTCTGATGGATTCTTTGTGATTACGAGCTTTGTTTTAATGATCGATATTATAAAATATTTGTCAGATTTGAATTCGAAACTGCAAGGAAAAGATAAAATTATTACGAACATGAACAATCAAATAAAAGCATTTGATTACATTTTTCAGTTTAGCATCCTTTTCAGCAAAGAAGTTATATGCGACGTGGACCTACAGCTTAACGTGGAATCCGAATCATATGAGGTCCCGCCGGGAATCGAACCTGGGTTCCCCCACGCCAAAGCAGAGTATCCTAACCGCTTAGCCACGAGGGAACTCGTAAAAGCATTCGAATGCAAGTTGCCATTTTTGGAGAAACAATTTAAAAACAGCCCAGACAGCAATTTAAACTTGCTGTTGCAAGGTTAATTGACTTGCCGCAAGCTATACTATGCAAGCCAATTTGCTTGCTGCAAGATTGTGGCAAGCTAGTTAGCTACATCAGGGCAAGGATTGCTTCAAGCTTGTCTTCACAAATGAGACACAAATCAAATTATCTCAAACGCAAGCCAATATAAGCGTAACTCATCAATGGCAAGCCTTATAAGCTAAATGCAAGCGAAAGACACGCCAAACAAGCAATATGCAAACTTGCGATAAGAGAATTTTGATTAAATATAAAACAGTAAGAAATCCGTATATATCGATCGTCTGACGAAATTATGCTACAAGTCTTGAGCACATCAAAAACATCTATGAAATATAAAATTTCCCCCACCTTTCCAATAATTGAAGCAAAAACACAGCCTTGGGAACATCCACGACTTCGCTCAGTTTCCACAAAAAATCAAAATAATCATTATCATAACGGTTTTGTTGTGATAAGCAACGGAGCGTTGCTTCTTACCAATATCCAATAACTTGCTATATTAGCCGCGAGTATTTGAAAATTCTACCTCTATATAAAAACGCAGAAAAATGTTTACAATTTAAACATTTAATAAAGTTTAGGGGAGAGGTGGGCAATGGCGATCACCGAAGATAAATGGGTTATTACGTAGTTTCATTTGCAAAATATATTGAAACAAATTTGTAAATACGTACTCCAATCCTTCTACAATAAGTGTGTAAAATAAAAAGAAATTGCTACTTTGGTCGCCATTCTCATCACAAGTTGGTAATGGCGATCACAGCACAAACTTAATAAAAACACATAGTTTCATAGGCAGTTCAAGTTTTTTTTTCTACACTGCGCCTTCGAAAGACTGAGAAACGTCAGCTGAATGTTTTAATGACGTTTTTTCAAAGACACGTCACAGATATATCCACGTGGTGAGTCCACAACAGTACAGTCAGCATGTACCCACGACCCACAAAGGTTACTCCAATACCAAAGGTTCAGTGTTTGACTCAAGTAGGCGTATTACCTATCTTAGATACAGCCTCTTTTATAATTTTTGGCTGGAGAAATATTCCAAATGTTTGTTAGGAATGGCGATCACCATGATGGTAAACCGATCACGTTGATCGGCATTCCTAACATTGCGCCATTTTGAAAATTGAGCTGGTTATACTGTAAAAGGTAGTTTATGTGATATATAATTATGTGTCGTGCATTAGAAGTAAATATAACTTTTTATGAATCTTAATAACTTCAAGATTTTACAACTTAAAATTGTACGTATCGTGAGTTGAAATATGCAAATCCTTATAAGGAAATCAACAAAAACAAGATTCAACACGCTGTAGACTTCGGTCTTCTCTGACAACTTCCTCGGCAATACACAAGAAATCTTGCTACAAGAGGCAGATGGCAGCACTAGTTTGACTTCTCAGATCACGCAAGAGTACAAAGTGGGCAGACCGCCATTCCCAACTGATCGCCATTCCCTTCCTCTTCCCTATACTGTAAGTTCAACTTTTAAGTTTATACTAGCTGAACCTGCGCTCTGAACACAGCGCATCATTCACATAGAGCATGAATCTCCTTGTCATTCACCACAACATCTGTACATGTCCCTTTACAGACAGGAATGAAAGAAGTCTTGATTAAAAAAAAATCGGCAAGGGTACCACAAAGGGGGATTTTTTCGATTATGTTTTAATGTCTCGCACCGTTTGCAAGATTTGAGCCCACTTCCGGTTGGAGTTTCTAATTTATGTAAGATCAGTGCTTTCTTTCTTCTTGTATGCAATATCTAATAAGCAAATACATTACATATACAATTAATTATAGTGTCAGTGATATATGGTGGTTATTGGGCAAAACATTCCAAACAATAAAGATACACCTTACACGGAAAGGTCACACAAGTTGTCGCTAAAATCTGATTTTCATATATCACATCTGATAGAGCATCATGAGAAATGAAAATGAGCAAAATTTAAGGTGTTATGGACCAGAAGGATAGGAGTTACGGGGCTCCAAAATTTGAATATCCAAAAAATATATTGTGGAATTATGTATGTTTAAAGTAAATTTCTTGAAAATTGTTAAAGCAATCGAAAAAAACATTGCACAATATAATGCGAACAAAATGCCCTATCGGAAACCATAAATAGTGTTTCCAACTCAGCATAAAATATTTTGTTTGAAATAGCACCATATACAGTGCCGGCAAAAACAAATCTTTACATTGTGTGGCAAAAAAAAAAAATCTTTACATGCAAATCCAAGCAACGGGATCAAGCGCCGTTCCCGCCATAAAAATGTGAGAGAAACCTGATAATGACGTCAGTCATTCGCGCGCCACTTGCAATCTTTCCTCATTCAGCAGAAGCTCAGTGTGTCTCGTTGCGTTGTACGGCTAGATAGTTCTTTCTTTGGTCTGTGCAGCTAGAATTTGGTTTAAGTTATTAAAAGTTCGTAGTTTTATTTCTTTGTTCTGATTACACGCAATGAGTCGTAAAAAACTGACAATGGCAGAGAAATCCCGGGCCTTAGCTCTTCTGGAGAAAGGTGATTCGGTAATTGCTGTATCCAAAGATCTTGGAGTGTCAAGAGAAACTATTCATCAGCTAAAGCGTTCATCGGCATCATTGGTTCCTGGAACTGTACCACGTAGGACGTCCGGCTCCGGTGCATCTACTAAGACTTCACAAAGGACTGATAAACTGCTAAAGCGTGACGTACTGACAAATCCTTCTAAAATTGAAAAACAAGTACCCTGAGCTCCTCCAGAACGTCGCAACTAGGACAGTTCGTCACCTTCTGCAAAAGGATCTGGGCTTGCCAAGTCACCGTGCTGCGAAGAAGCCCCTGCTCATAGCAGCAACGAAGAGAAAAAAGGCTCGACTTCTGTAAGAAATATCAAGATCGGACATCTGAAGAGTCGAAGAAAGTGATGTTTAGTGATGAGAGCACTTTTAGGTTGATTCGGGATGGATCCAAGATGGTGCGCCGTCCGAATACTGCTTTACGATATGAGCCGAAATGTACACTTAAGACCGTTAAATTCCCTGATAGTGTGATGGTGTGGGGTGCATTCAGTAGTAACAAGGGCAGGGATGGTTTGTACTTTCTTCCCAACAATGAAACCATGAGAGCAAGCAATTATATTGTTTTGGAAGAATATTTACTTCCTTTTTGGACATTCATGAGTGTGATTAATTTATAAATGATGGGTCCCCGGCATATATGTCCAAGGCCGTGCAAAAGTTTCTCAGTGACCATTATATTACTCTGCTAGAGTGGTCAGGTAATTCTCCTGAACTTAATCCAATCGAGAATGTCTGGAACGTCATGAAAAACTAGGTTTAAGCGACACGACCGACAAACACCAAGGATCTAAAGGAAATGATCAAAACATTATGGGTATCCATGGACTCTACATACTACGCCAGCCTGGCTGAATCAATGCCTAAAGGATTGCAGATGGTGATAAAATGTAAAGGCGATATGACAAAATACGAAGTGTAATGTACTAGCCACAATAAAATACTTCAATATTATGAATTTGTAATGATTACTGATTTGTTTCACAATGTAAAGATTTTTTTTTTGTCGGCACTGTACGTGTGTGCAGAGATTTAAAATGCACTATTATCACTAAACATAACAGAAGAGTAGCGCTACAGTGTCGCACACTGTTGGAGCTACATGTGCTGAAAATGTTCAATGGAGAAGTCTTATATGTGGAGACATGATAATAAACGAATGCATTAGAGAATAGTCAGGGTTTTGCATTATACTTCTGTAGTCCTAGTGAATAAGCAGACAACTCGCGAAAACAAAATGATACACACGAGGAAAAAAAAAAAACACGTGCTTTTAATTCTGTAAACTGGTTCTCCAGATTATCTTATCAATTGAAGAGTACTTTCTTGGTTTATGTCTTCTTTGTTAAGTGGCACATTCTTTTACTTCCTTTCCTTGTACCATATGATTATATTTGTACACTGTAATACTCAAATATTCATATTGGAAATATAATTATTTTATTACTACCTCATTTTGTTTTTAGTCGGCCCGGATAGCCGTGTGATCTAGAGGGCTAGACAACCGACATATTAGGGATCGCGGATTAAAATCACACCTTGGATATGTTTTTATTGTACTTTTCACCTTACATTTCATTGTTATTTTTCTCTTTTATAGTGGTTCGGATCCCACTTTATACCATAGGTCCTGTCCTATATAGCTTCGTCGGTGACAAGGGACGTAAAAATGTCATCATTCCTTTTTCAAATGCATCTATATTTTGTTACACTGTTGACATTTTGCTATGTTATACTATCGGTGTTATGCATTGAACTAAATTCATAGTATGACACCCAGATTTCTTTATTACCATCTGTTGCCACATATCAGACTTCTCCATTATACATTTTCAGCATATGTAGCTCCAACAGTGTGCAACACTGTAGCACTATACTTCACTGTTATATTTAGTGATAGTAGTGCATTTTAATAATAGTGCATTTCTATGCACACTACGGTGCTATTTCAAAAAAATATTTTGTGCTGAGTTGGAAACATTGCTTTACCTATAGCAGCATTGTGGTTTCGATAGGACACCTTGTTCACATTATATTGTGCAACTTTTTTTTTATTGATTTAATGGTTTTCAAAATGTTTGAACGTACATAATTCCATGATATAATTTTTTGTATATTCTAATTTTGAAGCCCCATAACTCCTATCCTTCTGGTCTATAGTACCTTAAATTTTGCTTATTTTTATTTTTCATCATGCTCTATCAGATGTGCTATGTGCCAATCAGATTTGAGCGACAACTTGTGGGACCTTCCCGTGTTAGACTAGAAAAATGGTTATCCTTCGCTTTTCATTATCATTTGGCCTTGAAATAAATGCCTGACGTAATACAACCCCTGTATACAAGTTTGTGGTGTTGGAATGTGTAACTCGTAGGATGTTATTTTTATTAATTTCAACACTTTCAGTGTACTTCTAAAAATGTAATGAAGAAATAATGGCCATGCTTTTTTAAATATTCAATTAGAACTGGACAATGTACACAAAATTTGGAATCGACCAGTGAAAATGGCACGTTTCTAGCACTTGTGGTTTTAGAGATCTCATTGTCGAAAGGATTGGGGACAAACCTATAAACCTAGCATTTTAATATATAGATTAAAATGTCTGCAACAGTTCTGTATTCCTTCGCGAAATAAGTAGGCTCAAATCTGCTGCCATCTACGTTCACATTTATGCTTATTACATAAATATCACAATTCGTTATGCCTTGTTACTGAAATATAAGGAAATAAAGAACGACATTATAGGTATGTGGGACTAGAGTACTAGACGACAATATATTATATATATATATATATATATATATATATATATATATATATATATATAATACTTTTTTCAAGATGAATGCTAACAACGCGAATACTACCTTGGCGCCGGAAGTTAAGAGATCAAAGTCACATTGTTTTTTAGGACAACTACTGCTTGCGCCATACAAATATATTCTGTTTTGCATAAGCGAAAGCGAAATAAAATCAAATAAAAGCGACAGAGAAGCTCGCGATAAGCAAGCATGTTTTCTGGGAGAGCTTTACACTTTTCTCAATTTAGTACAAAACAAGTCCAAGGAAGCCTGTTTTGCACAAAATGCGTACGGAGAAGCTTCCGCGTTTCAAGTCTGAATTCGAAGAAGGATTCCGCGATATCTGATTAATCGAAGATGAACTCTCCCTGCTTTCAGATCCTTTCTCTTTCAACCGATGTTGTGAAATTCTAGCTCGTTTGCAGATGGAATTAACAGGAATTCAATGCGATTCAATTCTGAACAAAAATTCAATGAAACTTATCTCCGAATGTTTCAAATACTTCCTGGGTAGTTCCCCAAAATGCATGGATTCTCATCGTGTGTGATTTCGATGTTTGGCAGTACAAGGTACATCATAATATGAATAATTTTCCTCCTTGTGGAAGGAACAATTTCCTTGCAAGAGTCAGGTTCACAAACATTAATCTCACCTGTGTTTTCGAAATCGCTAGCATGCGCAGCATTTCTCTAGACATCCGAGTGGCAGGGATGGCTCACCCTGGTGCGTGGGGACCCTGTCTCGATCCTATCTTGCGCCAAGTGCGTTTTGTGGTGACAAATACTGTGTGTGGGTCTTCTTGGAGTTCAACATACCTGCCCTAGGGCAACAGGTAAGTTCGTCCAGGAGAGTAGTTTCATATTTTGCTTAGGAAGGTAAAAGAATCTGCATCGATATTAGTTTCATGTTTTTCATTAGTACATTATACTACTGATGAAAATACGAATCTCAAATTCAGTGGGGGCTTTTGCACCCTTCCTTCCCCCAAATAATTGTTCTGAATTTATCCGAAGTTTGAGATTCTCTTTCAGATAACTTCCATTAAGAAAGAAAAAAAGAGTTTTGTTTCTT